>NC_140579.1:402839320-403486820 GCF_964204655.1 Triturus cristatus | reverse complement strand
GCCAAGAATGACATTGGTACAGCCAATTTTGAAAATCTACCGGATGTATACGAAATCAGCAAAGAATTGATAACAAAGAAAAGTGACTACACAAAAAAAGTCACATATTGGAAATACCCAAACGAAAAGTATAAATGTGACTTGTGTGGAGACATATTGGGAACTTTCAAAGAATTGAGAAAACATGTCTCCAACAAGCATAAAGGCTTCTATCTCAAAACATTTTGTTCAAAATGTGACAAAGAAGCCGAATACCACAATATTGCATGCCATTATGCAAAATGTAAAGAAAGACCTCAAAAAGGAGAGTTGCTATTCCTGCCCAATGAAGGGTATATTCCTAGGCAATTACATTAGATATAAACATAAGCCACTAGGTCAAGAGATATAAAGCTGAAAACATTAGAAAAGCTGTTAATGAAAGCCAGTGTACCATACAATAATGAAGGTTAAAACATTTTTTTATTTATTATTAGCAATGTAAAATCATATAGTGTGTTTAAATTAATGAAAAACTTAAACACAATTCAATTTCTAAAAATGTACATAAGTTTTAAAAGAGAACAAACTTTTAAACAAATATCAATAGGTGTACAAACACAATAGCAAAAAAAGTCTATTCAATAAACACAATATAAAATAATAAGAGTGAATCAAAGTATGAACATTATATGAAGTTGCGGCAATGGATTATCTTCGACGCGCGTTTCGGCGCAATGGCGCCTTCGTCAGGAAAGCCACACAATGTTTCCTGAAAAATCAAAGGTACACTGGCTTAACATATCGAACTGCTATTCCTGTGCAGCTTCTGTAACCTAAGATTTGGAACAAAGATTGGAGTTTCACAACATGCTCGGCACGCGCATCCAAGAGCGCAAAATGAGGCTAGACTAGCAGATCAAAACTATGGTCACAGGAAGAAATACTGCTATTAGCAGAATTGGAAAAAGTATATGAGAAAAAAAGAAACATTAATGCACTGATGGTTCCGCATTTTGACAATCGGCAAAGGATGTACTGCAAGCATCCAATATCTCTGAAAATGACTCCTGCGATGAACCAGAGATTGCAGTAGAAGTAACAGCTGAAAGGCGCAGAGACTTTATCAATCGGAAACGAGCGCCAAAAATAAAACACTTTGATGAACTGAATGATAGAATCACAGAGATCGAGAAGTACACCAAAAACTTCCAGCATCACGATGCTGCTATGGATCTGATGGATCAGAAAACACCAATGATATAAGTCCTGTACCAGCAAATCGTACCGAACCAATGAGCGTACCCAATAATGAACCTATGAACTCTGCTTCATAGGTTCAAGATGAGCAACAGACTGCCTCTGTACAAAACAAGATACCAAAGAAAGATAAGAAAAATGGAAGACTCAATCAGATACACAAGAAAAACTATGCAAAAGCAAAGGGCAGTTACAAGGAATACCAGGCAATGTTTCAAAAAGACAAAAAGAAAATTGCCAGGATAATCACTGATGGGGCAGAAGATGCCACCTGTCAAATCAGTGCTGATGAAATCTTCCAATACTATAAAGACATAATTGAAAAAGAAAACAAGAACAATCCCAAATTCATCCCAATTGACCAGATACCAGATGAATGGGAAATTGGAAGTCTATGTAAAGAAATTACACTGCTCGAAATAACTAAAGCCTTCGATGAATCAGATTTAAAGAAAGCAGTGGGGCCTGATAAGATTGGTCTGAATGACTTATATAAAGTGCATAGCAGGCAACCAAGACTGCTGCCCAGAATCTTATCATCTTGGTTATTGATGAGAAGAGTACCAGACAGTAGAACCAGAGAAGAACCAATCAATACTAATACCTAAGAATGTTCCGATTAGCGAACTCAAATAGATAAGTAATTGGCGTCCAATTACCATCGTTACGATATTCATGATGTTGTTCACGAAAATATTAACTAAAAGACTCACATTTTTTGTTGACATAAATACGAGACAAAAAGGCTTCATGAAGGTGAGAGGTTGTCTCGAAAATCTGACTCTTCTGCAAAACATTATAAAAGGGGCACGAAAGAACAGAAGCTCGTTGGCAGTGGTGTTCGTAGATATCTCAAAAGCTTTTGACTCTGTCAGCCATGGTCATATTCTACAGAGTCTTGAAAGACACAGAGTTCCATCATGCATCAGAGACATAATATAAGACTTATACACTGACTCAACAACATTTTTCAAGTGAAAAAACAATGAAGCAACTCAAGAAATAACAATGAAGTCAGGAGTTAAGCAAGGTGACTCTTTATCCCCACTGCTGTTTAATATTGCCATGGATCCTCTGATCTGTGAACTTCAGAACGACGGCAAGGGCTTCACATTCGGCTCCAATGATCTCATTAAGCAAATCACCGCTATGGCCTTTGCCAATGACATCGCAGTACTCAGCAACACCTGGGAAGGAATGAGTACAAATCTGAAAATCATTGAAAAATTCAGTAAAACAACAGGATTAAAACTTAATGTGAAAAAAACACATGGATTTTATATAAGTCACCATAAAGATAAGATCCTGGTTAATAACTGTAAACCATGGCAATTTGAAAAACAAAACATTGAAAACATTCATCCAGGAGAAAGTGAGAGATACCTCGGACTGAACTTTGATCCACACACCAGCCATTCAAGCAACAACAAAATTAATGAGGTCCTTGTTGACTGGGCTCAAAAACTCGACATTCTACCACTTAAGCCCACACAGAAAATAGAAATATTGTGTCAATACTTGATCCCTAAACTGTCATTTAAACTGCAAATGACAGGAACAGAAGCTAAAACTTTAAACATTCTGGATCAAACAATTAGAAAGTATGTCAAACATTTTCTACACCTACCTGCATACACATGTGATGGTCTCCTGTATTCGAAAAGATCCTTTGGGGGCCTCAGTATACCAAAGTTATGTACAACAATTGGTCTGAACAAAGTTAATAACTTATTATATCTCAGGGAAGCTCCAGATCTGTACATAGTTCATTCATTCAAGTATGCAGGAGAAGTAATCAATGAAAAAATTTATAGCATCATCAAAACACACAAACTCAACATTTTAGACAGTAGATTTCGGAGTCATGAATTGAATTTGGTAGCAACATATGATTGGAGGAAAGAGGAATTTGAGAAATGGGCAAATCTCCCTGTCCAAGGTGATGGTATAAAATACTTAGCAAGTAATCCAACCTCAAATTTTTGGATCAGCAAACATGATAAAGTAAAAGAAAATCAATACATAGCTGCGCTGATGTTGAGAGCAACTGTCCTGTATACTAGAGAAACCATCACTAGGGGAAGAAATCGTACATTTGCTACTTGTAGATACTGCAAAGATGTGTGCGAAACAATTTCACATATTTCAGGTGCATGTCCTAAAACCAAGGACATAAGGATAAAAACGCATAACAAAGTGTTGGAATTGCTAATTGATAGAGCAAAAAGGTGTGGGTGGATGACATACAGGGAACCTCATGTCAAAAATAGTCAAGATGAACTAAGAAAACCAGATGTAGTGTTCACCAAAAATGGTACTGCTGTAGTGGTTGATGTTTCAATTCGTTATGAAAACTCACAGAATTCCCTTGAATTAGCGTATGAGAGTAAAGTTAAATACTATCAGGATCTATCACAGCAAATCAAAGATCTTACCAACTGTAAAACTGTAAAATTTCATGGCTTTATTGTCGGATGTCGGGGTATTTGGCCTCAATGTAATGATGTTGCTCTGGCTGATCTTGGTCTGCAAATGTCGTTCCCATTCAAGAAGAATGTTTGCCTGACTACTTTAATGGACACTCTAAAAATGTGCCAAGTATTCATGGACAATTAAATTTCAAGCCAAACACTGAGATGTACACTATCGTACAGCACACATGTCACTTTTATAAAACTTATTAGCCTAAAATGTTGATTCACTAATATTTACATGTGGTTCAACAGTCACATAATAGTTAATAGTTGACACAAGAATTAGTATAGATGTGGATTTTATATATGTGAATTTTTTATAGAGATGTATTTTCAAACTAGATGTGCAATTTATAGATGTGTATTTTTTATAGTTGTGTGCTTATATTATAATGATTTAGATACAAATGTGTACATCATGACTAATGAAACGTCTTGAATAAAAATAGGTCTCAAATAACTACAGACACATAGTCACTACATATTGCATTGATTATTGATGTCCTGCTAAACAGGACTGTTCGTAGACAATTTTATATTGTTGGAATAGTACTGCAGGGTGTACTATCTCTGGCCTATACGTGACCCCAGTTCCAGTGAGGACAGCTTAAAGTGTGGCTGTACTCCGGAGCGAACAAATGTTGTATTGTTGGAAGCGGTACAGATAGCCAAATGCCTCGTCATCTAATTAGTGACGTGCATGAATGGATGAACGAGATTCCCACTGTCCCTACCAACTATCTAGCGAAACCACACCCAAGGGAACGGGCTTGGCAGAATCAGTGGGGAAAGCTTGACTCTAGTCTGGCACTGTGAAGAGACCTGAGAGGTGTAGGATATGTGGGAGGCCCTTGGGCCTCATGCTGCGTCCCAGAGTGCGGGAGCCCCCCCGTCCTGCAAGCCAGCTGACGGTGCGGGTGTGGGTGCTGGGGAAGGGTGTCCACCGGGGCCCGGGGAGGCTCTCCCCAGCCTGGCTAGGGTTCAGAAGCTGGGACCGAGCTCGGGGCTCATGCTCCGTCCGGTGGGCCCCGGGGTGCGGGAGCCCCCCGTCCTGCAAGCCAGCCGAGGGCCTGGGCGCTGGGGACGGTGGTCCACCGGGGCCCGGGAGGCTCTCCCCGGCCTGGCTGCTTTCAGAAGCAGGGACCGGGCAGGGTTGGCTGGCTTTATCCACTACGCTGGCGGAGCGGAGTTTTCTGCCCACCCCTAGCTTCGATACACTAACTGGCCACATGGACAGTCTGTGCGAGCGGAAGGACAGACAGTTAGTCCGGATTGACGGCGCTGAAGAAAATATCTCCAGCCTGGAGGATAACTCTGTGACAACGCAGAAGCGCATAGATAAAAGTGGCAATCAAGAACGAGGACCTCGATGCCAGATCTCGTAGAAATAACATTCGTATCTCGGGAATTGTAGAAAATAACAACATGGGGCGTCCTGAGAACTTTGTTGAACAATTGCTACTGGCCCTCTATGACCACCCTAGTTTCTCCAGTACTTCTGCAATCCAACGTGCACACTGCTTATTTGGCCCCCGACCACCGGAAGGCGCTCCACCACGATTTCTTATAGCCTGTCTGCTCAATTATAGGGACAGAGACACAGCGCTGCGGTTGGCCCAGGAAAAGGGTCCCCTTCAATGCCAAGGTTCAAATATCCCCATCTTCCCTGATTTCAACCCAAAAGTACAGGAAGCTTAGCGGAAATACCCCTTTAGACGCCAAGACCTACTACAAAGCTATCCATGCTGGATCTCCATAGAATGCCCATGCACCCCCGGATGCTAATGGGACACGGGGACACAGGAGCCCGCCCACCACATCTCGAAATGAGAATGGGGGGGTGGTTGGCTGCTGGGTCTGATGTCTGATACCCTTGCCTCCTTGCTTGTATATACATCAGCAAATGACTCATATTGAATATCTCCTTGCTTGCGTATTCGAATTCATGGTGGCAAGCACCGCATTCCAGCTTTGACTCTTTACTTTGTAGGGACCGCCAGAGACCGAGTTGCTCCCATGGTGAACACCATTTTAGATTGTTGTGGTTTATGTTTTTCTTTCTTTCTTGAGGGACTAAATGGGATTCACAAGATAATGTTGGATCTAGCGTGGGTGGGGGATGGTACTCTACTGTGGGACTCTTTTACTAGTGTTGAAATGTTTTTTGATGTTGCACATCAAATCTTAGCATTCACCACCTACACTGTTGTATGGCACAAGGCCCTTAGTCCGATGTATGATCACTTCATACTAACTCCCCAACATGGTCACGTCCATCGACCTAGGTGTAGTTACCTGGAATCTATGCGGTATTAACACTCCCCGCAAAGGGAACCAGGTACTGACATATCTTAATAGATAGTCCGATAAAATTGTTTTTCTTCAGGAGACCTCTTTCTCCCCATGTGCTGACCATACGTTTGCTAGAAACTGGGGCACACATCGATATTTCTCATGTTACAGTTCCTACTCGCGTGGTACCTGTATCTTAGTTCATAAAACAGTACCTTTTCTTTATCACTCCCACTTCTCGGACATGACAGGCCAATATCTGCTAGTACATTGAACGCTGGGAGTCAAAAGTACATTATTAGTCAATATATATGCCCCTAACACTGACAACCCTGATTTCTTTTAACCTCTTTTCCCGACAGGACATATTTGTGGTGTACCATTTTAGTATTGGTGGGGATCTTAATTTACCACTTTGTTTGCACACCAATTCCGCTAGCACACTCCCGTTTGACAAATCTAGGGCCGGAGACTTATATGCTGCATGATGCATGGCGTACCCATCACCCTACGCAATCCAGATCCACCTTCTGTTCAGTGCCCCATTCGGTCTGGACTCGATTAGGCTATTGACTATTGTCGGCCACATCTCACTAGTGGATATCCAAGGTAATAGTGCTCTCTAGAACACTCTCAGATCACAATCCAGTATTATTGAAACTTCAGATTACATATGGAAGTGGCCTCGAGTTCAGCTGGTCTTTCAACAGCGATTCTCCCTGGGACCAAGTGTCCCGTAGTGAGATTTATAGGTCCATTCTTTAATATTTTTAGCACAATGCAGGAACTGTGCCCTCACAGGCGACCTTGTAGGAGGCTTTTAAGGTCTTCAGCAGAGGGATGTGTATCTCCAAGCAGGTGGGTATTCTTAGAGATATCTGCACGCAATTAAGCTGGATTGAAACAAAACTGCGGGAGCTGGAGCATTGCGTGGAGACTGATCGAGCGTCTGGACTGACTCGATGGGCAGAACTACTGGCCGAAGATTGTGAGTTGGCAGAACGGGAAACCACACAACAGAGTAAACACTACCAAGCTCGTCGCTATTGTGAGGGCAAGCGACCTGGCCGCACCCTTGCTCGCATTCTACGCCCCAACAGATCGGTGTCAGATTATGTCATAGAACTCCAAGCGGAGAATGGAGGGGCCATTACGGGCACAGAATGTGTTCGAGCAAAGACAACATGTCCAGGGATCCTAGGTTTAGATAATGATTCCTAAAGAGTTAGAAGGTGAAGGAACTATGCTCGAAGCTCTGGACCGTGATAGCTTCGCATAGTCAAGTAGGGTTATATATGTAGGAGCTTGTGTTCCTTCCTTTTGAACAGGTAATTGGTCAACAAGGATAAATCCTTTTATCAAATGTTTTGCTGATAGCGGGCTATTATTCCATTTCCAGATCGTTTGCCACTTAGTTAATCCATTTCACTCTTGGTTTATTTCATACGTGTTTAAGTAAGGAAAACAGCCTACACCTGTTTCGCCCTATGTGGCAGATCACGCCAGGGCTTTCTCAAGGCTGTAACAAAGTGAAGATTCAATCAGTACTCTATAAACAGCAAAGAGTGACTTCAAAGAGTGAGCAAGACAAACAGAGATGCTGGTGACAAAATAAGAGAAAGGAAGGCAATCTCTGTCGCTCTCTTTGGAGACACAGGTTCACTTATGGTAGCGTCAATAATAATTTACAATATATATAAATATCGTGCACACCCATTAGTTTTCCCTATTTCCTTGGCCAACTAAGCACTATAATATATACAACTCCTTCTCCCGATAATGAGGCATATTATATCTTGTGCAGTTTGAAGTAGTCTTCTGTTGTGAGCACACGCATAAAAATATAGACCACATTTCTTTGTTTTGGTCACAGTCTATTAGTTAGTTAACAACAATGCACTGTGCTATTTCACTTACACACTGTTTTGAATGTGTGCATTTATCTGCTACTTGAGAACATACTGCTGATTCTTATAAAAATCTTGTCAGATATGAATATAAGCTCGTAAGCTGAAAGCAATTTGTATATTGTTTTTCAAATGTTCTATGTTATATTCAGTAAGAAACCAATGTACTTTCGCTATAACAAACGTTTATTCTCCCTAGAATTTGGATGTTCAACTCTAGCTATTGAAATGCTGTTCACCGCGACTTAATTATAAGATTGATGAAACCGTTTAGGTACTATGAATGAGAATCTTTGGCCTTTTTGTCTTTTATGGCATGTCTTGCATGACTAATAGAAGCAATTACTCTCATGGATTGCTGCACTCTTTCAACTAACCTAAGACAATTTTTTTTTTGCATATTTAAAAATAAAAACTTTTAAAATATTCTTTTAACATCTGAAAGTATCATTCATGTGCCACTTCAGTAGTTTACTGTTTGTAGCACACTTTAGTATGGATATCTTGCTTTCAAAACTTTGCTATTGGGTAAAGGGTTAATTTTCACAGCATCTCGCAAGCACAGTGACTTTCTGTAAGTAGGACTTTGTTTTCTTGTCTCCTTCATATAATAACCTCTTTTAGATCTTTTTGTAAAAACAAAAACTCTTTGAAGTTACTCTGGCTTTTGCCTTCCTTTCTCTTATTTTGTCACCAGCATCTCTGTTTGTCTTGCTCACTCTTTGGGGTCACTCTTTGCTGTTTATAGAGTACTGATTGAATCTTCACTTTGTTACAGCCTTGAGAAAGCCCCGGCGTGATCTGCCACATAGGGCGAAACACGTGTCGGCTGTTTTCCTTACTGTCAATAAAAACTTATGAAATAAACCAAGAGTGAAATGGATTAACTAAGTGGCAAACGATCTGGAAATTGAATAATAACCCGCTATCAGCAAAACATTTGATAATAAGGATTTATCCTTGTCGACCAATTACCTGTTCAAAAGGAAGGAACACAAGCTCCTACATATTTAACCTTACGGGCACAGAATGAATCATGGCCACGCTCTGTACTTACTATCAAAAATTGTACTCTTCTCAGGTAACTAACTATTGACCCTGAGACACTATCAGAATACCTAGCGGATGCTGCCATGGAATGGCTTGAGGATGGTCAGAGACAATTCCTCACTGAGCCACTCACCCTAGAGGAGGTGACCCAAGCTATTGGCACTCTAGATGGCTCAAATGTGCCTGGGCTCGATGGGCTAACAGGTGGGCATTTTATAAAGTGTATAAGCAACAACTTGCACCAAGATTGTTGGCATTATACAACAAGGCCATGCAGGTTGGCACTTTAACCCCCACGCCCGAGAGGCAGTCCTCACCTTGCTGCTGAAACCCGGTTAAGATCCTGGTAATTGTGTGCCACATCACCCACTATCTCTGTTAAAGTTAAATCATAAAATTTTGGCCAAGGTGCTAGCAACCTGATTAGCCTTGCTAATGGAGCAGCTCGTCTCCTCGGCACAGTATGGGTTCGTTCCACACCAGTCCACCTCCTTGTATCTCCGTACTGCTTTTGCCGTGCTTAATAAAATTTCTCCTGCCATGCCCACTGTAGTGGCATTTCTCGATGCAGAGAAGTCCTTTGACTTCCTCAAGTGGCCTTTTCTCTGGGCTGTGCTAGGCAAACTAGGCTTTACCCCCAGTTAATATCACTAATTATGCTACTATATTCCAATCCGACGGCCCGAATTAGAGTGAACGGTGCTATATCAGATGCGTTCCTGATTCTGCGTTGTACTCGGCATGGGTGCTCATTATCCCCCCTTTTATTTATAATGGCAATGGATCCTCTGGTCCAGGTGATGCAGAAGCACCACTTGCATCGCGGGTTCCAACTCACCCATGGGTCTTTACTAATATCACTGTATGCAGACGGCATTTTACTGTTCATCTGCAACCCCCACCTCAATCTCCCCCTTCTTAAGCAGGAGATAGTCAGATCCAGTGTCTTCTCAGGCCTCCATATAAATTGGGCCAAATCAGAGCTGTTCCCGTAAACGGACGCGACGGCTCCTCCCCCGGCTGCACTCCCCTTTAAATGGGCACCTGATGGAACTAAATACTCGGGCATCCACATCCATAGAGAAAAGGAGCAGGTACTACAACAAAATTACGGGCCAGCTCTGTCAGATCTCAATGCACAGGTGGAGCGTTGGATAAAACTCCCTTTGTAAATAGCTGGGCGAGTTGCAATTATAAAAATGGTCGTCCTGCCTTGCTTCCTATAGCTCTTCCCTATTCCCTTAACACAGTACTTTTTCAACACACTAAGCGGAACCCTTTTGCGATCAATATGGGCGGGAACTTGTCCCCGTATTCGTTTGGATACACTTACACTCCCTTATGAGCGCGGGGGCCTATATGTCCCTGACCTACATTTATATTATCTAGCAGCTCAATGCCATTACACATACCGTTCATACCATCCTGACACTCGAATACCCTATTGACGCCCTGAAAAAGGGGTTCTTGAAAAAATCCAGCACACCCAGATTCTACCCAAGGGAATCTCACTCAACGATATGGACATACAAACGGTGTCCTTTACCTGTTGGGCATGGCGCCATATACGCGGCACATTGGGAGGTGGCCCCTCTATTCCAACGCCATCCCACTGCATGACAACCCTTGGCTCCCTCTCGCTAGGGAGAAACTAGTCCAAGGCACCCTTCATAGGTATGACCTCCACACTATGGGGGACTTGTTCCCTGATGGGCATGTTACTCCCCTTTTTCAGGGACCATGGGATAGAGATATTCCACACATGGACCAATTTATTTTCAGGAGACTGCGCAACAAGTTACGATCGCTCCACCCTTCCTAACCACTCCCTCCTGACGATTTTGCCCCACTGACAATCTCGACTCCCGAGGGAGGACGCATGATTATTAGACTACATAGATCCGTTCTTGAACTAAAACCTGACACTACCAATAGAGTGCGTAAGGTTTGGGCGACAGAACTCCGGATGAAAATCAATGACAAAATGTGGGCATACTGCTGCACACAGATGCAGCGCATTTCTATCTGTCAACGCCACAAATTGTTACACTTTACATTTTTACGTCAATATTATATGTCCCCATCCGATATTGCTAAGTTTGACTACACCAAACCTGATGCCTGTGCTAAGTGCCAGGATGCGGGAGCTGACTTCGCACACCTCGCCTGGACCGGCTCTGTAGTACATGCTTACTGGGTGACTGTGTTCGAACGGATCTCAGCTATGACGGGTGTATGGCTTGCACCTTGTCCACTAATGGCATTATTGGGATATACCCTCAAGGTGCCACGCAGCGCCCATAGGTTGGTGTCCATGGCGCTGCTACTGGCTAAAAGAGAGGTAGCACTGCGATGGGGTAGTGCTTGTCCCCCCACAGCTTAGAGATGGCTGGAGAGTATGTGTCATTACTAGAAAGTAGGGGAGGATTATGCACAGATGCAACCCCTGATCTCACATCCCCAAAACTTGTGGGCCCCTTTCTAGGCCTACCTGTCATATATAGAGCGGAATGAAATACAGTTCAGCATTCACGTCACTTTATTCATGTCTCTGCGATATCTAATGCCTACAGTATCCTAGTGCCATCCGGCTGAAGCATAGTTAATACTGTGAAATATTTGTAAATGGAATGTTACATGTCCAAATGGAATGTTACATGTTCAAATAGGATGGTCGAACTTTATTTTTTCATCTATCATTTGACAAGTGTGATGTGCATACATTGTTGATGTTAATTTTAGATGCTCAATAAAAAATAGAAAAAAGGATGTGTGAGTCTGCCACCCAATGTACAAACTCAACTCAACTCTGTGCTACTCCACTGTACAACACTGTCCTCCAGTCTATTCCAATGTATGCCACAGTAGTTTATTCTATGCCACTGTACGCCACTCTGACACTCTATGCCCATCCACTCTACCATAGATTACTCCACTGTATGCTACTCCACTGTACAACCCTGTACTAAAGTGTATGTCACTGTAGAGCACTGTAGTCCACTGTATGCCACTCTAGCACACTCTACTCCACTCTGCTTCACTCTCTCTAGACCACTCTGCCCCAATTTATTCCATGATTCTCTGTGACACACTACTACACTGTACTCAACTACTCACCTCTATGCCACTACATTCCACTCTATGCCACTCGTCTCTAGGACATTCTATGGAACTCCACTGTACAACACTCCGCTACACTGTACTTTACTCAACATCACTTTACTCTACAAGACTGTACTATACTCTATGCCACTCCTAGTTTCCTAGACTATATAACATGCCACATCACTCCACTCTATGACACTTTACTCCACTCTATGCTATGTCACTCCACTGTACTCGATGGCAATGTACTGTACGACATGGCACTCAACTCTATGACACTCTACTTCACTCTACGCTATGCCTCTCCACTAGCCTCCACTGTGCAACACTTTACCCCACTCAGTGCTACTGTAGGACACTCCGCTCAATTCTGCTTCACTCTACAATGTTCTACCCAACTCTATACAACTCCACTCTACAACACTCTACTACATTCTATGCCACTGTAAAACACTATACTACATTGTATGCCCCTACGCACCACTGTACAAGACTCTACTCCACTCTGTTCCACTATACGACACTCTACTCTATGCCAATCTACAACACTCTAAGATACACTACGCAACTCCCTCTAGGCCACTCCATCCCACTTTACTCCACTCTCCTCAATGACACACTACTTCATTCCACTATGGCACACTACTCCCATCTACTCCACTTCACTCTACTCTACTGTATGCCACTGCAATCTACTCCACTCTATACCACTCCACTCTACTACACTCTACAGTGTACTGTACGCCACTCCACACTACTCCCCGCTATGACACACTACTCCACTGAACGACACTCTGTGCCACTTCACTCTATCAAACATAACTCCACTCTATAGCATTCCACTGTACACTAGTGTAATCCAGTCTATTTCTTTAACATCCACACATATGTAGGTGTGTTTTTATATACAAATATATTTATATATAGTGTTAAATAATTTGTGTAATTTATTTACTGTACATTATATTAGTTTTATACAATATATAATTTACTACTTTAAACTATATATATATATATTACAAAATTGATATTTTTGGATGATATTAATGTCTACAATTTTTGTTGATATTTTTGCATTCATCATTAGTATAGGAACACAATATTGTGACAAACAATGTTTTTAACACAATATTTTTGTTAACAATATTGTTTACCAAAATAATGTTTCATCAAACCCAACTTATGTGGCCCAGTGGCCCTCAGATAGGGGCCTGAGATGGTGAATACTTAGGTCTTCCTATTGAGTGCTAAATTCCATTTGATGTGTCTTGAAGCACACTTGAGGTTGAGGTAGTTAGTTTATCAGGGCTATTGAAGGGTCCTTTGGGTAATCTGCATGTCATGATATTGCGTAAACTAAGGCTCTGGTTTAGATCTACAAGGTTTGTTTTCATCACAACAGATGCAACAAGTAAACTTAGTTCAATGTACCAGTGCTTGAATGCGAAAGACAGGTTGTAGCCCTCAACAACCCAATACATAGTTGAAGTGGTGTCTGTGTTTTTGGGTTTCCAACAGTCAGCAGCAGCTGGTGCCAACATACAGTGGTGTGGCAGCGCGGGGCAAATAATAATAAAAAGCACTCATCTGTTACTTCAGCTGCAGCTCCCACTACCTGCCGCCTCGGTGCTCTCTTCCGGAAGTCCCTAGGCCAGCACAGGCTCCCAGACTCTCTACCCAATCCAGAAGCTGCTCTCATGCTGTGAGAAGTGCCTGGATTGCTCTGAGCGGCCTGGTTAGGTGCTCACTAGACTGGGAGCCTGTGTCATTTCATAACCAAGCTGTACAATACAGCTGGGTTGGAAAAATCTAAGTGCGTATGTCTGTTTGGCTGGCCTAACATGGTAGGCCAAAACTGACATGAAACTTACAAGTGCCCTCCACTCCTCCCAGTCCCTGTGCTGTCAAGAAAGGATTGCCTGGGCATGCCTTAGACTCGGCAGCATTGGCTGCCAGTGAAAACTAAAATCATAATAACATTGTATCATTTTTTAATCTGCAGTGTGGCGATTCTCCTCCGCTATTACAGAGGAGCCGCCACAACCAACAGTCCCCAAACAGGGATTTAGAGACACAGTAGTAATTTGAGAGACCAGTGTTGTTGTTTCCAATATCACACACAATCACTGTGATGCAGCGCGGAAACCTGGGTATCGGGAATCAAGACGAAACCCCTTACCTAATATCCTCCTTTTGTCACAGACCAAATATCACATTAACACATTCACTCCTACAGTCATTGGTGGGGCCCATAACACCAACATTCACACTTCACTTCTCATTGGTCTGCACTTATAGGAGAGATGAATGTTCCAAAGCGCTGACATGAAAGGAATACCTTATAATCCTATAGGAAGAAAATTATGTACACATCTGTACATTAAACCTTATCTCTACCCATCGTAAACCTAAACATTAAGATACTCCTCCCACGTGATCAATGGATCATTTAGTAGGATTGATAGGGTGATTTAGTCCGGTTAAATACACTCAAGATCCTGATCTATCCTCTCTTAATAAACGACCAAAACACATTTGCTTGTTAATCAATATCCTGTTTATCTAATAGCTAACATATTTACCTATTCTGGCTAATGGTCGTCCTCTAAGTCATCAAATTTGGTCATCAATCAGTCAGAATTCGAAAGTCCTTCGTGCAACACGCTACAGTCCCATGAATGATCAAGGACCAGAGCCGTGCAAGCATCTATCAGTGCCCATAGATTTTAGGAAGTCCTCAGTTCATCAAAGAAATGGGTAGCAATTAAGTCTGTCAAAGATTCAGGAACACAGCGTCACCGTCGTCTCCGTCAGGAAAGAAATTATAAGGAAGCAGCAGCCACCCTCTCTATTCTATTGTCATTTTATAATGAAAGTAAGGTCTATAAGATACATTTTACAAAATTTGGGCTTCATCCATTGGTTGGTTAGGATCATCCGGTGAGGTTTCACACAGTTCATGAGGTTAGGTCATCTTTCTTGATGGTTCCGGTTTTTGTAAATGTCCTTTGTCAGAATACTTGGCAGACCTCCCATCGCGACCTTGCTTGGGTACAACGAGAGCGGGTTGATGTCGAGGCCACTGGAACATGTTGAAACACATGCGCACTTCGTCCAAAGCCTCGTGGAATTGCGGCCATCACTTCGAGTTAGTTTGGCGGCCATCTTTGTTCTTAGGCCCAAAGGACAACTTAAGCGAAACAAACACAAAAGAACAATTAATACATAGAAAAAATTAATATAGTGTTGAACCCTCACTAATTCCCTTATGTGCTTGTAATTATCTAGCATATAGCGACATTCAAAGCGTTCATATTCACCAATTGATGTCATCTGGTGCAACATTACGAAAACATCACGAAAGCAACATATACCATGCAGTATCCTATTTTCTACAGTTAGTATGCATACATAGGTTAATAATAGAAATTATTCAGCCATGCAAATGCTAATCCCACGTGTATTTTGATTATTAGTAATGTCGATTAGTCTTCATGCAAACACATTAATATTATAATTAATAGATTATTCTAATTAGTATAGGCATGCAAATTAAGGGGGGTATACAACATTTTGTACTACCCGCTCCATCAATCCCCCCTTTGGTGATTTTATCACCACACCATTACATTTTTTATACCTTTTTCCTATGGAGATAAAAATGAGTTCTTGCTTTTTCTCTTTTTGTTTTCACATCTCGGTCTCCCCAATTTCATCTCTTCTGGCTGTCTTATACATATTTTCTTTTACCTCTTCTAATTCTATTTCTTCAAATTCCCTCTCTTATTTCTTATCTTTTCTTCTTAAATTTTCTCTTTTTAACTTTTTCAGAATTTTCTTCCTTTTATGACAACGACATCCTAATCTTAATATTAATACTAAGAGGATCACACATATTAATGGAAATAAGATTTTACCTAGGAAGGTACTACTTAAATTTACTAAGAAATCTTTAATGGAAGATATTTTCTTACCAATCTTTTCACAAACACCTTCAACCTCCAGTGGTGCAATTTCGTCATGCAAATCAGTTATATTTTTAATATAAATTTTCAGATCTTTATTTTCGTCTGGTATGTAGGTACAACAATGTTGGACTTTCAACATTCCACAGACTCCACCCTCTTTTGCCAATAATATATCAAGGGCAAGTCGATTTTGCATCACCACGGCACGCATGGCAACCATTTCAGTATTTACCAATAGAAAATCCTCCAGCGGTGCTTGTTGACAAGCGATCTACTACTGTTGATAGTTTTCTAATCTTATTTGCATTCAGAGATATTCCCACTGCTGGTATAAATGCTCCAAAGATGTCACCTACAATTTCTGACCAAGATTCTCTCTTTCTACGTGCTAAAAAACTACCTAAATTATGTACACCATCTTCTCCTCTTTCCATATGAAAGATCTTTGGGAAAACCAGGCCTACATAGCATGTGCCATACCAATGGTCTGGCAAACGATAATATGCCTTACTCCAGCAGATAAAGTATAATCCTGGGAAAACTGGATCATTTCCACCTTTAAATTTCCATCCACCCATGATTCAGTATGTATCATGGCATTCACTATTACCTACAAAGTAATTATCATATGCAGTCTGATTTCTTCTAATACAAAATTTCCCTTTCTGAGGCCAATCTAAAGCCATAGTTGGACTAGCTTCTCCTTTTAGGTATTTTTCCATCTCTACATCCCAAACGGTCCTCTCTAATTTTCCCTCTGATGTTCTTCTTTGCATTTTCAATCTCCTTTCTTCAACCATATTCAAAAAAGTATTTTCTTCTTTCTTTAAACTGCAAGTCAAATTATTTCCAAATATATATTCTAAGGTTAATTCTTTAGTTTCTAAGAAAAATTCACCTAACACCTTTGCAGATTTTACCTTATTTAATTTGTTAATCGACGGAACTTGGGAAATTATATTATCTACATCTGAGAAATAATATTCTAACTTCCCTGTTTGATAAAATAAACTAGCTATTACACTACATGTTATTCCATAAGTTACAGGAAGGTGGTGAAAAGTCACTCCCTCCGAAACAGATGCAGGTAACTGCATACAAACGTAGCAGTCCCTCACGTCCATTGTCTTTACATATTCATACAGTAATTTCGAAAATGCATTGTTAGAAAAATCAGTTATAGACCTGTCTTTATGCAAATAATGTTTATCTATTCTAGTCGGATCTACCTTTTGAATCTGCTCTATATTAGTCTTATTTTCACTATGTCCTCCTATTGTGTCTAAGTTAACCTTAAATGTAATCATCAAGGCTAGTATACTCCATAGAAGCATTAGTAATCCTGTACAACAACAACACATTTTACACCATCGCTTCAAAAATATACATCTACCTTTTCTACCATCTGTGTTTGCCATTTCGTGAAATGAACAGTAACTTTTGACTTAGCCTCTTCTACTTCACAACTAGTTTATCTAACCCAAGGCTCTAAGCACCTACTTGGTTCTACCAGTTTTTATCTTTTTCCGTATTTATTGTCTTTCCATTAGCAGCATTCTTATCTTATTCAGTTTGGCATCTCATCGTTCTTCACCTTTCCTTCGTTGTCTAAATATAGAATTTCCTGAACATCCGTCTCTTCTCCAATATCGGATAAGATAACTCTCAGGATTTCCAATTCCTCATCTTCCTCAACCACTTCTGGTATAGTCACCTCTGGATTTTCTTGGCTATCTGCCTCTTCTTTAATTTCAGGCAGGGCCGCATATGTCCATTCCGGCGACTTATACTTCTGGTTAGGCTTCCTTGTTCTTTTGCTTTCCTCAATTACAACTGTTTCTTCGTCTTTTGATTTTTCTTGACTCGTTATTTCATTCACCTGTTCAGCTCTTGGTGATTTTACTCGTGTCAGACGGTATCTCAACTTCTTTATTTTATTCGGCCAAACTTCATCCTTTGCTGATCTTTTCAGTTTATTTCCTTTATCATTCCTTTTAGTCCTCCAAGATCTCTTTCTTAAGACTCTACCTTCTGGTACTTCGTCTTCGCTTTCTTCCGACTCTGTTTCAACTTGCTTTTTCCTTCCAACCTCTTTTCTTTCTTTTGCTTCTTTCGTTTTCCCTACTTCTGTCCCTCCTCGGGTTTCTTGCGCACAATCTTCCTGCTGGCTACTTGTCCCTTTCTCTAACTGGATGTTGGAATTCCCTACACCTCCTCGGGGGTTTTCCGCAAGAATCTTTCCCTCTCTCTCTGTATCTGGCACCTGTCCATCTAATTTTGTTATTTCAGGTGGAATTTCTCTCAATTTTTCATCTGGAACTTCTTTATCAACAATTTCTTTAATTGTCTTTTTGCTGTCTTTTTCTTTTCTCAAATGTAAAGTTGCTTGTTCAGTCTCTGAGTCTGAGCTGGTATCAGAAATTTGTAATCTTCTTTTCAATGAAATACTTTTTGGGACGAGTGTTAGATCTATCTCCAATTCCCCCCTTTCAGGGTTTTCTTTTGTTCTTGTCTCTTCCTCATCTGATTCAGTACTTGATTCTGTTTCATCAAAATGTTCCTTTTCTGTGCTATCCACTGGATTTGGGATTCTCAATGTGTGACTTGCATGAATCCAGTTTTTTGATTCCAGCAAACTTCACAGCTGTTGTTGTAGTCAAAATCACTTGTCGTGGTTTTCCCCACCTTGGAACCAAACAGTTTCTTCTTCTGTATACTTTTATTCTTACCCAGTCCCCTGGGCTCAGGTCACGAGCTTGCTTCTTTTCAAGGGTGGTGGCATCCGCTCCAACCTGATGAAACACAGAATGAACTGCATCAGCCATGCTTTTACAGTAATCCAATACCATGCCATCAGTTATAGGCAACAGCTTGTTGACTGGTATGAACACATGGCGCATTGCTCTTCCCATGATAATTTTGTGGGGGCTCAACCCTGTGGTTCTGTCTGGAATTGATCTAATTTTCATGAGTACTAGAGGCAAGACATCAGGCCATTTCATACCCGTGGCTAAACACATTTTCCCTAACCTGTTTTTGATAGTACCATTCATTTGTTCCACCACACCAGAAGCCTCTGGGCGATAGGCACAATGTAGTTTTTGTTGTACATTCAATGCTTCACAAATCAGTTTTATGATCTCAATATGGAAATGTCTTCCTCGATCTGATTCAATTGTTACTGGGAACCCGAATCGGGGAATAAATTCCCTCAGAAGCAATTTTGCCACTGTGATTCCATCACTTCTTCTCGTTGGGTAAGCTTCTACCCATCTCGAAAACAAACAGACCATAACTAGAACATACCTCAACCTGTTATAAGGAGGCATTTCAATGAAATCTACTTGCATTCTGGTAAAAGGTCCTCCTTCTCGACCTGTTGTTCCTAGACTCTCCACTGTCTTTCTTCCTGGGTTGTGTTGCTGACATATAAGACATCTCTGACAAAGACTTTCTGCTACAAGTCTAAATTTTGCATTGTACCAGGTCTGTTTAAACAACCTTATCATGGCATCTCTCCCTATGTGTCCCTGTCCATGATACATCTGTGCCATGGCAGACATCATGCTATCAGGCATAACTGGTCTTCCATCCCGATAGACCCATACATGATCCTTCTCTCTTGGTGCACATCCTGCTTTTACCCACTGCTTCATTTCCTCATCTCCTGCTTCTTCCTGCACTTGTCTCACTTCCTCCCAGGTACCCACAAGGTTAGTAAACAGTAAGGTGCAAGAAGTCACTTCTTTCTCCTTTCCCCTATTGATTGAATTCTGATTTCGTGCACAGTATTGAGCCATATCATTGGCGTATTTGTTGCCTACGGCGATGTAATCGCCAGACTGATTATGTGCAGCACACTTCACAACAGCCAATTGCTTAGGCAGCTGTATCACCTCAAGCAATTTTCCAATCACTTCAGCATTCTTAATGAGCGTTCCACTTGATGTCAGAAATCCTCTCTGTAGCCATATTTGGCCAAAGTCATGCACCACACCAAAACCATACTGACTGTCAGTGATCACAGTCACTCTCACACCTTTTCCAACCTTACATGCTCTAGTCAAAGCAACAAGTTCAGCTACTTGGGCTGATTTCACTACTTTCAGATAGGATGCTTCCATTACTGCTGCAACCGTGCATACTACATATGCTGCACTCAACATTCCATCATCTGTTCTCAAGCAAGAACCATCTACAAACATCATAAAATCACTTTCTGGCAATGGTACATCTTTTATATCCGGACGTGGCTTGGTACAGAAATCGAGTACATCCAGACAATCATGATCTGCTTCATCTCTGACTTCCACTTTCTCAGCATCAGGCAATAATGTTGAAGGATTCACATTCAAACACCTCTCAAGGCTCACATTCGTTGCACCTAATATGACTTTCTCATATTTAGTCAGCCGACTATGTGTCATGTATTGAGTGCGACTCCTTGTTAAAAGAATTGCCACATCTTGAGGTACAAACACTTTCACAGGATATCCCATCACAATTCCTTCACTCTGTTCCAGGCTTCGACATGTAGCAGCCACTGCTTTCAAGCACCCAGGTAAAGCTACAGCTACTGGGTCTAGCATTGATGAAAAGTATGCAATTGGCCATCTCAGTTGTCCATGTTTCTGAATTAATACAGAAAGTGCACAACCATTCCTCTCACTGCAATACAACTCAAACTCCTTCTCATAATCCGGCATTCCCAATGCTGGCGCTTCACACAAACCATCTCTCAATTGTTTAAAAGCTGCCAATTCTTCTTTGTTCAAATCAATGGGATCTCTCACATCACTTTTTGTCAAACGTACCAAAGGCTTTGCGATCAGGGAGAAAATGCTTATCCATTGACGACAATATCCAACCATTCCAAAAAACATCCTTACCTCTCTTTGTGTCTTAGGGGCTCTCATTCCTTTTATGATCCTGATTCTGTCTATTGTTATTTTCCTCAGACCCTTTTCGAGGTTATGGCCTAAATAATGTACTTCTTTCTTACAGAATTGCAATTTTGATGGTGACACTTTAAGTCCTTCATCAGCCAGATGGTTCAACAAGGTTATAGTGTCCGTTATACAAGCTTCACGAGTTTTCGACGCCACAAGAAGGTCGTCGATATACTGTACTAACACTGAATTCTCAGGCATTTCTAAACCTTCCAATGATTTCTTCAATATCTGATTAAAGATTGA
Organism: Triturus cristatus; assembly: GCF_964204655.1. Classification (NCBI taxonomy): domain Eukaryota; kingdom Metazoa; phylum Chordata; class Amphibia; order Caudata; family Salamandridae; genus Triturus; species Triturus cristatus. Next base: position 403,465,590 of record NC_140579.1, on the reverse strand, counting down.
GGGGCTTTCTGTATACCCCTGTGGAATTCGGCACCATGCCAAAAAACACTTGTCAAAACGAAACGCAAAAATCTGCTGGCTGTCAAGGTGCAATGGGATGGAAAAGAAAGCATGGCATAAATCAATTACAGTATACCATTCTGCTTCATGGGGAATCTGATACAGAATCACAGATGGATTTGGTACAATAGGACAACATGGCACAACAATTTTGTTCATCTTTCTCAAATCTTGCACTATCCTGAACTTTCCATTAGGTTTTTTCAGTCCCATAATTGGGGAATTACATGGACTACTCATTATTTCCCTCAAAATGCCTTGTTTTATCATTTTCTCAATTATAGGGGTAACTCCTTCAACTATCTCAGGTGTCAGTTTATATTGCGGGATATTTGGATAACTTATTCTTTCCTTCACTGTTATTTTTACTGGGTCTACATTTCTCATTAGTCCCACATCTTCTCCCGTGAAATCCCAGACTTCTGCCTTTACAGTTTGTTTCAATTCTTTGGGTAATTCATCAGGGTTAAATTCAGCATAAGCTTTATTACTCTCAGGAGCAAGCCACAAGAGCAGCCCAGGGAAGTGTGTGAGCTAAAGGCCCCAGGAAAGCCGTGGATTGAGGAAGAGCAGAGGTGAGCAAAGAGCGCAAAGAGAGCTGGGGTCAGAAAGTAACCGTAAATAAAACTGTAAATAAAAGTAGAAGCCGCGTCACATTGTGGGACCGCCCTCGGGCGTATGATTGTATTTAAGCAAATTAGTTATCCTAACTCTCAATTCTTAAATGCGTCCAAGCTCATAAAAATTTAAAATAGCATATCTTGTGGTCTCTCTCTCCTAAAAGCAAACACTCTGTAATACTCTGCTTTGTTCCAAAAACCGCCAAAACTGTTAGCCGCTGCTGGTTAGACTCTACAGTCTGTTAGAGTGCCGGCCCATATAATCGACAAAAAGCAGATATGCGGTCAGGGAAAATAAGAGGAGGGGATAAGAAAGAAGAACAACTCCCACCCCAGCTAAAAATGGAAAAGACGAGGACCAGGAAGGAACTTTGACCAATACCACAGCTCAAATGTGTAATCCTTCTGATAAGTCCTCGGCAGATTTGGGCACACAAAATATAGAGGGCAAAGACGTAACAGATGATATCGAAGCAGGAGGAGTACGGCATGAGTGCGGACCAACAATTGACGTGCCAACCTTATGGCGAAAACTTTGGAAACAATAGAAACAACTTCCACAGAGGCAGCCTCACAAGCTAAGGGCATCAATAGTAAGAAGGCAAACCGCACGACCTTAAATAGGCATAACTCCTGTCCAAATAGCAGAAAACGGGCATTGATAACGGACTTCCTAAAAGTAGCTACCAAAACAACAGAGGAAATTCGGAGTCGTCATGTCATGAAAGCAACCAATTATACTAATTCAATAAAAACCGATAAAGCTTCACCAATTAAAAAAGAATCAAACCTGACCCCACCAGGGGATAGAAACACAATAAAGACAGAATGGAAAGAAAAGAAATATGCGGGTTCAGTCATCTTGGGTGCTGAAAATCAAGAAAACCAGAGCCTCCAACAACCATCTTGTAAAAAACTCCCTCCCCTGGAGGTTCATCAAAGGAAAAATTCCCAGGTAACTGAGGTTCTAATTCATTACCATCAATCTCAATCTCACCCGGATTCTCCATACCAGTCTCAAGAACATCAAACTCCACCAGGATACTGTGGTCATAATGGTCACAGTGACAAAGTCAATCACCACGGCAAAAGTAACTCAAAAAACCAGTACAATAAAATCACTTTCAGTCCTACGGGCACGTCCGATCCACAGAAGGGGGGGCGATAACCCCACTAGTCAGGGGATAGCCAAATTAAGTTTTGACATCCAAGTCCCTGCCGACCCATTCTCCCACACGTCGGAAATGGCAGAATACCCTTGGCCAGATAAAAAAAATGATACATCGAATTACCATTTAAATTACACGGGATCAGCCTCCAAGATATCACAAAACCAAAAAAAGGCATCACCCATCACCTCCCCTTTTCGTTTAAGCGAACCACCCTCAGAGCAATTGCCCCTTTCGGACCACAGTGCTAACTCATCTCCATCAACATTCTCTGTATGGCCCCACTTGCTAAGTACAATGGACACAATTGGTAAAGCAATGATTTTACACGCAGATAAATTAGATACTCAAGTAGACCTTCTAAATATCCTTGCAATTCATGTTCAAGGGGTCGAACAAAAACTGCAAAGTTTCAATGAGATGATCCTGAAGGTACAGCAAGATCGGGAAACTACTTTCCAAATGTGCCATTGCCATTGTACCCGAATAATTGACAAACTAGCCTCAGTTCCAACCATACTTACTGAATTACTGAACACAACAAGGGAAGTTGCAACTAAGCCTACAATCCCAACTAAGAATGATGAAATAAAAACATCAGAGCAAGAAAATGTAGCCACCAAGGGTTTTAACCTAGAATGTCCCAATCCTTCCGTAGGCCAAAAAAGTAGCGTAACAGAATCAACACCCATACAGAGCAAATTCATTGAGTCAACTGTACCTATACTTAATCTACCAAGTGTTCCCGACAACTTAAGCGCCCAGGATTGTCCATCTCAAGATCAACATAACAAATCATTGGAAAGACAGCTAAAAGCCCCTACGAGTCTATCAAAGCGGGAACGTAAACGTCTGAGAAAATCCAGAAAGCGCAAACAAACAAGCAAGGTATCAGATCAGTCCCTGGCAACATCAATTCAAAATGGAACATCGCAAGAAGTTATCGTAACCCATAGCAGTACGGAAGCGGTAACCCCCAAGGAGCAATCAACTTTTTCCCCAAATTCACCTATCATGTTCAATACTTCGAACCAAAACCTAAGGGAGTCGCCTCCGCCAAGGAAATTATACAGCTTATTCAAATCTGGAGCTGGGAAGGGAAAATACAATTCTAAAACCCAGGCAACACAAGTATCAGTGAGATGCCTCAAGTCGGCAGAAAGGAAAATAAACCAGGGCGCGTCCACCTCGGTAGAAGAAACCGGTACCGACGTAAGGCGACCAGTGAAAACAAATGGGGGAGGCGCAAACCACCGACAAAAAAACAAATCAGAACCTCGAGATCCATCTCAGACCCCACGAGAGCCAATGGTGGTGAAATATACGGAAAAGATGTTGGATAATGATTTGGAGTACGATCCCCCAGTTAATAACAAAGTCATCTTCAATCCACAATATGTCTCAAGGGGAATGCATGACATATTAAATAGAAATGACTTGCTAAAATTATTCCAAGCTCTCCCATCCCTAAATAACATAAACACTAACGACATCGAAAGTATTGAATTTAATCAAAACCTGAGTTCCACCGGTCACGAAGTTACAATAGCCACATTTTCCAATAAAACGCATGTCGACCTCATCTGGCAGCAGAAGGACACATTTGCCAAACGGGGAATAGAGTTAAAAAAGATAATTCCCCCGCGCTATCCCAGCCCATTACAACCACTCCCTAATACCACGAGTCTCCTAAAAGGGGCAAAAGGCCCAGATTATCAAAGTCAAACGAGGGATAAAGAGCACCAGGCCAGGAAAATTACTATCACTCTTGAGTACCCTGAAGCTGGCAAGCTTTCGACACCTTGGGTATTAAATAGAGGAGGCACATCCTTGGGAAACGCATGAACATCTTCAACACAAGCCTCCCACTCACACCAAGGATGTAACATATGCTCCTGGAATGTGCACGGCCTTCATCCAAAATTAGAAGACCCAGATTTCATGGATTTTATTACTCAATATAACATTCTCCTTTTTCAAGAATCTTGGCAGACAACCCTATCCCCCGTAATAGGTTTTAAGGAATTTCTGAACCCAGCTAAGAGAGCCACCAAATATGGAAGAGCAAAAGGAGGTCTCTCTACTTTTATTTCTACAGAAATTCCATGGCAGGCTTCCATTGTAGATTTAGATTGCTCCTGGATGTTGTGCGTCAAAATAGACGTCCCGGAGACCTATACCCTGCTTATCCTCAACATCTATATTCACCCTGCATCTAAACTAAAGAAGTTAAGAATTGAACAACTAATTACTTCAATAAAAACATTAAAACTTGCCTATTCAGATGCTAAAATTATTCTGTCGGGCGACTTTAATATGAATTTACTATACGCTAGGAGTAAGGGAACAAAGGGGCCTATACAAGCCCCCAACCGACAGGATACTTCTGGCAAGAATTGCGCATTTCGCTTGAAAGACCTTTCAATGTGCATACTCAATGGCCAAGGCCCGGCCGACCGGCCTGCAGCATACACCAGGGTTACACAAAAAACACGCTCTACTATAGACTACACCTTTACAGATTACGACCTTTTTCCAGAAATCACAAATTTTCAGATAAAAGATAGGGCGGAAAGTGATCATCAGCCACAATCTTTTACATTATTAATAGCTTTCAAAATCTCAGCGAAAGTAAATGCGCTATCATCTTTAACACAATGCTATAATTTAAAACGCCTTCGCTGGAATAAGAACAACATCAAGGCCATCGCAAACACTTATACCAGTCTTTTGGAAAAATCCAATCCCAAAACACTAACCATAAAAGCTTGGGAGTTTTTTATTTTTGAAATTAACAATATATTTTCAAAAAATACCCATGCCCGCAAAGCTGGAAATTCAAAAGGGGCTGTCTGGTTCAACAATAATCTGAGGAAACAAAAACAACAACTAAACAAATACCTCAGACAATTACGATCTCGGGGACCAGAATGCCACCAGGAACTTCTGCCGTTAATCGCAAAAACTAGAAAACAGCTAAAAAATTACATAAAACTCACAAAAAAAGAGCATCAAGAACATATTTGGGCCAAACTCCATTACGCCTGCTAATTGGGGGATTCCAGGCTTTTTTGGGAACAAATAAACCAACTAACCAATGGCCGGAATCAACATCATCATTCGGATATACTGGAGGCCACATGGAGAGCCCACATCGAACTCCTATACAACGGAGATGTACCTCGATCGGCTCCAAACTGTGAAGCACTAATAGTGAAGGAGGCAGGAGGCCGAGACCAAGTTAATGGTATCAATAACCTCGAACCACCTGGGGATTCAGTGTTGTTCACAGAAATTCAAGTGCTAAAAATCATAAAGAACCTAAAATCGGAGGGAGCCCCAGGTCCGAACGGCCTACCAAAGGCCCTGTTTCGACATGACCCTGCATTCTGGTCCCAAGTCCTGACTCCTGTTTTTTCTAAAGTTACAGCAGATTGTTTGATCCCCGAGTCCTGGAGAGGAAGTATCCTTAATCCAATCTACAAGTCGGGTCCCCGTTCGGACCCCTCTAACTACAGACTGATCGCGTTGATAGATGTAGAGGCGAAAATGTACGCATCTAACCTCTTAGTAGAACTAGAGGCCTGGGTTAGTCTAAAAAACCAAATACCTCCCACGCAAACCGGCTTTCGGGTGGGGATGGGCACCCTAACGAACATCTCTCTTAGCTAATCAGGTCTTCGTAAAATCAAGGCCCCTGTACGCCTGCTTTGTGGACCTTAAGGCGGCCTTCGACAAAGTTTCGAGAGCCTCTCTATGGGCTAAGATGCAGGCCTGGGGGGTCCCGTCTAGACTCTTGGAGGCCATTATCAACCTGTATTCTTATACCTGGGTGCAAATCAAGAAAGGAGACGGGTCAAGGGTCACCGGCAAGATCCCAACACTAAACGGGCTAAAACAAGGTTGCGTATTAGCGCCTTGTTTGTTCAACATTTACACGTCAGATCTTGACAAATGCCTTCAGTCAATTCCAGCTGACCCCCCAAAATTGGGCAAAATACCAACGCCATGCCTTCAGTACGCAGATTACATAGTACTGCTAGCACAAACACCAGCTGGACTGCAGAAACTGATCACGGGACTAGGAGCCTACACCCCCTCAAACCAACTTACGATCAATCACCAAAAGACTAAAGTAATGCGTTTTTCAAAACATAATAAAACATCGTTGTAGGAGAGTAGGGTCTGCTATCCTATGGTCACCCCAAATTTTTGCTTTTTGCTTCACTGGTTTTTGACATATTGAGGCTGTGGGCCTGCCAATCAGACCCCCAGCCTGCTGTTCTCTCTACTAAATTAAAACTATGCACCCTAGGTGCATAACCAATTGGAAGTGGATCACCCTGTCAGCCCCTGTACCAGTGTACACTAGGTACCCAGGGCATTGGTGTACCCAAGGCCTGCCAGGGGCTGCAGCATGTATTATGCCACCCCAGGCTTGGCCTAACAATCTGACACAACTGGCTGATCACTCAGCTGGGGTAAGTTGGTGTAATCACCTCTTACTTAGGTGTAGTATACCTATACCTAAACTTAAATGGGACACCTGGTAACCTATAAGTCACTCCTATGGCAGGCCTTAACAATCCTGAAGGCAGAGTGCTTGGTTCCATGTGAGATGGTGCTCTGGCATGAGCTGAGCCTGTCTGCAGTGGTCGGAACAACTTCCTTCTACTGTTTCCAGATATCGTCATACCATATACTCTTAAGTGCATTATGAACCTCGCGGTTAAATGCTATCTTTGGTTTGGCTTTATCAAAACATGTCGAGTAAGGTGTCATACGAATTGGAATACTAACCCCTCGCCAATTCTGGCGACGGGGTTAGCATTCCACCCTTCTAGAGGGACACGACATGTACAGTGCCTGAAACCCGGGTAAAATCAGACATAGCCTCAGCTCCACAAAATGGATGCTGCCACCACAGACACAAGTCTGCCCTCCTGCTGCTGGGAGTCCTTCCAGCTTGGGAGGTGTGGACAAAGGGTTTCCTGCCAGGGGAGGTGCGTGCACCACCCCAGACAGGATTTTGTGTATTGGTCAGGTAGGGCTTGAAAGAAACCAGACATGCCTGTGGCTCACAAGGAGCCTCGGTGCATATGCCAGTTCAAACCGGTCCTGGGGCACACCAGTCCCGGGCCTGGGGCGAGCTGGACAAAGGATTGGGGGTGTAACCACCCCCCTTCCTGGTCCCACCCATAGGGAGGGACCTAGCAGGTAGTCCGGCCCCTAGAATCCGAATAAAGGTAGGAGCTGTGTCCTAAGACTTCAGACATCCTGGAATCAACTTGAAACTAAGAAGAAGACGGGAACTTCGACATTCTGCTGCACAGAAGACTGAAGAAAATCTCCCCTGTGGTCAGGGAGTGACCACCTTGCTAGCGCAAGCACCATCCAGCGAATCACCGTCTGCTTTGCCGCCGCCTCCCGCCGGAGCCCGAGCCCAGAGACTGACAAGACCTGGACCTCCAGACCTCTCACCGCCCGATCCACAGTCCCTGCAAAGAGGAGACCCGTGGAGGCACCGAGACACGTGGAGCCAGCCATCTTGGAACGACTACGACAAGCTGACCAGTGCAACAACCGAGGCTCCCTCCAAGTTGTGCTTTGGGTCCTGAGAAGCCCAACCCTCGAGCAGCATCTGCACCAAAGGTGAGCCCTCCAGCATCTCCACGATCTGCGTGGGGCCCTTCTGCATTTTGCCACTCGACGCGCCTAACCGGTTGCTGGCCCGCTGGCTAGTGGCCATCTTGGCGACGAAATCTACGACAAACACCGCTGGTCTGGTTGCTCCAGACTGGCCCTTGCTCCCCTCCAAAGGAGCAGTTCCTCTGACCTTGCTGGTCAGAACCATCAGCTTAAACTCCTTGCCTACAACAATTGCTTTTGCCAAGGCTTGTTTGCTTCGATCAAGTCGCCGACACCGCCGACAGCGAGAGCCTGCGTGGGACAGCTCGTGACTCGACTCCTGGACGTCGTCGACCTTCAGGGACCACGTGGCTGCAGAGTCAAGCTACACCTTCCTTCCTGTTTGCACCCGACATCGCCTGGTACCCACCTGGTGCCACGCTGGTCACTGGCTAGTGACTGTGAACACTGTCCCCTCTGCTTACAGGTCTTCAACATCTCCGATCCACTCTTGGATCCACTGCATCTCTTCCCGACCGACCGCCTGCAGCATCTTTGTCCCAGGCTCAACGGAACAGATAGAAGAAACCCGACGCACTTTGAGGCCTATGCACCCGCTTCCTGTGGGTGAGGTAAAGCTGGTACTCCGGTGCCCATGTGTAGTAATACATCTCTAGTGCCTGTGTTCCAAATCTTAAGTTCCTAGGTCATCCGGAAGATTCCTTTTGCAGTAACTTTGTACTTTTTACGCACCCATTGAAACCTATGGGAGCACGCGTGTGACTATTTGCTCTGCACACGCCACCCGTGGACCTCCTGGTCACTAACTGACGTTAGCTCCTTGTAGGCCCAGCGATTCTAGAGGCCCTAGGCCTTTTCCCTTTTCTGTTCGTGGTACTTATACCACTATTTTAGTATATGGTTCGAGTGGCCACCAGGGCCTATCCATATAAAGTGCAACTTCTGTGTATTCTGTGATAATCTTGTTTGACGATTTGTGCTCCTGTGCTCATAAAGAGACTAGGGGTTACTTTGAGAAATAAATACATATATATTTTGAATATATATCTGTGTGGTGTCCTTTCATTGGTATAAAAGGGGGTTACTATTGGTAAAACAGCTTGCTTAACACGCTTCACGAGTTTAGCCTCAAAGACTGCTTAGCCTACGCTACCACTAGGGCAGCTAGTCCGAAAAGGTTGACTTACAACCACACCATAAGGGTTGCTTGGCATGGTACAAGGTGATCACTTTAACTAGTGAGCATCATATACCAGGCCAACTTCTCACATTGGTGAGCAGCGGTTGGATTTGAGCTTGCTGTGTTTTACCATTGTAATCTCTTGGTTACCAATTGAAAGATCACATAGGTACCTGTAGGTACATATAAAACAAGATTAGATATACTTAAGTTCTACTGAACTTAGTTGTTGTAGAGCAAAGGGAGTAGCACACCCTGACTACAACTACTAGATAGGTTTAGTAGGTAAACCCAAGTGTAGGTAGATTGCAACACATCCACCCACACTTAAGAGCAATGGCCGGGGCAGAGGGGTCCACTGTACCCATCTCTGTTGAGAGTGACCCCCAGAGGGCACCATCCAGCTTTGCTACCCTTAATCAGAATGAGCTCAGGCATTTGGCAACTCTTAGAGGCCTTAAACAGCCCAAGAACCCAAACTCTGCTGAGCTCAGAGAGCTCTTACAGAATGATGAGAATCAGAGAGCACTCAAGAAAGCTTCCCAGTTAGCCCCCTTAGGGACAGGAACAGGAGGCCCCCCTTCTAAAGATGCCACTGAAGTACCCCTTCCCAATAGTCACCCCTTAGATGGGATGCCTACCACAGAGGATGAGAGTGAAAAGGATACTGACAGTAGTGAGGATGAAGGGAGAACTAGCCCAGTGCCAAGTATTATGCTTGGCCCAGCTAAACCAAGGCTATTGGGGACTGACAGTGGGTTCAACCCACTGGATCTCCCCAGTGGACTTAACACAGGGCTTGGAAGGCAAAGGAATCGCTCAGGTGACTCCAATGCTTCCCATGGCTCTAGAGGCTCTCAAGGTCACTCCAGGAGAAGGATGACCACCCCTCAGAGGAGGGAACATGAGGCCAAGATGCAAGAGGCCCAGCTGAGGATCAGGAAGCAGGAGCTAGAAGTAGCCCTGATGGAAGAGAAACTTAGCAAGGCTAGACAGCATAAAGAGAGTGGGTCTATACCCACTGGTGGCAGCATTGTCCCTAAGGACAAAGATAGGGTTTTCGACAATAGAAACCTGTCTAAGGTTGTGCCCCCCTACAAAAGTGGGGATGACATCCACAAGTGGATAACTGCTCTTGAGAGAGCCTGCAAAGTACAGCAGGTTCCTGAAGATCAGTGGGCAGCAATCCTCTGGCTCTCCTTTGAGGGAAGAGGCAGAGACAGACTCCTCACTGTTAGAGAAGAGGATGTCAGAAACTACAGAGTCCTGAAGAGTGTTCTAGTTGATGGGTTAGGCTTAACCACTGAGCAGTACAGGTTAATGTTCAGAGACACCCAAAAGACACAGACTCAGGACTGGTCTGAATACATTGAATGTGCCACTAAGGCTTTGGAGGGTTGGTTGCTGGGAAGTAAGGTATCTGATTTTACAGGATTGTATAATTTGATGATGAGAGAACAGATTTTAAATAACTGTCAAAACCAGCAACTGCATCAACACTTGGTTGACTCTGATCTGACCTCTCCCCAAGAATTGGGAAAGAAGGCAGACAAATGGGTCAGAACCAGGGTTAAGCAAAAGAACCAGAACCAGGGCCAAGGGGGTGATCAGAAGAAAACAGACCAAAAGGGTGGAGATCAGAAACCTAAAGACCAGAAGTCTTCAACAGGGCCCCAAACTACTGCTAAGGAGGGTGGGTCCCAACAGTCCAAAAAGAAGAAAGAAGGTCAGAAGAAACCCTGGTGCAATCATTGTAAAAATACAACTCACTGGACTAGTGATTGCAAAAAGGGTGGAGCCCCCAACACTGTTGCCCCTAAGGCACCTGCTCCCAGTACTACTGTTAGCAGTGTTGGTCCCCAGACAAAGGGTGTAGTGGGAATCACTATGGGAACTGAAGGAGATTCTGACTTAGACAGAACCCTTACACAGGCAGTCTTGATCTGTGATGGGGACATTGATTTGTCCCTGACTGTGAGCCCCAGTAACCTGGGCAAGTACAGACAGACTCCTTTAATTAATGACAAAGTGGCTCAAGCCTACAGGGACACATGTGCCAGTGTCACTATGGTGACGCCAGGCTTTGTGGATCCTGGACAGTACATACCAGGTGAGAACTACCTGGTGACCAATGCCAGCAATGCCACTACTTCACATAGTGTGGCAGTTGTTAACTTCTCATGGGGAGGGGTAACTGGCCTCAAAAGGGTTGTGGTTAGTGCAGACCTCCCAGTAGAATGTTTGTTGGGCAATGACCTAGAGAGTTCTCTATGGTCAGAAGTGGAGTACAGGACTCATGCAGAGATGTTAGGTATATCATCACATGTCCTTGCTGTGACCAGGTCACAGGCCAAAAAGTGCCTCACTGAACCACAGGTCTTGGATCCTGGAACAATGGACCAAGCACCTACCAAGAAGAAGAACAGGAGGGTCAAGGCTGTGCCTTCCCCCCTGCCTCAGAGTGATGATCAGCCTTCCCAGGAAGCTGATCTAGAGGACCCTGAAGGAACTGTCCCTGAAGAGCTTGAACCTGATCAGGTTGAGTTTCTGGGGACAGGGGGACCTTCAAGGGCTGACTTGAGGCAGGCTCAGTTATCCTGTCCCTCTCTTGAACCCCTCAGACAGCTGGCTGCTGCTGAGGCTGCTGGGAATGCTCAAGGTACCCATAAAGTGTATTGGGATGAAGGGCTCCTTTATTCAGAGGCTAGAGACCCCAAACCTGGTGCAACCAGGAGGTTGGTTATACCTCTGCAATTTAGGGGCTTCCTTCTTACCTTGGCCCATGATATTCCTTTAGCAGGACACCTAGGCCAGAACAAGACCTGGGACAGACTTGTCCCTCACTTTCACTGGCCTCATATGAATGAAGATACAAAGGAGTTTTGTCGCTCCTGTGTTACCTGCCAAGCCAGTGGCAAATCAGGTGGCACAACAAAGGCCCCCCTGATACCACTACCTGTGGTGGGGGTTCCCTTTGAAAGAGTGGGAATAGACATAGTGGGTCCCATGGATCCTCCCACTGCATCTGGGCACAGATTTATACTGGTGGTAGTGGATCATGCCACCAGGTATCCAGAGGCAATTCCCCTTAGGACCACTACAGCACCTGTTGTGGCCAGGGCCCTGCTGGGAGTATTCTCCAGAGTGGGGTTTCCTAAGGAGGTAGTATCTGACAGAGGTACCAACTTTATGTCAGGATACTTGACAGCTATGTGGAAGGAATGTGGTGTCAACTACAAGTTCACCACCCCTTATCACCCACAATGTAATGGGCTTGTTGAGAGATTCAACAAGACCCTAAAGGGTATGATCAAAGGATTACCTGAAAAGCTCAGGCGAAGATGGGATATCCTTCTACCCTGCCTTCTGTTTGCTTACAGAGAGGTCCCACAAAAAGGAGTTGGCTACAGCCCCTTTGAATTGTTGTTTGGGCACCCTGTGAGAGGCCCACTGTGTTTGGTGAAGGAAGGATGGGAGTTACCTCTCAAAAAGCCTAAGCTAGACATAGTGGACTATGTACTTGGTCTCCGCTCCAGGATGGCTGAGTATATGGAGAAGGCATCTAAAAACCTTGAGGCAAGCCAGGCCTTACAGAAAGCTTGGCATGACCAAAAGGCTGTCTTGGTTGAGTATCAGCCAGGACAGAAGGTATGGGTGTTGGAGCCAGTGGCCCCAGCAGCACTCCAAGACAAATGGTCTGGACCCCATACAATCCTGGAAAAGAAGGGAGAGGTCACCTACTTGGTGGACCTAGGAACTCCCAGGAGTCCCCACAGGGTACTCCATGTTAACAGGCTTAAAGCATATGTTGACAGGGCAGACATGGGCTTGCTCATGGCTACAGATGAGGGACAGGAGGAAGAGAGTGACCCTCTCCCAGACCTGTTGTCTCAGAACCCTGAAGATGGCTCAGTTGAAGGAGTGACCCTTGGAGGCAACCTCACTGCCCATCAGCAGACTGAATGTAGACAGGTTCTACAATCATTTTCACATATGTTTTCCTTGATACCTAGTCAAACTGACTGGTGTACCCATGTTGTGGACACTGGTGACAGTCTGCCTGTAAAGAACAAACTTTACAGACAACCTGACCACGTCAGGGACTGTATAAAGGCTGAGGTACATAAAATGCTGGAATTAGGTGTCATTGAACCCTCAGAGAGCCCCTGGGCTAGCCCAGTGGTTCTGGTCCCCAAACCTCACACCAAAGATGGCAAGAGAGAGATGAGGTTCTGTGTGGACTACAGAGGACTCAATGCTGTCACCAGGACAGATGCACACCCTATTCCAAGGGCAGATGAGCTCATAGACAAACTAGCTTCTGCAAAGTTTTTGAGCACATTTGACTTGACAGCTGGCTATTGGCAAATCAGGTTAGCTGAGGAGTCTAAGGCCAAAACAGCATTCTCAACCCCAGGTGGGCATTATCAGTTTGTGGTGATGCCCTTTGGTCTGAAGAATGCACCTGCCACCTTCCAAAGGCTGGTGAACCAAGTCCTTACTGGGTTGGATGACTTTTGTGCAGCATATCTTGATGACATTGCTGTCTTTAGTTCCACCTGGGAGGATCACCTGATCCACCTGAAGAAGGCTCTTGAGGCTCTGCAAAGGGCAGGCCTCACTATCAAGGCTACTAAGTGCCAGATAGGGCAGAGTAAGGTTGTGTATTTGGGCCACCTTGTAGGTGGGGGCCAAGTTCAACCACTGGAGAGTAAGATACAGTCCATCAAGGATTGGTCCCCTCCAACCACCGAGACTCAAGTTCGAGCTTTCTTGGGCTTGACTGGGTATTACAGGAAGTTTGTTAAGAACTATGGGTCCATTGTGACTCCTCTTAATGATCTGACATCCAAGAAGATGCCCAAAAAGGTTCAGTGGACAGTAAGCTGTCAAAAGGCATTTGATGACCTGAAGGAGGCCATGTGCTCTGCACCTATCCTGAAAAGTCCTGACTACTCCAAAGAGTTTATTGTCCAAACAGATGCTTCTGAGTTGGGTGTGGGAGCTGTGCTGTCACAACTTAATGTAGATGGTCAAGACCAACCCATTGCTTTTATTAGCAGAAGGTTGACCCCCAGAGAGAAGAATTGGTCAGCTATTGAGAGGGAGGCCTTTGCTGTGGTGTGGGCCCTGAAGAAGCTGAGGCCATACTTGTTTGGCACTCACTTCAAGATTCAGACCGACCATAAGCCCCTCTTGTGGCTAAATCAGATGAAGGGTGAAAACCCCAAACTGCTTAGGTGGTCCATTTCCCTACAGGGGATGGACTTTACAGTGGAGCACCGGCCAGGTACTGACCATGGGAATGCAGATGGTCTCTCCAGGTACTTCCACTTAGGACATGAAGACGAGACTGGTCAAGGCTAGTTTAATGTCCCAGCGTTTGGGGGGGGGGTTGTGTAGGAGAGTAGGGTCTGCTATCCTATGGTCACCCCAAATTTTTGCTTTTTGCTTCACTGGTTTTTGACATATTGAGGCTGTGGGCCTGCCAATCAGACCCCCAGCCTGCTGTTCTCTCTACTAAATTAAAACTATGCACCCTAGGTGCATAACCAATTGGAAGTGGATCACCCTGTCAGCCCCTGTACCAGTGTACACTAGGTACCCAGGGCATTGGTGTACCCAAGGCCTGCCAGGGGCTGCAGCATGTATTATGCCACCCCAGGCTTGGCCTAACAATCTGACACAACTGGCTGATCACTCAGCTGGGGTAAGTTGGTGTAATCACCTCTTACTTAGGTGTAGTATACCTATACCTAAACTTAAATGGGACACCTGGTAACCTATAAGTCACTCCTATGGCAGGCCTTAACAATCCTGAAGGCAGAGTGCTTGGTTCCATGTGAGATGGTGCTCTGGCATGAGCTGAGCCTGTCTGCAGTGGTCGGAACAACTTCCTTCTACTGTTTCCAGATATCGTCATACCATATACTCTTAAGCGCATTATGAACCTCGCGGTTAAATGCTATCTTTGGTTTGGCTTTATCAAAACATGTCGAGTAAGGTGTCATACGAATTGGAATACTAACCCCTCGCCAATTCTGGCGACGGGGTTAGCATTCCACCCTTCTAGAGGGACACGACATGTACAGTGCCTGAAACCCGGGTAAAATCAGACATAGCCTCAGCTCCACAAAATGGATGCTGCCACCACAGACACAAGTCTGCCCTCCTGCTGCTGGGAGTCCTTCCAGCTTGGGAGGTGTGGACAAAGGGTTTCCTGCCAGGGGAGGTGCGTGCACCACCCCAGACAGGATTTTGTGTATTGGTCAGGTAGGGCTTGAAAGAAACCAGACATGCCTGTGGCTCACAAGGAGCCTCGGTGCATATGCCAGTTCAAACCGGTCCTGGGGCACACCAGTCCCGGGCCTGGGGCGAGCTGGACAAAGGATTGGGGGTGTAACCACCCCCCTTCCTGGTCCCACCCATAGGGAGGGACCTAGCAGGTAGTCCGGCCCCTAGAATCCGAATAAAGGTAGGAGCTGTGTCCTAAGACTTCAGACATCCTGGAATCAACTTGAAACTAAGAAGAAGACGGGAACTTCGACATTCTGCTGCACAGAAGACTGAAGAAAATCTCCCCTGTGGTCAGGGAGTGACCACCTTGCTAGCGCAAGCACCATCCAGCGAATCACCGTCTGCTTTGCCGCCGCCTCCCGCCGGAGCCCGAGCCCAGAGACTGACAAGACCTGGACCTCCAGACCTCTCACCGCCCGATCCACAGTCCCTGCAAAGAGGAGACCCGTGGAGGCACCGAGACACGTGGAGCCAGCCATCTTGGAACGACTACGACAAGCTGACCAGTGCAACAACCGAGGCTCCCTCCAAGTTGTGCTTTGGGTCCTGAGAAGCCCAACCCTCGAGCAGCATCTGCACCAAAGGTGAGCCCTCCAGCATCTCCACGATCTGCGTGGGGCCCTTCTGCATTTTGCCACTCGACGCGCCTAACCGGTTGCTGGCCCGCTGGCTAGTGGCCATCTTGGCGACGAAATCTACGACAAACACCGCTGGTCTGGTTGCTCCAGACTGGCCCTTGCTCCCCTCCAAAGGAGCAGTTCCTCTGACCTTGCTGGTCAGAACCATCAGCTTAAACTCCTTGCCTACAACAATTGCTTTTGCCAAGGCTTGTTTGCTTCGATCAAGTCGCCGACACCGCCGACAGCGAGAGCCTGCGTGGGACAGCTCGTGACTCGACTCCTGGACGTCGTCGACCTTCAGGGACCACGTGGCTGCAGAGTCAAGCTACACCTTCCTTCCTGTTTGCACCCGACATCGCCTGGTACCCACCTGGTGCCACGCTGGTCACTGGCTAGTGACTGTGAACACTGTCCCCTCTGCTTACAGGTCTTCAACATCTCCGATCCACTCTTGGATCCACCGCATCTCTTCCCGACCGACCGCCTGCAGCATCTTTGTCCCAGGCTCAACGGAACAGATAGAAGAAACCCGACGCACTTTGAGGCCTATGCACCCGCTTCCTGTGGGTGAGGTAAAGCTGGTACTCCGGTGCCCATGTGTAGTAATACATCTCTAGTGCCTGTGTTCCAAATCTTAAGTTCCTAGGTCATCCGGAAGATTCCTTTTGCAGTAACTTTGTACTTTTTACGCACCCATTGAAACCTATGGGAGCACGCGTGTGACTATTTGCTCTGCACACGCCACCCGTGGACCTCCTGGTCACTAACTGACGTTAGCTCCTTGTAGGCCCAGCGATTCTAGAGGCCCTAGGCCTTTTCCCTTTTCTGTTCGTGGTACTTATACCACTATTTTAGTATATGGTTCGAGTGGCCACCAGGGCCTATCCATATAAAGTGCAACTTCTGTGTATTCTGTGATAATCTTGTTTGACGATTTGTGCTCCTGTGCTCATAAAGAGACTAGGGGTTACTTTGAGAAATAAATACATATATATTTTGAATATATATCTGTGTGGTGTCCTTTCATTGGTATAAAAGGGGGTTACTATTGGTAAAACAGCTTGCTTAACACGCTTCACGAGTTTAGCCTCAAAGACTGCTTAGCCTACGCTACCACTAGGGCAGCTAGTCCGAAAAGGTTGACTTACAACCACACCATAAGGGTTGCTTGGCATGGTACAAGGTGATCACTTTAACTAGTGAGCATCATATACCAGGCCAACTTCTCACAATCGTCCAGGTATGCCTCCTCCTGGAAATTGGGTGAACAACCATTGGCCCGCGTTACCTCTTACAAATATCTAGGCTTCTTGCTAGATAGCAAGCTAAACTTTAAACAACACGTGGAACAAGGAAGTATAAAAGCAAAACAACTGTTGTTCGCCTTCAAAGTCTTAAAAAAAAAGCTCTTAGGTTGTTCTACCAGTCACCTGCTACATGTGATAGCCGCAAAATGTTTACCCTCCATCTCGTATGGCTCAGAAATCTTGAATACCAAAGATGCAACCACCTTAAATACAGCACAATCCGTATTTTTCAAAAGACTGTTTTCAATCCCGTCACATATCTCCAAGACCAAATCCGTCTAGAATTTGGATTAAAAAAACAGATCATGGCCAGACAAGGTGCTTTAGTGAAGTACTACTGGAGGATGAGGGAGGCAGAAGATAATACTCTAGCCCATCGTTGTTGGGTTGAGATTGAAAGTCAAGCTCGACAAGCTAACTCGACGACGAGAATCCTGCAGGAATCCTTGTCGGCATTACAGCTAGAGGAGGCCTGGTCAACACCAGTAATGTATTCTGGATTTAAAAATGCGGTGAATTCCACAATTAAGAGGAACTCCCTACTAACTGATAAAAAGACTTTTTCAAATACCACGCTTGGGCTGTGATACAACCATATCAGAGGCTAAAACCGCAACGGTACCTGACTGAACATATCTCTTACCATAAAAAGCATTACCTGATGTTGCTAAGACTGGGATCATTCCCCTCAAAAGATTTAACCCCGCAATGGAAATTCGTATGGCCATCGAAGGAGTGTCGCCTTTGCTGTCAAGGGGAGGAGTCACTATTACATTTATTATGCATATGCCCTTTTTTTAATTAAAAAAACGCAAATCCCTTCTTCGGGAGATTTTAAGGAAAAAACAGATCAGAACATGTAGAGCTGCTGTCATTAGGTGTCTTGGAGGGCTCTCTACTCCACTCTCCTTTAGCGCCATAAAATTCTGGAAAACAGCAGCAAAAGAATTGGACAAAATTTCCTCATACCAAGTAGTAATTATACAACCCGTTGACTGACCCTTTACTGTGATCATGGTTTTTTATGGTTTTCTTCCTGATCAAAGTTTAAAAAAAAAAAAAAAATGATGAATTTTTTAATAACAATATTGTTTATATACATATGCTCATTTAATGTTCAGAATTAGTATTTCATGATGGTTTGCCATCCTTTTATGATTTTTAAAGAATCAATAAAAGTATTTTTTGACTTTGACTTTGACAGTACTCTCAGTTTCTCTATTTGCCATAGTCATTTTATACAACACATCTTCATCAGGGGTCTCAAATGCTATACCATCAGGGGTACAGAAAATAGTGCAATTCATTTTGCACAACAAATCCCTTCCTAACAAATTCACAGGACTTGTATCGCACACAACAAAACGGTGCATTTCAGAAAATTTCCCTATACTAACTTTCACTGGTTCTGTTAGATAAGTTTTAATCTGTCTGTTGGATACACCAACTACTTGGATTGTTTCATCCGAGAGAGTAAGATTTTTAACATCAGCTGATCTAACAGTTGATCGAGTAGCACCAGTATCTACTAGGAAAGTAACATTTTCGTTATTTATCTTTCCGTCCACAAATGGGCCTGTCTGGTCTACTTCTAGAGTTGCGCCAAGTACGCGCTCTTCTCCCTCCCTTCGGCACCGTCAATAACCTTCTTCCGAATCGCTTGCATCACGTTGTAGCCAATACTGCGAAACAGCGCTAGCGCGCGGCAGCTTAGTTACCTGTTCTTCGTTGTAGAATCCTGTCTCATTACTGTATTTCTGTGAATTTTTGCTTTGTGGAAAAGGCAGTTTTGGCACCTGATTCTGTTGGGCTACAACCTGCTGCTGTCGATGCGGTTGACCACTCATCTCATTCTGCACCTGTGGATTCAATGATGCATTTTCATTATTAGTACTTGGGGGAAATTTACACTCGGATTTCCAATGCCCTATCCTACCGCAATTATGACATGGGAATTTCTTTTTGGCTTCTTCTATGTTAAAATTTCCCTTACCTTTCCCAGGAGCCAGCTTTTTGGGGCCTATATTATTCGCTTGTTCCACTAACTGGGCTTCCTGTCTCTCTGCCACCTTTACTTGTGCCAACATAGCTTTTTCTTTTAATTTACGTTGTTTGGCCTCAATCTCATCACTGAAATATTTTGCATGTCTCAATACTTCATCTATTTTCTTATTTTGCCAATCTATGGTATGTTGCTTGATCATTTCACTAATTTCTGGACGTAGACCATATACAAATCTGTCTACAAAATGACTCAAGTCTTTTTCACTCAAATTTTCATCACCACTAAATTGTTTAAAAGCCAAAATCAACCTCTCATAGTAGGCATGTACCGACTCCTTACTTTCCTGATGAGTTCTGTCAATTTTCACCCAATCGGTTTCTTTAGGAGGTACTTTATTTTTCAAAAAGGCAATGACCTGTTCATATTTTTTCATTACCTCCGGGTCAGGGGCTCCTGTCTTTGGATCCCTAGGGTATTCTTGTGTGGGCCAATTTATCATAAGTTTGCACTCTGTCCATAAATCTGCTGGTACTATTATGTCAAACAGGCTGTTTAGATCAATCCATAATACTTTAGATAATTTTACAAATCTGTCCGCCTGCCTATACCACTCGACGGGCTTTTCGTGTAGTCGAGGGAAATAATTTGTGAATGACAAAATATCTTGTCTAGTCTATGGGACATGTACATATCCTCCTCCTGGAATTTCTCTCATAGGGCATTCTGTTACTACCTTCTCCTTTTCTCTAACAGGGAAAGCTGCAAATGTTTTATCTGAGGCATCATCTCGTTTTCGATACCATCTGCTTCTCCATTTGTCCACATCTCCCCATTTTCTCAGCAGGATAATTATTTCCTTAATCTGACTCATTCGTCCTGTGTTATTCACATTTTCAATGTCCTTTTCAGTGAAATCTATTTGATATGGTTTCTGCAGGGCCTTTACCTTTTCAATATCTATACCCATTTCATTTGCTACTTCTTCTAATCTTTCATGCAGACTTTTTGCTCTCCAAGTTATGCTTTTACACAGCAACAGTAACTCCTCATCCTGGTAGGTTTTTAACTTCTCTGTGGGAATAGTTCCTACTATTAACTCTTCCAGTACCATTCGTAGTTTGGCCACATCTATTGATTGAGATTTTTTGTCTTTTCTCTGCAGACTTCTCAACCGTTCGCTCAGTTCCTCTGAAGATGGGCCTACTAGTTTTTCTACATTAGTTTGTTCTAAGTCCCTTTGGGTTTCTAATACTGATTCCATTTTCATAGTAGGTTTTTCTGCTACATTTGGGCCTAGAAATGGGTTATTCGAGGCATTTGGCTCGATCGTACCCATTGTCTGTCTCCATTGATTTTCATTTAAGCTCTGCTTTGGCTTCTCAATCTGTTTATTACTGTTATAAGGAACTGTTAAATAATGTCCATTATCTTTCTGCTTATCAAAAATAGGCATCACAGGGCCTATTGTCAGTGGGACAGTTACAGCTTCTAAATTTTTGGTCAATTCTCTTATATTTTC
The DNA here is from genome assembly GCF_964204655.1 of Triturus cristatus. Classification (NCBI taxonomy): domain Eukaryota; kingdom Metazoa; phylum Chordata; class Amphibia; order Caudata; family Salamandridae; genus Triturus; species Triturus cristatus. The sequence goes on along the minus strand of NC_140579.1, from coordinate 403,445,164 downwards.
CGTTAATTCTAAAGATGTCTTTGCTAATGCTACCGAATTTTCACCATTTATTTTATCATCTGATTTTCTCTCCATTTCTCTCATAGAATTATTTTTCCCTATTTCTTGGGGTACTGGTTCAGTCTTAATGATTCGCAAAGTTTCTCTCACTGGGGCACTTGGTGTCAACATTTCAGATTCTTGTCGATACGGGGGTGAATTTTTATAAAACATGTCATCAAGAACATCATCCTCTGACTCATCCACTCCATATCCCCTTGGTTCGATATTATGTCTCTTTTCCATACATTTCTTACCTCCAATTTCCTCAGTAGTTCTCACAGGAAACAGACCTTCAGTCATACTTGCATTCCGCCATCTTCTCGTTTTCATGAGTGTCATGCCCGTATCTACCAAACATGTACTTATACCTTCCACCACTTCTCTGTCTTTCTCGGTCATGCATCTCATCTTCCCATTCTACTAGTGCTTCAAACTGTGTTGGTCTAGGTCTTGGTTCTAGATTCATCATTTTCTCTCTTAAATTTCTCAAAACCGCTAAATTAAACGAACCATATTCTGGAAATGCCAAAACTCCATCATTTTTTGTATACGTCACCCAGTTATCTAACCAAATACAAGTATGATATCCGTATTTCGCAACCATAAAGGATGCAGGGGTTTTCGGTGGGGGAAGCAACTGTCCTTCCCTAGTCACAATCTGTTTGTCCCTTTTAAACCATTTCTTGATCTTTCCAAACTAGGACTTTTTCTCCTTTTCAGGTGGATCGTAATACATCATATTGTTTTTCTTTGTGTATCGCTAGTCTTTTCCTTAAAACTGTTCAGTTATTTTAACCATACGTAGCGCGACTCACACTAACACACCAATCCGGAGCGTCTATGTCACTTCTTCGATTCTCCAATCCCAGCGAGTCTCCCACCAACGCACCAATCAGCAATGTCTACGTCACCCTGCAATTCTCCACTCCTAGTGCGGCATGTACCAACATGTCAATCAGGGGTGTCTACGTTTCTTACTGACTAGCCAATCCCAGCGCGGCTTTTCTGACGTCAGCTTTTCTCGCTGTCGCAGCTCCTGCTCCTCTTGACCCCTCCTTTACAAAATTTATCGGTAACTTTTCTTTATGTCCTTTTAACTTACGAATCTGTTAGTAATGACATAAAACGCCACCATTCTCCGCTTCGCTAACCAAAGAATAGTTAATGACCTTTCTTACAAGAATTCCGTCTTTCCCGAGAGCAGCGCTTACCTCTGCCCTACTACGGAATCGTTACTTCCGTTGATAAAGTAGCACATCCCTCTACCTTACCCTTCTAACAAGCATTAGCTAACCGTTTCTCCAGAATTAAAACACCTAGTTGGAGACCCAATGCTCATGAGAAATAAAACCAGAGTTTCACAATTAACCTGAATGCTATTTCATTCACGCACTTTCATACGGAAAATGTAGTTCATTCACACAGAATTCTGTCTTTTCTCGGGAACAGCGAACAATCTGTCCTACTACAGAATTATGACACACGTTAATAAAGTAGCACTTCCCTCTACTTTATCCTTCTAGCAAGCTTAGGGAACACCTATTACTTTTCCAGTGATAAGTGTAATCAGAGTGCCTTTTGGACTCCTGGTACCTAAGACCAAAATTTCACAGGTGACCTTCGCTACCCATACACCTCTTTCATAAAGAAAAGTCCCTAACAGTAACACACGACGATGTTACCAAATCGAACCCAGACAATGCGTCGTGCAACTTCAATTGTTACACGTTTTCCCTGCGTACCTACAGGGTAACAATAATTCCGTCTTTCCCGAGAACAGCGCTTACCTCTGCTCTACTACGGAACCGTTACAAACTTCCGACTTCCTACTTCCCAAAAGCCGTCAAACAACATGGAACTCAACGCAACTCAACATAGAGTGTTAATACATAAACCAATACTTATCCACAATCAATAATCAATAAGCTATTTACAAGCAATAATCACCAAACCAAAACAATAAAAATCATCATCCTGCTACCAGAAAAACTGATGCAGCGCGGAAACCTGGGTATCGGGAATCAAAACGAAACCCCTTACCTAATATCCTCCTTTTGTCACAGACCAAATATCACATTAACACATTCACTCCTACAGTCATTGGTGGGGCCCATAACACCAACATTCACACTTCACTTCTCATTGGTCTGCACTTATAGGAGAGATGAATGTTCCAAGCGCTGACATGAAAGGAATACCTTATAATCCTATAGGAAGAAAATTATGTACACATCTGTACATTAAACCTTATCTCTACCCATCGTAAACCTAAACATTAAGATACTCCTCCCACGTGATCAATGGATCCTTTAGTAGGATTGATAGGGTGATTTAGTCCGGTTAAATACACTCAAGATCCTGATCTATCCTCTCTTAATAAACGACCAAAACACATTTGCTTGTTAATCAATATTCTGTTTATCTAATTATTGCAAGAATTTAGTTTCATCTAGTGAATTTATTAATCATTACACAAATCACAGAACACCATATTTACCTATTCTGGCTATTGGTCGTCCTCTAAGTCATCAAATTTGGTCATCAATCAGTCAGAATTCGAAAGTCCTTCATGCAACACGCTACAGCCCCATGAATGATCAAGGACCAGAGCCGTGCAAGCATCTATCAGTGCCCATAGATTTTAGGAAGTCCTCAGTTCATCAAAGAAATGGGCAGCAATTCAGTCTGTCAAAGATTCAGGAACACAGCGTCACCGTCGTCTCCGTCAGCAAAGAAATTATAAGGAAGCAGCAGCCAACCTCTCGATTCTATTGTCATTTTATAATGAAAGTAAGGTCTATAAGATACATTTTACAAAATTTGGGCTTCATCCATTGGTTGGCGAGGATCATCCGGTGAGGTTTCACACAGTTCATGAGGTTAGGTCATCTTTCTTGATGGTTCCGGTTTTTGTAAACGTCCTTTGTCAAAATACTTGGCAGACCTCCCGTCGCGACCTTGCTTGGGTAAAATGAGAGCGGGTTCATGTCGAGGCCACTGGTACATGTTGAAACACATGCGCACTTCGTCCAAAGCCTCGTGAAATGGCGGCCATCACGTCGAGTTAGTTTGGCGGCCATCTTTGTTCTTAGGCCCAAAGGACAACTTAAGCGAAACAAAATGAATATAGTGTTGAACCCTCACTAATTCCCTTATATGCTTGTAATTATCTAGCATATAGGGACATTCAAAGCGTTCATATTCACCCATTGATGTCCTCTGGTGCAACATTACGAAAAGATCACGAAAGCTACATATACCATGCAGTATCCTATTTTCTACAGTTAGTATGCGTACATAGGTTAATAATAGAAATTATTCAGCCATGCAAATGCTAATCCCACGTGTATTTTGATTATTAGTAATGTCGATTAGTCTTCATGCAAACACATTAATATTATCATTAATAGATTATTCTAATTAGTGTAGGCATGCAAATTAAGGGGGGGTATACAAAATGTTGTACTGCCCGCTCCATCAACTGCACTAAGAAAAATGCTTTTATGGGATCACTAACAGAATATCTGAAAAAAATATTGTTTGGACAGAATCTCATGTCAAAAATATGAAGGACCAAACTATTGAGAATGTAAATGGAAATAGGTAAGTATAGATTTACTATTCTTAATTCCATGTCTACGTACTTTGATGACATATGGTATTGTAAAGGTACATATATGTGGAGTTATATATAGTTAAACTTTTCTTACCTATAGAAACCTTCCTTCGTGATATTTTTGTCCTCAATATTCTTGATAGGAAGGTAAATAGAGAGGGACCTGTGTAAGACTAAAAAGTCAAAAAAATCTCCTTTTGGGACTTCAATCAACCACAACTTAGTTTCTACAAACATTTGTTCAAACATTCACCGCAATGGACATAATTCCTTTAATGACCCCAACACTGTTCAGTCAAATACAACAAAAAGTGCCAGATTGTTCAGATCTTTAATTCCGAATCTTTACACACTACATTTAGGGCAACAAATAAAATGTACAAAAGCTATATGAAAGTGAACCAAATCACTTGAAATCATCAATTAAAAAACAAATATATTACATAAAAAATGACCAAAATTCATACACAATAGAAAGATTTATTCAAAAAGAGGGAGCACACACAAGACTATTATATCTGTCTTTGTATCATGCTAATTTGTGTTAATCGAAGAATGGGACACCTGATTGTTCAAAAGATCATCATCTATTTTATCCATGTGTTCATCAGATTTAGCATAACCTAAGCGTCAACGTGTTTTGGTGGTTAACACAGACTTTGACCACCTTCTTAAGGACCACACGATATCTCCCATACACGATTACACAATATTAAAATACACCAAATGAAAGTGAGAGTTTTTCGTGTTCAATTGACTCAATTGTCATATGCATCTAATCTCTTGGGTTAAGCCCAAATCTTAATGAAAGTATCCATGGCTTCACAAGTGGGCCCAATCGCTTACATTCTTGATAGATTGCCCACCTAGTTGAGCTGTAAGGCTGCAGAGATATACAGTTCCTTACTGGGGAAATATAGCTCTTCCTTATGCCAATAGGACCTGTTTTTTCAATTCACAGGCTCTAGGTTCCTAGTGCCTCAGGGATTCCGTGCTACATGTATACGTTCACATGTCATAACAGGATTTTCTATGAAGATTCTTGACACAATATTTTGTCCCAATGTATTTTGATTTCCAACATTCTGTCTAAATCCCTATTATGATTAAAAAAGGGATTATTTCAACAGGTTCAATCTGTTGCCTAGCACATGTAAAATAAGCACACAGAATATTATTACACTATTTATGCAGCACTTCAAACAGTAATGAAGTGAAAACAAAACACAAGAAGAATCCCACACCAATCTCGAAAAGTAGATTAAACTTTAGGAACAACAACAAAAATCAGATACGTAGAACCAGAAATATCCAATTTTAAAGGTTTTGAAGAAAAGACGCTCTTAGAAGGAAGAAGCACCAATTGCATTTAACCGGTCATGTAGGATGGGATCCAAGTCACAAAGGCTGACTACAATGGAGCGTGAGTCGGATAAAGGACTGAGTCCAGTCCGTAGTTATAAAGTATCTGGTGTCCTGGGCGTAGAGATGACAAGTCCTTGCACTGGCCTGTGTGGTGTGACTGTCAAGGAGAAGTTGACGAGCACTTGAGATACTGCATCAAGATGCGCTGTGTTCCGTTATGTCAGTTCTGTTGAAGCCACCAAACAGAGCTGTGATGCGGGCAACAAGATGCTTTACAGCGAGGTCAATGAAGCCGCTAGTGGTGTGAGTACTTGCGTTGAGATGCGTCACGCTCAGTCGAGATGCATCGAGCTGGGCCAATTGTTGGCATCATTATGTGGTGCGCTGGGTTGGTGCTATTGAAGCTACGATGCTCAATCCATTAAAGACTCAATACATTGTTTGCGTTTGAGATTGTTCTCTATTAAGTCCTTTTTGATGGGCCCTATAAACAGGTGAACAGTCTGTTCACTACCAGGCTACTGCAAGACCACCGCTTGAGCAAAGAACGCTGATCAGCTCAGGGGTTGGAACCGCAAAGTAATGGCTGGATGCATTTAACAGTAAATATCAAGCACTTTCGGGTGCACAAGAATGAATCAGTTACTTCATGATAAAAGCAACACGAGAGAATATGCAAGATAAGTAATCCAAACATTGAAAAGAAGATTCCCTGAATGCTATAACTGATGTATTCTGATGTTTACCCTTGCAAAGCAAAGTCAGGTCAATTTGAATGCCCCTGGTTTGTAATTGTACAAGATGAGGATAGCTTCCTGGAGAGTGGAAGTGTATTATCTGCATTCGGATAGTTGGAGGGAGGATACTCAGACACTGAGGTGAGATCAGGCTACATTTAGAAATTCCGAGAGGCCTTTTGTTTATCAAGGAGTTGCAGAATACTCCTCCCGAGCAAAGTTGCCTGGTGGATGGCTGTGACAAGGGTTGAGACACCAGCCTCAGCTTTTCCAAAGAGTTATAGCTTCTAGGACAGACCAGTTGACCGCCTGTCCCAAATCGCAGCATCAGGAAGATCCCAAACCACATTTTGTCTACGGTGTGGGTGTTGAAGCTCAGAGTCACCTTCAATGTTTCCTATAATGAGAAACATCATCCTACACAAAGGCTGCCTCTCCACAGTAGTCTGAGAACGATACAATGTGTCATCCAGCCAGCATAAGACCATATAAAATTATGTCCTGGTAAATTTTAATCCAAGAAACATAGGGGATAACAAATATTACAGCTCATTGGAGACATTATATTTGGTATCACCTAAAGGAACCAGATGTGAAAGCTTGTGGAATGATATTAAAAGTGCTAAACTATACTGTAATCTGCTGTCAAATGAAAGTAAATTTGAACTTGTCAGTGGTGAAATGGTAACCCTTGAAAATGAGGGTATACAAAATATACCAGCAGTGCTTGAGCCATAATAGTTGGTATCCCCATAGAGGAAGAGAATGAAAAACAAAAGGAAGGGTGCATGGTAACAGAAAAACAGTGTCTTCAACCTGCCAACATTAGGCCATGACAAATTGTGTCCCGGCTACTTTTAACCCATAGAAAAATAGGCGATGGAAAATATTATACTCCTATGAGGCATTACATATGGTATCCACGAAAGGAACCAGATCTGAAAGCTTGTGAAATTAAAAGTGTGAAAAATATTGTAATCTGCTATGAAAATACAACTTGAATTAGTCAGCTGCTAATAGGTAACCGTTGAAAAGTAGGGGATACTAGACATTACAGCAATGCCGGAGCCGTAATATGTGCTATACGCATAGTAAAAGATGTTGGAAAACACAGGACAGGGTGCTATGTGGAAGGAACGTACTGTGTTCACCCAGCCAACAGAAGGCCATGTCAAACTGAAACCTGGTAAGCTCCAACCCGAGAAACATAGGGGATACCAAATGGTATAGCTCTTATGAGGCATTATATTTTGTATCCCCTAAAGGAACCAGATGTAAAAGCTTGCAGAATTAAATCACAAATGTGAAAATGTACTCTAGTCTGCTATCAAATAAAGGCAACTTCAAGTGGTCAATGGCTAAATGGTCACCCATGAAACGTAAGGGACATGAGATATTACAGCAATGCGTGAGCCATAATATTTGGTATCCCCATTGTAAACGATGTTGGAAAGAAAAATGAAGGGTGCTATTTGGCATAGAAATACTGTGCTCACCCATCCAACATAAGACCATGTCAAATTTAATTCTGGTAAGTTCTAACCCAAACAATATAGGGGATACCAAATAATATAGCTGGTATAGGCCATTATATATGATATCCCCTAAGGGAACAGGACTTACAATCTTGTGGAATGATGTCAAAAATGTGAAAAGATACTGTAGTCTGCTATCAAATAGAAGACAACTTCAAGTGGTCAGTGGCTAAACGGTAACCCATGAAACGTAGGGGATACGACATATTACAGCAATGCATGAGCCATAATATTTGGTATCCCCATATTAAACGATGTTGGAAAGCAAAAGGAAGGGTGCTTTTTGCCATAGCAATACTGTGCTCATCCATCCAACATAAGATCATGTCAAATTGAATACTGGTAAGTTCTAACCCCAGAAACACAGGGGATACCAGATATTATAGCCAGCCTATGCCATTATATATGGTATGCCCTAAGGGAACCGTATGTAAAATCTTGTGTAATGATGTAAAAAATCTGAAAAGATACTATAGCCTGCTATAAAATGAAAGGCAACTTCAACTAGTGAGTGGCTAAAGGGTAACCTATGAAACGTAGGTGATGCGAGACATTACAGCAATGCGTGAGCCATAATGTTTGGCATCCCCATAGTAAACGATGTTGGAAAGAAAAAGGAAGGGTGCTATTTAGCATAGAAATACTGTGCTCACCCATCGAACATAAGACCTTGTCAAATTTAATCCTGGTAAGTTCTAACCCAAGAAACATAGGGGATACCAAATATTATAGCCGGTATAGGCCATTATATATGGTATCCCCTAAGGGAACCGGATGTACAGACTTGTAGAATGATGTAAAATATGTGAAAAGTTACTGTAGTCTGCTATTAAGTAAAATGCAACTTCAAGAGGTCAATAGCTAAAGGGTAACCCATGAAACGTAGGAGATGCGAGATATTACAGCAATGTGTGAGCCATAATATTTTGTATCCCCATTGTAAACAATGTTGGAAGTCAAAAGGAAGGGTGCTATTTGCCATAGAAATACTGTGCTCATCCATCCAACAGAAGACCATTTCAAATTGAAAACTGGTCATTTCTAACCCCAGAAACATTGGGGATACCAGATATTATAGCTGGTATAGGCCATTAGGGAATCTCCTAAGGGAACCGGATGTAAAATCTTGTGGAATGATGAAAACAATCTGAAAAGATACTGTAGCGTGCTATCAAATAAAAGACAACTTTAAGTGGTCAAGGCTCAAGGGTAACCCATGAAACGTAGGGGATAGAAGATATTACTGCAATGCGTGAGCCATAATATTTGGTATCCCCATATTAAACGATGTTGGAAAGCAAAAGGAAGGGTGCTATTTGCCATATAAATACTGTGCTCATCCATCCAACGTAAGACCATGTCAAATTGAATACTGGTAAGTTCTAACTCTAGAAACACAGGGGATACCAGATAATATAGCCAGTATGGGCCATTTAATATGGTATCCCCTAAGGGAATCGGATGTAAAATCTTGTGGAATGATGTAAAAAATCGGAAAAGATACTGTAGCCTGCTATAAAATATAAGGCAACTTCAAAAGGTGAGAGGCTACAGGGTAACCTATGAATCTTAAGTGATGTGAGATATTATAGCAATGCGTGAGCCATAATATTTGGTATCCCCATAGTAAACCATGTTGGAAAGCAAAAGGAAGGGTGCTATTTAGCATAGAAATACTATGCTCACCCATCAAACATAAGACCATGTCAAATTTAATCCTGGTAAGTTCTAACCTAAGAAACATAGGGGATACCAAATATTATAGCTGGGATAGGCCATTATATATGGTATTCCCAAAGGAAACCGGATGTAAAATCTTGTGGGATTGATGTAAAAAACCAGAAAAGTTACTGTAGTCTGCTATCAAATAAAAGGCAACTGCAAGTGGTCAAGGCTCAAGGGTAACCCAAGAAACGTAGGGGATACAAGATATTACGGCAATGCATGAGCCATAATATTTGGTATCCCCAATGTAAACGAAGTTGGAAAGCAAAAGGAAGGGTGCTATTTGCCATCTAAATACTGTGCTCATCCATCCAACATAAGGCTATGTCACATTGAATACTGGTAAGTTCTTACCCCAGAAACATAGGGGATAGCAGATATTGTAGCCGGTACAGGCCATTATATATGGCATTCCCTAAGGGAACCTGATATAAAATCTTGTAGGAATGATATAAAAAATGTGAAATGCTACTGTAGTCTGCTAACAAATAAATGCAACTTCAACTGGTGAATGTCTAAAGGGTAGCCCATGAAATGTAGGGAATACTCGATATTACTGCAATGTGCAAGCCATAATATTTGGTATCCCCATAGTAAACGATATTGAAAAGCAAAAGAAAGGGTGCTATTTGGCATAGGATACTGTGCTCACCCATCCAACATCAGACCATGTCTAATTAAATCCTGGTAAGTTCTAACCCGAGAAACACAGGGGATACCAAGTATTGTAGCCAGTATAGGCCGATACATATGGTGTCCCCTAAGGGAGCCAGATGTACAATCTTATGAAATGATGTATAAAATGTGAAAAGCAACTGTAGTCTGCTATCAAATAAATGTCAACCTCAACTGGTCAATGGATGAATGGTAGCCCATGAAATGTAGGGGATACGAGATATTACAGCCATGCGTGGGCCATAGTATTTGGTATCCCCAAAGTAAACAATGTTGGAAAGCAAAAGGAAGGGTGCTATTTAGCATAGAAATACTGTGCTCACCCATCCAACATAAGACCATGTCAGATTTAATCCTGGTAAGTTCTAACCCCAGAAACACAGGGTATCCAGATATTATAGCCGGTATAGGCCATTATATATGGTATCCCCTAAGGGAACCGGACGTACAATCTAGTGGAATGATGTAAAAAATGTGAAAAGTTACTGTAGTCTGCTATCAAGTAAAAGGCAACTTCAAGTGGTCAATGGCTAAAGTGTAACCCATGAAACGTAGGGGATACGAGATATTACAACAATGTGTGAGCCATAATATTTGGTATCCCCATCGTTAACGATGTTGTAAAGCAAAAGGAAGGGTACTATTTGCCATAGAAATACAGTGCTCATCCATCCAACGTAAGACCATGTCAAATTGAATACTGGTAAGTTCTAACTCTAGAAACACAGGGGATACCAGATATTATAGCCAGTATGGGCCATTATATATGGTATCCCCTAATGGAATCGGATGTAAAATCTTGTGGAATGATGTAAAAAATCTGAAAAGATACTGTAGCCTGCTAGAAAATATACGGCAACTTCAAATGGTGAGAGGCTAAAGGGTAACCTATGAATCTTAAGTGATGTGAGATATTATCGCAATGCGTGAGCCATAATATTTGGTATTGCCATAGTAAACCATGTTGGAAAGCAAAAGGAAGGGTGCTATTTAGCATAGAAATACTATGCTCACCCATCAAACATAAGACCATGTCAAATTTAATCCTGGTAAGTTCTAACCTAAGAAACATAGGGGATACCAAATATTATAGCTGGGATAGGCCATTATATATGGTATTCCCAAAGGAAACCGGATGTAAAATCTTGTGGGATTGATGTAAAAAACCAGAAAAGTTACTGTAGTCTGCTATCAAATAAAAGGCAACTGCAAGTGGTCAAGGCTCAAGGGTAACCCAAGAAACGTAGGGGATACAAGATATTACGGCAATGCATGAGCCATAATATTTTGTATCCCCAATGTAAACGAAGTTGGAAAGCAAAAGGAAGGGTGCTATTTGCCATCTAAATACTGTGCTCATCCATCCAACATAAGGCTATGTCAAATTGAATACTGGTAAGTTCTTACCGCAAAAACATAGGGGATAGCAGATATTGTAGCCGGTACAGGCCATTATATATGGCATTCCCTAAGGGAACCGGATATAAAATCTTGTAGGAATGATATAAAAAATGTGAAATGCTACTGTAGTCTGCTAACAAATAAATGCAACTTCAACTGGTGAATGTCTAAAGGGTAGCCCATGAAATGTAGGGAATACTCGATATTACTGCAATGTGCAAGCCATAATATTTGGTATCCCCATAGTAAACGATATTGAAAAGCAAAAGAAAGGGTGCTATTTGGCATAGAATACTGTGCTCACCCATCCAACATCAGACCATGTCTAATTAAATCCTGGTAAGTTCTAACCCGAGAAACACAGGGGATACCAAGTATTGTAGCCAGTATAGGCCGATACATATGGTGTCCCCTAAGGGAGCCAGATGTACAATCTTATGAAATGATGTATAAAATGTGAAAAGCAACTGTAGTCTGCTATCAAATAAATGTCAACCTCAACTGGTCAATGGATGAATGGTAGCCCATGAAATGTAGGGGATACGAGATATTACAGCCATGCGTGGGCCATAGTATTTGGTATCCCCATAGTAAACGATGTTGAAAAGCAAAAGGGACGATACTATTTGGCACAGAAATACTGTGCTCACCCATCCAACATAAAACCATGTCAAACTGAAACCTAGTAGATTCTAGCCCGAGAAACACAGAGGATACCAAATAATGTAGGTGGTAGAGACCATTATATTTGGTATCCCCTAAGGAAACCGGATGTAAAATCTTGTGTAATATTTTAAAAATGTGAAAAGATGAACACTAGAACAGACAGACTGGGGAGATATGTGGTAATTTCGGGGCAATGGGCAGGGGCCGTATTAAATATCGTATCATTATATGTCCCTCCCAGGCTGAGAGATTCGACTCTGACAGATTTGGGACTTTACTACTAGACCTTCCGCCAAGCCGACTTTTCCTGGGAGGGGACTTCAACATGACGGGCAGTGATACCCTAGACCGCATGCCACCCAGAACGCAGCCACCAGCAAAATCACGACTAACCGAATTTCTCCTAGTACTAGGCCTGATCGACATCTGAAGGGCACTCTAACCAACGGCTTTGGAATATACATTTCATTCAGGGGCGCATGGCAGTGGATCGAGAATAGACCTATTAATTTCCCCCCTCAGACCTCCATTCCCAATTCACGGAAGTTAGGCACCTGGCTAGAGGCATCCCGGACCACTCCCTCGTGTGGACAAGATATGCGGTTGGAGGGGGGCGACGTTTGGGTCCCGTGCCCATAAACCCCTGGTATATTAAGATTCCAAAGATAAGAAAGGGCCTGACTGAGGCCGCAAATTTCTATTTTCAGGAGAATGTGGACACAGTCGCCTCATCGCAGACACTATGGGAGGCATACAAAATGGTGGCGAGGGCCAGGCCCTCTCGCTGATCGGAGGGTATAAAAAAGAAAAAAGGGCGCTAGTCACGACACTTGAGCAAGAAATACTAGAGCTCGAGCTTCAAGTAGTGGGAAAGGTGAATGAAGCTTTGCAACATAGGCTCAAAGTGAAACAGCAAGATTATAGAGACGGCCAGGAATAAAATTTGGGAGACGCATCACGAATATATGAGGCAGGCGACAAAGCAGGCAAACTCTCGGCCTGGCTAGACCAGCGCCAAAGGGCGGACTGATGGGTTCCAGCGATTGTTGCCCAAACTGGCAAAACGATTTAAGATCCAAGAGAGATTGCGGAGACCTTCGCAGATTATTACGCGGCAGTCTACTCCGCCAAAGCACAATATACAGAACAGGACTCTTCGAAATTCCTGAATGATATTAGGCTCCCAATCTTAACCACAGAGGAAAGTCAGTAGTTAGAAGAAGACTTAACGGTGACTGAAGTAGCTCAGGCCATAGGAGCCTTGAAGCCGGGCAAGGCTATGGGACCAAATGGCATCCCAGTAGAACTTTACAAACTTACGGTGCAGGGATCCACACCCCATCTGCTAGCCATGTTTCAAGAAAGTAGAGACATAGGAACACGGCCATCATATCAGAGGTTAGGGATGATAGTTGTGATACACAAAGAGGGAAAACCCAGGGACCAATGTGCTTCATACAGGCCAATTTCCTTAATAAACGCAGAAGCAAAAATCCTAGCGAAGCTGCTGGCCCAGCAGCTTTTACCCTCACTTCCGGCCTGGTCAATCCGGATCAGTCCTGATTTATGCCTGGGCATAACACGGCCCTAAACCTCCAACGCCTTCATGAAGTCATGGGACGTGCACATAGGATTAGGCAGGATGCAGCGGTGCTGTCCCTAGATGCGCGCATGGCCTTTGATACGATCGAGTGGCCCTACATGATGGCAGTGTTCAAGCACATGGGATTTGGGCCCTGATTCCTTTCATGGCTGGGACTTCTATACACAGACCCCTGTGCGCAAGTGATGGTAAATGGGGTAAGATCCTGCATATTCTCTTTACATCGAGGGACGAGACAAGGTTGTCCCCTATCCCCACTTATTTTTGCACTGATGTAGGAGCCGGTGGCAGCATGGATCCGCAGGGATCCAATAATTCGGGGCAGACGGGGCCTACGGCATCTCCCACATAGCCCTGGCTTGGCTTAAAGGGTTCTTGCAGAACCGCACACAAGTCATCACCCTTGGCCAATTCAAGTCAACAGAAAAACCCCTGCTCTCGGGTGTCCCTCAGGGGTCCCTTCTCATCCCGGGGTCTTTAATGCCTACATGGCCCCATTGATCAGTTTGATATTGTCTTTTAACATCGAGACTATCTCATATGCGGAGGATATGCAGTTAATCCTGGTCCTAGATAAAAACACCACAGTGACGAAAGAAAATGTCCCCTTATGCCTCACTGCAACTTTCCAATGGATGAAAACCAACCATCTAAAGTGCAACTCCGAAAATACTGAAATCCTACCATTGGGACAAGGGAACACCTTCTTTCCCAATATATGGTGGCCAGCTGACCTTCCCCACCCCCACCCCCAAATACATTAAAAGTAGCTAGAAACCTGGGAATTAAATTTGATGCTGCACTATCCTTCAACCAACAATCATTAGCAGTAGCTGGGACCTACTTTCATACTATAAAATCACTCAAAAGGTTTTTAGATTTGCTTCCCATTCCAGCTAGACAGGCAGTTGCTGTGGTCCTAATCACGTCTAGATTGGACTACTACAACAGTCCAGATTTGCGCGTTATCTACCTCCGCGGAGCCTTAGATCATCTAACGCCAATCTGTTAAAACCACCATTGTTTAGATATGTCTAAAAAGGAGGAAAATCACTTGCAGTGATAGACTCCAAAGCATGGAACCAACTCCCCAACCAACTCCATCATATCCAATCTGAAACTCTCTTCAGGATGGCCCTAAAAACTTTGATCTTTTCAGCCTCCAACGCCCTATGTAGAGCACTTATCTAACTCCTCTTTTCACCCTCAGATACCCAGTTTATGTTCCAACTCAGCGATCCACCAAGCGCCATGATGCTCCCAGGAGTGGCAGACCCACCCAAGACCTGCTGACCTTCAGGAGGATGCTCAAGACCTGGCTGTTTGATCAGTAGTGCCCCCCCCCCAGCGTCTTGAGACCCTCACGAGTATGTAGTGCGCTTTACAAATGACTGATTGATTGACAGTTGCCCTTTACAAGTGTCCGATTACATTACATTACAAGACTGAGAGGACAGGATCTCGCTCTAGGCAGAAGATGTCCTCCTGTATGTAGCGTCCCCCAGAGCCTCAATAACGAGAATATTAAATATTTTTGCCACGTTTCAGGATGCACTATCAACTGGGCAAAGTCAGTGGTCTATGTTCTTAGTGGACCGGGGCCAACTTTGCCGGGAGATTGCGAGGCCCAAGTGACCTCGGAGGGCTTTAGATACTTGGGGATTTTTATTACGCATAGACCCCGTATGTGGCTCGGAATTTGAAGCCCCTTCTGGACCGCCTCAAAAGCGACATCTATCACTGGCGGGCCCTCCCACTCTCACGGCTCGGAAGAGAGGCATTGTTCAAAATGATTTTGCTGCCACGTTTTTTGTATGTTCTTCAAAATACTCCCTTTCCAGTTCCAGACACATATTTCAATACTATTGATAGCTTGGTTCGTTAGTTGCTGTGGGAAGGGGGTCCCGCAAAGATCCCGCTAGGTAAACTGAGAGTAGCTGGTATTGGTGCAGATCAGAGCTTCCGAATCCCCTCCACTTCCACGGACGGAATGATTTCACAGTCACACACGCATACACACATCATACGCTGGTGGGGCCCATTACACCAACATTCACCCTAAATCACACTATCCGTGCCTTGTAAAGGAGAAACCACCTTTCTCATAATGCTCTGTCTAATCTGCCTGTACTTTGAGGTCAATGCGACCAGCTTAGTTGCTTGTAAATCTAGCGAAGAACATTTCAATGAATACACAATAAAATCAAATAAACATGACCAGAAATAATCACCCGAGACAGTAATTCAAACAAATTGTTCATTTATCTAAAATTTCAAGAAAAGCCAATTAAATGCAAAATTCATTTTCTCTCATATTTACCTATTCTGTCTAAAAGTCAGATCCTAAGTCAGAAACGGTCCTCTGTAGAAGAATTAAAGTTTTCTGCCGTCATGTAGAGTCATCGTCCTCTCCGTCAGCATAGGGACCTCGCATCATCAGCTCGGGAAGAAGTGGCTCTAGACCTCTCTAGTCTACTAACTTTTATACTAATTTTACATTCTAAAAAGTATCATTTCTTTATTCAGAACGGATGAATGGCGGAAATAATGTCGTCTTGCAACATGAGCAAAAGTTCCCAGATATTGTCTGTCTTAAACGATGAATAGAAAATGTAATGTTCATAATTTATTCGATACTCCTACGGATGTTTTTCCCAGATTAAATGTATCCCAGTTGTGGGATTAACAGTTCAAGAGTTCAATATTTATTTCTTTGAAACATTTTTCTCAATCAGGGGCTTTTCTGGCAGTTCTCCCAGATTTGTCGTCATGGTCATGGCTTTTCAGTACATCAGAGGTGCAAGGTCACAGGCAGAGCGAAGCCTTTTTGTAAATTTCCAGCAACTCCAATGCAGGCTGCGGGTGGCGACCATCTTGTGGCAGGCCACAATGGACAACTTAAGAACAAAGAAACACAAAACATAATTACTGCATAGAAATGACTGAACAGTGTTATTCCCCAGCTAATACCCTTATGTGTGTGTATTTATCTAGCCATTTGCGTCATCAGAAGCCATTAATGCATATTAATTATAAGCGCAAAACACCATAACATCACATAAGCAACATCGTTTTCTATCAGTTTGCTCACCAACGTTAGTTCACTTGTTATTTAGCCATGCAATAGCATTCCCACATGTAATTCTCTTCTTAATAAGATTGATTAGTCAACATTCGACAAACCATTAATCATTAATAATTATTCAGTAGTACTTTTAATTATAACATGCGAAAATGAAACAGGTATTCCGTTATGGAGTAAAAACCCTGCTCCATCAATCCCCCCTTTGGTGATATATAATCACCACAAAAATCAAAACCCCCAAAAAAATCAATTTAGCTTCCCCTTTTAGAAGAGTTTGAAATGTCTTCTTGTTCTTGCTTT
This sequence comes from Triturus cristatus, assembly GCF_964204655.1. Lineage (NCBI taxonomy): Eukaryota > Metazoa > Chordata > Amphibia > Caudata > Salamandridae > Triturus > Triturus cristatus. The sequence goes on along the minus strand of NC_140579.1, from coordinate 403,428,414 downwards.
AAACCCTAGTTTCCATCTCATCTTCCTTTTTAGTTTCTATATACATGCTTTCTCTTAATTCTTCAAGTTCTATTTCTTGTGGATCTCTTTCTGATTTCTTTTGTCTCTTTTTAACATTTTCTTTTACGATTTTCTTTTTATTTCTTCTATATCTACAACACATACATCCTAATCTAAGAATCAATAGTGCAACTATAACACAAGTTAATGGAAATAATATCTTACCAAAAATGGTACTACCTATTTTAGCTACAAAGTTCTTAATAGCAATCATCTTATTAGCCATTTTAGTCCAGATACTTTCAGCTTCCAGTGGTACTAATTCTTCATGCAAATCAGTAATATTTTTGATGTAAACCTTTAGATCTTTACTTTCATCAGGAATGTAAGTGCAACAATGTTGAACTTTCAGCATTCCACAGACTCCACCCTCTTTTGCCAAAAGAATGTCAAGGGCAAGTCGATTTTGCATCGCCATAGCGCGCAAAGCAACCATTTCTGTATTTACCAAAAGAAAACCTCCAGCGGTGCTTGTTGACAAGCGATCTACCACTGTTGACAGCTTCCGAATGCCATAGGCATTTAAAGAAATTCCCACTGCTGGAATTAAAGCTCCAAAAATATCTCCTACAATTTCTGTCCATGTTTCTCTTTTATAGCGTGTTAATGTGTTAGAATGTTCAGCATCATCTACTCTATCCATGTGAAAAATCTTTGGAAAGACCAGGCCAACATAACATGTACCAAACCAATGGTCAGGCAAACGGTAATAAGCCTTGTTCCCACAAATATAATACACTCCCAGAAAAACTGGATCTTCTCCTCCTCTAAATCCCCATCCGGTTGCAATAAAGTATGTATCATGGCACTCACTAGTCCCTATGAAATAATAATCATATTGGGATCTCTTCCTGGTAATGCACAGTTTCCCTTTCTGTGGGGCATCTATAGCCATGGTTGGACTGGCTCCATTTTTCAACTCCTTTTCTTTCTCAATATCCCACATTGTGTCACTCATTTTATGCCCTTCTGCTTTCTTGTGCATGTTCAACCTTCTTCTCTCAACCATGTCTAGAAAATTCTTCTCTTCTCCTTTCAATTTGCAAGTTAAATTATTTCTAAAAACATGGGTGCCGACGGTACGAACCGTCGGACGGAGCATATTCCCCGTCCGACGCGTACCCGGTCGTAACAAGATACAAACATGGAAGTACGATTCGCACGGAAATACTATTTCCGTACGAATCGTACAAAACACCGACCGACGAAAATATACATACAAATGTGATCCGGGAAAGCACCGACGTGACGTCGGGTCGCACGCAGCCTGCCATTCACGAACCAGTAAGTACGATTCGCACCGACGTCATCCCGCACGGAGAATATTTTCCGGCAGCCAAAAACTGCCGGGAAATCAGGACGACGCGAACAAGGAGTACCTGCACGCGACGGACAGACATGGACCCGAACCTACATGTCATCCCGGCCCTCATAGCACTCGACCTCCTCTACAGGTTACGACGCAGACGCCGCAGAAGGTCAGAACAACAAAGGGAGGGGGAAAAGGGGGGGGGCAGGAGCAGGGGCAGGCCACAAAACCCCCACCAAAGTCACACAGCACACATGCCCTGGACATACCTGACCCCCAGGCCCTGGTCACTACGAGGGGGTGGGGGCGTGTCCAGCAAAGCCAGGGTCCGCCACAACGGAAGTGGTTGACGACGCGAACCGGTAACACAACAATACAGGTACGTCCCGTACCCACGCCTTAAGAGCGTGGGTACGAGTCGTACCACGCCCACACCTACGTCACCCCAACAATGGCAGGACGGCTGTACCCACGTGGCAAAGGCCTTGGTACGGCCCGCACAAGCATGCAACAGCGTGGGTATGGATATGTACGGACCGTACCCCCACCCCCGTATGCATGGAGCGTACCCCCATGCCAACAGTGTACGTACGGACCGTACCCCCACCCCATATGCATGGAGCGTACCCCCACCCCAACCGTGTATGTACGACCCGTACCCTCACCCGCGTACGTATGGAGCGTACCCCCACCCCAACAGTGTATGTACGACCCGTACCCTCACCCGCGTATGCATGGAGCGTACCCCCACCCCAACAGTGTATGTACGACCCGTACCCTCACCCGCGTATGCATGGAGCGTACCCCCACCCCAACCGTGTATGTACGACCCGTACCCTCACCCGCGTACGTATGGAGCGTACCCCCACCCCAACAGTGTATGTACGACCCGTACCCTCACCCGCGTATGCATGGAGCGTACCCCCACCCCAACAGTGTATGTACGACCCGTACCCTCACCCGCGTATGCATGGAGCGTACCCCCACCCCAACAGTGTATGTACGACCCGTACCCTCACCCACGTATGCATGGAGCGTACCCCCACCCCGTGTATGTACGACCCGTACCCTCACCTGCGTACGTATGGAGCGTACCCCCCATGCCAACAGTGTACGTACGGACCGTACCCCCACCCCGTATGCATGGAGCGTACCCCCACCCCAACCGTGTATGTACGACCCGTACCCTCACCCGCGTACGTATGGAGCGTACCCCCATGCCAACAGTGTACGTACGGACCGTACCCCCACCCCGTATGCATGGAGCGTACCCCCACCCCAACCATGTATGTACGACCCGTACCCTCACCCGCGTATGTATGGAGCGTACCCCCACCCGAACCGTGTATGTACAGACCGTACCCACACCCGCGTATGCATGGAGCGGACCCACACCCGTGTATGTTCTAAGCGTACATATCCTGAAATAGGAGGGTTGGGTGCAGAGTCCTCCCAGCAGTGCCCAGTCATAAGAGGGGTGTGTGCAGAGTCCTCCCAGCAGTGCCCAGACACAGGAGGGGTGGGTTCCTAACACTCCCAGAAGTGCCCAGACACAGGAGGGGTGTGTGCAGAGGCCTCCCAGCAGTGCCCAGTCATAAGAGGGGTGTGTGCAGAGTCCTCCCAGCAGTGCCCAGACACAGGAGGGGTGGGTGCAGAGTCCTCCCAGCAGTGCCCAGTCATAAGAGGGGTGTGTGCAGAGTCCTCCCAGCAGTGCCCAGACACAGGAGGGGTGGGTGCCTAACACTCCCAGCAGTGCCCAGACACAGGAGGGGTGTGTGCAGAGTCCTCCCAGCAGTGCCCAGACACAGGAGGGGTGTGTGCAGAGTCCTCCCAGCACTGCCCAGACACAGGAGGGGTGTGTGCAGAGTCCTCCCAGCAGTGCCCAGACACAGGAGGGGTGTGTGCAGAGTCCTCCCAGAAGTGCCAGAGTCCTCCCAGCAGTGCCCAGACACAGGAGGGGTGTGTGCAGAGTCCTCCCAGCAGTGCCCAGACACAGGAGGGGTGGGTGCCTAACACTCCCAGCAGTGCCCAGACACAGGAGGGGTGTGTGCAGAGTCCTCCCAGCAGTGCCCAGACACAGGAGGGGTGTGTGCAGAGTCCTCCCAGCACTGCCCAGACACAGGAGGGGTGTGTGCAGAGTCCTCCCAGCAGTGCCCAGACACAGGAGGGGTGGGTGCAGAGTCCTCCCAGCAGTGCCCAGACACAGGAGGGGTGGGTGCAGAGTCCTCCCAGCAGTGCCCAGACACAGGAGGGGTGTGTGCAGAGTCCTCCCAGCACTGCCCAGTCATAAGAGGGGTGTGTGCAGAGTCCTCCCAGCAGTGCCCAGACACAGGAGGGGTGGGTGCAGAGTCCTCCCAGCAGTGCCCAGTCATAAGAGGGGTGTGTGCAGAGTCCTCCCAGCAGTGCCCAGACACAGGAGGGGTGGGTGCCTAACACTCCCAGCAGTGCCCAGACACAGGAGGGGTGTGTGCAGAGTCCTCCCAGCAGTGCCCAGACACAGGAGGGGTGTGTGCAGAGTCCTCCCAGCACTGCCCAGACACAGGAGGGGTGTGTGCAGAGTCCTCCCAGCAGTGCCCAGACACAGGAGGGGTGTGTGCAGAGTCCTCCCAGCAGTGCCAGAGTCCTCCCAGCAGTGCCCAGACACAGGAGGGGTGTGTGCAGAGTCCTCCCAGCAGTGCCCAGACACAGGAGGGGTGGGTGCCTAACACTCCCAGCAGTGCCCAGACACAGGAGGGGTGTGTGCAGAGTCCTCCCAGCAGTGCCCAGACACAGGAGGGGTGTGTGCAGAGTCTTCCCAGCAGTGCCCAGACACAGGAGGGGTGTGTGCAGAGTCCTCCCAGCAGTGCCCAGACACAGGAGGGGTGGGTGCCTAACACTCCCAGCAGTGCCCAGACACAGGAGGGGTGTGTGCAGAGTCCTCCCAGCAGTGCCCAGACACAGGAGGGGTGGGTGCAGAGTCCTCCCAGCAGTGCCCAGACACAGGAGGGGTGTGTGCAGAGTCCTCCCAGCAGTGCCCAGACACAGGAGGGGTGGGTGCCTAACACTCCCAGCAGTGCCCAGAGACAGGAGGGGTGTGTGCAGAGTCCTCCCAGCAGTGCCCAGACACAGGAGGGGTGTGTGCAGAGTCCTCCCAGCACTGCCCAGACACAGGAGGGGTGTGTGCAGAGTCCTCCCAGCAGTGCCCAGACACAGGAGGGGTGGGTGCAGAGTCCTCCCAGCAGTGCCCAGACACAGGAGGGGTGTGTGCAGAGTCCTCCCAGCAGTGCCCAGACACAGGAGGGGTGGGTGCCTAACACTCCCAGCAGTGCCCAGACACAGGAGGGGTGTGTGCAGAGTCCTCCCAGCAGTGCCCAGACACAGGAGGGGTGTGTGCAGAGTCCTCCCAGCAGTGCCCAGACACAGGAGGGGTGTGTGCAGAGTCCTCCCAGCAGTGCCCAGACACAGGAGGGGTGGGTGCCTAACACTCCCAGCAGTGCCCAGACACAGGAGGGGTGTGTGCAGAGTCCTCCCAGCAGTGCCCAGACACAGGAGGTGTGTGTGCAGAGTCCTCCCAGCAGTGCCCAGACACAGGAGGGGTGTGTGCAGAGTCCTCCCAGCAGTGCCCAGACACAGGAGGGGTGTGTGCAGAGGCCTCCCAGCAGTGCCCAGACACAGGAGGGGTGGGTGCCTAACACTCCCAGCAGTGCCCAGATACAGAAGGGGTGTGTGCAGAGTCCTCCCAGCAGTGCCCAGACACAGGAGGGGTGTGTGCAGAGTCCTCCCAGCAGTGCCCAGACACAGGAGGGGTGGGTGCAGAGTCCTCCCAGCAGTGCCCAGACACAGGAGGGGTGTGTGCAGAGTCCTCCCAGCAGTGCCCAGACACAGGATGGGTGGGTGCCTAATACTCCCAGCAGTGCCCAGACACAGGAAGGGTGTGTGCAGAGGCCTCCCAGCAGTGCCCAGACACAGGAGGGGTGGGTGCCTAACACTCACAGCAGTGCCCCTGCAAAGAAAAGGGTGGAGTACCCACAGATCCAATGCCCACAAATGTCAGTCAGGTGCACAAAGATCCTGCAGTACATGTACCACATGTGTGCGAGGCTGGGAGTATACACATGCATAGCGCCGAAAAGAAAACATGTCCACATGAAGTCATGACAACAGTCTACATACACAAGTACAGTGACCACCAAGGACGCCACGAATGATGCAGGTGGAGACATCGCTCAGCATGCATGGCCCAAGTCTAACGAGTCCGTCACACACCCAGCCAATGTAGACACAGCTCAGCACCACATATTGGAATGACCCTGCAGGGAAGATGTCAGGTTACACAAAGGAAGGAACACACCTTGGGACGATGTCACCATGCAGTAACTGCTTACATGAACAAAGTTATGTAGCCAACAGCTTGTGATGGCACACAGATACCAGGATCCACCCAATGACCAGCACAATACTACAATTCCCACACACCCAACACATTATCACCACCCAAAATAATGGAGCAGGTCCACCAACAGCAATACCAGACAGACAGTAGTGTACTAAGGAAAAAGAAATTGCTTTATTCAGCATCCAAAAATCTGTTTGTCCCTTGAAAGTTCAAAATGTACAATGCCCATAGGGCAATCCAAAGTTCAAATCCAGGTGGGGGACACAGTGGGACGCGTGTCCCCAAGCTTGCCTGCACAGTCAGACTCCTTCGTCTTCCAGGGGGGGATGGGGGGCATCATGTGGGGGGGAAGGACCAGGCACCGCAGGGACATGAGGGCGAAGGGTAGGCGTCGTGGGTGCAGGGATGGAGGACTCCAACACAGGGGGTGGGGCAGTGCCAAAGGCGGAGGCCAGGATGGCGCTGCACACCTTAGCAAGGTCCTCCAGCGACTCCCCTGCACCCGAAGGAACCACAGACCCAAGGAGGGGGGGGTCAGAGGGATGGGACGCAGCGCCACTGGGGGAGGGTGTGGACAGGGGGCGGGACTCAACCACCCTGACCGGGGACTCCCTTGACCGCTTGCAGGGTGGTGTGTCACTGTGGGGCCCATGAAGGAGTCTTTGCTGGATATGTGGCCAGGAGAGCTGAGGGGAGGGGATTTGGAGGGAGTGGATTTGGTGGAATGCGGACTCCCACTCTGGCTGCGTGTCTTACGTTTGCCCCCCGACCCAGTGGGTGTGCCTACTTCACCCTGTGTGTGCGTGCCAGGAGGTGTGCGTTTGACCTTCCCTGCTGGTGTGGTGCCTGTGTCTGTTGTGGTGGGTGCATGCTGATGTCTGGGTGTACGTGGGACAGGCATGGGAGTGGGAAGTGTGGATGGGTCAGGGGTAGGGGGTTGGACGAAGCGCTGCAGGAGACCCACTGCTGCAGTCAGTGTCGAGTCAATGGACCTCAGCAAGTTGCGTTGGTGAGCCTGCGATGAGAAAATGCCCTCCAAGTATGCCTCCATGTTGTTCAGCACTTGGCTGTGGCCATGGAGGACATTAAGCATCGCAGCCTGACCAACCTGCAACTGCCGCTGGATGTCCACAGACTTGGCATTGGCGGCAGCAGTGGAGACAGGGGCAGTGGGTGCGGTGCCTGGCAGGAAGGAGACATGTGGTGACTGGGCACGCTGGGAAGGGACACGAGCAAGTGGGAGGCGGCTGATGGCAATGGAGGGGGCGGGGAGAGATGTTGTGCCGCTGTCAGCTGCTGGTGCAGCCTTCGCCCACTCGGAGAGCTCATCCTCGGACCAGTCAGCTTCATATTCTGTGGTGGCACTGGACAGGTCCTCGGCCTCACTCTCCTCCGCCTCAGTTCTACTCGATGTGCCAGCCAAGATGTCACCGCTGGCACTGGTGCTCGGTCCCTCCGCTCCGTCTGTGCTGATGTCTCCCTCCGTGTCCCCCGACGATGCTGTGGGCAAGGTGAAGAGACAGCAATTAATCATACACCTGTATACATATGTCACATGAGTCCAATCTACATAGGTTACAGTGCATAGCCTGAAAAGAAAGATGAGTAACATCTACAAAACAAAGTACTTATGTAGGGCATGCAACACACAGTTGGTTGACCCACCATGCCACTGAAAAACTATGGGGAGCATGACACAATAGCAAATGACATGAAATGGATTTTGACAGAGGAGCCAGGCTCTGGGGACAATCCAGCACTGCATCTGCACCACACAGCGTTGCCGAAAATAGGGATGAGCAGGGACCATATCCATGAACTTGAGGCACATGCTGCATAGGTAATACTGAAAACATGCCCACCATGACTGGCTCACTGCACCTTGAGTGTATGTCCAAACAAACATCACACACTGGCCAGACCTAGCAAGGAGATATCAGGTTTTGACATGTAGGCTTTGCCCGCACCAACCACCCCCTACATGAGACAATTTGTTGAGACACAGGAAGCACTTACATCTCTTAGTCTGGGTGAAATACACATGGGCTGGATAAATGCAAGATTGGACACAAAATACCCAAGGTGCGCCTGTCCAAATAATCATGTACAAATGGTCATCATCAGATGATTGTAACAAGACACACAGGCACTGGCCACCGTGAGTATGAACAAGGAAAATCAGGTCAGGCTGTACAGTGGACACTTGTACTACATTTTACGTCAATATACATGGTGCCAGGGGACAATGGCACAGAGCACAACCTATGCTGTAAACACTGAGAGTGTCCACATTTTGTGATGACACACATAACACCTAGGAAAATATGCCCCAGGGGACAGTAGTGGCCACACAACTCCATGGTCCTGAATGGGAATGACTGCAACACACGCCACCATCCCTGCACCATGCGTATCGCACACTCATGCACATCATGTCACAGGCCACAACATAGGACATGCGTGCTGTAAGGCATGACACTTGAGAGACTAACTCCCATGTCTGGACTCAGCATCCGTGCCAACTGACATGGAACCCACAAGTACTGAACTGGACAGGGCACAGGCAAGGTCCCAAAACCTGTTACACACCACCCCACACATGATGCTACAGGCATTGTTCACGTGGATAAAGTGCCAGCCTAGATAACCTTGTGAAGGAGTGACTACACACAGACCAGGGAACACATTGCAAGGAGGGGAAGGGAGGCAAGAGAGCACCACTATACTGGGGGTAACCGGATCTGCACAGCACCTTTAAACCCTGGCAGTGTATCCATGCAACTGTGCACTTACAAATGCTGGTGACACACAACAAACACACATGTACCTACCCCCTTCCTGCTGCTGCTTCTCCTGTAAGCGCCTGTCCAAGTCTGGAAAGACCACCGCCAGCACACGCTTGTGGATGTGGGTCAGACGGCGGCGCCCGTGGTTCTTATGGGTCTCAGGTGAGTCCCCCAGCAGGACTCGTGCGATCCTCCGCATCCAGCACCGGATATCCTGCCAGCGTTTTCTCACCTGGGCCAGGCGCCGCTTGCGACCCTCCGTCCTCCTCACGGCACTGACGGCGTTCATCCAGATCTGCTTCTTGGCAGAGGCGCCTACCTGTGAGGATGAACAAGTGACACTACATCAATACACCTGGCACATGTCACAGAGACACATATTAGAACAAATTTGCTGTTTACAACAAGGCATAGTATGCATCCAACGCATTGCACCTTTGTCATAGGGACATGATCCTCTGGGGAAGGGCAAAAGCAGTACGTGCCATTGAAAGTACACAGGTGGAATGAGGGTAACGACACAATCAATGATCCAGGCTCACACTGTGCATCACAAGCTACACCAGGATTATGTGCAGCACCTCTAAGCAGTCACATGCCACAGGCCACTGACGCTACCTCAGCAGAGTACACAGACACACACAGGCACAGGACATTCACCTGCCATTGCCAAATGCAGCGACAAACCTCACTCTGCACATGTGCCACTAGACGGGGGGGGCTCACAGGTGTGGGGCTGGCTCTGCCGGTCAGACACACAGCACTGCTCCCTGCTCACATCAGATGGGCAGGGTATATCCATCCCTCATGCAGCCCGGGTGCCACACTCCACATATGCACCCACCCACATCACAGGGGACTTACACACACACCGATGTCCAGGGTACGAACACATCATGTGGACATGTGGACACTCTCAGCACAGGTACACAGAACTAACACACATCTGTGGGTACAGTCACCTGTCACACTGGGCTGACCACATAATCACATGAGGACTGTAGAGGCTACATTCCCAGGAGGATAAGACAGGCAGAATGTGGCATGCACCATGCAGTGATTGTCACAGTAAACACAATGCAAGTGAGGACGGCAGACATGCACCACAGCATGCTCTGGCTGGGAGACATCAGGCATTCCCCCCCCTGGGACCCCCCCTACAGTACATTGCATGTGTGTCACACCTGGACACAATGCCAGAAGTCACAGTCACAAAAAAGGGACACAGTCTGTGCTAGTAGACTCTGCACTCACCTGATACCCTGGTCACCCATACAGCAGGGGCTACTGTGGGAGGATCACATCCAGCAATGCCAGGTTCTCTCCAGGGTGAAAGGCTGTGCCCTCTCCACAGACCTTGATATGGTTCCAGGGAATCAGGAGCAGCAGCTGGGTCGTAGAATCCAAAGATGTGCAGGCAAGTGCTCCTTCATGGGACCTGGCTGCCTTATATCTGCCTTGCTGGCCTGTTTCATGCACAGGAGTACAGACTGATTGGTCACTCACATTTGCATCCTATGTTTCCTCCAATCCCTTCAAACCTAGCACAGTCAGTGGGTTTTTATTGTTTTTTTTCTTGAGCATGATGTCAACTCCAGAACCACATTGCAACAAAGTAGATTCATTCAAACTGACTTCTGCTGTGCACCTGCAGAAAAAAATTCATACTTTAAATTTGGTCTCCATGACAACCAGCATGCATGTAGGCCTTTATACTTGTCCCTCATGTGTCCCCTATGTAATTTGGAGTTTCACACACAGGTACGGTGCGTTCCGGGGCCCTAGGGCACCCCAAATGCATAGTAACGGCCCGTACTATGGGTACGCATACGCGAGCACACCCATAGTGATAGTGAGCGTACAGGCGTGTGTACACTGTTACGCACACCAGGCCACATGTGGTATCGGATGTGAGGTGTGTATGTATGCATGGGACACGGAGTAGCGTAACAAGAACATGTCTGCATCCTCTCAATGTATGTGTGGTGAGTCATTACATGTACACCTTATTGGCAAGGTGTGTGGGCTGTCCTAGTGTAATGTCATGTGACCTGAGGCTCTAGTGTTTCGCTACCTGTCTCTGAAATCGACATCCTACTTCTGCTGATGTGTTGATGTATGTCACTCCTGTGTTGCGTCTGGCTGTTCACTTACACTGGGACACAGCTAATCCCAAGCCATGGCATGTGGAGGTTCACAATCTCCGTGTGTAGCTGGGTCTTGGTAGGAGTGTCACCTGGCAGCCATACGTGTCCAGGGCATGTGGCACATACCTGACTCCGTATGTAGCATATGTGTATTGACAGATTAACATGTGTTCAGTACAAATAAATTGTTGTTGTAGTGCACTCACTCTTCCTTGTCACTTCCAAATTACTGCAGAGCGCCGTCTCTTCCCCGACCAATTCAGGACTTGGCTGACATGCGGGAGAATGACTGTATACGCTGCTACCGCTTCCCCCAACCGTTGATTGAGGAGTTGACGGCAAGGCTGGCACCACACCTGCAACCGCTGCACAGGTATCCTACGGCACTGACACCCAAGCTGAAGGTAATGGCAGCCCTACATTTTCTTGCCACGGGTACCTTTCAATATACCATAGCTCATGTTGGTGGCATGTCCCAGAGCATGTTCAGCCGTGTGCTGCATGATTTCTTAGAGGCCATGTTGCTTCACCTGGATGAGTTCATCCATTTCCCAACTCCTGAACTGTTGACTGGGGTCAAGCGTGGATTCTATGCCCTGGGAGGGATGCCCCATGTCATTGGGTCCATAGATGGGACACATGTGGCTTTGGTACCACCACAGGCACAGGAGGTAGCGTACAGGAATCGCAAACACTACCACTCCATCAATGCCCTTGTGGTGTGTCTGTCCAACATGGTGATTTCACATGTCTGTGCTCGTTTTCCAGGATCAGCACACGATGCCTACATCATGAGGCGTAGCAGGGTGCCTGAAATGATGACGCAGCTGCGCAACGAACTAGCATGTGTTGTTGGTGGGTACACTCTCTCTGTCCTGTATTTTGCGTAGACTTCCAGCCCGACCGCTTCTCCTGTCCTACTTATGTCCATGTGGTTTCCATGTAGGGGACGCTGGCTATCCCAACATGCCATGGCTGATCACACCTCTCCGCAACCCCAGCACGCCGGCCCAGCTCCGCTACAACACCGCCCATGGCCGGACAAGGCGAGTGATAGAGAGGACATTTGGCCTCCTGAAGAGCCGATTCAGATGCCTCCACAAGACTGGCGGCGCCCTCCCATATGCCCCGGCGAAGGTCTGCAAAATCTTCATGGTCTGCTGCATGCTGCACAACATGGCAGTTGAGAAAGCTGTGCCACTCATCCTGGATCAAGATGATCAGGACCATCCACCCGTGGAGGACGAAGGGCTTGGCAATGGGGCTAGTGATGTGGAGGATGTGGTTCCACAAGAGGACATTCGGAGTCGGCTCATACGCGACTTCTTTGCTTAGTGGTGAGTACCAGTGTCTGAGTGTGCACGCATTGGTCCCCGTGTGGCATGTGTTGCGATGTGTGTGTCCATCTGCATGTATGCCACGTGAGTCAGAGGTGTGTGTGGATGTGTCACTGGAGTGATGGTGCCAGTGATGAGTGTATTTCCCCAGTCATAATTGTGACCTAGCATGTTGTCATCCTTACATGTGTCGAGTACATGCACATGCAAGTGGCTGTGCTTTTTGTGGCTGACTTCTTGTGTGTCTCTCATCCCCAGGTACTTGCGCATGCCGTCTGCTGGTTGCATTGTTGTGGCACTGCTATTCCTCATGGACACGTCATCGTGTGCTGACTCAGCGTTACACGCACGGACAAGTTTGGAAGTCTCCTTAGGGTAAGGGATGTATCAGGGGTGTATTGGGTGTGGCAGTTGTTTACGATGTGTGCACACTGCCCCTGTCGATGTTTGGTTCCTCTGCAGACATGTCGCATCACCATGGGACACATGACATGTAGCTGGGTACACCTGAATAGATGGTCAGACTTGCTGACAGTCATCTGTGATGGGATAGTGGATTGTGATGATGGCATCAATGTGTGTAACACTGCCCTCGGACACATACGGTTTGCATTGGCTTGACATGGTGTGGGACTTCCACATCAGAGGATCAATGGTGTATGGCAGCCTCTCCGTGAGCAGCAGGGGGTGTTTAGCTGTTAGCCGACACTTGTGTGCCACTTCCATGGCTATCACGCATTTGTGCTGCAGAAGGGGGGTTCCAGTGTTGGACCCACATGTTACTTCACATGACCTGTGTATGTGTACTCCGAGTTGCCTCTGCATTCCCGAATACATGAATAATAAAGGTGTCCCTATGCCTCCAAGGTGCCTATTCTCAGTCAATGCTGGTGTGTTGCCACGGTGCATACGGCATGTCTGGCATGGTTTTCCGTGATAGTGGCTATGTGTCTATGTGTCGAGTAGCAAGATGCAAGCTGTTTGTGTGGGATTAGACTGTGTATTGTGCATGATGTCCATGACTGTGTGGGTATTGTGACATGTGCCATCCCCATGCATCCAACGTTGGCCAGGCCACCATTCTCTGCATCCACCTGACTCAAGCTTGCAGGACATGGTTCTGCCACCTGTCCACACATACCTGGGTGCCCCCCAGGACACTCCACATGATCCCTGACCTCTGCGCATGGCTGTCGCTGTACTCAATATGTCTGTCGGCACGGTTGTGCGGACACCCCCTCAGCTGGTTGGGCCCATCACGGGTGTGTATGGTGCTCCATGTCTGTGTTGCCTAATACATTGTGAGCCATGTGTGTCCTGTGCCAGACTCAGGCCCCAGGGTGTGGATGGTTGAAGTCATATGAGAACTCAGGCATGGTTAGACTTTACAAGACACATGTAAGGTAATAATGCAAAATGTAGGCATCATCTCTTTATCGTGTAACTTTTTATTTTTGTTGGGGTACGTGGGGGGGGGGGGGGGGGTATGACATGAGGGGCTTTCCGGGTGTGTGGAATCCAAAGTTCACTAGGGGAGTTGGTGTCCTTGCCATTGGAAATCCTCAGAGTCCATGCCACAGTCTTTGTCAACATTGGTCAGACAGTGACCAGCAAGTCCATGTGGCAGAGAATGTCTTTTGCTGATGTGCTGCTGTTGGTCCAGTGGGCCAGGTGCCAGGCCAGGTGTCCTGGGAGATGGTGCTGTTGCGCCGACCCTCACGGTCTTTTCCGTGGACGACCCGCCCTCCTGCGGGAACCCTCAGAAGCAGGCCGTGACGATGTTTGGTATGCTCCGTCGGATGTCTCCTCCTGATCCCTCCCTGTGGGTGGTGATGTTCTACGCCTGGTGGCACAGGGAGGGTTGCCCATGTTGTCGGCTATCCGACGGAGTGTACGGTGAATTCCCGTGAACACCGTCACAAGCTCAGCCTGTCTGTCCTCCATCCGCCCTTGGTGTCGCAGTAGACAGGCATGTTGCTCCGCATGTTGCTGGGCCTGCTGGGTCTTGATCTCCTCGAGGGTGGACACAACCTGGGCCATGCCCGTGGTGTCGTGCCGGTATGTGTCCAGGATGTTTCTGACATGGGAATATACCGGTTCCGCAGCCAACTGGTCAGGCTCGCGCCTCCGCCGTCCTCCACTCCAACCACCCCTGCCCACTTGCACCTGGCCTGCCCTTGTGGGCACATCGGGTCTCCGGGACCCCTGAGGGGTGGCATTAGCGTTGTCGCCTGCCTCCTCCTGGGTGCCCGGTACACCGTGTCCCTCCTGGTCAGCCTGGCTGCATTGTGGTGGTGGGGCAGGGATCCTGGGTGTCTCCTGGGATGTGGCAGGAGTGGGGGTTGGCCCAGTTGTACCGGACGCAGGTGCTGCAGGTGGTTGGACACCAGAGGGGCCAGGTTGGTCGGGGTCGTCCACAGAGTGGTGAGAGTCATCGCTGCCGGTGGGTCCGTCACCCCGCAGAGCCGGGTCCTGTGAGTCTTCCCCCCCAGTGTTGGGGGGTGATCCACGACGTTGACCTGTGTGTGAGAGAGACAATGTTAATTTTGTTCCATGCAACATCCATGTTTCATTCGTTTCTAAGTTGGCACATTTCCTCTGGGAATTTGGATATGTCTTGCATTCCACTCACAGTGCACTTGTGCATGGGTATGTCCCTTGGCCACAGCTTTTGAGACTTTACCTATGTGTGGCACAGTCTTACTTGCTGCGTCAATTGTGACTGCAGTCAGCAGTGGAGTGAGCAGGTGTGGCGAGCCATGCATTGGCGCCTTCCGTGTTGCACTGTACGTGGGCACATGGAGTTGTTCCACACACTTATATAATGCAGGTAGCTGGCGTTGTGCTCGTGCACAGGTTGAGACATGGCCCAGTGTTTTGCCATGGAGAAGAGAGGGGGATTCAGGCACTGGCCACCCTTGTCTACATGCACGCAGTCCACCTGCTGACGAGCAGACATTCCCACACCCCACAAGGCTGAATTGGTCTCCCTGTGTGTCCCTTTCTCACTCCCTCTCTGTCCCCCTCTCCCTCCCTCCCTGTGTCAGCCTCCTCCCTCTGTCCGTCTCCCTGTGTCTCCCTCCCTCTCTCTCCCCCTCTCCCTCCCTCTGTGTGTCACCCTCTGTCACCTCAGCCCAGCTTCCTAGGCACACACTTTTTGCAGATCTTTGAATGGCCGTTGGCTTGTTGATGTGAGTTTGTTTCTGATCTCCAGGCACCCATTGGGTGTAGTGTCTGTGTCTGCGCTGCTGCTGTGGTGGTGTGTGCTGCCACTCTTTCACAGTGTTGGCTGTTCATTAGCTGCTGTCATGTGCAAAAACGTGCCTTCACCCCCATGTCTTAATGCAAGGCGTCCGCCATTTGCTGGCAAGTCTTTCCTGTGTGGGGACACACTGTTTGTCTGGCTGTGACCTAGGCCATATGGGCAGAGGGCATTGTTGTCTGCTTCTGAGTTGCACTATGTGATTTTTGGGACACACACTCCCGCCATCCGGCTTACCGTGTCTTGTGTTGGTGTTTTCTGTGGCCTGTGACTTGGCATTGTCCAGCTGGGTGCATGGGGCATGGTGGCGCTAGTGGCATGTGCGTGTTCATGGAGTGTGGTTGAGTCATGCGATAGCTTGGGGTGGTTGCGTGCCTGATTGTGAGTTTGGTTGTGGATGACGTTCCCCCTATGTGAGGTGAGTTGTTTGTGTACTCACCCGGCTCTCGGAGTCCTTCTACTCCGTCCACTGACACCACCGGCAGTATGGCCATCACCCTCTCCTCCCAGGGATGGTATTGTACGGGTCTGCGGGGCGGCCCTCCTCCAGTGATGTTGGCCTGGTTGTGTTCGTCGGTCATTTTGGCTCGGACTCTCCTCCGCAGATCGTACCACCTGGCTTGGCATTCATGCCTGGTCCTTCTGGTGGACGCAACAGCATTCACAGCATCGACAATCCTCTGCCACATGGCTGTTTTTTCGGAAATGCTGGTCTGTCTGACCAATGTTCCAAAGAGGTGTTCGTCGACAAGGACCTCCAACTCTTGGCTAGTGAACTTTGGATTCTTGTTAGTGGGCATGGTGAGGGGTGTGGGTGTGGATGGTTGTGGGGGGTGTGGGTGTGGATGGTTGTGGGTGTGTGGGTGTGGTTGTGCAGGTGTGTGTGTGAATGTGATGAGGGGATGTCTGTGAAGGTGGGTGTGTGAAGGTGTGCAAGTGTAAGGTGTAGTAAAGGTTCAAGTATGGTGCTGTAGGTTGTCTGTGGGGTCTGGCAGCAGTGAGTCTGTTGCAAAGGCTCATGGTTTGTGTCTGTGGGCCCTTTTTATTGGTCCATTGGTGGGTGTGGCTGTGTTTGAACTTTGGGTGGGTGTGTTATAAGGAGTGGTTGTGTTTTGGGCCTCTGTTTGGGATTTTGGCAGTTGCAGGTCAGTGAATGTGTTGTATTTGTGCTTGTTGGACATGTTTTGTGACTTTGTCCCATTCGAATAGTGTATTCTTGTGTTGTTTTGCTTTGTCCTGGTTGTGTACGTGCGTTTTTAGCGTGTGTACGGTGTGTACTTCGGCAATTTTGTTGTACAGTGCTGTCCTTGTGTCTGGCTTGGTACGACTCGTACATGCGCGATGTTGGGTGAAGGTGCTGGTGTTGGGGCCTGGGGTGCGCTCCGTACTTATAATGTTGGGGTGGGGGTACGCTCCATACGTACGCGGGTGAGGGTACGGGTCGTACATACACGGTTGGGGTGGGGGTACGCTCCATGCATACGCGGGTGAGGGTACGGTTCGTACATACACTGTTGGGGTGGGGGTACGCTCCATACGTACGCGGGTGAGGGTACGGGTCGTACATACGCGGTTGGGGTGGGGGTACGCTCCATGCATACGCGGGTGAGGGTACGGGTCGTACATACACGGTTGGGGTGGGGGTACGGTCTGTACATACACGGTTGGGGTGGGGGTATGCTCCATACATATGCGGGTGAGGGTACGGGCCGTACATACACGGTTGGGGTGGGGGTACACTCCATACATACGCAGGTGAGGGTACGGGTCGTACATACAAGGTTGGGGTGGGGTACGCTCCATCCATACGCGGGTGAGGGTATGGGCCGTACATACACGGTTGGGGTGGGGGTACGCTCCATACATATGCGGGTGTGGGTACGGGCCGTACATACACGGTTGGGGTGGAGGTACGGTCCGTACATACACTGTTGGGGTGGGGGTACGCTCCATACGTACACGGGTGAGGGTACGGGTCGTACATACACTGTTGGGGTGGGGGTACGCTCCATACATACGCGGGTGTGGGTACGGGCCGTACATACACGGTTGGGGTGGGGGTACGGTCCGTACATACACTGTTGGGGTGGGGGTACGCTCCATACGTACGCGGGTGAGGGTACGGGTCGTACATACACTGTTGGGGTGGGGGTACGCTCCATACGTACGCGGGTGGGGGTACGGGCCGTACGTACGGGGGTGTACATACACGGGTGGGGGTACGTCTCATACATACACGGGTGTACATACACGGGTGTACATTCACGGGTGGGGGTACGTCTCGTACATACACGGGTGTACATACACGGGTGTACATTCACGGGTGGGGGTACGTCTCGTACATACATGGGTGTACATACACGGGTGTACATATACGGGTGGGGATTCGACTCGTACATAGGAGGGCTGGGGGGAGTGTTGGGCACGTATGCGGGCACATGTCTCCATGGTTGCTATGGGAGTTCGGTGCGGACGGTGTTTTTTCCATCCGGTTGTAACATCGTACGGGTCGTACATACACGGTTGGGGTGGGGGTACGGTCTGTACATACACGGTTGGGGTGGGGGTATGCTCCATACATATGTGGGTGAGGGTACGGGCCGTACATACACGGTTGGGGTGGGGGTACACTCCATACATACGCAGGTGAGGGTACGGGTCGTACATACAAGGTTGGGGTGGGGGTACGCTCCATCCATACGCGGGTGAGGGTATGGGCCGTACATACACGGTTGGGGTGGGGGTACGCTCCATACATATGCGGGTGGGGGTACGGGCCGTACATACACGGTTGGGGTGGAGGTACGGTCCGTACATACACTGTTGGGGTGGGGGTACACTCCATACGTACGCGGGTGAGGGTACGGGTCGTACATACACTGTTGGGGTGGGGGTACGCTCCATACATACGCGGGTGTGGGTACGGGCCGTACATACACGGTTGGGGTGGAGGTACGGTCCGTACATACACTGTTGGGGTGGGGGTACGCTCCATACGTACGCGGGTGAGGGTACGGGTCGTACATACACTGTTGGGGTGGGGGTACGCTCCATACGTACGCGGGTGGGGGTACGGGCCGTACGTACGGGGGTGTACATACACGGGTGGGGGTACGTCTCGTACATACACGGGTGTACATACACGGGTGTACATTCACGGGTGGGGGTACGTCTCGTACATACACGGGTGTACATACACGGGTGTACATACACGGGTGTACATTCACGGGTGTACATTCACGGGTGGGGGTACGTCTCGTACATACATGGGTGTACATACACGGGTGTACATATACGGGTGGGGATTCGACTCGTACATAGGAGGGCTGGGGGGAGTGTTGGGCACGTATGCGGGCACATGTCTCCATGGTTGCTATGGGAGTTCGGTGCGGACGGTGTTTTTTCCATCCGGTTGTAACATCGGACGCACGGGATGGATCGTACTAGCGCAGTCGGACTTCACTTTTCACATTTGTACGGTAAATCGTCCGAGGATGTGTCGGACACATTTTCCGACCCGAGGACGTGTGGGGAATAATTCCCAATGCGATTCGTATGGACTTTTTTCCATGCGAATCGTACTTGGCAGTTTGTACGGCACTTGTACGATTCGTACGGTAAAAAGACCGGATACGAGTCGTACGGGGAATTTTTTTCCAGGATCGTAATCGGCACCATGGTCTAAGGTTAATTCTTTGGTTTCTAAAAAAATCTCACCTAAGGTGTTAGCATCCTTTGCAGGATTCAGTGCTTTATTCATAGGCAACTGCCCAAGAATAATATCTACATTAGACATATTGTAATCTAATTTCCCTAACTGATAAAATATACTAATCAACACACTACAAGAAATTCCATACGTAGCCGGAAGATGATGGTAAGTCACTCCTTCCGAAACAGAGGCAGGTAATTGCATGCAAACGTAGCAATCCCTTACTTCCATTGTCTTTACGTACTCATACAACAATTTAGAAGAAACATTGTTAGAAAAATCGTTAATTGATCTATCTTTATGTATATGTACATTACTAGTTCTAGTTGGAACTACCTTTAATGGACTCTTCCCTATATTAGTCTTGTTCTCAGTGTGACCTTCTAAAGTGTCTATAGTGACTCTAAATGAAATCAGTAGAGCAAGCACGCTCCAAAGCAGCATTAATAAACCTGTACAGCAGCAGCACATTTTGCACCATCTTTTCAGAAAGGTACATCTACTTTTATTCTCAGTGTTAGCCATTTTGTAAATTGGACCGTGTCTTTTGACTTAGCCTCTTCTACTCCTCTACTGAACTTTTAAGGGCAACAAGTACCCACCAGATTATTAAACTCTACTAATTTTAGTACTACTTCTTCTTCTCCAAGTGATTTTTCCTTGGATTTACTCAATTTGGATTTTCATCACTTTTCACTGTCTCTTCATCATCATCAAACTGTATCAGGCCCTGAACATCCATCTCTTCTCCAATGTCGGACAAGAAAACTCTCAGGATTCCCACAGCTTCTTCTTCAGCAACCTCCTTCAGTAAAGCCTCCTCTGGACTTCCTTGGCTGTCCGCCTCTTTTCCTTCTTCAGGCAGTGCCACATACGTCCATTCCGGTGACTTGTACCTCTGGTTAGGTTTCCTTATTCTTTTTTCTCTTTCAGGTATCTTTGTTTCTTCTTCTTTGGTTGGGTTTTGACTTGACACTTCGTTCACCTACTCAGCTCTCGAAGAGTTAACTCGTGTCAGTCTGTACCTCAGTCTCTTTATCTTATTTGGCCAAAGATCTCCTTTAGCATTTCTCTTTTGCTTTCCTTCTTTATTGTTTCTTTCTCCAAGCCAAGTTCTCTTTCTCAGAACTTGTCTTCCATGTGTCTCATTGTCACTTTCATCAGACTCTGTTTCAGTTGCTACTGGTTCATTAACAGCTTTCTTTTCTTTAACAACTTCCTTTTCTCCAACAGTCTCTTTTTCCACCACTTGAGATTTCCCTACTTCTGTCCCTCCTCGGGTCTCCGACACGCAATCTTCTTGCTGTCTGCTTGTCCCTTCACCTAGCTTGTTGTTGATGTTCCCTACACCTCCTCGGGGTTTTTCCGCAATCTGTCCCTCTCTGTCTTTGTCTGTCCCTTTTTCTTCAATATTTATCTCAGGTGGAACTTGTCCTTCATGTGACTCAGATGTCTCTTCTATTGGAATGTTCTTTTCTTTTCTTTCTTTCTTTCTTTTTGTGTTGGTCACTGTCAATTGGAACCTCAGGCACTTCTTCTGAGTCTGAGCTTGCTTCTGCAGTTTGCACCGTTCTCTTTAGAACCTCTTCTGGTGGAATGAAAGCTTCTCTTGATTCACTTTCCCCACTTTCAGGATTCTTTTTCCTTCTTACTGCCTCACTGTCTGCATCATCACTGGAATCTGATTCTTCAAAGTATTCTTTTCCAGTACCATCTCTTGGATTTGGAACTCTCAGTGTGTGGCTTGCATGTATCCAATTCTTCACACCAGCGCACTTCACAGCAGTTGTTGTGGTCAAGATGACTTGTCTTGGCCTTCCCCACCTTGGAACCAGGCAATTTCTTCTTCTGTGGACTTTTATCCTTACCCAGTCCCCTGGGCTCAGATCATGGGCTGGTTTCTTTTCAAGTGTGGTGGCGTCTTCTCCAACCTGGTGAATCACAGAATGAACTGCGTCAGCCAGGCCTTTGCAGTAATCCAAAATCATGTCATCAGTTATAGCCATCAGCTTGTTCACTGGTACATATGCATGCCTCATAGCACGTCCCATGATAATTTCATGTGGACTCAAACCTGTTGTTCTGTCTGGAGTAGACCTAATGGTCATCAGGACTAGAGGCAAGACATCAGGCCATTTCATTCCTGTGGCTAGGCACATCTTACCAATTCTGTTTTTGATTGTGCCATTCATCTGCTCAACAACTCCAGAAGCCTCTGGTCTGTAAGCACAATGCAACTTCTGCTGTACACTTAATGCTTCACAAATTAGACTCATGATTTCATTATAAAAATGTCCTCCTCTGTCTGATTCAATGGTTACTGGGAACCCGTACCTTGGGATGAACTCTCTTAACAGTAATTTGGCCACTGTTATCCCATCATTTCTCCTTGTCGGGTACGCCTCCACCCACCTTGAGAAAAAACAGACCACCACCAGAACATACCTCAACCTGTTGACTGGGGGCATTTCAATGAAATCTATCTGCATTCTTGTGAAGGGTCCTCCCTCTCTTCCTATTGTTCCTAGGCTCACCACTGTTTTCTTTCCAGGATTGAATTGTTGACATATCAGACATCTCTGACAGAGACTTTCTGCTATCAGTCTGAACTTTGGACTGTACCAGGTTTGCTTAAAGGCTCTTATCATAGCATCCCTCCCCAGGTGTCCCTGGCCATGATACATCCTTGCCATTGTTGATAGCATGCTGTTTGGCATGACTGGTATTCCATCCCTGTAGACCCACACATGATCTTTTTCTCTGGGTGCACAACCTGCCTTTACCCAATCCCTCATTTCATCATCTTCTGCCTCATCCTGCAGCTGTTTTACTTCCTCCCATGTCCCCACTTCATTAGTAAACATTAATGAACAAGAAGACATTTCCCGTTCCTTACTCCTGTTAATTGAGTGATTGTTCCTTGCACAATATTGTGCTATGTCATTTGCAAACTTGTTACCTACTGTTACAAAATCGTCACCATTACCATGAGCAGCACATTTTACAACTGCTAGTTCTTTAGGCAGCTGTATCGCCTCTAACAGTTTTCCAACCACTTCAGCATTCTTTATGGGAGTTCCACTTGAGGTCAGGAAACCTCTTTGTAGCCATAATTGGCCAAAATCATGGACAACTCCGAAGCCATACTGGCGGTCAGTCATCACAGTCACTCTCACACTCCTCCCAATCTTGCATGCCTTTGTCAGTGCCACCAGTTCTGCCACCTGAGCGGATTTAACTCCTTTCAGGGGTGATGCTTCCACAACTTCTGAGACTTTGCACACAGCATATGCAGCACTCAACACTCCTTCATCTGTTCTCAGACAAGACCCATCCACAAACAACACATGATCACTCTCAGGCAGTGGCAGATCTCTTATGTCTGGCCTTGGTTTTGTGCAGTAATCAAGTACATCCTGGCAATCATGATCAACATCGTTTCTCACTCCCACACATTCAGCATCAGGTAACAGTGTCGCTGGATTCACATTCACACATCTCTCCAGACTTACATTGGTTGCACCAAGAATGACTTTCTCATATTTAGTCAGCCGACTATGAGACATGAACTGTGTCTGGCTCCTTCTTAAAAGGATTGCCACATCATGAGGTACAAATACCCATACAGGGTATCCCATAATGATTCCTTCACTTTGTTCCAAACTTTTGCAGGTAGCAGCTACTGCTTTCAGGCAACCTGGCAAACCCACAGCTACTGGGTCAAGAGTTGCTGAGAAATAGGCGATTGGCCTTCTCAGACGTCCGTGTTTCTGGATTAACACTGAAAGGGCACATCCATTTCTCTCACTGCAGTACAATTCAAATTCCTTTTCATAATCAGGTATCCCTAGGGCGGGAGCTTCACAAAGTCTGTCTTTCAGCTCTCTGAATGCAGCCATTTCTTCTGGGTTTAGTTCTAATGGGTCTTTCACCTCACTTTGGTCAATTTAATCAATGGTTTGGCAATCAGGGAAAAATTACTTATCCACTTACGACAGTAACCCACCATTCCCAGGAACATTCTCACTTCTCTTTGTGTCATTGGGGCTCTCATTCCCCTAATGATTTTGATTCTGTCAATAGTCACTTTTCTCAGGCCTTTCTCAATATTATGTCCCAGATACTGGACTTCTTTCTTACAGAACTGCAATTTGGCTGGAGATACCTTTAATCCTCCGTCTGCCAAGTGATTCAGCAAGGCAATGGTATCTACTTCACAAGCTTCACGTGTTTTTGATGCCACAAGTAGGTCATCAATATATTGGACCAAGACTGAATTTTCAGGCATTGTCAGACTTTCTAGAGATTTCTTCAGCAATTGATTAAATATTGAGGGGCTCTCTGTATACCCCTGTGGGATTCGGCACCATGCCAAAATCCGCTCTCCAAATCTAAAAGAAAATATTGGCTGGCTGTCATGATGCAATGGGATTGAAAAGAAAGCATGACACAAATCAATTACTGTGTACCATTCTGCATCATGAGGAATCTGATACAAAATCACTGATGGATTTGGCACAATTGGACAACATGGCACAACAATCTTGTTAATCTTTCTCAAATCTTGTACTATTCTGAACTTCCCATTAGGTTTCTTCAGTCCCATTATCGGTGAATTACATGGGCTGCTCAATATTTCTCTTAACACCCCTTGCTGGATCATCTTCTCAATTAAGGGTGTTATCCCTTCAATTATTTCAGGTGTCAATCTGTATTGCGGTATGTTTGGGTAAACCACTCCCTCTTTTACAGTAATCTTTACTGGATCTACATTTCTCATCAGGCCCACATCTTCTCCAGTAAAATCCCAAACTACTGCTTTCACTGTCTGTTTCAACTCTGGGGGTAATGCATCAGGATTAAATATTGCATATGTTCCCAAAGCCTCACATTCTCTGTTATCCATGGTCATTCTGTATAGCACATCCTCATCAGGTGTTTCAAAGGTTATTCCCTCTGGAGTACAGAAAATAGTGCAATTCATTTTGCACAGCAGATCCCTGCCTAACAGGTTCACTGGACTGGTGTCACACACCACAAATCGGTGCATGTCTGAAAATTTCCCTATTCTAACCCTTACTGGTTCAGTGAGTAGTGTTTTGATCTGTGTGTTGGACACACCAACCACTTGGATTGCTTCGTCCGAGAGAGGAAGATTCTTTATATCAGCTGACCTGACAGTTGATCTCGTAGCCCCAGTATCAACTAGGAAGGTGATGCTTTCACCATTAATTTTCCCGTCTACAAAAGGTCCTGCCTGGTCTATTTCCAGAGTGGCGCCAAGTACGCACTCCTCCTCCTCTCTTCGGCACCGTCAGAAGTCTCCCTCAGAGTCACTTCCCTCATTTTTCAGCCAGTACTGAGATACAGCGCTTGCGCGTTTTGGTCTGATTACCTGTTCTTCATCGTAGAACCCCGATTCTTGGCTGTACTTCTGGGATCCTTTTCTCTGTGGCAAGGGTGGTTTTTGCACCTGATTCTGCTGCTTATCAGCCTTCTGCTGTTGCCGATGCTGACCACACCCCTCGTTCTGCACCTGCGAATTCAATGATGAATTATCATCGTTAGTGGACGGTGGATTCTTACACTCGGATTTCCAATGCCCCAATTTTCCACAGTTGTGACACGGGAACTTCTTTTGGCCTCCTCTATGTTCCCTTTCCCTTTTCCTGGACCATACTTGGGTTTATTTCCTGGGTTATTTGCCTGTTCAACCAGCTGAGCTTCCTGTCTTTCTGCAACTTTCACCTGTGCCCACATTGCCTTTTCTTTCAGCTTCCTTTGCTTTGCCTCAATCTCATCACTGAAGTATTTTGCATGTCTCAAAATCTCATCAATCTTCTTACTCTGCCAGTCCACGGTATGCTGCCGTATCATTTCACTGATTTCAGGCCGCAAACCATATACAAATCTGTATACAAAATGACTCGGATCCTTGTCACCCAGGTGTTCATCTCCACTGAACTGCTTAAAAGCTAGTATCAGTCTTTCATAGTAAGCATGGACTGATTCTTTCAATTCCTGATGTGTTCGGTCTATTTTAACCCAGTCTGTCTCCTTGGGGGGTACTTTATTTTTCAAGAAGGCCATAACCTGCTCATATTTCTTCATGACCTCCGGGTCTGGAGCTCCTGTCTTTTGATCTCTCGGGTATTCTTTAGAGGGCCAGTCTATGACTATTTTACATTCTGCCCACAGGTCTGCTGGTACAATTATATCAAACAGACTATTCAGGTCCATCCACAGTACTTTTGACAGCTTTACAAATCTGTCTACTTGTCTGTACCACTCCACTGGCTTTTCCCTTAAGCAAGGGAAATCATTCGTAAATGATAAAATATCCTGTCTGGTCCATGGGACATGTACATACCCTCCTCCTGGAATCTCTCTCATGGGGTAAGCTGTTACTGCCTTCTCTTTTTCTGTCAGGGGAAATGCTGAGTAGGTTCTATCCATTCCATCCTCTCGCTTTCGATACCATCTGTCTTTCCATCTTTCTACATCTCCCCATTTCCTTAACAAGGTAATCATTTCCTTAATCTGTTCGGCCTGCATGGTTCAGATTCTCAATATCTTTGTCTGAAAAATCCACTCGGTATGTTTTCTGTAAAGCTTTCACCTTATCCATGTCAATTCCCACTTCTCTGGCTATTCCTTTCAACCTGTCATGTATGTTCTTTGCTCTCCATGTGATACTTTTACAGAGAAAGAGAATCTCCCCTTCCTCATAATTCTTCAGTGTTTCTGTAGGTATGGTTCCTACTATCAACTCTTCCATTTCCATACGTAGCCTAGCTACATCCATCCCCTGTGACTCTTTCTCCTTTTTCTGTAATGTTTTCAGCCAGTCATTCAAATCTTCAGCAGTTATAACAGATTTGTCCGCACCCCCTGGTTCTGCCACCCTCTGCGGTTCCAAAATTGATCCTCTGTTCCCTTCCATACATCCAGAATTCAAACTTGAGTTAGTCTGCACACTCATTTCCCCTCCACACACAGTACGTCTCCACTGATTTTCTCCTGTTCTCCACTGTGTTTCTCCTGCTCTCATTTCTGCTTGTTCCGGAGGTACAATCAACCTATTGCCCACATATGGCACCGTCAAACCATTTTCACCCGTCCTCAGCTTGTCAAAAATCGGCATAACCGGGCTTATTGTCACAGGCACTGTAACAGCCTCAAGATTCTTAGTCAGCTCCCTGATTTTCTCTGTTAGTTCAGATGTAGTTCTTGCTAGTTCTCTGGTCTTTTCATTTTCAAGTTCATTCTCTCTCTCTATCTCTCTTTCTCTCTCTCTCTCTCTCTCTCTCTCTAACTCTCTTTCTCTCTCTCTCTCTCTCTCTCTCTTTTCCTATCTCTCTCTCTCTTTCTCTCTCTATCTCTTTCTCTCTCTCTTTCTCTCTCTCTTTCTCTGTCTGCCAGAGAACAACCGCTTTTCAGCTCAGGGGCTGTAGCCTCCGTCTTTATAATCCGCAGGGTGTTTCTCATTGGGCTAACTGCTGTTCCTACCTCTGGTTCTCTTCTATACGGGGGTGGTCTTTTGTAGAGCATGTCCTCTAAGATATCATCATCAGACTCATTTGCCCCATACCTTCTGGTCTCTACATTATGGGCTTTCTCTGTACATTTTCTCCCTCCTGATTCCTCTGCTGTTCTTACAGGATATAACCCCTCGGTCATACTGGCATCCCGCCACCTTCTCATTCTGTCATGATGGGATTCGCGATCATATTTTCTACCGAACATATATCGGTAGTTACCTCCACTCCTCCCATTCCACCAATGCCTCGAATTGCGTCGCCCTAGGCCGAGGCTCTAGATTCATCATCTTCTCCCGTAAATTTCTTAACACAGCCAGATTAAATGAGCCATGTTCCGGGAAAGCCAAAACCCCATCCTCTCTAGTATACTTCGCCCAGTTGTCTAACCAAATACAGGTATGATACCCATATTTTGCAACCATAAAGGATGCGGGGGTTCTGGTCGGAGGAAGTAACTCTCCTTCCCTAGTTATGATATCCTTATCCTTGTCGAACCAGGTTTTAACCTTATTGAACAAAGACTTTTTCTTCTTTTCCTCAGCATGGTAATACATCTTTCTTATTTTTCCACTAGCTGTTTACTCTTACTACAGCTGTACGATCTTTTGTCCAATTGCAGCGCGACTCACACCAACGCACCAATCCTGGAGCGTCTACGTCACTGACTCAGTCCGCGAATCCCAGCGCGACTCACACTAACGCACCAATCCTGGAGCGTCTACGTCACTGACTCAGTCTGCGAATCCCAGTGCGACTCACACTAACGCACCAATCTCTGCGCTTCCTCTGTTCTAGCCCACTGTCCAATCACAGCACGGTCCCCCTGACGTCAACAGCCGCTGCAGTCGCTTCTGCTCCTGTCTCCTGTCCTTCTCGTCTACCCCTCCTTTACAAGACTACTCGGTAGACTTTGTTTCGACTTCCACGAGTCTGTTAGTTACAACGTACAAACATCTCCATTGTCTGCTTCGCTAGCCACAGAACAGCAAAAGACCTTTCCCACGAGAATTCTGCCTTTCCCGAGAGCAGCGCTTACCTCTGCCCTACTACAGAATCGTTACTTCCGCTGATAAAGTAGCACATCCCTCTACCTTACCCTTCTAACAAGCATCAATTTAACTGTTTCCCTTCGGAATGCTCCTAAGAGTTTCACAATTAACCAGAATGCCTCCCCATTCACGCACTTACACACCAGAAAATGTAGTACATTCACACAGAACTCTGTCTTTCCCGAGAACAGCGAACAGTCTGTCCTACTACAGAATTATATCATACGTTAACAAAGCAGCGCTTACCTCTGCCCTGTCCTTCTAACAAGCTCCGAGAATACCTATTACTTCTCCAGCGGTAAGCTTTAACGGCAAACCTTACGGATCCCTGGGACTTAAGACCAGAGTTTCACAGATAACCTTTGCTATCATATACACTTCTCTCACTTCTCTCACACAGAAAACGTTTCTAATGGCAACACACGACGATGCTACCTTGTCGAACCCAGACAATGCGACGCGCAACTTCAATTGTCACACGTTTTCCCCTGTCTGCATACAGGGCCAACAATCCCGCCTTTTTCTGTGAGCAACACTCCCTCTGCTCTACTACGGAACTGTTACCGACTTCCTACATCCCAGAAGCCATTCACAATACATAGAACTCAACACGACTTCAACATATAGTGTTAGTACAAATATCAATCAATAATCAACAAGCCTATATACACACAATTCCGCTAGATCAAGACAATAGCTAGCCATTAATCTGCTACCAAGAAACTGGTGCAGATCAGAGCTTCCGAATCCCCTCCACTTCCACGGATGCAATGATTTCACAGTCACACACGCATACACACATCATACGCTGGTGGGGCCCATTACACCAACATTCACCCTAAATCACACTATCCGTGCCTTGTAAAGGAGAAACCACCTTTCTCATAATGCTCTGTCTAATCTGCCTGTACTTTGAGGTCAATGCGACCAGCTTAGTTGCTTGTAAATCTAGCGGAGAACATTTCAATGAATACACAATAAAATCATATAAACATGACCAGAAATAATCACCCGAGACAGTAATTCAAACAAATTGTTCATTTATCTAAAATTTCAAGAAAAACCAATTAAATGCAAAATTCATTTTCTCTCATATTTACCTATTCTGTCTAAAAGTCAGATCCTAAGTCAGAACCAGTCCTCTGTAGACGAATTAAAGTTTTCTGCCGTCATGTAGAGTCATCGTCCTCTCTGTCAGCATAGGGACCTCGCATCATCAGCTCGGGAAGAAGTGGCTCTAGACCTCTCTAGTCTACTAACTTTTATACTAATTTTACATTCTAAAAAGTATCATTTCTTTATTCAGAACGGATGAATGGCGGAAATAATGTCGTCTTGCAACATGAGCAAAAGTTCCCAGATATTGTCTGTCTTAAACGATGAATAGAAAATGTCATGTTCATAATTTATTCGATACTTCTACGGATGTTTTTCCCAGATTAAATGTATCCCAGTTGTGGGATTAACAGTTCAAGAGTTCAATATTTATTTCTTTGAAACATTTTTCTCAATCAGGGGCTTTTCTGGCAGTTCTCCCAGATTTGTCGTCATGGTCATGGCTTTTCAGTACATCAGAGGTGCAAGGTCACAGGCAGAGCGAAGCCTTTTTGTAAATTTCCAGCAACTCCAATGCAGGCTGCGGGTGGCGGCCATCTTGTGGCAGGCCACAATGGACAATTTAAGAACAAAGAAACACAAAACATAATTACTGCATAGAAATGACTGAACAGTGTTATTCCCCAGCTAATACCCTTATGTGTGTGTATTTATCTAGCCATTTGCGTCATCAGAAGCCATTAATGCATATTAATTATAAGCGCAAAACACCATAACATCACATAAGCAACATCATTTTCTATCAGTTTGCTCACCAACTTTAGTTCACTTGTTATTTAGCCATGCAATAGCATTCCCACGTGTAATTCTCTTGTTAATAAGATTGATTAGTCAACATTCGACAAACCATTAATCATTAATAATTATTCAGTAGTACTTTTAATTATAACATGCGAAAATGAAACAGGTATTCCGTTATGGAGTAAAAACCCTGCTCCATCAGTATGACGGCCGAATAGCACTGCCGCACATTCAAACATACTACAGGGCAGCTCAACTGGCAACGCTCAATCAATGGGTGCATCAGCCACTGACAGAGCCAGCTTATAGAATGGATAGATTAGTGATACAGCCAAGAGGCTACCTCCATGCATTATATACAGTTCCGCGCCACCTCTCTATTCAAGGTCCCATGACAGTCACAGTTCAACGATGACATTTCGCTTTGGCCAAGCTGGGAATGGAAAAATAAACTTACAGGGGCCGCCCCACTCTGGGAGTCTCAACAACTTGGTGCATGGAAACTTAGACAAAGTTTTAGTAAATGGGACACAATAGGAATTTCGAAGTTGGGGGACTTGCATACGGGGAATGAAATCCTATCTTTTGAGCAGTTGCAAAAGACTTACGATTTGGACAAAACTGAGTACTTTCACTACCTCCAAATTAGACATGTCATACAAGCAGCGGTGTCCAGGGTATCAGAGCTTCCAGAGTCCTCCCCCCTCAAGTGTAGACTGCTTGAAGAACATTCGACGCGTAAGGCAATTTCACTCATGTATCGTAAGCTGATCAATAATCTTTCTGATACTCTTGGAACACTAAAAGAACAATGGTTTCACGACATAACGGACTTGCAGGACGAGGACTGGCCTGAGGCACTGGCCTCCTCGAGAGAGGTGGCCATTAGGGCCCATTTTTGACTAGTTCAGTTACAAATCCTACATAGAACTTATATATCATGAACTACCCTAGTAAAGATGGGACGCAGGACTGACGATCTTTGTAACAGGAGTTGTGGCGAGGTAGGGTCTTTCTACCACATACACTCTGAGCATGTCGAGAGATCCAGGTTTATTGGCAGGTGATAATATCTTGCATGTTGGAGGTGGTGGGGGAGGAACTTGCACCTTCGCCCAAATGGTGCCTCCTAAATGTGTGGGAGGACTCCAATCTGGGGCGAACAGAGCAAACATGGGCTACGTTAGGTCTTATGGTGGTAAAACGCAACATAGCACAACAATGGGGGAAGCCTTGCTTCCCAGGCTCCGGGATTAAGGGAACTGGACGTAAAATTTTGCATAATGATATTAAACATGTGAAAACATAACGTAGTCTGCTATCAAATAAAAGGCTACTTCAACTGGTCAGTGGCTAAAAGATGACCCATGAAACATTGGGGATACGAGATATTACAACAATGCATGGACCACAATATTTTGTATTCCCATAGTAAGTGATGTTAGAAATCTCAAGGAAGGGTGCCAGTTGGCAGAAAAATACTGTGGTCACCGAGCCAACATAAGACCATGTCCAATTGAACCCTGGTATGTTTTAACCCTAAAATCCTAGATGATACTAAATATTGTAGTCTGTATAGGCCATTATATTTGGTATCCCCAACATTAACTTGATGTGAAAGCTTGTGAAATACATTCAAAAGTACTAAATGATATGGTAATTTGGTGTTAAATAAAAAACAATTCAACATGTCAATTGCTAAAAGGTAAACCTTGAAAAGGAGGAGACACCACATATTATAGCAAAGCATGGACCTTAATATTTGATATCCACATAGAAAGGGACTTGGTTTACGCCCAGGCGATTTCACTCATTATTCCTTTAGATTGACCAACATGCGTTCATGGTTCCTCCTGGTCGGCCAGCGCAACGAGTGCTTCCTCTGCTCTTTCCCCCTTGATCAGCGTAGCACGCTGCACTTTATGCATTCTTCTGCATGGCACATCAACTTTAAGCATGGACGCATTTGCACTATAAACTGCATGCTTCAAGCAGACGCGCATCTTGACCTTTGCGTGTTTCTCTGTTTAATAGGCATGTTTCTGCTCATGCAGGTTAGGCTTCCTTTATTTTTCACAGACGGTGATTGTGAGTCACGTGGGGGGGATCTCCCAATGTGGTTGTTAGACTTGGCATCCTTGGCGTGGTTTACCCTCATTTTTTGCCTTAACCTCCTGTATTTTTGATGATGTGCTGGATTTTGTTCTTGCTGTCTTAGATGCTTTGGGAACTTTGCCTCTGCTGATCAGTGCTCCCTGTATAAATTGCTATCCCTGATTGGTATATTTAATTTACTGGTAAGTCCCTAGTACAGTGCACTATGTGAGCCCAGGGCCTGTAAATCAAATGCTACTGGTGGGCCTGCAGCACTGACTGTGCCACCCGCAGGAGTAGCCCTGAAAAGGTATCTCAGACCTGCATCTGCAGTGTCTGTGTGCAGTTTGAACCTGCATGTCGACCTGGCAAGTGCACCCACTTGCCAGGCCCTTACCTTTCCTTTTCTTACATGTAGGATCACCCCTCAGGTAGGCCCAAGGTACCCCCATGGGCAGGGTGCAGTGTATGTAAACGGTAGGTCATGTCCTGGTGTGTTTTACATGTCCTTATAGTGGAATACTGCCAATGTAATTTTTCACTGAAAATAAGGCCATCTGTCATATAGACTAACACGGGAGTTGCTTTATAACATCTTAAAAGCATAACTTTCCATTGGGACAAGATTTAGAAATGGAGATAAGGTTCTCTGAATTTAATAACATATCTTTTAGTTAGGATGGTTATTAAATTATGTGTTTGAAAATGCTATTTTTAGAAAGTAGCGCAAACACAAAAAAAGATGGACAGAGCGCTGAAACTTTTCAGACACTAACCCCAGTCACATATCTGAGTTGAATCCATCATCATTCTTTAACTCACTTCGGCAACCCAGTTTTGGCACTTTCTTGTTTAACCATTCTGTGTGCCTTTGCTGGTTTGTGCATTGACTGTCTGGTTTTGGAGTGACAGGGGCTACGGATGTGCATTTACTGTAGACAGCCACCAGGGAGAGGGTGTTGAGGTGTGTCCTGCCTTTCCTGGGAGACGCATTGCTTGGCTGAATAGACGTTGGCTGCCTTTAGGCCTTTAGAGTGGTGGGAAGAGTTTCCCTTGTACCTGAATAGGCTGTGTCTCCTTTGCACGATGCTTTCTCCACCTCCTGCGGCCCTGCTGCACCAGAGAGGACAGAACTGATTAGACTGGGATCAGAGACCATTGTCACAAAGACAAAACTGAGTACAAGTAGAGAACCTTAAACCCCAGAGAATTAGATCACTGCTGGATTCAGGAGGAATCTTTGCCTAGAAGAAGAGCTGGAGAGCTGTGAGGAGGAGTACTGCCCCTTTGCTGTTTGCTTTGCTGGGTTGGCCTGCAGTTGCTGCTTCTGCCAAGAAAAGGATAAAAACTGGACTTGTGTGTGCTAGCCTTCTGTTCTGAAGTCTCAGGGAAACCAAGACTTCACCTGCAATTGACTGACCAGCACCTGGACTCCTGTGTGGACACATGCATTCAAAAGAGCACCAATTCCAATTCCTGGGCCCTGAGAATTGTGTGGTTGGTCCTGCAACACAAAGAAAACCAATTCCAATGCCGTCAGCGCCACCGCGACCAACAGTGAGGCTTGGGGCACCATGAAGGGCAAGATGCACCGCCTTGTCTACACTGCAGCTCCGATGCCCTTCGACGCCTGCAGTTATCGGTCTTTCCGACGCTCACACCAACTCCGTCACCACCAGCGCCTGCAACCCATTATTGCGGAGCCAATAACCGACAAGGGTGAGTTCACGAGTCTTCGACTTTGCATCGCTTGACTGGAACAGAAACCTCAACACTGACTCAACTGACTTCTCCTGTCCTGGACTCGACAAATCGCCTCCTCATGATCATGATGCCTCGCCTCCCCCATGGCAACCAGGGAATGGGCCTCAAAGTCGGCACCGATGCCTCACCTCCATGACACCATGCATCATCCAAAGACTTTGTTCTAAGGTACTGCTGCTTGGGGGTCCGTGTGACTGTGTGCCCGATGCCACGCATCTCACATTTTGCCTGTCACAATGTCATAATAGACCCAGGTGGAGCTATTTGTTTTCTGCAAGTTCTATTTTTGAAATAATTGTTTTAAAGTCGTATTTTAATACATTATAGGTTGGATTTTTGTTGTTTTGGTCTTGTTTGGTTTAGATAAATTCACTTTATTTTTCTAAACAGGTGTGGTGTCTATGTCTGGTGTTTTCACTGTGTTACTATGAGTATGGGTACAAATACCTTACACATTGCCTTTGGGTTAAGCCAGTCTGCTTATACTAAGCTACCAAGGAGGTGAGGAGGCATTATCTAAAGTGTGTATCCCCCTTACTCTGACTAGAAGCAAGGATCCCTACTTGGACAAAAGTGCATACCTCTGCCAACTATAGACCACCAGTTCTAACAGTGCTCTTATGTTTAGACCTGAGAGACCGGTCACCGGAAGCACAAAAGATGGATAGAAATGTTACTCAAGAGATTTAGAATGAGGGTGCTCTGTGCCTAGCTTGCTTGTGAGTATAGACTGCTTCTGGAGAACTGATACTGTACGTCGTTTCAGAGCTTTAACTATTAATGCGCATGATCCCTTTTTCTCCCAGATATAGTGTGGAGTTGTTGGAAAATTGGTGTTCTGTTATGAAATCACACCCCACCATGTAAGATGCATTGTGTAGTTCACCTTAAAGGGCTTTGTAGTACTCTCTTCCCTACAAAAATTCTCCAAGGCAAAATGCAGGTACCAAAGTAAATTACTTTTTGAGCC
Organism: Triturus cristatus; assembly: GCF_964204655.1. Lineage (NCBI taxonomy): Eukaryota > Metazoa > Chordata > Amphibia > Caudata > Salamandridae > Triturus > Triturus cristatus. The sequence goes on along the minus strand of NC_140579.1, from coordinate 403,394,151 downwards.
TTTTCATCCCCTATACTCTTTGTTAATTTTACGATAATGAAAATGGTCTGCAGCTTCTCTAGACTTAAGGCAGCACGCTGCTTTTGCCTTGTTCTTGACACTGAATCTGGAAGACAAGACATTTTTCACAATGAACCCCCACTCCATAGCGTGCCCTCCACTGCGGCTAGAATCTGTCCACAGTAGTGATGATGTGGCTCTTGGCTCAGTCTATTGTCAGGCAGGCTTCCCTCTCCTCCCTACTCTTCCTGAATGCGCTTTCTGTTACTCTTCTGATTCGTCATCTGTTTTCTGCACCATTGCCCGATAGCCATAGGAGCAAATTAAACCCACACATTTCTTCTCTGTTTGTTTTTGCAAATAGAAGAGCACAGGTGATATCTCAAGCAGATTACCTACTAGGTGCACTTGTTGGTCTTACCATCAAATAAGAAGCTAGTTATTTTTTACAGTGCTTGCACGTGCTTACGGTTTATAGTGCTGTGAATAACAAGTGGTCATCATTATCCAACTCACTTAGCTGATTTTAGAACTATTAAATGCCACTATCAAACCTGTGACTAGGAAGTTTATAATAATGATGACGATAAATAGTTTTATATAGTGCACAATGACAGAGGTTTGCAGCTGTGGGCGCTGTTATAACAAGTGTTACACAATTTAATGCTACTCATTTTATCTATGAAGGATGGATGCAAGGCTGGGCTGGTCCTGTTAGAATTCAACCTAGCAGGTCACACAGTAATATCAGCAGGGAACACATAACCTACTAAGCAGACCAGCTGACTAGGATTCATTGTGCAGAAATCACAAGTCTTCCAAGCCCTCTGGAAGAAAGTGTAATTTATTGTTTTTGGCAGTTGATCTAAGTCACTAGTGGCAAATGACCATCCCAAACACACCAGCCCTAAACACACAAAGCAATCACATTGGCGTTGAGGCGGGTCAGCATCATTATAAAACAAACAAGACTGCCCCCAGTGAGATCCAACTCCCATCTCATTTGTCAAAAGGTAAACAAGGCAATTACAGATTAAGAATGCAGTGAGGAAAAGTTCAGGAATAACAGTAACCCTACTCTGCGCAGCCAGAAGCAACAATGCTCTTTAATGTGACAAAATTGTTCATGCTTGTGTTTTTTACCTCACTCAATAGCTATCTAAGGCTAAGGCATTTAATATGTTTACAGTTTCACAAGCTACCCACCCGCTGCCTGCTGAGTAGTGAATTAATTAAAAATCCCATGAATCACATACACATCTATGGGTGCTTTGTTTGGACCCCCGGAATCAGAATTCCAGTCACAAATGTGCCAGGATGAGTTTAGATGAACATTCCCTCCGCCACAGATATGCAGAGTCCTAGCACAATTAGCAACTCAAACATCACCCTACATTGTTCAAGCTCTCCCTAAAATTCACCTACACAAATGTCACTGGGTATTCAATATGCATGTTTTATTTGAGATATTTGGACAAGTCTTTACATATATAAGGTTTTGTAAATTTGTGCAGAATTAAAGGCCACCTTTCTTTCTAATTATGTTTCATAATTTTAAAACTTGGTAACACAATCCACACAAATACACTCCATGCCATGCAAAATAATTCTAATCAGCATAATTTCACTCAACACCACACACTTCCACGCCACACAATTCAACTCTACACCTTTTCATTCAACACCACATAATTCAACAACAAACCACATATTTCAACTCCACAACACAACACACCACATACATCCAAACAACTTCACAGAATTCCACATCATGCAAAAAAAACCCTGTACAGAACACTACATAATTAAAATCCACAACATTCAACTCCACAACAAAATGCCATTCCACATAGCTGCACTCGATGACACACAATTACTCTCCACATAATTACAGTACACTCAATACCACATAATTACTATACACATGTTGCAACTGAACACCATTCCACTTAATTCCACTACACCAATCCACTCTACACCACACAATTCCACATCTAACAGTCCAGTCCAACTCACATAATTCCACTCCACACCACATATATCCACTCCACGCCAATCCACAACACAAGGGAAAAAGACATTAGCAATTACATCTCCAATACCTATAACTCTCACAAATGAGAGACTAATTTGCATTGCAAATGCTTGTTTTACTTTCTTTCATGCTGCTCTACAGCCAGGCTGCTACACAACATTACTTAAAAACGCACACAAATAACCCTCTCATAGGCAAACCATATTGGCTTTGCCAATGCTTGTTTGATTAGTCACAGAAATATAATGCAGGCTGGTGATATGTCAGTAAGGTGGCTGCCTTATTATTGTATGTATAAAATGAAATAATCACTATTATGCACTTAATGTGCGAGTGACGTTTTGAAAACAGATTTGTAAATTGTTCATTTTACAAAATCCGCAATGTTTTATTTCTTTAATATTTTGTCCGTATTGATGTGTTTTACCCTTTAAGGTTTTTTAATCTCTGCCATTGTTTCCCTTCTCTGTCATTCTCTTTCCTCATGTTTTAGTTTATAATCTAATTCCATCTCTTGCAATTGTAATTTTATTTTTATTTATATAGCGCTTACTACCCCTGATGAGGAGTCAAAATATTTTTCGGCGAGTAGCACGCTGCTCCAGAACCCAAAGGATTAGTGGTGGATTAGTATAGGGAAATATGAGCATAGTATTAGTATTAGCATCAGTATTGGTATTAGTATTCGAAGGTATGAGCTAATTTGAGCGAAGGACATGTAAGTCGGTTAGTTGGATTGAATGGTGTAATGGAGGGATAGAGAAGGTAAGAAATTCATAGGTGTTAATTGGGAGATCATAGTAGTTAGTTGAGGTCTGGGATGAGTAAAGGAGAGATGGAGGAGGTAAGAGCCTGTAGTAAGGGATTAGGGAGAAAGAATCAAGAGTAAAAATTTAGGTTTGGAATGAGTCAAAGGAGAGATAACATCAGGGAGCTTTTTTAGGGTTGTTTGGGAGATCCTAGTAGTAAACTAATGTTTGGGGTGAGCCAGGAGGTGTAGAGGAGGGATGAGTGGCTGGTCCTCCTTACTGCCCGCAGCTTAGCATAATGTCTTAGGGGCAGGAATGTCGTGACCCAGGAGATGAATGAGACTTGTAGGGCTATGTAGCTGCATCTTTTTCCTTGCACTCAATACATGTGTATCTAAAACAACCAAGTATGTGAGGCTTAAGAGAGAACTGCTTGTGGCGCATTGGACTCGTTTCACACACTTACTACTTGTTTACAATGCTACCAATATCCTACACCTTAGATGAAAGGTGGACTAGCAAGAAAGGACTGCTTACAACATATTTTAATAACACACAAAGTACTTAATAAGTCCGGGTGGCAACTTCTGAATATAAATTATTGAACTCTAATTGTGTTTCTTGATTTCTCAGCACAGGGTGGGAGTCCACTACAAAGACTATCATCCTACACCATGCTTTAAACATGTATGTCTATGTACTTTGTTAACATCACCATCAAAATACCCTTTATAGTACAGGTTAACTTCTATGCATGTTACTATGAAAAAACGGCTAGAAATTTAGGCTTAGTTCTGACAACTAATACATTTTTTAAGTGGCCGAATAAATGTTTTTGTAGTCTTTAACCATACGGGATGAGCCATGTAGCCTGTTTCATAATAAAAACTAAAAACAACATAACTGTGAAACTGTAGAATGAAGTGGGAAGTTGCGGATAAACAGTGTGTGATATTTCCATAAATTATTACATTTGGTTGGGTAGCTCCTTTGAGCATCATACGGCTGGAACATTTTTGGGTCCAACACTAATGCATTTTTTTTCAAACTAGAAAATGAAGACGTTTGCGTTATCACATCCACTTACCAATTGCACTAGTCTGTTAATTAACTTAAATCACAAAAGACAAACAGTAAATATAAACCCTGAACAAAATATACAAACATAAAACAATGCATTAGATTTTTCTTGAGTTGCATTCCAATCCTTATGAACACACAAAAAGGCACCTGCGACAGGATGATGCATTTTTTTTAGGAGTAAGAAGCAGATCTTTTTGAAAATCTCTAGAGTAATGTGCTGTTGTACTTTAGTTCTGCCAGCATTCAGGTCGTGGCTAGATACAGCCTCTCGTCCACCAGGGCATTATCTCCATTGACCAAGAATCTGGCTGGTTGCAAATTTCAAAACGGCACAGCTTCATAGATAGCATTCTCATAATCCAATTGTACCAATAGAAAGGATTCATGGAGGGGAATCAAAAGAGTTTGCTGTTCATTTCATCCAAACAGCAGCAAAAAAAATCTATCCCTGATTAAGGTGGTTGCTATATTGAAAAGGGTGTTAATCTTGCACCACAAAACACTACTTATTCAGTTTAGTACTTTAGAAGCACTACAGAGGAGCACAGCCGAGTATTCAGTGCCTTTTTAGGTCGAGCCTAGGCAGCGCATGTACTGTGTACCATGCTGTATTGGAGTATGTACTTGAAGCCCCGCCCACCCTCCGCTGATATTTGTCATTGGCTGGTGTCATTGACCTTCGTAAAGGCTGGCTTCTGATTCGCTATTATGCTTGTAGTCCCTCCTTAGTACCGCCTTGTCTTCATTTGTAACCTCCCATGAGGACTGGCGATTTTACTTCGGTTGTTACACGGTACGTCTTCTTTAGTCTGTAAGCACTTTTTTCTTTAATGAGTTTCTCTTACTGCAAGAGTGGCCACTGGCTTATTAATTGAACCCGTAGCAAACGGGGAGCTCTTCAGGGGCCATGGGAGACAGAAGGGGGCAACTCAGCGATGCGTTCAAGCATTTGGAATGCTATAGGTCTCGCATTTGCGAGAGTTGAAGCTATTGGCATTGTAAATGACAATGCCCTTTTTATGTATTAAAAACCAAAACATAAATAAAAGGCATTGTCATTTACAATGCCAATAGCTCAAACTTGCATAAATGTGAGACCTATTGCATTGCAGATGCTTGTTAAAACAGGGACAGAGCGGCACTTGAATCATGGAAAAAAAACTTGTATTGTCATCTATTGGCCTGCTGCAGAACGTTTTCATGAAGTACGTGCAGATGCATGATATTCTTATTAACCAGGTGTGCATACAACCAAATTCGCCTGCTTCGGTATTAGCTAGGAAAACAGAGTGCAAATATACTTACTTCTACCCATTGCAGGAACTTTGACTATATACACAACCGATAACTACAAAGTATTAATGGCTATTGCTACCTGACACAACTCAAATATGGAATATCCAGTCTATAAAGGCTCCTCCAGACTCATATGCAAGACAAGATTCACGTGACTGCGCCATATAAATTCCAGCAACCCTCACCGCTTTCTACACAAGGGATGGGATACATTATGCCAACAAGGATGCAGAGGTACTAAATTGTGCCAGCAGTCAATTTACTGCCTTGCACAATGCCCTGCAAGCACAATGCTCTAGTGTCTTCATCCATAGCAAAATCAGACCTGTAGATCACTTCCCCAGCCTAATTACGACAGCTATACCACACGTTATAATCACACTCTTCAAGTTCAAAAACATCTTACCATTTATAAACCCTTATCCTACAGGACTGCAAGATAATTTTAAACTGACCATGCTTCACATCAGTGATGAATGGAAGTCAATGAATGCACACTGACCCACATTGCCAACCGTTCATGTAAAAGACAAGTATGATTTGCAAAATACCAGCTCTGCCAAGTACCACACATCAGTCGTTAGACTAATGCATTTCAGTGTGGTGATCCGCATCACCGCACTGAAATGCAAAGTGACGCATTATGGTGCTCCCTCAGCTGTCAAATCGGAGCGCTGCTATATAATAATGTACCGTTATACAAGCTTAAGTGGCATCGCGCAGTGCGCGCTGTTCTTGGCAGGCTTGTGGGCTCTGGCGCAGCTGGAAGAGCTGCAAAGTGTTACAATGTAACTCTTAGGACACGCGTGCAGCGTTAGGGTTCACTGACGTCAGGATGTCGAAGTCAGTGCCTGCCCAGCCCAATGGCTACCAAGACGTTGTGTTGTTTGAGGCATGCAGCTTGAGCAGGCAGCATTTACAAAGCTTTCATGGGCTGCTGCCTGCACTAAGGGCTGCTGGGGCAATGGCAGCGTAGATGGCCCCTTGCACCACATGGCAGGTTCCCAGCGACGGACCCGACCCAAATGGCGGCTCAGGTTCCTGCTGGCACACTGACACACTGCTGAAGCTGGCACTATCGGAAAGAGCTCGCAGCTGCAGTGCACGCACACAGTATGACGCAACCGGACCCGACCCCACCGGCCTTGCCTGAGACGTGTGTGTGTGCTCAGGTCCCAGCTGAGCCAGAATCAAGCGGCATGAGGAATCCTTGCCACCCTTGAAAGAAGTAAGTGTGCCTAAGTTCAGTATAGTAGTTGCTAATGGCACGAAGGGCAGGCTCCATCCAGTGGGGCATCTATAAGGTGCTGTCATTGTCAACAACTTCCACACTCCCTGGTCAAAGGCGTTCTGCACAGACATAAACACGCCATAGAATGATTTGCGTACGCTCCCAAGCAGACGTCCCACTTTACATCATGTTCAAAAAGAAGGATTTTATTTTAACAAGAACTGTTGCCCTTTAGGAGCGCAGTTTCTATGTGACAATATTTACCCTGTGTGCCTGGAGCCATACTTTGTACAAATCTCGTTTTACACACAGTTACCATAGATCATGCTAGTAAGAAATAAGTAAAAACAGGGACAACATCCACATATGAAGAAATTTAACTCATGCCTTGAAGTCCAATTGAAATTCAATGACACAGATTCGTGGTATCAGTAACAATAACATTCGTTTTTCTACAGTGCTTGAAGTGTCACCATCACTGGAGCTTCGCAGCACTATAAATAACAGCACACCATCCCACACAATCAACATGAGAAAAAAATGAAGAATGGAGACCATATCCATAAATGGTCCTTGCAGATTTCACACCGATCCTTGCAGCAGGTACTTGAACCTACTTAGCCATATTACCCGGTGCGTATTTCAGTTTAGTACCCCTTGCCCCATGCACTGGAGGTCAAGTTAAAGGCAGCATTTACTTTTCTAAAAAACAGTAGTAGTAATAAATAACAATAAAAGAAAGCAACATAATTTAACAAAATGTAGGAATGATAAAGGTGAAAAACAATAGTTTTACATGGTAATTATTTAATGTCAAACTAGCGGCTCCAACTGCTCGCACTAGTATATAATAAAAGTGAAGTACACCCAGTATGGTTTGTTTACGGGTGAGCGACAATTATATTGGCAACGATAATGATAAATGAATTGGGGAGAATGGATGATCAATAGAATAAATTAATCAGAAAGGAATGGAATTTGAGAAGAAGAAACAGGTCCACGTAGATGGGATTAGGCAATAAAGTGCACAGCATGTTGATTTGCAAGAAGGATGAAATATCGACGAAGACAGACTGTGTCGTAGGACAGAAATACTGATCTGTCTTCCTAGTCAACGATTCCTGCCTAGTACCATTCACCAGGCGTAACGCATTTCAGTGTGGTGGTCCCTCCTCTGCATTGCTTGATTCTGCTGGGAGAAAGTGACACCCATAGTCGTTCAAATGTTGCTCATAATTACTCTGACATTATGAAAATGTCACTCATAGCAATCTAAAACCTTGGCTCTATGAAATACTTGTTAAAAATTAGAAGGTAAACTCCATGTAATAAGAGTTTATTTATGTAATTTAGCCATTAACTGCACTTCAATACAGTGTCACACCTCTTCCTTTTCTCCTTGAAAATGCATTCAATTCTTTCACTCTGTGCATGCCTCATTCCATTCTTTCACTCCGTGCATGCCTCGAAAACGTATTCCATTCTTTCACCCCATGCATGCGAATATTTTTTTATTTATTTCACGTTTCTTTCTTTGTTTTACTCGAGATTTGCTCCCTGTCTCTTCATTTGCAGCATTGACTCCTATATTAAAGAAATGTTGGGTAATTAACCATTCTTTCACACCGTGCATGCAAACAATTTATTTTTTATTTCACGTTTCTTTCTTTATTCTATTGGAGATTTACTTTCTGTCTCTTAATTTGCAGCATTGACTCCTATAATAAAGAAACGTTGGATAATTCATTGCTTCCTGTCTCTTTATGTGCAGCTTTGACTCCTACTTTAAAGAAACGTCGGGTAATTAATTAATAGCCTAAGCTCCTTTCGGTATCCAGTGAAATTGTGTATCCCTGCACTCAGCCCGAGCAGAGATCGACTGCTTCTGTCTGATCCTGCCCGGGCTGAGTTTATTCCCCGAAGAGAGCCGAAGACCAGGGGATACACGATCCCAAGGGGATACCAGATATTACACAACACCGGCCCATTTAAAGCACTGGCGACGATGCAACCTACTATTACTCTCTTTATTGACCCCGGAACAATGAAAGACAGCTGCGGCCCGTGCTGCCTCTGCGCAGAGCTCTGAAGCAAAGGCTAAACCGCAAACTTTCTTGCGCGTGCGCTTTAACAAATCGCGGGAGTGACAGAAGAGTAGGTAGACATATAAAACAAGCAGTGGCATAGCCAATAGGTCTCGCTCGCCATTGGGACCTTATAAGTGTTTAGCCATGCAACAGTTGATGTTGTTGCAACAAGGATATTGTGCTGCATAACTAAATACTTATAAGGTCCCAAAAGCGAGACCTATTGGCTATGTCAATGCTTGTTAGTAGGTTGTCTCTGGGCTTGGCACAGGTACAGCATTTCACATCCCATCTACAGATGGGGCAGTGGATTAGAGTTACAATGAGGCAGTTAATCTGTGCGGAGAGATGAAGTTGTGTTGTAGTGTCATTGGTTTTTTTTTTACTTTTGGTTGTTTGCATCCATATTAACGTTTATACATGTCCGGTCTGAATGTTATGTTAAGCAAAGTGATGGAGTTTGTAAAATCAGGTCCATTTGAGAAAAATAAAATAAGCCAGTACAACTTTAATATTGACTTTCTAATTGTCAATTTCTTTTGGAGCAGTTTATAATAATTCATATGTACTCGCAGACGTTAGGTTGCCTACCTTCAGACTCTGTCATGCCTGACTCCACACCCTTTAACATCACCTGCGCATTGTCCCTATGTTAGAGTTCCCACTGTTCTTTTTTTCCAATTCCAGCACTGTAACTACTTACAATGGGTCTGAATAAAAGCAATTTTAAAACATACCGAAAACAATTTTAAATCATCAACACCCCCCTTAAGCTCTCACATCTCTCCATTGGGACAAGCCGGACAACCCCTCCACACCCCTCTCAAAATAGTTTAGTTCTCTTTGAGAGAAGGACACAGCTGTTGCGCTCCGAGCACCTTACCTAAAGGGCTAATAGTACGAACTGGTGCTTAAGTATAGCGGTGGTCCTCTGTGTGGGTTATCACATGCTAAACATAGGCCAAAGTGGCATTGTACAGTCAGGAGGAGCAGACAGGTGGAAAGTCCCACGCGGGCACTTTTGACACCAAATTGTTAAAAAACGTAATACAATTCCATGAACTTTAAAAATGTAAGATGACACAGTAAGCTTATTTTTCTAAGTTTGATATGGGAGGCTGGCAAAGCACTAGAGCAGTTTTTCGAAGAAAATGCATGGTGTTTAAATAAAATGTGTTAAGTGGGGGGGTTGTTTATATTGGTTCTTGCAGGGGCTTGTCAGACAGTATCTGTGCAACACTGCACTGCCAGCTCTGCACTGGCATCTGAGAGGGATTTAAATCATAAGCAGCCTAACCCCATCCCGTACCAAAACTGGTCTGATGTCTGGCGTGCCCTTTAAGCAGGTGATACTACTCACTGCAGTAGTCTCACGCCGGTATCCTATAGGGAATATTCCAAGTGAAAAGCTGCAAGGGGGTGCAGCACACAAAGCGGGTGTGACGGCGTAAGTTACGAAAAATGCTCGTACAGAGGCCGGTAGCTGCCGTAGGACAGGAAGGCAACAATGACACTCCTGTGATGCCAGTACAGGCCGGGTGGGCTGCGAGCCAGCACACTGCCCGCACAGAAGTACGGGATCACTCAACCAATAATAAATTGGCAGACCTCTTTCAGCCAATCCACAGCAACCGTGTAGTTTCAGAGCATTGTTAGCCAATGAACAGTTGACAATAACTTTCCAGTCAGTCACATGACAAAAGTTCAACAAACCAATCCCTGATTGTCACAGTACTGCCCTATCTAAATAGGATATGTTTTGTTATACCTGATTGAGTGTGTATGCTTGGAGCCGCTGTTCGGTCCTCGTGCGCAGTGATTACCGTGTTTACCAGTGATAAAGCGCAAACTTGGTAGGACTTGCACGTTCAAGGCTTGTTGTCAAGAGGCTCTGGGGCATGTATGTGGCGCCCCCGCGTACAGAGAAGGCATCTCTGGGTGCTGTTCTCCGCGGGAACCAGCATGTTGTGCGAAAGATGGAGCATGGTGGCAGAGCTCGTGCTGCATATAGATTAGCCCGTTGAGGACAGTGACATTGTCTGTCTTTGCTCCAGAGCCTTTTCAAAGTAAGCGCACGTACAATTCTTATTTTTTATTTTAGAGTGAAATTATAGCGAGCTGAGGTTGTTTGGCGGGGAGCACACTTGCGCGTCGCGCGCCTCGCGCTAAAAGTGGGAGGGTTGAGGGGAGTGCGGCCGAAGCGTTTCCCTTGCGGGAGCGAGCCAGGGGCACCATGTGTTTGTAAGTTAATTACAAACATATGGTGTCAAGCTCGCTCCCGCAAGGCAATCGCCAAATGTGCACGCGTTGCCATTGAAGACAATGGAACGCGTGCACGTTTAAGGAACATAAACCGAAGCGATAGCTTAAGGTCTTTTTCCTATGCGCTGCATAGGCGAGACCTAAAGAGCCTCACCTCCATTAGGCAAGCAGTTTCAGTCCACGAAGCCATGTCAGTCCTCTCTCGGCGTGAAAAAGGCACTTGATACTTTCAGCCTTAATTTCTTTTTACTCTAATGTATCTTTTCGTATCGAGCCCTGTCTTCTGTATGATCTTCGTTAGTTTTCTTTTTTTATTATGTCTTTTTCTGTTTATTTGCATTTCTTTTTACTCTCACTGTCTTTTAGATCCCGCCCTTTAGTTACCTCTTCTCCTTCCCCTTTTTCCTTCATCTTCCTCTTCTGGCAATCTCTTCCTGTTCAAGCAACCCTTCTATTTCCTCTCGCCCTATTGTCACTGCAACTTTTTATTTCATCCAGATAAATTTCTATATGCTTAAAACATTCTTTCAGAACTTGGAGGCAGGTCGGGGCAGTTGAACTCACTGCGAGAGACCTGTAATTGTAAGAGGGGGGAGGAGATGGGTGTGGGGCAGATGGGAGGCGAGGGCAAGGCTGTGGCTAATTGGGGACATGTGTTGTCCTCTCATCGTGCTGTGCTGGAGCCTTGGCTCACATGCACGTGAACCTCCGGGAGATACCTTGGCATGGACCTCGAGCTCTCCATCTGATTTATGCTTCTGAAGTAATGACAGACGCCAATGTAAGTAGTTTCTTCTTTATTTATCTGTCTGTACAGCTGCAACTCCAGCTTGCCGCTAGTGCTTCTCTCAGTCAGGCTCTCTGTCAACATTCCATGAGAGCCTTCCTCACAACATTCTAGGAAGGGACCACCAGTGCAGGGGGGAGGGGGGGGGGGGGGAACAGGGACATACCAACTGGGATAAGATACAACACATCTCCCTCCCCCAAAAGGAACCAAAACGGGCTACCTGCGGTGAACCTGTAAAAGCAGGTGAAGGAACGTCCTTCAACACATCATGTAGTCTTTGGCCATGTAGGAGCACTTCTGGGTCTTTGTCCCCTACTCTCCTGCTCCTCTTCCCGTCTGCTGCTCTGCCCATGAGTCTTGTCTACTCCTCTAGTCCTAGTTTCCCCCTGATCCGTGGCCACTCTATCCATACTCCACATTTTCCCATTCTCTAGTATGACCACATTACTCTTTACCTCCTTGATCTTCTCTGGGGGAAAGAATTTGTCCCCTTTGCTGCCCAAACCATACGGTTTTCTTATCCAAACTCTTTGCCCCGGGACTAGTGACTTGTGTCTCGCCCCCCATTTCCTGTCATACCACTCCTTGTATTTTTTTTGTTTGTCTGAAACTTTCTCTCTGAACTCAACCGGGTTTACTACCCTTGTTTTTCCTCTAGGCATCCAATTTGGAGACAATTTCGAGCCTGCCTTTCTCCCCCTCAAAAGCTCAAACGGTGAATACCCAGTGGCTAGGTTGGGAGCGGTATGATATGACCACAACATGTCTCTTACAGCCGATTCTATGGGCTTGCGTGATGTTACAGCCAATTGAATGCAACCCTTTAACAGTCTATTAGCTCTCTCCACCTTCCCATTGCCTTTAGGACAATACAAAGGTGTGCGTATGTGTGCAATAGACATGTCTGCTAGAAATCCTTCATTTCCTCTGATGCAAACTGCACCCCGTTATCTGTGATGATAGTGCTCGGGATACCCTCTTTTGAAAACACCTCTGTCAAAAACTCGATAAGCGTCCTTGTGTTGATTTTATTCACAAATTTATGTGTGATCCAGTTTGAGTAGTAATCAATCAGGACCAACATATACATTTCCTGTGGACCTAACCCATGCAGTGGGCCCGCAATGTCCAAACCCAGCTTGCTCCATGGATCCTCAGGTACCTCTACCGGTCTCAGAGGAATCCGCCTAGTAACCTTGCTTTTGTCACTCAAGCTGCATGCCTCACATTCACTCACTTTCTCCTCCATCAATTGATCCATGCGTGGAAACCAAAAGTCAGCTCTTAATCTTGCTTTGCACAGACTCTTACCTAGATTTCCCTCATGCGAGAGGTCAATAATGTGGTTCCTGAGACCCCCCCGGGGGAACCAATTTTCCTGACTTTAGAAGAAAATCCCCTTCCACAGACAACTCATCTCTTACATTCCAAAAGGGATGTACTTCTTCAGGAAGTGCCTTACACTTGGTTGGCCACCCCTTAATTACATAGTTTTTTACAGACTTAATGATACCATCTTGTTCCATATGGATGTCCCATTGGTCTTTTGCCACTGCTTTTACTGAAATTTCCAGAACTGCCTCCTTCTCCCATTGACCCACTACCTCTGAATCCATAGGAGATCTCGATAGAAAATCTGCCACCTTGTTCTGTGGTCCTGGTACATACACCATCTTGTAGTTGTAACCCTGTAGCCCAAGCACCCATTTTGCAATACGAGGAGTCATATTCTCCATTTCTCTTCTTGTGAAAATGGCCAGTAGGGGTTTGTGATCCGTGCACAATTCGAATGGTGCACCCCACACAAAAAACTTGAAATGTCGTATTGCCCAGTACACTGCCAATGCCTCTTTCTCTACCGTAGAGTAGTTTGCTTCTGCACTTGTCAATGTTCTGGATGCAAATGCTACAACTCGCACTTTATTATCCACTCTCTGAGCCAAGGTGGCCCCAATCCCCTTGCTGCTAGCATCCGTTGTTTTCAAGGTATCCCTTGTTACCTCAAAGTTACCTATAAAAGGTGCTGAAATTATGGCTTCCTTTATCAGCTTGAAGGATTCTTCTTGCCCTTTTCCCCAGGTGAATGTTGAATCTTTCTTTACTAGATCCCTCAAGGGCTGAGATAGCGTTGAGAAGTTTCTTATATACTTTGACATGAATTCTGCCAAGCCCAGGAATGACAAGACATCCTCCCTACACGCGGGAGTGGATGCCTTCCTGACTGCATCCACCAAATCGATTTTAGGTTTAATACCTTCCTCCGATATGGTGTGCCCCAAATAGTCCACAGATGTCACCCCCAATTTGCACTTACTCTCCTTGGTAGTAAATCCTGCCTCCTTCAATCTTTTGAGTGCCATTTCTACATTTTTCCCATGTTCCTGCTCACTTGAACCGTACACCAAAATGTCATCTTGAAAACACATGGTTTTCTTACAATCTTTCAGGATATGTTGCATTATTCTTTGGAATGCAGCGGCGGCCGACGCCAAGCCAAAAGGCATCCTCACAAACTTAAAATTGCCGAATGGGGTGGTGAAGGCCGTCAAAAGTTGCGACTCTGGGTGAAGGTCCACCTGGTGGTAGGCCGACGACAAGTCCAGCACGCTGAAAAATTTTGCACCATGGATTGTGCTCAACATTTCGTTTATCCTTGGTAAGGGATGTCTATCAACCAGAATATTCGCATTCAAATCTCTCAAGTCCACACATACCCTGATGCTGCCCCCTTTGTAATAACAATGGGTGCCAACCACTCTGAACTCTCTATTTCCTTGATCACACCCTGCTCTACCAATTTCCTAAGTTCCTCCTGTAAAGGTTCCCTCATGAGCAGTGGAATAGACCGGGTCTTGTGCACCACCGGTTTTGCTCCCTCCTTCAAGACAATTTTGTGCATGTAATTCTTCAACTTACCCAGTTTATCAGAAAACACCTCAGGAAATTCTTTAATGAAATCATTGCTCACTCCCTGAGGTTCTACCAACATAACCTGTTCTTCATTGTTCGGGTCCAATGTAATGCCCAAATCCTTCTGGTGCTTCCACCCTAGAAGATTCGACCCTTGCTTGGTGATGTATACTTTTCCTACAGTGTGTCTGTCCTTAAAGATTATTCTCATTCTCACCATCCCAACTAATGGAATGGGTTCCTTGTTGTACCCCAATGGATTGATGTCTGCATTCTCTATTTCTATTTTTTTTCCTGTGAACTTATCTTTAAACCCCTTTTCCTCAATGAGTGTAAATGGTGAACACGAATCTGCATACATTTGAAATTTTTCACCATCCAAGATAACATCACAAGAGGGATATTGTACCTTCTCTTCTAAGCTCCCATGACCAATCTGGAAGATATACGTTTTTCCATCCCCCAACTCAGCCTCTGCACACCCAACTTCTTGTATTCTGGGTACAAATGCTTTACACACCTTCGCCAAATGTCCCTTCTTATCACATTTCCTGCATACCATGCTCCTTGCTGGGCACTTCCAATTATTAGCCAAGTGATTGGGACTGCCGCATCTGAAACACAACCAGCTCTCCATTTGTTTCCCGGGAGCCCCTTTTATCTTTTCACCAACTTTACATACTGCCTCTTCTGTTAGACCCGCTTTAGATTCTCCTTTCTCTCTACTCTCACTTGATGACGCCCTTATCTCCTTCATGCATATTGCAGTGTGTTCTAAACCCTTTGCAATGTTTACCGCCTCCTCTAGGTCTGGGTTCCTTGTCAACAATTCTTCTTGAACCTTCGTATCATTGGTACACCGCACCAACTGGTCCCTGATAAGGGAATCCGTTAAGGCTCCAAACTCACAGGTTGCTGATAAACCCCTTAGAACTGCTACATACGATGAAACCTTCTCCTCCCTCTTCTGACTTCTTTTAAAAAATGTGTGCCTTTCTAGTACTACATTTATTCTATGTTTGAAGTGCTCTTCCAACTTCCTCAAGGTGTATTCATACACGTCCCCTCCTACTTCCTCATCATCTGTCTCATCCTCAACTAATCTCCCAGTGATGTCCTCAAAAACCTTCCTTCCTTGAACACCAAGATTGTGCAATAAAATGTGCTGCTTTCTCACATTCGAAAAATTTCCACCCCCAATGGCAATAAGGTATGACTTAAAGATACCCTCCCATTCTATGCCACGGTATATCCGGTTCTCCTACTTCATTTAAGAACGCGGGTGGTTGACTCATGCCTGCTCCTGCCATTTCCTTTTAGGGAAAAGATGACTAGAAAGAAATCCGAAAAACAAACTGGAGTGGCTTTGATACACTATTCCCCTTTTCGTGCTATTCTTTGCACTCCATACCCTGGAATATGCTTATCACACCGTAAAACTCCTTTAACTGTGTGTATACAGACCATAGGTTTCCCCACTCTGTCCCTCTGAAATGGAAAAGATTAATAGAATCTCCTTCACATTTATGCACCTTACTTCCACATCCTTCTGAAAATTTCACTGTATTTGTCCCCAAAACCCATTAGGTGACCTCTCTCACTGGCTGTTCAGTTCCCTCCGTGGACTCAGTCCCTCCGAGCCGGAAATGCTAGAGGTTGCCAAGCAAATTTAGTTATAATTCTCCAATGCCGATTGCCTGCCAAAATCACTGAAAGTCACAGTCTAGGTATTCGAGTTCGTTTTGTGGAATCTGCTTCCAAGAATCACAGTCAAGTTTACCCCTTCAACAGCTTGACCCGGAACTCCTCTGTTCCCGTGGAAGGATCTCCTCAAATATTCCTCCCACCGCGATGCCTGAGCTTCACTGCTTCACCTCACATGAATGCGCCTGCCAGCTCCTATTTCGCTCTCACGCCTTCAGCCGTCGAAACCGGTACCTGACTCTCCACCACGGAATCCTCCTGGCTCATCACAGTGTCTGCCAGCCGGGTAATAATCGTGTGTTTACCTCGGCAACGCGCCGCATTTCCTGACTGGAATTCCTCAGCTGCGCTTTAATTTCATGCGTAACTTTAAGCCCCGCTTCGCGCTTGGTCCTACTGCTGTCAACACCAGACCTTCAACGCACACAAGCAGGATACGCTTGACACCCCACCGTGTCCTCTCCGCAGTGCCTTGATCGATGTGAACTACAAGAGCTGCTTACTACAACAGCGCAGCGTCCCCACTGAAAACTCGCTCCTTAATTCACCACACTGCTCCTTTATATTTTCTTCAAAATTATTCTCCTCCAGTGGCAACGGACTCACCCAGCTTTGCCTCATGAATCGTGAGACCACACCACTGAATCATGTGCCTGAAGGTATCACTTATGCGATGGAATCAACAACCAACTGGCAAGACGAAACTCACAGGGGAAGATGAAGCGCTGTCCCTTGCACAGCATCCCATCCTCGTCGCCAATAAATGAAGTAATGACAGACGCCAATGTAAGTAGTTTCTTCTTTATTTATCTGTCTGTACAGCTGCAACTCCAGCTTGCCGCTAGTGCTTCTCTCAGTCAGGCTCTCTGTCAACATTCCATGAGAGCCTTCCTCACAACATTCTAGGAAGGTACCACCAGTGCAGGGGGCAGGGGGGGAACAGGGACATACCAACTGGGATAAGATACAACAGCTTCACCCAAAAATGTTTTCTCCAGCCAATCTGGTGGGCCGGAAGCCGTGGAGGAGCCTGAAACGTTGGTGAAACGTGGGCTCATTAATGACCCCGCCTCGAGCGCCATCCAACCTGGCAAAGAGGTACAACGTTGGGGACAGAAGCAAACAGATCCTGGATACTCCTACCGAACAGAAGATGTTTTTTTTCTGAGAATGAAATTACGAGGAGAAAACAATCATATGTATTTTATCTAAATAAGTGTGGTCCAACTTTAAAAACGTGAGCAGCAAGAAAGAGAAGGGTAGCCTGCTTTACACTTTGTTGCAAGGACTCTTAGGGTTTGTAGCTGATGGTGGTGGTCATTTGTGGTTAGAGTTATCTAGGGTCTTTCATTGGTGCCACCAGGTTCAAGGGCAGCCGTACTCGGTGGTTCACTGTGAAGCTGCCAACACAGAATCTTGTTGGTTGTTGTCTTGGGCAGACCTATACAATCTGGCTCCAAAGTAGAAGGGTTCTGCATTCTTGAGGTGAATCACTACATGCCCCTACTCCCTCAATCCATCTCCTGTCTCGCTTTTCAGAGTTCTGACTCTGCATCTCAAATACCACTTGATCAGGCCAAGTAACTGTCATTTTTCATATTTTGGGTGTGCAGTAATTTTCTCCTTAAAGCGATAAGGGTTTACATGGGCTCTGGAAACCAGGGTGAAAGATATCCATGACATCCTCCTGTATCGCGGGATCCGATCCTTGTTGGAAATGTACCTTAAATTGAAACCTTTTTGGAGGGCTTCTTCCTGTGTGTGTTTGCTCATGCTAATGGTAAAAGATGTCCTTACTATAATAGTGCTTGTTGTCTTTCTCTTTGAAAGCAACAAAGGGAAGCAAACACATCACACCGAACCTCAGGAAGCTTTGCGGGCATCCATTCACGAGCTCAGCCAATTCAAACTTCTCACGCACACATACAAAGTCCTGCACAGCACAGGACCAGAAAAACTGAACGGCTGCATACTCTTTCACCCACCCACCAGACACCTGCGCTCTGCCTCACTTGCACACATTCCCGCATCCGCAAAAGAATAAAATGGATTTTGCTTAGTCTTCTTCATCGCACCCAAGACATAGAACGACCTCCATTAACACATCGGAGCCTCCTCCTCACTTCCTGAGTTCCGCAAGGAGCTGAAGACCTGGCTCTTTGTATAAGCAGCTCGGGGACCACAAATGTGCACACCAGCCCAAGCGCCTAAATACCCTTGCAGGTCATTAGTGCACTATACAAATAGATATACCAATAACATAACAAATAAACTGATATAACATGGATGTTCTTTCATTATCGTTCGGAAATCTTTAAATGTACCCGCACGAATGTGGCAGGTATAACAGAAGTGGTGCTTCTATGCCCTCCGCATGTACCTAGGCTAATTGAGAAGCTTTGTCTCAGTGTGTGTGTGGGTGGATCTGCTGCTTGCACAACCCTGAAAGCACAAACCTGCGGTAGGTGTGATCCAGTAAAGAACTTCAAGTCAGTTCAATGAGGATGCAGTCTACCAGAACACAAATGTAGTGACTTCTGGTGGATTGGAAAGCCTCAAAACAGTGCAGTCAGGAACATACATCTCAAAATAGTTTGGTTCTCTTGTGGGTGGAGGGTGTCTGCAATTGCTACAATAGAGAACCCACCTGAACACGTGTGACAGTTATAACCGGTTGGGATGCTCTTCGATCACGGAGGTGACAATGCCTTCTATCTTAAGTGAGCGTGGCGCCCATGATGGATTGGGCACTCTTCCTTCCCTGTAATGGAGAGGCCTACATACTACCTGCAAACAAGAGTGGCAAGCTTGATATTTTTTTAAGGACTCTTTTCACTAAATGCAAATATCGATTGTGAAACTTTATCCTGTGAAATCGAAAATCATGCCATCAATTACGGAGGGCATGAGAGATTGTGTACCATTGTGTGATGGAGGCCAGGGCTGAGGATGCACAGAACTGGTACGTTACTGTGGATCTCGAAATCGGTGTTAGTTTGCAGAAAGTAAAAGTGTGCACAGTACGTAGAGTGGAGGCCCAGGACTAGTGACATGGTGTAATGACTAGACCGAGGCGCTTTCACCGAGCTCTGCTGGGGCGGAACTGAAGTGAACTGACTATAATTGTGCATATGCAGGTCCCAGTGCTGCCATTTGGGAAGCACACGGGGAGGAAAGGCATAGCACAGATCAAGCTGCCTGTCTTTATTTTATTTTTATTCTTTTATTTGAAATGAGTTAAATAAAAAACGCGCACAGGGCCCCATTAATCAACGTTCCTTTTCCATAAACATGAACAGGGGAGGAGACCTTCCCCAGGCAACAAGCCTCAAACCCCCAGTTGTAGGAGAGACATGCGAGAGTCCCCCATTGTACCGCCGCCAGGACCCCCAGCAGCAATTGTATGTCAAGACAGGAGGCTAGCATTATGCATAACCTTTTATTTGCCACTTCTGAGCAGCACCTTTAAAAGCTCATGGAATCTTTTATAACATCACAATCTAAAAGAACTTTCAAATCCACATATAACATGAGGCCACCATCTTCCTCCTTTTTGTTTGCTGCTTCTGAGCAGATAAGTATTGTTTATTGATTTTAATATTTGGTATAGCATATTTAGATGATTTGAATGATGAGGAATGTTGTGGAAACCCAATTTATGGGTGTGTATTTGAGTAGTATGTCTATTTTTTCAGAGTTTAAATAAGATAAGAGTGAATTGGGAAGTGAAATAATTGGTTAACATTATTTATTTATGAGGAAAATAAGCTAAATAAAGACATTTTAAATAGGTATGTTTTTCTAATGATTGGTTAGAGGTTAATTCTATTATAAAAAATGAGAGCGCGAACGCGACCGCACAAGAAAGTTTATTTTAAGTATAAGCATATTATTTAAGATAAAAATAGTTTGGTTCGGAATTAGTAGGTTTTAAAAAAAATTAATAAGCTTGAGCGCGAGCGCGACTGCGAGGGAATCGCACGCGCACTAAAATTTCAGTTTGGGTGATTTTTGAAGTAAAATAAGCTCACGCTTACCGTGTCTTCATTTGAAGGTAAACGGAAACGCGAGTAGGCTCGAGCTAAGAGCTGGGGCTGAGGAGAAGCCTGCAAAGTGACGCGTTCATGCGTGAGGTGTGAACGCTGATTGGCTAACAATGAGGTGTGTTTTAAAAGGGAGTAGAGCTTATTTTTAAACGCGAGCGTTTGTTTCTAAGGGAATTAGCTCTTCGAGGCTCATTCCCATGGAAACGTTAGTGTTTCGGCATCGCGTCTAAGGAGAGTCAGTTGAGAGAGATTAGGGTCGGTTGAGATAAGTAATTTAAGTGGAAAATAAGAGGTATTTGATAATTAGAGATTAAAAGAGCATTTAAAAAAAGAAGAGATAGAAAAGAATAATATAATAAGAAATGGGAAAGTCAAATGAGGAACAGGAGAAGATGATAAGGGAAATTATTAATAAAGAAATGAAAGAGTCTATACAGGAGTCAGTGAAACAGCCCTTAGGAAAGAGGAAGATTAATGAAGAGGAAGAATATTTCTCAATTTCAGAAGAAGAGAATGAAAGAGGTCCAGGAGGAAAATGTTTGGCGAAAAAGAAATATTTGGGAGCAAACAAGGATCAGAGTGGAGTCCAAAGCGGCACAAAAAGGAAAGGTATCCGAAGCGATATGCAGGAGGGCCAGTTATACACTGGAAGGAGAGGTAATGCATCGGGAGATGCATTGAGTGAGGATGATTTGGATAAATACATTTTAGACCTAGAATATAAAGATGGATTAGGAGAAGAAAATGAGAACAACGTTAAAGAGAAAGTAAAAGATACCGTGTTTGATTCCTTTGGTGAAGTGATGTTTAACCCGAAAGAAATAAGGCATCCAAGAGCGAAAGATTGGTGGCCACTTGAACATGTGGCGGATTACATTAAGGGTAGGCTGCGCACGCCACTAGAGATAGAGGAGAGGAATATTATGAGAGCTGAGTGCTCGAGGCCAAATATTGAAGACAAAATTACAATGACACCTAATATTGATCCTGAATTAATGACATATCGCTTCAAGATGGGAAAAGATCCATGGAAGGGATTAGACCGTTCTTTGAAACGGTGTCAGGATAAGGTTCTTGACATCCTAGGGCCTTTGGCAAAAATTTTCGATGCAGTGGAGGAAGCCTATTTAAAGGATCTTAATCTGGATATTTCATTAATGCGTGGTTGGTGCCAGAGGGCAATATGTTTTTTAGGCAATGCGAATGCTGGCATACTGTCAGAAAGAAGGAAAACTATCCTTATGAGGATAAATCCAAGATTAGGGAATCTAGCGTTTAAGGAGTCAAGTGAAGAAGCAAGAGGGCTTCTGTTTGGAGACGGAATGGTGAAGTCTCTATCAAAATTTGTGAATACTTTCAATAGCCTCGATAGAGCACAATTTAATATGTGTAGAGTTTTCAGCAACAACAGTGGTTTATATGGTCGGGCCGGTAAAAGAGGGCAAGCTACCGGCCGAGGAAATTACAGAGCCCATTACCAAAACCAAGGATGGAAATTTTGGAAGAGGACAGAATAATTACAAATTCTTTCCACAAAGAGGAAGAAGCAGGGCACGTGGTTATAGAGGAAGAGGTCAAAGCCAGTCACAGAATCATAACCAGGGTCAGTATGAAGACTGGTATTTTTTCTATCCCGAAAAAAGTTGGAGAAAGATTAAAGTATTTTAAAGAAAAATGGAAGGAGGTATCAAAAGATGCTTGGGTTCTGGAAACTGTAGAGGGTTTTCGAGTAGAGTTTGTAACAGTTCCTTTTCAGGAAAAAGAACCTATGGAGTTAAGGTTTCAGGAGGAATTAATGTTAATAGAGGAAAACGAGGTATGTATGATGTTAGAGAAAGATGTAATTATTCAAGTGGGGTAGCAAAGGAAAAGATTTGTAAGTACTCTTTTTCTTGTAGAGAAAAAAGGAAAAGGTTGGAGTCCTGTAATAATAAGAAGTTTGAATCAATATGTGACTTACCGACATGTCAACAGGGGTGTGGAATTTTATAAAATATCTACTTGTCCATGGGGCAGTTTGCTTCATAAATCTACTTGTCCTGTAACAAAATCCACTTGTCCCTTTAGTGCCATGTAATGCGATGACAAATTATGGCAGCAATCTCATTATATAAGAGCTCCGGAATAGCCTCTCTGATTATGCCAGGGCTCCTTCCATAGTAGTGTTTGAATACTAGCAATTCCCTTATGTTGCCACATTTCAGCAGATCTACATACTAGCGCTGAAGGTAAGCATTAGTTTCAGGGTTGGAGTGCCCTACTAATTTGCATATTTTAAGGGTTTTTACCAACTCTTATCTAATCTTTTCCCATACTGAGAAATCTTGGAAATTTACTCCTGACAATGGCAGCCATAAAACTTTTTTCAGGGTTGGGGAAAAAATGGTTAGAGGGAAAGTGAACTTGTTAACACTCAGATTTTCGCATGAGCACATCTACACCTGCATATTAGCTCATGCTAAAATACAGTTCACAAATATTTTCTAGGAGTACTATTTCTTGGCCTACTTCTGTAAAGTCTTGTGAATTCATGAAAGTCGTATATCTGCACTTAATGCAAGGACATGAGTGCACTTTTGAGACTTTATTTAATAATTGGGCCCCTGATTAGGTCTGATGTTAACCATGACATTTTGTGTTTATTAAAATTCTGTCTCTCTCTTTCTGTCGGCTAGCTTCACTGTGAGTGACAGCATTCTGTTCTTTCACAAGGAGCATAATCGACACATAGTCGTTTTGTTCAGTGCCAGGAACTACTTTTGCAATGTGTGCTTTTTGAGACCAAAACAATTTTTGCTTTTGCCAATGTTTGTTATAATGAGGGCCCGGTAGCTCCCACACCAATAAGGTTTTACAAAAAACATGCCAAAACAAGTCACGCATTGACAAAACCAAAAGGCTGACCAACAATTCCAGACCTATTGGCTCTACCAATGCTTGTTTATTTTTGTTTCCCAGAATCTTATTAAAACTGCTTACACTGATTTTCCATTATGAATATTTTTGGGAAACACTAGCACACATGAACAAATTTTACTAAATGATGCTGCAGGAAAATGGTACCTACAATTTTACAGTAGTTTAGTTTTTGTGAACATTTTATTTTGAAAGCAAATAATAATCAATCTTGCTTTCAAGCTTTTGCATATATTTGCATCTAATCAGAGAGCATTCTGGGAGCAGTATGCATAGCCTCATATTGCTAAATATTGAAAACGTGTGTACACATTTTTATACTGGACCCACTGTCAGTAGTACAGTCTGAACTTACAACATGAACTTGGATCACTCACCCTAATAATAAAGGTTTTGCGTTAATGAACCATAAATAAAAGTTTGAACAGCATTAACACATGGACACAAATATTGCCTTAACTGAAGGCAAAGCCTTTCCCTGATCCATAATGTGGTACTGTAAACTGGCAGTCAAAGGGTTTGTGATGTAGGGGGTTGGGCCTACTTGTCCCAAGGACAAAATACACATGGAAACTTGTTGCCCTTGACCCCAAACAGTATGTCCCAGGCGTCGGGCTATAGGAATTCCACATCCCTTTTGTCAAGATGGAGAGAATTCATCTATTGAGAGATGTTCTGCGGGAAGGAGATTGGTTGGTGAAGTTAGATCTGAAGGATGCTTACTTCATTATTCCAATTGCAGAAGAGAGGAAGGGTCAGTTGTATCAATTCAAGAGCCTTCCCTATGGACTTTCATCAGCCCCTTAGTGTTTCACCAAGTTGATGAGGTCAGTAGTGGGTGTTTTGTGAGTGAGAGGAATAAGGAAGATAGTTTATCGAGACAATATTTTGATAATGAATCAAGATTTTGTTGTTGTAAAAGAACAATTGATGTTTCTAATGAGCACTTTGCAAGATTTTTTTTTTTTTATAAACTTAGAAAAGTCAGTTTTAGAACCAGTAAAGAAGGTGGAGTTTCCGGGATTTATGGTAGACACAGTTGCGTGTCAGTTGTGTCTTCCGGAGAAGAAGGTGAAGAAAATAAAACAGGAAATACAGAAGGTGTTAAACAAACAGAGAGTTTCTTTGAGGAATCTGGCAAGGGTAATTGGTCTGTTGAGTTTGTCAATTCAGGCAATTTTTCCAGGACCTCTACATTACAGAGCATTACAGCGTTTGAAGAAAACAGGGCTGTTGAGAGGTTTGTGGTATGGAGACATGGTAGATGTTTCAATGGAGGCAAGAGAAGAATTGATTTGGTGGAGAGAGAACATTGAGGCAAGGAATGGAAGGGCAATTTTTGGGGTTTGCCCAGATTTTGTTTTGGAGACGGATGCGAGCAACTTAGGTTGGGGCGCAGTTGGTCTTGAAAAAGAGACTGGTGGGGTCTGGTCTCCTTGAGAGAAGGAAAGTCATATCAATTGTCTAGAGATGAGCGTGGGATTGTTTGCCTTGAAGAGTTTCAAGTAAGGTTTGGTGGGTTCTTCTCAGGATGGACAATGTATCTGCTGTGGCGTATATAAACAGACTGGGTGGTAATCGGTCGAGAGATTTGGCGGAGTTAGCGAAGGAAATATGAGAGTTTTGTTTAGAACACAAGATTGGTTTGAAAGCAGAATATCTTCCAGGTGCATGGAATGTAATGGCAGATTGGAATTCAAGGAATATGATAGACTACAGCGATTGGAAGCTGAGAGAAGAGGTTTTTATTCAATTGATGGGGAGCATGGGTCCACTGGAAGTGGATCTGTTTGCGTCGATATTGACCAATCAGCTAAAAAGGTATGTGAGTTGGAGACCGGATCCAGGTGCAATAGCAATGGATGCGTTTCAACAAGATTGGAGAAGGTGGAAATGTTATGCTTTTCCACCGTTTTCAATGATTCAGAGAGTTCTGGTTCAGGTAAGGAAGCAGAAATGTCAGGTAGTGTTAGTAACTCCTTTTTGGAAGAGTCAAGCTTGGTTCCCTTCAGTGATGGAGCTAGCGGTGACAGAGCCTTTTGTAATTTGGGCTTTCAGAGGACTTTTGATTGTGGAAGGGAAGGAACATCGCTTTGGAGTCAGGTTCTCTCAATCTTCTAGCTTGGAAGATATCAGGGGTTCAAGAGCATACACAGATCTAACAGGAACGGCTGCAAAGTTATTGTTTGAATCTTGGGCACCAGGAACCAGAAGGAGGTATTGAGGATCGTGGAAAGTGTGGTTTCGTTGGTGCATGGAAAGGGGTTTGGATCCCTTGGAAGCAGATGATATTCAGGTAGCAAATTATTGGGCTGGTCTTTTTTGAAAAGGGTATGTCTTATAGGACCGTAAATTGTTATAGACCAGCTATTTCAGCTGGACATTCTTTAAGTCATGGTATGACTACTGGTAAGAGTCCTTTAGTTTGTAGAGTCATGAAAGGTATTCGGGTGAAAAGGCCACCTGAATCAAAATATAAATCCTTATGGGATGTGGATTTGGTGCTTAAGTTATTTATGGCCTGGCCTAGTAATACGTTTTTGGATTCTAGGCAGTTATCTTGGAAGCTAGCTACTTTGTAATGTCTCATTTCTTTTAGAAGGGTTTCTGATGTAAAGGCTTTGGAAATTTCACTTAGATTTTTTCAAACAAATGGTGTAGTATTTGAAATTTGTAAAAGGACGAAGACTATGTCAAGTTCTGTGTTTTATCCAGTGTTTGATAAATGTCCACGTTTGTGTGTGGTTTGATGTTTAAAAGTATATGAGAGCAGAATGAGAAAAGGGGAGATGGAATGGATCAGGTGTTTATTTCTTAGGTGAAACCGTATAAGGCAGTTTCAAATGCGACAATTGCTAGATGGGCTAAATGTTCCATGAAGGAGGCTGGTATGGATGTGTCTAAGTTTACTGTGCATTCTGTACGTGGAGCAATGGCAAGTTAGGGAAGCATGTTAGGTGGACGATTAGCAGATATTATGAAGGCAGCTGACTGGTCTTCTGTATCTACGTTCAGAAGATTCTATTTTAAATCAGTTGAACATGTTTCTAAATGTTTAGAAAGCTTTGAAGATGCATAATGCTAGCCTCCTGTCTTGACATAAAATTGCTATTCTAATAGGTTTACTGATTATAGAATCAGGATTTTATTAAAGACAAGGAGGCTAGCATTATCCCGCCCACCCTTCGCTTGGGTGTGTAAATGATTTGTGTTATAAAAATGGAAATGTTATGTAATTGGTTTAAGGAAGTTAAGTGTGATTAGAAGAATGTTTAATTCATTATATGTTTCTTATTGTAGAGAATTAATTTTGGATAATGCTCGTTTTGGATTGAAAAGAAGAGTTGTTTTGAAGAAGACTTGGAAGAGGTAAACGAAAGGAGGAAGAAGATGGTGGCCTAGTGTTATTTGTGGATTTGAAAGTTCTTTTGGATTGTGATGTTATAAAATATTCCATGAGCTTTTAAAGGTGCTGCTCAGAAGTGGGAAATAAAAGTTTATGCATAATGCTAGCCTCCTTGTCTAATAAAATCCCGATTCTATAATCAGTAAACCTATTAGAATCGCAATTCCCTCGTGAGGACTGCACTGATGATGTCAACGGCTGTCTCCGTGGCAACACGGCGCTGTGATGTCATTGCAAGATGTGGACGACAGAGGCCCTTCCAGGAAGCTGTCCAATACACATACCAGAACTTCGCACGGAAGGGAGAGTGATCAAAGGACAGGGAAATCAAAACCAGATCTCAGCCCCAGAGGAACCTCTCTCTCTCCCGCCTGGGCCCAGCGGTCTCATTTTTAGGAAACATGTTATATATTTATTTCTCCTGCCCTCTCTTTTGGAGGACTGGGCCCTGTTCCCACCAGACTGTGATGCACACGGAGATTCCAGTCAGCTCCGTGTGCCTTTGCGAGTGCGCTTAGGGATGCCTCCTCCTAGAGGCGACTCCGGAAGACTGGGGGCAAAGGAAACTCTGATAGAGGGAGCTGCCCTCAACACTGCTCTGTATGTTTAATTGGACCCGATCAACGGAGTTTCCCCCAGAAGTTCTCGTCAGTACAATAAGATCCTGGCACTGTGAGCTTCCTCGGTAGGGCATATCAGTGCTATAGAAACCCGTAAATGTGAGCTTCCTCCAGCAAGCCATGACCCTGGCACTGCGAGGTTCCTCCAGCAATCCCTGTCAAAGCATAATGGCCGTGACACTGTGAGCTTCCTCCAGCACTGCCAGTCAATGCCAAAGGACTCTGGCACTGTGAGATCCCTCCAGCAATCCCTGTCAATGCTACAGGACTCTGGCACAGTGAGCTTCTTCAGTGGGGCCTCACAGTGCTATAGAAACCCATAAGTGTGGGCTTACTCTAGTAGCAGCCATCAACGCAACATGACCGTGGCACTGTGAGCTTCCTTCAGCAATCGCTCTCAGCCACACGACTCTGCATTGTCAGCTTCCTCCAGCAATCCCTGTCAAAGCAACAGGACTCTGGCACAGTGAGCTTCCTCCAGCAATCCCTGTCAATGCAACGGTACTCTGGCACTGTGAGCTTCCTCCAGCAATCCCTGTCAATGCAACGGGACTCTGGCACTGTGAGATCTCTCCAGCAATCCATGTCAATGCTACAGGACTCTGGCACTGTGAGCTTCTTCAGTGGGGCCTAACAGTGCTATAGAAACCCGTAAGTGTGAGCTTACTCTAGTAGCTGCCATCAAAGCAAAAGGACACTGGCACTTTCAGCTTCCTCCAGCAATCCCTGTCAAAGCAACAGGACTCTGGCACAGTGAGCTTCCTCCAGCAATCCCTGTAAAAGCAACAGGACTCTGGCACTGTGAGCTTCCTCCAGAAATCCCTGTCAAAGCAACAGAACTCTGGCACAGTGAGCTTCCTCCAGCAATCCCTGTCAAAGCAACACGACTATGGCACAGTGAGCGTCCTGCAGCAATCCCTGTCAAAACAACAGGACTCTGGCACTGTGAGATTTCTCCAGCAATCCCTGTCAATGCTACAGGACTCTGGCACTGTGAGCTTCTTCAGTGGGGCCTAACAGTGCTATAGAAACCCATAAGTGTGAGCTTACTCTAGTAGCAGCCATCAACGCAACATGACCCTGGCACTGTGAGCTTCCTCCAGCAATCGCTCTCAGCAACAGGACTCTGCACTGTCAGCTTCCTCCAGCAATCCCTGTCAAAGTAACAGGACTCTGGCACAGTGAGCTTCCTCCAGCAATCCCTGTCAATGCAACGGTACTCTGGCACTGTGAGCTTCCTCCAGCAATCCCTGTCATTGCAACGGCACTCTGGCACTGTGAGATTTCTCCAGCAATCCCTGTCAATGCTACAGGACTCTGGCACTGTGAGCTTCTTCAGTGGGGCCTAACAGTACTATAGAAACCCATAAGTGTGAGCTTACTCTAGTAGCAGCCATCAACGCAACATGACCCTGGCACTGTGAGCTTCCTCCAGCAATCGCTCTCAGCAACAGGACTCTGCACTGTCAGCTTCCTCCAGCAATCCCTGTCAAAGTAACAGGACTCTGACACAGTGAGCTTCCTCCAGCAATCCCTGTCAATGCAACGGTACTCTGGCACTGTGAGCTTCCTCCAGCAATCCCTGTCAATGCAACGGCACTCTGGCACTGTGAGATTTCTCCAGCAATCCCTGTCAATGCTACAGGACTCTGGCACTGTGAGCTTCTTCAGTGGGGCCTAACAGTGCTATAGAAACCCGTAAGTGTGAGCTTACTCTAGTAGCTGCCATCAAAGCAAAAGGACTCTGGCACTGTCGGCTTCCTCCAGCAAACCCAGTCAAAGCAACAGGACTCTGGCACAGTGAGCTTCCTCCAGCAATCCCTGTCAAAGCAACAGGACTCTGGCACTGTGAGCTTCCTCGGCAATCCCTGTCAAAGCAACAGGACTATGGCACAGTGAGCGTCCTGCAGCAATCCCTGTGAAAACAACAGGACTATGGCACAGTGAGCGTCCTGCAGCAATCCCTGTGAAAACAACGGGACTCTGGCACTGTGAGCTTCCTCCAGCATTCCCTGTCAATGCTACAGGACTCTGGCACTGTGAGCTTCTTCAGTGGGGCCTACCAGTGCTATAGAAACCCATAAGTGTGAGCTTACTCTAGTAGCAGCCATCAACGCAACATGACCCCCGCACTGTGAGCTTCCTCCAGCAATTGCTCTCAAAGCAACAGGACTCTAGCACTGTCAGCTTCCTCCAGCAATCCCTGTCAAAGCAACAGGACTCTGGCACAGTGAGCTTCCTCCAGCAATCCCTGTCAAAGCAACAGTACTCTGGCTCTGTGAGCTTCCTCCAGCAATCCCTCTCAAAGCAATAGGACTGGCACTGTGAGCTTCCTCCAGCCATCCCTGTCAAAGCAACAGGACTCTGGCACTGTGAGCTTCCTCCAGCCATCCCTTTCAAAGCAACAGGACTGGCACTGTGAGCTTCCTCCAGCACCCCCTGTCAAAGCAACAGGGCTCTGGCACAGTGAGCTTCCTCCAGCAATCCCTGTCATAGCAACAGGACTCTGGCACTGTGAGCTTCCTCCAGCAATCCCTATCAATGCTACAGGACTCTGGCACTGTGAGCTTCTTCAGTGGGGCCTAACAGTGCTATAGAAACCCGTAAGTGTGAGCTTACTCTAGTAACAGCCATCAACGCAACATGACCCTGGCACTGTGAGCTTCCTCCGGCAATCGCTCTCAAAGCAACTGGACTCTGGCACTGTCAGCTTCCTCCATCAATCCCTGTCAAAGCAACAGGACTCTGGCACAGTGAGCTTCCTCCAGCAATCCCTGTCAAAGCAACAGGACTCTGGCACTGAGAGCTTCCTCCAGCATTCCCTGTCAAAGCAACAGGACTCTGGCCCAGTGAGCTTCCTCCAGTAATCCCTCTCAAAGCAACAGGACTCTGGCACTGTGAGCTTCCTCCAGCAATCCCTCTCAAAGCAACAGGACTCTGACACTGTGAGCTTCCTCCAGCAATCCCTCTCAAAGCAACAGGACTCTGGCACTGTGAGCTTCCTCCTGCATGGCCAGTCAGTGCAAAAGGACTCTGGCACTGTGAGCTTCCTCCAGCAATCCCTGTCAAAGCAACAGGACTCTGGCACAGTGAGCTTCCTCCAGCAATCCCTGTCAAAGCAACAGGACTCTGGCCCAGTGAGCTTCCTCCAGTAATCCCTCTCAAAGCAACAGGACTCTGGCACTGTGAGCTTCCTCCAGCAATCCCTCTCAAAGCAACAGGACTCTGACACTGTGAGCTTCCTCCAGCAATCCCTCTCAAAGCAACAGGACTCTGGCACTGTGAGCTTCCTCCTGCATGGCCAGTCAGTGCAAAAGGACTCTGGCACTGTGAGCTTCCTCCAGCAATCCCTGTCAAAGCAACAGGACTCTGGCACAGTGAGCTTCCTCCAGCAATCCCTGTCAAAGCAACAGGACTCTGGCACTGTGAGCTTCCTCCTACATGGCCAGTCAGTGCAAAAGGACTCTGGCACCGTGAGCTTCCTCCAGCAATCCCTGTCAAAGCAACAGGACTCTGGCACAGTGAGCTTCCTCCAGCAATCCCTGTCAAAGCAACAGGACTCTGGCACTGTGAGCTTCCTCCAGCAATCTCTCTCACTCTCAAAGCAACAGGACTCTGGCACTGTGAGCTTCCTCCTGCATGGCCAGTCAGTGCAAAAGGTCTCTGGCACTGTGAGCTTCCTCCAGCATCGCCAGTCAATACAACATGACTCTGGCACTGTGAGCGTCCTCCAGCATTGCCAGTCAATGTCAAAGGACCTTGGCACTGTGAGCTTCCTCGAGCAGTCCCTGTCAATGCATCAGGACTCTGGCACTGTGAGCATCCTCCTACATGGCCAGTCAGTACAATAAGACTCTTGCTCTCACAGCTTTCTTCAGCAGCACCTGTCGGTGCTATAGAACCCCATCAGAGTGAGCTTGCTATGTAGCACCCATCAACGCTACAGGACTCTGGCACTGTGATCTTCCTCCAGGCAGTGTCCGTCAGAAGTACAGAACCACAACAACGTGAGCTCTCTCCAGCAGTGCTCTCTGTCAGTACATTGGATATCTGAGGTGTATACTTCCTCCAGCAGTGACTGCCTTTGCAACACTGTAAAATGCCTTCAGTGGTGCCCCTGAAATGCTGCAAGCTGCTTCCAGCAGTGTCCTGCAAGTGTTGAGGCTGCTGGCAGTGTGTACCTTTGTTGGAAACAGCCCACTCCCACTCCGCAGGGTGGTGGTGGACTCCCCGAACACACTGTGGTAGCTTGGCTCGAGTGGTCAGGAAACAGGCACAGTGCTAAGCATACAATATACCCATACAATAACCATGCGTGCATCCGTTCCAAAAACGACTCTACACCGTAAAAATTATGAAAATATTCTTCTTTATCTTTTTCTCTTAGTTGCTGATTGGAAAAATAAATAAGACAATCACAATATACAAATTTAAATAGTGCAGGTCAAATAAATACTGGCTGTTTGATGAAATAAATAGGGGTGATCATAAATAACAGGGCATAAATACAAGTGCAATATATACAGACAATTAAATACTTTGAGGCAATAAATACTGTACCAATAAATATTGTACACCATCAAGTCCTGTGGACCTATAAATATAGTGCAGCAATAAATAGGTAAAAATTCAATAAATACAGTACCCCCAATAAATAATTAAAAGTATACAGCAACACTCATGTAATCAGATGACACTTCAATTCTTAAGGGCAGATTTGGCCCAGGCACAGCTTGTAGGGTTGTGGAAGGCTTGAGGGGGGCTACTCCCTGGCTGGGACAAGGCTGAGGCCTAAGCTGAGGTAGATCAAAGGGGGGAATACCAGTGCCCTGGCTTTCTCTCTCCACACAACCTCTCTAGGTTAGTCCCAGTTCACCCCTTGCACAGTCAGGTTGGTTTCAGCACCTCCCTAGCCCCTTAGAGCAGTCTCTCAGGTCTCCACAGGGCCTTAGGCGCCCTCTACTCCACTTACTGCCCTTTTTCTGATGTTCCGACGCCGCTGGAGTCGTGTCGACGCCGTGAGGCGGTTCCGGTTCGGTCTCGGCGGCCTCGGCACAATGTCAGTTCTTTGACGACGCCGGTAGGCGGTTCCGGTCCGATGTCGGTGGCCTCGGTTCGATCTCGACCTCCGGTTCGACGGCGTCGGGCAGTCTCTCCACGATGTCGACTTCGGGCGGCTCCGGTCCGATGGCGCTCTCGGCTCCGATGACGTCAGCCGGCCTGGCCTCGATGTCGACTTCCGGCGACTCCGGGGTGCGATCCTCACCCCCGACCTCCGGTGCTCCTCCACACAGGTTCCGGGCGTCTCCGGAGTGCGATCCTCACTCCCGACCTCCGGTGCTCCTCTACCTCGGTCTCCGACGACTCCGGAGGGCGGACTTCACTCCTCCGATGACGCCGCTCGCTCGACCTCGGTTCACTTCCTCCTCGACCTCTGGTATTCCTCACGACCTCCGTCGGCGCCCTCTCACGACCTCAGGCGGCTCCGGGTACGACGTCTGCTACTTCAGTCAGCGCCGCTTCTCCACCTCGGGCTCCAGGTCTTCAGGCTACTCGACGCCCGACTCCAGGGAAACCAGTTCTCAGGTCAGAATCTTGCTGTTTTCTTGGTTCTAAGGCCTGTTCCTGCTGTCCAGGTCCTTAGGATAAGTTTCTTCTGTCTTCTTCCCACACAGGGCTATAGGCTGGGATCCATCAGTAGGGACAAGTATCAAGGGTGGGTTTATGGACCCCACTCCAGGCACAAGTTTCCACCCCTGCTGCTTCACTCCTTCCTCCTTCACTGTTGTGCTCCTCTCTCTTCACCAGTCAGGTGCCAACTGCCAGCTCCAACTGCCAACACTCTGTCTTAACCTCCCAACATTCTAAACCGCCTCCAACTGTCACAGAGTTCTGGAATGTTCTGGAAGGTGCTGGTAGGTTCCAGTGGATGCTGGTGATGTCACAGGTGGCCACCATTTTGTGCTCCAGGCCCTCAGACAGAAGTTTCAGGGGTAGCTAAAATGGCTCCCTGAATCTGCAGCAACACGAAAAAGTCTGGTGGTTCCCAAAAAGGAAAAATTCAAACAGGGTTTGAGGCAAAAGTGGGACAAAATAAATAATGAAGAGGAGGGACCACCCAAAGGGCTGACAGGTCTAACACGCGTCCCCCCCAGCTGAAAGTGGGGAGAGCTACCCAACCCCTTGGGAGTTCTCATCACTAAGGCGGAAATACCTTGAGAGACCGTCTGCATTGGCGTGGTCCACTCCAGGCCGATGTTCCACCTGAAAGTCCATCCCCTGTAGGGAAATAGACCACCTCAACAACTTGGGATTCTCCCCCTTCATTTGCATCAGCCAACGAAGGGGTCTGTGGTCGGTCTGAACTAGGAAGTGCGAGCCAAACAGGTATGGCCGCAACTTCTTCAGAGCCCATACCACTGCAAAGGCTTCACGCTCTATTGCACTCCACTTCTGTTCCCTGGGAAGTAGTCTCCGGGATAGGAAGACCACGGGTTGATCCAGACCCTCTTCGTTGAGCTGCGATAACACTGCCCCAATGCCATGTTCTGATGCATCTGTCTGGACAAGGAACTCCTTGGAAAAGTCTGGGGCCCGTAAGACCGGGGCCTCGCACATGGCTTTCTTCAATCTCTCAAAGGCTTGCTGACAAGCCTCCGTCCAGACTACCCGTCGAGGTTGTTTCTTGGACGTGAGCTCCGTGAGGGGGGCTACGATGGTACCGTACCCCTTCACGAAGCGGCGGTAGTATCCCGTGAGGCCCAAAAATGCTCGGACCTCAGTCTGTGTCTTGGGGGGTTCCCAGGCCATGATGGCCTCGATCTTCGCCTGGAGGGGTTGCACCGCTCCCCTACCCACCAAGTGTCCAAGGTACACTACCGACCCCTGCCCGATCTGGCACTTGCTGGCCTTGATCGTCAATCCAGCTTGTCTCAGGGCCTGGAGAACAGCTTGCAGGTGACGCAAGTGATCCTCCCAGCTGTTACTGAAGACGGCTATGTCATCCAGATAAGCAGCAGAGAAACTCTCCATTCCGGTGAGGATCTGGTTTACCAGGCGCTGAAACGTGGCAGGTGCGTTCTTGAGCCCAAAGGGCATCACACAGAACTGGTAGTGGCCATTGGGCGTGGAGAAGGCTGACCTTTCCCTTGCTCCATCAGTCAAAGAGATCTGCCAGTACCCTGAAGTAAGGTCAAAGGTACTTAAATATTGGGCAGCTCCCAGCCGGTCAATCAATTCATCCGCCCTAGGGATCGGATGAGCATCAGTTTTGGTCACTGAATTCAGTCCCCGATAGTCCACACAGAACCTCAGTTCTGGTTGGGCACCCGGTGGTGCAGCTTTTGGTACTAACACCACCGGACTGGACCAGGGGCTGCTAGAAGGTTCGATCACTCCTAGCTCCAGCATCTTAGTGACTTCACTGTGAATGCTGGCCTTCACCTTGTCTGACATCCGGTAGATCTTGGACTTCACAGGTGGGCTGTCTCCTGTGTCCACGTCATGGACGCACAGGTGAGTCCTACCCGGAACAAGGGAGAACAACGAAGAGTACTGCCCCAGGACCTGGCGACAGTCCTCCTGCTGTTCAGGAGTTAGAGATGGGGAGAGAATCACTCCCTCCACCGACCCATCCTTCTCTTGAGACGCAAACAGGTCAGGGAGAGGCTCGCTTTCCACGTCCTCTCCTCCGTCAGTCACCATCATCAAGATGACTTCGGGCCTCTCGTGGTGGGGTTTGAGGTGGTTGGCATGCAGCACCCGCAGGGGCTGACGAGGGGTCTTCAGGTCCACCAAGTAGGTAGCCTTACCCTTCTTCTCCAACACCTCAAAGGGTCCTGACCAGCGAT
Organism: Triturus cristatus; assembly: GCF_964204655.1. NCBI lineage: Eukaryota > Metazoa > Chordata > Amphibia > Caudata > Salamandridae > Triturus > Triturus cristatus. Next base: position 403,359,166 of record NC_140579.1, on the reverse strand, counting down.
CCTGGAGGGCACTAAGCTCTCCTGGTTCGATCACCCACACCTTCTGGCCAGGCTCCAACTCCACCGGGTGAGCGTTGTGGTCATACCACGCCTTCATCACTGCTTGGCTGGCTTCCAAGTTGTCAGAGGCTTGCTTCCACAACTTAGCCATTTGGCTCCGGAAGGCCAGCATGTAGCTCACCACATCCTGGGGAAGCTTTCTGGGAGTTCTTTCCCATCCGTCTCTCACCAGGTTAAGAGGTCCACGTACAGGGTGCCCATACAGAAGCTCGAAGGGGCTGAAGCCCACTCCCTTCTGTGGCACTTCCCTGTAGGAAAAAAGTAAACAGGGTAGGAGGACGTCCCATTTCCTCCGCAGGCTTTCAGGCAGACTTCTGATCATGCCCTTCAAGGTTTTGTTAAACCTTTCCACCAGACCATTTGTCTGGGGGTGGTAAGGAGTGGTGAACCGGTAGGTCACTCCACACTCCTTCCACATTGCCCGCATATATGCTGACATGAAGTTGGTCCCCCTGTCGGACACAACTTCCTTGGGAAAACCCACTCGGGTAAAGATTCCCATCAGGGCCCTAGCCACAACAGGTGCTGTTATGGTCCTCAGAGGTATTGCCTCTGGGTACCGTGTGGCATGATCCACCAGAACCAGGATAAACCTGTGACCAGCTGTAGTTGGTGGATCTAATGGACCCACAATGTCGATGCCCACCCTTTCAAAGGGGGTGCTAACGACAGGAAGTGGTTCCAGGGGAGCTTTCAGCTTCACCCCTGTTTTCCCACTGGCTTGGCAAGACACACATGTCCGGCAGTAGGTATCGGACGACACTTTCATCTGAGGCCAATAAAAGTGTGGAACAAGACGGGCGAAGGTCTTGTCTTGCCCCAGGTGTCCTGCCAATGGTATCTCGTGAGCCAACTCCAGAAGGAAGGCTCGATAACGTTGAGGAACTACCAAGGCTCGTGACGATCCATGTAGGGGTGCCTTGGGTTCACTGTAGAGGAGGCCATCCTCCCAGTAAACACTGTAGTTCCCTTCAACGTTCCCTGCTGCCTGGGCTTCGGCCTGTCGCCTCAGCCCCTCAAGGGTAGGGCACTCCCTCTGGCCCTGGCAGAATTCCTCCCTGGACGGGCCTCCCTCCACGTGCCACTCGGCCTGGATGGGTAGGTCCTCCAGGTTGGTAACGTCCCCCTCCGCAGACTCCTGGTCCACCACCTCCGGTGGCCTATCCGTCCTACGGGGTGGAGACGCCGAGGCAGGCTCCTCCTGTCCTCGGTTCTTCCCTTGACTGGCAGCTGGCTGGGCCTTTGTTCCAGGCTCCAGCCGGAATGAACTCCCTCTTCGGGTAGTCGCGGACCTTGTGCTAACACAGGCCCAGTCAGGTGTACCCAGCATCTCGGTGTGAGTCCGGTATTCCACCTCCTTCCAAGCGTTGTGCTCCATGTCATTTCCCAGCAGACAATCGACTGGCACGGCAGGGCTTACGGCAACTCGAAGTGAACCTGCAACCCCCCCCCCATTCAAAGGGAACCTCGGCCACGGGATAGTGGCCTGTTCTGCCGTCAGCCATCGCGGCTGGGTGGAGTACATCGGGAATTACCTGCTCTGGAGACACCAGCTGGCTACGCACCATAGTCATACTGGCTCCTGTGTCTCTCAGAGCCTCCCCTCTTTGGCCGTTGATGGTGATCCACTGCCCATACTTTGCGGTATTTGCGGGCACCTGGATCTTGGGAACCATCTCCCGTTCTCCCAGGGACACTAAAGTGACACCCGCCCACTCCCTTCCCTTAGTTAAGGGCATCTCCTCCCCGAGCACTACACTAGCTACTCCGGGGGTCTTTCCTCCAGTGGGAGGGGGTGATCGTTTCTGACACTTCGGGTCTCCTTTATAGTGTCCAACGCCACCGCACTCGTAGCAATGGACAACCCTTGGCTGCTGACTCTGGCCAGGATTAGGGTTTCTGGGTGGGTTAGCCTTAGAGGTGAATCCTGTTCCCTTCCCTTGGAAGTTATTTTGGGGGCCTTTGGAGAACTCCTTTTTCTTTTCCCCTCCCTCTTTCTTCTGGGGGGCGCCCTGTCCGGCCTTTTGAGTATCCCCTCCAGTCCCCCTTGTGGACACCCGGGTACTGGCCCAAATGTCCGCCTCCTCAGCAAGCTTCCGGGGGCTGGTCAGCTTGCTATCCACCAGGTGTTGCCGCAGTTCAGGGAAACATTTCTCGAGTAGGTGTTCCTTCAGTACTAGGTCAAACAGCTCCTCGTAGTTCCTTACTTCACTGCCCTGAATCCAACCTTCCAGTGCCTTCTTTGCATAGTCCAGGAAGTCCACCCAATTCTGTGTGCCCAGTTTGTGACTACCCCTGAACTTCTGTCTGTACTTTTCAGGTGTTAGTCCAAACTTTCTGATGAGCGCCAGTTTCATGGTGGGGTAGTGGGTCTGCTCATCCTCTTCGAGGCCCAATAAAGCATCCCTACCAGCTGGAGGCATGTACCTATACAATCCTCCTCCCCAATACTTCACTGGAACCCCATGGGCCCTCAACGAGACCTCATAGGCTGCTAGCCACTTGGCGATGTCGTCACCCGCCCCATAGCTAGCTACTATGTCCTTTGGCAGGTAAGGTTTGGATTCCCTGGTGATTTCTTGGTCTTTGCTGCCACCATTAGGAACAGTTGGTGCCCCAATTCTTAAGATCTGAAGCTCTATCTCTTTCAGTCTTATCTCATGAGCCATCTTCTGTTTCTCCGTCTCATGAGCCATCCTCTGTTCCTCCTTCTCCTTCTCCAGCTTTGCTAAGTCCCATGTGAGCTGTCTTTTCTCCCTCCGATCTGCTAACTCCACTTCGGATAAGCCCCCACTAGAGACAGTGCTGCCCTTCCTAGAAAGTGTCCTGGGCCCTGCTGACAGGTTCCCCACCTCAGGTTGGTACATCTCAGCCCCCTCGGGGTCAGGCTCTCCATCCCTGTCTTCCTCCTCAGCCTTGCTTTCTCGGCGTGCCTCCCCCCAAGCCCTTAAGCTGGTTTGGAGTGCACCCTTCTTTGCTCCTGGGGGACAGTACACCCCCTCCCGCTGGCAAAACTCCCTGAGTTGGGCCACAGTGTACGTTTCTAGATTTTCTAGTACAAACTCCATCTTGCCCACTCAGGTTAGAGGACAGGTTTTTGTGCAGTAACTATGCAGGGGGGTACCTTTAATAATACCTCCTCCCACCACCAGAGTAAATTTGGAAAAAACAAAAACCCACAATTAGGAAGGCCGCTCTTGAGAAAACTCCCGGTGTAGGCCTATGGACTACCCACAGTTATTGTTGAGTATGCGTAGGCACAGCTCTATCCCACCACTGAACACCAATTTATGTTGGAAACAGCCCACTCCCACTCCGCAGGGTGGTGGTGGACTCCCCGAACACACTGTGGTAGCTTGGCTCGAGTGGTCAGGAAACAGGCACAGTGCTAAGCATACAATATACCCATACAATAACCATGCGTGCATCCGTTCCAAAAACGACTCTACACCGTAAAAATTATGAAAATATTCTTCTTTATCTTTTTCTCTTAGTTGCTGATTGGAAAAATAAATAAGACAATCACAATATACAAATTTAAATAGTGCAGGTCAAATAAATACTGGCTGTTTGATGAAATAAATAGGGGTGATCATAAATAACAGGGCATAAATACAAGTGCAATATATACAGACAATTAAATACTTTGAGGCAATAAATACTGTACCAATAAATATTGTACACCATCAAGTCCTGTGGACCTATAAATATAGTGCAGCAATAAATAGGTAAAAATTCAATAAATACAGTACCCCCAATAAATAATTAAAAGTATACAGCAACACTCATGTAATCAGATGACACTTCAATTCTTAAGGGCAGATTTGGCCCAGGCACAGCTTGTAGGGTTGTGGAAGGCTTGAGGGGGGCTACTCCCTGGCTGGGACAAGGCTGAGGCCTAAGCTGAGGTAGATCAAAGGGGGGAATACCAGTGCCCTGGCTTTCTCTCTCCACACAACCTCTCTAGGTTAGTCCCAGTTCACCCCTTGCACAGTCAGGTTGGTTTCAGCACCTCCCTAGCCCCTTAGAGCAGTCTCTCAGGTCTCCACAGGGCCTTAGGCGCCCTCTACTCCACTTACTGCCCTTTTTCTGATGTTCCGACGCCGCTGGAGTTGTGTCGACGCCGTGAGGCGGTTCCGGTTCGGTCTCGGCGGCCTCGGCACAATGTCAGTTCTTTGACGACGCCGGTAGGCGGTTCCGGTCCGATGTCGGTGGCCTCGGTTCGATCTCGACCTCCGGTTCGACGGCGCCGGGCAGTCTCTCCACGATGTCGACTTCGGGCGGCTCCGGTCCGATGGCGCTCTCGGCTCCGATGACGTCAGCCGGCCTGGCCTCGATGTCGACTTCCGGCGACTCCGGGGTGCGATCCTCACCCCCGACCTCCGGTGCTCCTCCACACAGGTTCCGGGCGTCTCCGGAGTGCGATCCTCACTCCCGACCTCCGGTGCTCCTCTACCTCGGTCTCCGACGACTCCGGAGGGCGGACTTCACTCCTCCGATGACGCCGCTCGCTCGACCTCGGTTCACTTCCTCCTCGACCTCTGGTATTCCTCACGACCTCCGTCGGCGCCCTCTCACGACCTCAGGCGGCTCCGGGTACGACGTCTGCTACTTCAGTCAGCGCCGCTTCTCCACCTCGGGCTCCAGGTCTTCAGGCTACTCGACGCCCGACTCCAGGGAAACCAGTTCTCAGGTCAGAATCTTGCTGTTTTCTTGGTTCTAAGGCCTGTTCCTGCTGTCCAGGTCCTTAGGATAAGTTTCTTCTGTCTTCTTCCCACACAGGGCTATAGGCTGGGATCCATCAGTAGGGACAAGTATCAAGGGTGGGTTTATGGACCCCACTCCAGGCACAAGTTTCCACCCCTGCTGCTTCACTCCTTCCTCCTTCACTGTTGTGCTCCTCTCTCTTCACCAGTCAGGTGCCAACTGCCAGCTCCAACTGCCAACACTCTGTCTTAACCTCCCAACATTCTAAACCGCCTCCAACTGTCACAGAGTTCTGGAATGTTCTGGAAGGTGCTGGTAGGTTCCAGTGGATGCTGGTGATGTCACAGGTGGCCACCATTTTGTGCTCCAGGCCCTCAGACAGAAGTTTCAGGGGTAGCTAAAATGGCTCCCTGAATCTGCAGCAACACGAAAAAGTCTGGTGGTTCCCAAAAAGGAAAAATTCAAACAGGGTTTGAGGCAAAAGTGGGACAAAATAAATAATGATGAGGAGGGACCACCCAAAGGGCTGACAGGTCTAACAACCTTCCTCTAGCAGTGCTGTAAGGCACCACCAGTCACCATTGTTGTTTCCACCAGCAGTGCCTATCTGGGATATAAGACACCAACGGTGAGCTTCCTCCGGCAATCACCTCTAAGTACAACATATCAACCATGTCCTGACAGTGCAAAGAGACACACCCCCAGTGTGTGCTTTTTCTTTCAGTGCTTTTTAGGCACTGCAGGACACCAGCAGAGCATCCAATGGTTCCGTGTTAATAATACACTCATATTTCTGGCCATTTCTGTGAACAATATTAATTGCGTCATTGTTTGCTCCCCACATTCTTAATTTCCAATTTGTTTTCCTTTTCCCCTCGATTTCTCATCTGCTTCACATTTCCACCCACCGTCTCTTTTGATTGACTTCTGCCTCTCTCCTTCCCTTGCTCGCTTTTGTTTCTGGCACACCCTACAATACTCGGTTTTATTCTTCTTGCTGGGGTTTCTTTCTTTCTTCTCCACTTAATTTGCATTTTTTAATTATTTCCCCTCTTTTTATGTATAAGTTGGCCCAGGTTCATTCAAAATCCTTTATTCGATATTTAAAAAATATCATAAAAGTACAATTTACAATTAAAAACATTTCAGTGCAGTTCAATTTATATTTACATTGAAGGAGCCATTATCATCAAAACATTCAAGGTAACCCTCTAGTGTGTCTCAGTCTTATTGCAACTCTAATAAAATTCATAATACAAGCTAACGTCAAAGGATTCTCGACTTTTTGTAAGTATAAAAGAGCAACTTTGGCATGTCTAAACTTCATTTGTTTTAAAAACCTTACTAAAAAGCGGCATCTGGGTACAGAATAAAAAGGGCAAAGTAATACAAAATTAAGGGTATCCTGCGGAGACCTATTGTCGCAGCCGCAGGTACCCTTCTGCTCAACCGTGGCCGTAAAACCGGGCGGGTCAGCCAAAAGGTGATGTAAAAGGTTGAGCCTAAAACGAGTAATTAAAAATCTATCTTGTGCATTGTATAGTAAGGCAAGATAAGGTTCCATACCTTCTACTAACTTAACTGAACTATAGATACGGACTGTGGGCTTACTTTCTTCTGAGGCGGCTCTACGTGCAAACTCCTTTGCCAGGAAAGTTCTTTTAATGCTAGTTTTATCCTCAGGGGTGATTGTTGTGGGTTCAGTAAAGAGGTTCTTACGGTCTAATCTAGTCAGGACACCCTTTACATAACTCAACCATGGGATATCCATCCCCTTGTCTCTACCCACACAGTCACTAATTATTTGCCTACTCAGGCCCGCATCCCTATTAGTCCATATTCTTACCCAGGCCATGAGTGGTCTAACTTTAATCAAGTCCTCCAGGTATACCCTTCCTAATTCAGCATGTGTAATGTAAGCTGACATGCTTTGTGGAATTTGTAAAACCTTCCTCAGGAATTTATTTTCCTCAGTTTGAATTTGTGAGGGGTTCACAAAACCCCACACTTCTGCCCCATACATTATTTTGGGGCAACAAACTGAGCCATAAAGGTGCATGACCTGTTCAGGCGACCACCTACCCAGCCTCTGTCCGTAGTTCATTATGGCCCCTGTTGAAGCCACTACTTTTGCACTTCTCCCTTCCATTAAAAACTTAAAATTTAAAAGCCCATCAAATAAAACGCCCAGATAGGAAAAGGTTTTAACCTGTTCCATTTTGTGTGAGCCGATTTTGTAACAAAACTTTTTGCATGGTTTAGACCCTGCCAACAATACATATGACTTTGCTAAGTTAGCCGATAGGTCTAGACTGGCCATAAAGCTGACAAACCCATCCAGCAAAGTCTGGAGACCTTTCGGTGTTCGGGCTAAAAGTACCGCATCGTCAGCATATAACAACACCGGTACTGCTCGTGCACCTACTCTAGGGGTATCTGCGTTTAAATTGCATAGTGCCTGTTCTAGCCCGTTTATGTATAATGAAAATAGAAACGGGGCCAGGATACATCCCTGGCGCACCCCGCTAGTGCAAGGGAAGGGAGCTGTAATACCACCTTCCAAATTATAACGCACTTTAGCTGAGGTGTTCCAGTGGAGTGCTCTTAAAATAACTACCAGGCCTTCTTCTGCCCCCAGTTTAGTCATCAGGTTCCAGAGCTTTTCTCGGTTTACATGGTCAAAAGCCGATGAAAGGTCCATAAACCCCATATAAATCGACTGGTTGCTTGCTAGAGTATATTTAGCTGTTAGTAAATAGAGGTTTAGACACTGGTCTATAGTCGACCTTCCTGATCTGAAACCATATTGCAAGTCTGTTATTATATGATGTTCCTCCGCCCAGTCCAAAAGACGGTTCAGGACAACTCTCCCCAATACTTTAGCTGTTACATCAATTAGGGAGATCGGTCGGTAACACCGGGGGTCATCCTTTTTCCCCTTTTTGAAGATTGGGACTATCGTGGCTGTAGACCAGGAGCTTGGCATACCTGTAGAAACTGCCATGTTTATTACTCTAGTGAGCATGGGTGCCCAGAGATCAACTTTACTTAGGTAGAGATCCGGGGGGATACCATCCGGGCCGGGGGCCTTGTTCTGCGTCAGCCCCTTGGTCCCCACTACCAGTTCGTCCACCGTAAATTCTATGTTTGTCATCCATGGGCAAGTTGCCTCACCCTCCCCCATTTGCTCATTAGCATGATTATACAGTACTTTAAAGTGGTCAAACCATTGTTCTGGGAGAATGGTTGCACCAATTACTGGTGCAGCCGCGTCCTGGAAACAAGGGTTGTTTATTATTTCCCAAAATGCCCTAGAATCTTTTCTGTCTGCAGCCTCCCGTAGGTTTTCCCATGTCTGTGATTGAAGAGCCAATTTCCTTAGTTTGATGGCTTTTTTGTAGGCTATCCTGCATTGTACAATGCACCCCTTATCTCTAGGGACCTTTTTTAAACTTTCTTTCAATTCATTATGGGCCCTAGAACAATCTCTATTAAACCATCTAGGGGAGCATTTCATTGGCCCTGACAAGGGGGCTTTTAGTAATCCATCAATGAGGTGTGCCATTGCCTCATAGGCTTTAACCACCATGGGTCCCTCAAGTGAGGGATCTAAACATGCCCCAATCATTTCTTTCCCATCCTCCATTAGGGATCTATAAAAGGCGTCCCCGTCCACCCTAGCCCATATGAGCCTTCTCCCCTGATCCATAGCCCTCAATGTGCTGTTTGCCTTGTCACTTTTCTTATTTTTACAAGGGGCCCAGTCCTTAATCCACAAGACTAGTGGGTTATGATCACTGAATATACTCCATTCAATGCTAGCCTTGTTTAACCAGTTCACAAAGGGGATAGAAACTATTATATAATCTATAATAGAGCAATACCCCCTTCCCTTAAATGTTGGTGTGATTTTGTGGCCAGCTTTGGGTCCCATCAAGTCTATTGTGTGCCTAAGTGCGTGGTTATTCAAAACCCTTTCTAACTCCAGACCCTCCGGGGTGTGTTCGAGGTGTGGACCTTTTTCCTCTGTACAACCAGTCCAGGCCCCCTCCATCCATTTTAAATTGGGGCACAGGTGACAGTTTAAATCCCCCGCTAGGATCACATATGGGGCTACTGCTCTCTTCCCTGACGCTAGCTCATCAGTCAGTAAGTCATCTAAGTTTTGGATTATTGAACTCTTCCCGTTCCCTAAAACAGCATTATATACATTGATCAAAACAATATTCATTTTCCTAACTTCAAGTCCAACGGCTTGTATATTAGCTGAATTCCATTGCAAATCGACCCACACACCTTCAAGCTGTAAGTCCACATATATGATTAATCCTCCCATTGGTCTTCCCTGTGTCATTTTCCTTGCGGGCACAGAAAAACACTTATATCCATCAAGATGAAATGGATTGTGGTCCACCACCCAGGTTTCTTGTAGGCAGATTACACGGAATTTGCTAATGTACTTTCTCCACTCCCGGTTGTGGAATTTGAAAGCTAGCCCCGCAATGTTCCAGGAAATCATTTCAGACCCCTCTTTCCTTTCCAATCCTGATGGATCTATTTGGGTAGTGGGAGAGGCAACCTTTACTTCAGTGGAGGCTTTCTTTAATACACACTCGGTTTGTGCCACTTGTGCGTGATGGAATTGGGGGTACACCTGTACTTCTGGCTCGCTGGTTTTTTCCTCTTGCACACCCACCTTGTTCCTTGCCGATGTAAGTTTAGTTACAATGATGTTGTCCCAGGGTCTCTCCCCGACCAGATGACTAAGGCCTGGTTCACTCCCTATGGGATGGACTTGATCATTGCCTATAGGAGGGGTTTGGACAAAAGTCAATTCGTGTGCAGTTTGCTCCAATTGGCCTTCCACCCTTCGTAGTCAGACCCACTCTTCCATGAACAAAAGGGGATCAAACCTATTTGATAGTTATTCTGCCATAGTTTCTGGGTAGAACGTGTGATTTTATGCCATGTCCAACCTCACAAGTCCCATAACCCTCCTCATTTCCTTGGATTGCCCAGTTCCTAGATAGGGGACTTAGATCATTGGCATAAAAAGACCATAAGGGTGCGGGACTAATCCTGCTATCCATGACTGCCGGGCCCCAACTTAATATGTAGTCTACTGTTCTACTGGCCCTAAAATTTATCACCACACAGTCGCCCAGTTTGTTTTTTTCCTTATTTCCAATCCACCTGACCCTTCTTACGTGCAGAATTTCTCCCTGTTCGTTCCTTGGTAGTGGCCTATTTCTGTTCAGCCAGTGTGTGACTTTGTTTATGAGCTCGTCATGCATCTCTATTTGACCGAACTTTAGCTCAGGAACCCCTGTAAGAATAATAACATAAGGGGCCGCTTCTGGAGGTAAATTCAAACATGTCCCCTTATTGCCTGCTTTGGTATAAGATACCTCTCTAATACTCTGACTGGGGTCTTTATTTCGTCCGGCAGTAGGGAGGGGATTGTGAGTGGCCAAAGGCAGGGGACCTGTGTGATCACGTGAGGGACCTGCTACGGAGTTATCTGGTGGAATAGTGGGCGGATTCTTGTTTGTTAGTGACTCAGCTATACTAAGGTCCTCCCTCTGTATGGGTGCTAAAATCGTGGAAGCTGTATTACCCAATGGGATAGAGGGCGCTAATGTTACGGGCGTGTTACTACCCCCTCCCTTGAGTTTTACTAGCGACACTACTTTATCCAGCCTACTCAAGATTTGTTTTGTCTGGGCATCAATCAATTGCTCGAAGTATAACTTCAAGTCACTAATAATATTTGACACCCACCCCGGGGGAACCTGTACGCCCATTGCTTGATCCCTTATTTCTTCCCCCCTGGTATTTGCTATGTCATTACTGTTAATGGCCGTACAGCCTCTACTTTGCTTAGACCTAGATATCTTTTTGCTGTTCACTTTCCTATTGCCAGCTTGCATATTAACCCCTTTGCCCCTAGAGTTTAAACACTTATCCGGGGATATCTGTACTGGAGGGCTATCAGACTCTGGGAGATCCAAGACCAAGTCCTGAATTGACAGTGGTGAAATAGGAGAGGGCGATACCAATTGACTCAGTTGAGGTGTTAATGAGAGTCGCCTCTCCATGCGTGCAATTTCAATGGAGACTTCGCCAATAGCTTTAAGTAACATTCGATCTATTGCTGTCTGTAGCGCAGGGACCTGTGGAGGTGTCTTTAATGCTTTACTCTTTTTCCTGCTATCTAATTGGTCCGTAGTATTAGCTTTAGCTGCGCATGTTCGAGTTTTTGCAGGCATTCTGCAGCTACTGTAGTGGCAATATTTTTATGAATCTTATCAGTACTGTGACCTTATTCTAATGGTCCCCGGGCAGCTATTGCGTGACTTCCCTCCTCAATCGTCCCGTTACCTTGATACGCCTTCAGCTGCCTCGTTATAAGTGATGGAGTACTGGCCCGGCCCTGCCTCTTGTGGCCTCTGACGGCCACAAACGGCCCGTCCTCTGCCCGGGCTCAGCCCGGTGCCGCCCGCGCGCGTCCCGCGAGGCGGTAGGGCTGGCTGCCTTTTAAACGCCTCCTGGCGCGCCCTCCGTGATTGTCTCCTGCTCCAAGGCACCTGGGAGCTGTAGTCCTCGCTGCTCCGCCGAGATGGAGGGAGGGGGCGGCAGCGGGGAACTTGCAGGCACAGCTCGCGGGTCAACGGACTGCAGGGCACTGGTGCAGGAATCAGGTATGGTTGGTCAGAGTGCTCTCCCACTCGTCGACAGGGCTGGCTGCCTTTTAAATGCCTCCTGGTGCGCCCTCCGTGATTGTCTCCTGCCCCAAGGCACCTGGGAGCTGTAGTCCTCGCTGCTCCGCCGAGATGGAGGGAGGGGGCGGCAGCGGGGAACTTGCAGGCACAGATCGCGGGTCAACGGACTGCAGGGCACTGGTGCAGGAATCAAGTATGGTTGGTCAGAGTGCTGGCCCAGGTTAAATTAGGTCTCGACCTACAGACTTACAGGCACCTAATGTTGAGGACACCATTGTCTACACTTTATAAACGGGTCATTCCCTTGTTCCTGATAGGATGGATTTCTTGTCTATCTCAGTTCTCTGATCCTATCCTGAGGCACAGCTTCATTACCATCATTTTGATTGGCTAATTTGTATCCTTACGCTGCTGACGTGAAGGAATATGTTATTTCCTTCTGCACGCCATTGCAGCATACAGTTTTCAGCACTATCTTCTTGAGATCCAGCTTTATTTTTTATTTTTGGGAGGGTCCAGAAGCTGCACACTGCTACTGGGCCACCAGCTTTACAGCAGTTGGTCCCGCCTCCTGCACTGTCAACTCCCCCTCACCTCCTGCATATATACTTCCCCCTTTACACCCCAACTTCCGCTTTTTAATTTTTTAAAACTATAATGATAATTATTATTATAATTGTGAGGTCCGCTTCTTTCCCACTGCATGGCATGCCGCATATACTACATTTCTAATAAATTTAAGGTTCTGAGCTAGACGTCTGCCATCTTGGAAACATACATTGAAAATAAAGGTTAAAAATGCCCTCTGCCTACGCACTGGTACGATGACCATCTTGCAAAGATTGTTCTTAAGGATAGAGAAGAATTATTCAAAGATGGCAGCCATGTATTCAGATAGACATCTTTGAATAATGTATCTCTTTAAAAAAAATCATTACATGATGGTTGCTTTGCCTGTGTGCTCACACTCCGTGCCCATCTAACGGGGGTGGAAAAGCAATGGAAAAGCCAATAGGTATTCCTGGTGAGATGTGTGATGGTTATGGGTGTTCCACTCCAAGGCTGACCTGATCTGTATGTTTCGTGTGAAATCTGATTCCATTGGGGGCGTGGCCCAGCCGCAGACCAAGATGGCCACGCGGCACTGTAGCTCCGCCAGCCATCCCAGCACAGCGGCAATTATCTCCCATTCCCTCGGCGGTGAGTGATGCTGCCAGACCCTTGAATGACCCCTGAATTTGGCACGTTTCTCCGATTGCATAGCGGGGACGTGGCTGTCGAGATCCGTGAGGTGGTGCCTGCGGCGGACTGTGCGGCGTGGATCAGCAGCCGAGGCCTCCCTCGCTACCTTTGACTCCAGGATGGATGAGGCCAGCAGACAACACTCTGCGATCTGGTGGAGACACCACGGCGGTGAGTGAAGCAGGTGCGGGGGGCTGCTTGCAAGCACTTCCGACCACCCTGTCGTGCAACGTCATTCATTGGGTGCAAGCCAAGGGCCACCGCGCTGCTCTCCGCGTCTGCCTGCAACTCCACACGCGGGCCAGACTGCACCATCTGTCCAATGCTCCTGACTCTCCGTGAGACCTTCACCGCTCCTGCTGGCCCTGCCTCATACCGCCCCATTGCGGCGGCCGCCGCTGACTTTCCCCTGGTCCAGACAACCGACGCCAACACACTACGGCCCTATGCACCATCCTACCCAACACTCTGGGTTCCTGTTCGTCAACACGTTCCACCGTGGAGCTCTGCGGGCGCCGCTAGTCACTCCCGATAGCCACCTTGCCCCCTGCCAGTGAGGCTTTTGCGCGGGACACACGTCCCATAAAAACACAGCCGCCATCTTCCTCCAACTGCCTGTGACCCCCGCTTCCCACCTTTCAGGGCCTGGATTTCCCCCACAAATTGTGACTCGGCTGACTCACCCTTCATTGGCCGGTGCACGCTGGGTGGCCCCCGCTGCTGCCCCTCCTGCGATATTGTGGTGCGGCATGGGCCGCAAGGATCCCAAGCAGAAAACGCTTCCTTTTGAAAGACTCGTCTACACGGCCCTCCAATTCAACATCGGCCCTCTTCTTGTTTCACTATATGTGGATGACACTGTCCTCTATGTGAGGGAGCCACAGACCAATTTAGAACCTCTCATCAGAGAAATAATCAGATTTGAACGATATTCAGGTCTTGGCATTAACTGGCATAAATTGGTGATTTTCCCCTTGACTTCTAGCACCAAACCGTGGGAGTGTGAATTTCTGTTAGAATGGTGCACTGACTCCGTTAAATATTTAGGCATCCACATACATCTGGACACAGCTTTGATCATACGCCTCAACTATGGGCGAGCTGTCAGCATCCTCGAAACACAAATAGAGCGCTGGCTGAAACTGCCGTTATCCATCGCGGGAAGAGTTGTGATTCTTAAGAGGGTGGTGCTTCCCAAGTTTTTATATCTTTTTAACAACATCCTGATACCCCTTCCCAATCGCTTTTTTCTGACATTATGGTCCATTCTTATTAGATTGATATGGGGGGGCAAACAAGCTCGCGTACGGTGGCAGCTGCTCACACTTCCCTATGAGAGACGGGGATACAGAGTTCCAGATCTCCATTTATACTATCTTGTGGCCCAATGTAGCTACGCTTATGCTTGGTGCCTGATGCCAGGATCCCGTTCCTTTGCCCGGAGTCTGACTTTGTCCTGCCTGAGAAATTATCCTTGGCGCTTCCCAAGGGAGTTCCTAGAGACCCAAATGATATTCAGACTGTGTCCACCACCAGTTGGGCTTGGGAGAAACTGAGACGTATTATCACTATATTCCACGTCCCTATCGCTGCCCAACGACCGCTGGTTACCAATTACTGGGGATAGAGTGGTACAGCGCACGTTATCGAAATTTGATGTTACCAAACTGGGATATCTCTACCCTGGTGGCCAGGCTCTCTCGGCGCAAGACGAGGAACGCTTCCCCGACGCCAAGTTTATGGATCGCTTTGTGCTAAATCGGATACGTTCGGCTATGCGCGCGACATTGCCTGATTTCCCGATCGAGCTCGAATCATTTGCTCCACTGACCCTAATCATAGACAGCGAACAAGGAGTTCACCTTATCTCTAAACTATATATAAAGCTTGTTTAGGGATCATCCCGGTAAATGATGACGAGCTCCAGAGGGACTGAGAAGGCGACCTCGTCCGCCCAATCACGTATGATAAATGGGCTAAATGCTGCGCGGTCACGAAGGATGTTTCCCCAAACAGTAGACACAAACTTCTGCATTTCAAATTTTTGCGCAGAATGTACATTCCCCCTGCTAAATCCCATAGACTAGACCAATCCAGACCCCACATCTGTCACAAATGCGCGGCCCCCCATGCTGATTTTTCACACCTTACACGGACCTGCCCAACATTACAGCCATACTGGGAGGCAGTACATAAGACCTTGGGCGAAATGATTAGTCTGCCCCTGATTCCCACCCTGGAAGTTGCTCTGCTGGGCTATGTGGTCAATGTGCCCAAAAAGGTACGGAAATGTGCAGCCCTAAGCCTGCTATTAGCCAAAAGAGAGATTGCAATTCATTGGGGCTGCAGGTCAGCCCTCACTTTTAAGAACTGGATGGGTAGCCTGGCATAATGGAACGCAAAAAGCGAGTTATACGCCACCACTTTACCCTCCTCATCTCGGCCCAGGGACATCTGGGGTCCTTTCAGGGCATACATCGAGCTACATAAACAGCCCGCTACTACACAACTGGAGCGGGGGATAGTCCCAGCTGGGGTGGGTTGAACGTTCCGGTACTTTTCAACATAATTTATTTATGATATATAGAATGTTTTACTGATAACGATTAATTTGCAAAAATTCTGCTTGTATGTCCATTATGCATCAGCTGTGATGTTAACAGATGGTCGGGTGGGAAGATCTCCTACATTGTGGGGCAGACAGTGATTATGGGGCTTGACCTTCAGTTGGGACAATTTCAGCATACATGACTTGTTTTTACATACCTTATTTTGTGCTATTCAAAGTGTGAACTGTGACAGTGATCGAAAATGTCCATACTGTTTGTATGTGAAATTCATAAATAAAGTTTAAAAAAAAAATCTGATGCTATTTGTTGTCTGCAGGTGCATGCTGCAGCATATCTATGTGATTGTCACCATATTGTGCCTGTGGCTTTGCTAAGGCTCGTTTAACTTACTTTCTGATTTGTTATGGTCAGACAAGTTTAAATTAGATGCAGTGGCAATGTGACAGCACAGCAGGCAATTTAAACAAGGTATGACCACTCGGACAGACGCCAATCACTTTAACACCGGTGGGACTCCATCTGCAGTGGTAGCAGATCTGCACGCTGAACTTCCCTGTCCACTTCCAACTTAGCACATAATATTGGCAATGGCTGGTCCACCGTTCATCATCCTGCTTCAAACCCGTAAATGGTGTCACTTTTACTGGCACTGAGGTGGAAACTGGGCTCACCAATTATCTCACTGAATCCAAGTAGAGGAGAGGAGTTGGCCTTAAGGCTAGGGCGGTTGACCTAGAATCTGGGGAACCGGGTTTGAGTCTTGGCAACGACGCTAAACATCCTGTGATTTTGGGCAAATCACTTAATCTCCCCGTGCCTAACAAAAATGAATGTGTCCTTGTGTAACGCAACTGGTGCTCGTGTAAAGCCCTCTGATACCCGATACCTTCGGGTCAAGTTCGCGCTATATAAAACTCTGTAACAAGAAGAAAACAAAAACAAAAAAGTAAAACTGATGCAAGGGCAAAGTGTTACACGCATCTGCGCTTCACATACAATGAGGTACCACACTACATAGATAGTAGGGATGACTCTGCAATGGCGCTCTCGGTGCACCTTTTGGGATTCAGCGGTTGACTTACAAATGATTTGCACCATATCAAGTGCTGCAGGGGTGATGGATCATTGAATGACAGTTTTCATTAATGACTGAGGGAAACTGCCAGTACTGGTACTAGTCTGGAAGAAGTGGAGATTGCTGAGTGATCCTTAGGTGACTGTCTGCCAAGCTGCTCACCTCCTTCTAAGAGAATCGGGAAGGTCTCCTGGGTTATGCGGCTCTTGAGGTCATCTCATGAACTTTTGCGTGCCATTACAACCCCTAAAAAGAATGTCTCCACAAAGGACTCCATCAAATGAGCCACCTTATAGATTGGAAGGAATTGTTACATACCATGTAGGATATGCTCTAAGTAAACGAACATGTGGCCCACGCAGTGTGTAGTGCTTGTGGTAGGTGCACTCCACTGTGAAGAGACCTAAAGGTTGTAAATATTCAACATGTTGAATCGCAAGTGACGTCATTCATGGGCCACGTGTAACAGTGCTCCCAGACAAGGGAGTGTCAGTCGATGTCAAGTCCGCAGAAAAGTTAATACAAGTGAAACCAAAGCCACAGCCCCATCCCTGCAAAAGAATATATGCCCATGAAGCAGCCATTTTTGCCTCTTCGGGACACAAGTACCTCAGTGCAGAAACTATCAGTGGCACAGGCACGGTTCTCCACTACACCACAAATACATCACACACTATTTATTCAGCACTAAGTGCAAACCCGTCAACGTGAAGGCTTTCTTGAGAAATACATCTATAAGTATAAAAATTAACTCAAGAACCTGGAAGAGGCTGACATGTTTCAAGGTCTCACCCCATCAATATTGCCAGTCAATTCCCAACAAAGTCATCTAAAGAGGGCCACATAACAAGTGGTTTCATGGCTGCCCTTAATAGAGCCTGCTGGCTTTCAAAGCTGTATATCAATATAGAGAACTGATTCTAGGTTCACTGGTATTACTGGGCTCCAACTGCATCAGTTCGGATTCTTATATCTCTTATGGACCACCTTACTAATGGAACCAAAACTTGTCATTAGGTACACGATTTTAGCACTTGACCCTCAAGGCAGCAAAGCAGTGGTCTAATACATAATTGTTTTATGTACCTTTAAATAAAATATTTTTTCTCATAATTTAAGAATTGAGAATTGCAATGCTTCCGTGGAATCCTCGTGTTCCTGACTAGTTGGCGCATGGGCTTCATCTTCTGGATTTGGTTACGATTTTAAAATTTCCCATATCAACTTGATTGGTCCTTGCTTCACGCAGACTGTCACCTTTGAGGCAGAAAGTTGTATTAGTAGGTGCTTCTAGAGAAACTGATTGGAGCTCAGTGTAGGGATCTGGAGGAAGCTCACAACATGACCTCTTTGAAAGCTTGACTTCTCCGTGTGGCGAGGAGCTGATTCCTGATCAGTGGATTAAAATCTGTACATTGAAAGAAAGAGAGCTTCCCAGGAGCCAGAAGACCATTACAGACTAACTGTCAAGAATACAACCAAAGAATATGCTTTGCCGGAATGTCATTGTAGGAGACATTGCCGCAGTGTGGTGAGCCTGCAGTACCTTAATCCACCACATATCATGCCTGACTTAGTGGGAACCCTTAAAACGCGTTTCCAGTCAGAGACAAGTATTTTCTCATTCACCCTGTGTCTTATAGTCGTGTCCCATCGGCTGAGTCTGGGAGTAGTTTCCAGAACCATGTTTGTAGTACTCATTTAACCCCTTCGCTGCTAGGCCTTTTCCCCTCCTGTGCTAAGCCTTTTTTGGGCTATTTGGGGTAGTGCGCGCTTAGGCCCCTGTAACTTTTTGACCACATTAGGTATCCACGCCAAATTTGCGTCCTTTTCTTCCAACATCATGCGGATTCTAAAGGTACCCAGGGTTTGTGGATTCTCCTAGAGGGTTCCCAGAAATTAGTCAAAATACAGCAAAATTTAGTTTTTTTTGTGAAAAATGGGGAAAAGTGGCTGCAAATGAAAGCGTCTGGGTTTTTCTCTGCACATGATATCATAAAAGGGTTTGTGGAGCTGAAATCACCATTTCTCCAGCTTTTAGGGAATGACAGATTTTTGTCAGAAATCCAACATTTTTTACACAGTTTTGACATTTTTCTGGGACATACCCTATTTGTGCTATTTTTTGTGCTTTCAACCTCCTTCCAGATAATGGTAGAAATGGGTAGAAAAGCAATAATGGATCCTGGAAAGCTATACATTTTTGAAAAGTAGACAAAATTCTGAATTCAGCAAGGGGTCATTTGTGTAGATCCATCAAGGTTTCTTTATAGAAACTAACAGTTAAATATAGGAAAAATTAAACATTTGTTGAAAAAATCAGCCTTTTGTGTCAACGTTTTCACCTGTAACTTCTTCTAATTATGACATCTCTTTGAAAGCAATGTACCGTTACATCTGCTGAACCTTCCTGATTGTGGGGATATATAGGACTTGTAGGTTCACCAAGAGCCCAACGAACCCAGAGTAAAAAACTGAGCAGCATTTTGTAATGATTTTTTTTTTGTTCCGGGTATATAGCAATTATTGTGTGAAAATGTGTACATGGAAAAATTGGTATGAAAGACACCTATGTATTTCTGAAATGGGAACAAATTACAGAGTTTCGAAACAGTGCATATTTGCACATTTTCGAAATTGGGAATACTCATACTTACATGACAATTATTGGTCATGTTTCAAAATGACTTTTTTTTTACACAATGTCTTTCATTTGAAAGGGAGAAATGCATCAAAAATCAATGGGTAATAACAGTTGCTTTACAAATCTGAACTACCCTAAGTCTCCCGATAAAAATGGTACCTCACTTGTGTGGGTAGGCATAGTGCCCACAACAGGAAGTGGCTCAAAACCTAAGGTGAACACACCACATTTTCACACTGAAAATTTACACATTTTTTGTGAAGAGTCTAGCTGTAGTTTTTGAACCCTAGCTCTGCCGGCACCTAGGGAAAACTAGCAAACCTATACATTTTTGAAAACTAGACACCCAGGGGAATCCAGGATGGGGTGACTTGACTGCCTCCCACCATGATCTGTTACCCAGAATCCCTTGCAAACCTAAACATTGACAAAAAAAACACTTTTTCCCCACATTTCTGTGGTGGAAAGTTCTGGAATCTGCGTGGATCCATAAATTTCCACCCACCACGCGTTCCCCAAAGTCCTACGAGAAAAATGGTACCTCACTTGTGGGGGTCGGCCTAGTGCCCGCGACAGGAAACGGCGCAAAATGCAACGTGGTCACACCTCAATTTTGCAGTAAAAATTGACCCTTTTTTGGCAAAGTGCCTAGCTGTAGTTTTTGAACGCTAGCCCTGCCGGCACCTGGGGAAACCTAGCAAACCTATATATTTTTGAAAACTAGACACCCAGGGGAATCCAGGATGGGGTGACTTGACTGCCTCCCACCATGGTCTGTTACCCAGAATCCCTTGCAAACTTAAAAAATTGACAAAAGAAACACATTTTCCCCACATTTCTGTGATGGAAAGTTCTGGAATCTGCGTGGATCCACAAATTTCCACCCACCCCGCGTTCCCCAAAGTCCTACAAGAAAAATGGTACCTCACTTGTGGGGGTCGGCCTAGTGCCCGCGACAGGAAACGGCGCAAAACGCAACGTGGTCACACCTCAATTTTGCAGTGAAAAATGACCCTTTTTTGGGAAAGTGCCTAGCTTTAGTTTTTTAACCCTAGCCCTGCCGGCACCTAGGTAAACCTAGCAAACCTATGTATTTTTGAAAACTAGACACCCAGGGAAATCCAGGATGGGGTGACTTGAGTGACACCCACCAGGGTCTGTTACCCAGAATCCCTTGCAAACCTAAAAAATTGATTAAAAAACCACT
This sequence comes from Triturus cristatus, assembly GCF_964204655.1. NCBI lineage: Eukaryota > Metazoa > Chordata > Amphibia > Caudata > Salamandridae > Triturus > Triturus cristatus. Next base: position 403,338,939 of record NC_140579.1, on the reverse strand, counting down.
TTCTCCCCACATTTCTGTGATGGAAAGTTCTGGAATCTGCGTGGATCCACAAATTTCCACCCACCCGCGTTCCCCAAAGTCCTACGAGAAAAATGGTACCTCACTTGTGGGGGTCGGCCTAGTGCCCGCGACAGGAAACGGCGCAAAACGCAACGTGGTCACACCTCAATTTTGCAGTGAAAAATGACCCTTTTTTGGGAAAGTGCCTAGCTTTAGTTTTTTAACCCTAGCCCTGCCGGCACCTAGGTAAACCTAGCAAACCTATATATATTTTTGAAAACTAGACACCCAGGGAAATCCAGGATGGGGTGACTTGAGTGACTCCCACCAGGGTCTGTTACCCAGAATCCCTTGCAAACCTAAAAAATTGACAAAAAAAACACTTTTTCCCCACATTTCTGTGATGGAAAGTTCTGGAATCTGCGTGGATCCACAAATGTCCACCCACCCCGTGTTCCCCAAAGTCCTACGAGAAAAATGGTACCCCACTTGTGCGGGTCGGCCTAGTGCCCGCGACAGGAAACGGCACAAAACGCAACGTGGTCACACCTCAATTTTGCAGTGAAAAATGACCCTTTTTTTGGCAAACTGCATAGCTGTAGTTTTTTAACCCTAACTCTGCCGGCACATAGGGAAACCTACCAAACCCATACATTTCTGAAAACTAGACACCCGGGGGCTTCCAAGGAGGTATGGCTTGCGTGGATCCCCCAACGTTTCCTTACCCAGAATCCCCTGCAAACCTCAATTTTAGCTGAAAAAATCACTTTTTTCAGACATTTTGGGGTGGGAAAGTTGTGGCATCACCGGGCTCACACTAATTTACCACCACCCAGCGTTCCCCCAGGTCTCCCGGTAAAAATGGTGCCTCACTTGTGCGGGTACTTGGGCCTCCCACACAAGTGAGGCACCATTTTTACCGGGAGACCTGGGGGAACGCTGGGTGGTGGTAAATTTGTGTGAGCCCGGTGATGCCACAACTTTCCCACCCCAAAATGTGTGAAAAAAGTGATTTTTTCAGCTAAAATTGAGGTTTGCAGGGGATTCTGGGCAAGGAAACGTTGGGGGATCCACGCAACCATACCTCCCTGGAAGCCGCTGGGTGTCTAGTTTTCAGAAATGTATGGGTTTGGTAGGTTTCCCATGATGGCCGCCGAGCACCGGGCCAAAAACTCAAGTGACCCCCCTTGCAAAACCAGGTGGTTTTGCGATAGGCCATTTTGATGTCGCCTCACTACGTTTTGGGCCCTTGCCTGCCGCGGGTACTTGGGCCTCCCACACAAGTGAGGCACCATTTTTACCGGGAGACCTGGGGGAACGCTGGGTGGTGGTAAATTTGTGTGAGCCCGGTGATGCCACAACTTTCCCACTCCAAAATGTGTGAAAAAAGTGTTATTTTCAGCTAAAATTGAGGTTTGCAGGGGATTCTGAGTAAGGAAACGTTGGGGGATCCACGCAAGCCATACACCCTGGAAGCCGCCGGGTGTCTAGTTTTCAGAAATGTATGGGTTTGGTAGGTCTCCCTAGATGGCCGCCGAGCACCGGGCCAAAAACTCAAGTGACCCCCCTTGCAAAACCAGGTGGTTTTCCGATAGGCCATTTTGATGTCGCCTCACTACGTTTTGGGCCCTTGCCTGCCGCGGGTACTTGGGCCTCCCACACAAGTGAGGCACCATTTTTACCGGGAGACCTGGGGGAACACTGGGTGGTGGTAAATTTGTGTGAACCCGGTGATGCCACAACTTTCCCACACCAAAATGTGTGAAAAAAGTTATTTTTTTCAGCTAAAATTGAGGTTTGCAGGGGATTCTTGGTAAGAAAACGTTGGGGGATCCACGCAAGCCCTACCTCCCTAGAAGCCGCCGGGTGTCTAACTTTCAGAAATGTATGGGTTTGGTAGGTTTCCCTAGATGGCCGCCGAGCACCGGGCCAAAAACCCAAGTGACCCCCCTTGCAAAACCAGATTGTTTAGACATAACTATTGGTTTGTTCCTACAGCGTGAGAATTTTGGAACAATATTGCAATGAAAATGTGGCAGACATTTTGAGGTTTGCAGGACATTGGGGATAAAAAAACTTATTGAATTCACAAGAGAGACATCAACATGAACTCCCATGGGTTTTCGACAATATCTACAGTTGGTGGGTTACTCTTACATGGAAAATACACCTTGGCAGAGAAACTCAAGACAAAGATTCCTGCACAACCATCTATTCCTCAAACACACACACATACTGGTTGGATATGGCACGAGGGCAAGTCATGGTTCAGCGTATTAAATTGTATTAACAAGAGATTTCACAAAAATGAAATGCACTGTCAATAATTAAATGCACAAAAAACCAAACAAATGACTCGCAGCTCGTGAGCTGTAAAGCCACGTCAAGGCACCAACCACTTTACAGGCCATTCACACACCTTTCATACGTGATACAAACAAGACCATTCACACCACCAGGCACAAAAGCAACACATTACAAAATTCACAAAAAGGGACAAGGTACACCCTGCTTCAGAAAAACAAATATTACTGCACAGCCATCGAATCCTCAAGCACACACACATACTGGTAGGATTTGGCACGAGGGTGAGTGATGGTTCAGTAGATACAATTGTATTAGCAAGTGATTTCACAAAAATGAAATGCACTGTTAATAATTGAAAGGGCGAGAAACTGAACCATTGACTCACAGCTCGTGAGCTGTAAAGCCACGACAAGGCACCAACCTCTTTACAGGCCATTCATACACCTTTCCTACGTGTGAGACATACAAAACCATTCACACCGCCAGCTGCGGGCCCATCACATAACAAAACTCACACCAGCACACAGCGCCATTCAAGGGCCCATCACTTTCACACACCCACAATCCTGACACAGCAACTACACAGGCTGATGGATTGCGTGGAGTGGCACTCAGCTAGCAGTGTGTGTAGTGACCAGCAGAAAGTCACTACTCACACACAGCCAGCCGAGCGCCAGTCCACACACACCGCTAGCAGACCGCCAGTCCACGCACACCGCTAGCCAAACACCAGTCCACGCACACCGCTAGCCAAGCGCCAGTCCAGGCACACCGCCAGCCAATCGCCAGTCCAGGCACACCGGCAGCCAATTGCCAATCCACGCACACCGCCAGCCAAGCTCCAGTCCACGGACACCACCAGCCAAGCACCAGTCCGCACACACCACCAGTCCACGCACACCGCCAGCAAAGTACCAGTCCACGCACACCGTCAGCCAAGCACCATTCCACGCACACCGCCAGCCAAGCTCCAGTCCACGCACACCACCAGCCAAGCACCAGTCCACGCACACCGCCAGTCCACGCACACCGCCAGCCAAGTACCAGTCCACGCACACCGCCAGCCAAGCACCATTCCACGCACACCACCAACCAAGTGCCAGTCCACACACACCAACAGCCAAGCGCCAGCCTGCACACACCGCCATCACATTTAGGATTTTTTTTGAAAAAAATAAAAACACAAACAAATCGCAAATAGATACAAATCTGCAAACACAAAATCAGCAACTAAATACATTGCACTAACGCCAACCTTGAAACAGAATCCCATTTTCCAAAGAATACAGACCAGGCAGTTCACTTTACAACTCATGAATGCTCCCAAAAATTATTTTGCGTGTGGTACGCTCTAAAACAAGCAGAGACATACAGCCCAGGTTTAGAAGGACAGTCGGGCAGTACATACGAATCTCCTTCCGCGTACCTCTTCGCCAACAGACTCTACATCTCCTACTGGGAAAATCTTTTGAGGGTGTGGGAGGAATGTGATCAGGAAAGTGGCGATCTCTCAATCTAGCAACATCCTCCACCACTCCTACTCTAGGAACACTTGCCTGTTCCACTACAACAAGGCTGCTTATTACAGACTCCTGAAACTTAGCAAAAGTCATCTTTGACTCAGGGCAAGAATCCTGGAACACAACAAAAGCATTAAACATTGCCAAGTGGAAAAGATGGATAGCTAACTTTTTGTACCAAATGTAAGCCTTACGAAGAGCAGCGTAAGGTTCCAACCTCTGATCTACTCTGTCAACACCACCCATGTGCCTATTATAGTCTAAAATGCACACAGGTTTGCGTGCTTCTGCGACCTGACCCCAAACAGTCACAGGAGCAGTGCTTTCATCATGGATGGTAGTCAGCATGTAGACATCTCTCCTGTCTGAAAACTTCACAGCAAGAAGCTCCTCGCAACGCAACGCACTGTACTGTCCCCGCGCAAGCTTTTGACAAACAAGTACTTTTGGGAATCCTTTACGGTTAGAGCGGATTGTGCCACAAGCAAGAGTGTCCACTTTGGCCAATTCCCTGAACAACCGCACACCAGTGTAGAAGTTATCTACATATAAATGGTGGCCTTTGTTAAAAAATCCTCTACCAAGTTCCCAAACAATTTTCTCAGTCACTCCAAAAGCGGACTGACAACCAGGGAGGTTAATCCTGGATTCCTTACCGGTGTACACCCTGAAATTAGAGACATATCCAGTCCTACTGTCACACAGCATATACAGCTTTATTCCATAGCGTGCCCTCTTACTAGGAATGTATTGCCTAAAAACCAAGCGGACCTTGAACAACACCAAAGACTCATCCACTGCAATTTCTTTCCCAGGAGCATAAATCTCAGAAAATCGATCAACAAAGTGATCAAGGACAGGCCTAATCTTAAAAAGACGGTCACACTCAGGGTGATCTCGTGGCAACGCTAAACCATTATCAACAAAATGCATCATCCGAAGCAGAAGCAAATACCTGTCACGACTCATGACTGCCGGAAAAATAGCAGTTGCCATCAAGGGACTAGTAGACCAATATGAAGACATTGATGGCTTCCTTAGCAAGCCCATCAAAAAAGTTAAACCCAAGAACTTCTTCATCTCTTCAAGATATGTGGGAGTCCACCGGGTAGCTCTAGAGTGTGGCTTAAGACTGGCACTGTTGTCCCTCAAAAACTGTTCGGCATACAAATTAGTCTGCTCAACAATCTCTGCCAAAAACACTTCGTCCATAAACAACTGAAAAAAAATTATCGGCAAAACATTTTCAGTATTCACTCTACACCCTGGAACACCAGTAAAGTCTGGCAATGCCGGCTGCACCATGCCAGGGGCAACCCAGAGGTCATCACTTTCAAAGGGAAGCCTTGCAGCCCCAGCCTGCAGCCCAGATGCCTCTTGCCGCACTACACCAACGGGAAGCCTTGCAGCCGCAGGCTGCAGCCCAGAAGTCTCTTGCCGCACTACACCAACGGGAAGCCTTGCAGCCCCAGGCTGCAGCCCAGATGCCTCTTGCCGCACTATCAGCACATCATTCTCCTCCTCTAACACAGGCACTTCATCCGCACTGAGAGTATCTTCATCATCCGATGACTCCATATGGAGAGAAAACTCACTGCCAGAATCGTCCCCTGCCTCCTCTCCCTCAGATGCAGAGTCAGTCTCTGAACCAATATCAGAGGAAGACTCAAACAGCAAACCAACAACCTGCTGAGCAGTAATCCTGCGGCTAGCCATTATACTTACTAAGATAGAAGACTGCACAAACAAGTCAACAACAACCAACAATGTGCAAACCAAGTAAGTAAAGAAATGTGTACCTTTATCACAAAGATCAATGTACTCAAAAACTATACAATTCAATTACAAGAGACAGCTGCACTCACCAGAACCTACTCTGCAGTGACACAGCAAAAACCAACGATATCCAACTAAAAAGAAGAAAAAAAAAAAAATTACTCACAAGACAACAAAATACACATCGAGCACCAATGCAAACAGTTTTTGACACTCAAAAACCAAACATACTGCTATTATTACACCATTTGCAAAAAAAAATTCATGCAGAGAAATCAAACACATTTACATTGTAAAAAAAAAAGTCTCTTACCAAACTACACAAACAGCAGAACCACCAGTAACGAAACCGCTAACTGGAAAGAGCAAAAGCCTTCACCTAGAACAAAAAAGTAAAAAAAAAAAACATTACAATTGCAAATCACAAAAAATATAACAATAAACATTATAATATGCTATGTAACTACCCAAATGGTCAATCGGGTTGTGTGCCAGGTGGGGCAGACAACAGCAGGGGAAAAAAAACAGGCTAATCTGTCCAGAGGCGGGGTGTCCAAATACATATTATAAAAAATTGCCCGCTGGAAGCAACCCTTGCCCAAGGGGTCACTTCCATTTTTATTTAAACTAATTCCCTGGTGTCTAGTGGGCTTTTCTGCCCCCCCCCCCCCCCCCGGACCAGAAACGGCTACACACAAGACCGATCTGCTCCCAGGGGGGGCAGAAAAGTCTTGATAAATAATTGGGCCCCCAGGAAGCGACCCTTGCCCAAGGGGTCGCTTCCTTTACTCAAAATATAACATCCCTGGTGTCTAGTGGGCTTTTCTGCCCCCCCTGGGAGCAGAAACGGCTACAATATCAACCGATCTGCCCCCAGGGGGGGCAGAAAAGTCTTAATTATATTTTTAGCCCCCAGGAAGCGACCCTTGCTCAAGGGGTCGCTTCCTAAAACTAGAAAAGACATCCCTGGTGTCTAGTGGGCTTTTCTGCCCCCCCCCTGGGAGCAGAAACAGCGACTGATGCGACCGATCTGCCCCCAGGGGGGGCAGAAAAGTCTTAATAAAATTTTTGGCCCCCAGGAAGCGACCCTTGCCCAAGGGGTCGCTTCCTAAAACTAGAAGAGACATCCCTGGTGTCTAGTGGGCTTTTCTGCCCCCCCTGGGAGCAGAAACGGCACCTTATGTGACCGGTCTGCCCCCAGGGGGGGCAGAAAAGTCTGAATTTAATTTTTCGCCCCCAGGAAGCGACCCTTGCCCAAGGGGTCGCTTCCTAACACTAAAAAATACATCCCTGGTGTCTAGTGGGCTTTTCTGCCCCCCCCCCCCCCCGGGAGCAGAAACGGCAACAAAAACGACCGATCTGACGAAAAGTCTGAACATTTATATGGGGCCGAAGGAAGCGACCCTTGCCCAAGGGGTCGCTTCCTAAACACAAAAAAGACATCCCTGGTGTCTAGTGGGGCATCCCTGCTCCACGATCGCGACGCTGTGCGCGATCGTGAAGCAGGAATGCCCAGCATTGAGACATCAGGGGAGAGGAAATACTCTTTCCTCTCCCCCGATGCCTCAAGGCATCCCAATTCCCCCCCCCACCCCCGCCACACCTGAGCGAAAAACTTACCATCTCCGTTGGACGCGCTGGAAGAAATGAATTCCAGCGCGTCCAACGCTTCCTGATGACGTCGGCGCGCGCTGTGCGCGCTGACGTCATGGGGAAGCGTGGGGGGGCTCGGGGGTGGCAGCGGAAACTCTTCCGCTGCCATCCCCCTCTGTAGGGGCAGGATCGATGCCCCAGGGGGGGAGCGCCAGCGCTTCCCCCAGGGGCTGTGCTCATGACGGAGCGGTTCCGTCATAAGCACAGCCCAACCGATGCTCATGACGGAACCGCTCCGTCATGAGCATCGAAGGGGTTAAAGGCTTTAAAGTTTTCTTAACCTCAACCCCAGTTGCCTAGATGTTTCTGAGAACCAAAGGGCCAGTTTGGATCCCCAGGTTCTCCACTACTTCAAATTCTCGCCCACAAGATGCCTTTCATGAGATACATCTCCTAAGGTTTGGTACCACCACAGGACATGTGGGTGCTAACCAATTTCCAGCACCAGTACTCCTCCTTTTGTGAGTCTAACTTTTGTACTGTACACATTGCAGTGAGCACCCATGAGCAGCACCGTGAATGGGTGTCTGAAATAGGAAACAACATAGTGTTCAGGGCTAAGAATTAATATTAGGAATTCCATCATAGCAAGGGTGGGACAATAAGTTTGCAGAAGGGATACGCTGTAGGCTTCCCATAGTGCGGGATTACAAATGGTGTACCGCCACACAACGATTTATTAGACGGTTTGAAGATTCTACAGTCCTTATGAAGACCTTTCAACTCCCATTACTCTACTGAGGTCAAAACGCACTACACCGATGCTAGTCTTAAAAGTGATCAAATGAAAAACACTTGGAAAACTATGAGGAACACCAATATCAACTAAAGGACATTAAGGAAATTATAACTTGGAAGTCCCCTTTACCAGGTTTGATTAATGTGCGACTGTTCAGAGTGGTCTCATAGGAACACAGATCCACAATCTTGATTGGTGTATTATACCATCTAGACCCTCATCATTTACATCCAGGAAAGCAATGAACAAAGCTATGTTTCATATGAAATTCTTTTACTGTGTCTGTTTCTGTGTGGCATGCAGTGCAACTGTATAGCACTATTAAGTGGTGATGGGCATATCTCATTTTAATATTGTGATTTATCTATAAAATGGGTTTCCTTAAAAAAAGAACAAATATAATGGTATTCCTCAATGGGTTTGTGTAAGGGTTACTGTTGGACTTGGCCCTTTTGGCAGGTTCACCTCTGAACTTTTTGCCTTAAACTCTGACATAGTGGTAGTGATTTTAGGCCTCTGGGCACTTTAGCACTGTGGCCCAGTGTAAAGTGCGTTCGCGCTCTGAGTGCGTGTGGTGAGATTGGGTGCCCTCCCATAGGAATGCATGGGGGATATGTGTGTCCATGGTTATTCCTTGTATGAGAGGAGTGCAGGGTCGAGTTTAGTATGTGCGAACTCGTGAGAATAAATGCTGCGCAATGGTGTGCGCAGATTTATGGTGACTGGTGGAGAAGTGCCACTTTTAGAAGTTGGCATTTCTGTGTGCTGTGTGTCTGCCTGCCTGATGTGGAGTGCATGTCTGGCTTGTGATTGACAGGTGCTGGATGGTGTGGGGAATTCCAGGAGCCAGGGTGAGTCTGCCCAGTGGTGAATAGAGAGATCTGCATGCAGATAGGAGGGAGGAGTTGCACCTGGGACCTAAATAGGGCTGTGCCTTCCCTACACAATGCTGGCTCCACCTCCTGTGGTGCGTCTGAGCACCTAGCCCCCACCTGACAAAGGAGAGAGGAGCTGAGCAAAACAAAGTGCTCCAAAGCTGCCCCAAACCAGTTCTAACTGGTATCCCTAATCCCTATGCTGTGACACAAAGGGAGTTGCTAATATAAATATAGGGGCTGTGTCCCCATAACATTGTTTTTTTTTTTTTTTTTTTTTATTGAGTTTTGAAAAACATAACAATGCGAGAATATCGGCTGTGCAGATCTTTAGGAACAAGTGCGGAGATACATCATTACACTCCCCCCTCATATACAAACAGCAGTACAACTTCATGGCAGCAGACCATAGAAAGACCCCCCTTCCAGAGCCCACTCGTCTCATCCGCCCGTGTCCACCAAAGGGAAATGACTCAGTCAGAACTCCCCAACCATGTGCAGCGGGCACCCCCATTGTCGGCTCAGCTCCCCCAATGCAGCCCGCCCCGAGAGCGCATATTCCCCCAATTCCCAACAGGGAGGACTACCAGAGCTACCCCACTCCCGTAGGCACTATTCCGGAACTGGCTCGCGGTGGGGAAGAGCTCGGGAGGTTAGCGATATAGGTCTTGTAGGGGCCCCAGATATCCTTGGGACGCGCAACTGCAGGGAGGAGACTGGCGTATATCTCGCTGTTTGTGCTGCAATAAGCCATAGACGTGAGCCATGTCCCGGCCGTGGGGGCCGTTCTACCGCCCCAATGTTTTGCCACCTCACGCTTGGCGAGTAGCAGGCCCAGGGAGGCTAGCCTGCGGACGTTCTTGGGGAAGTTAACTGTATAGCCCAATAACGCAACCTCCGGAGTGGGAACCAGCGTGAGCTCCAACATAGCGCCAAGGATCTCGTGTATCTGCGTCCAGTATGATTGCAGTCTGGGGCACGTCCAGGACAGGTGTGCAAAGTCAGCGTGTGGTGCAGCGCATTTCCAACATGTGTGCGGGCGCGCAGGGTCAATGGCGTGGAGCCTAGCTGGGGTCATGTAGCAGCGGCGAAGAAATTTATAATGGAGGAGCTTATGTCGACTATTGAGCGAGATCGCGTCAGTGACTTTGCAACAAGCGGTCCATTGTTCATCTGTTCCCCATAACATTGTTCAGTTGTTCACTTGACTGGAGGGGGGGTGGGGGCTCGCTGCTGCTGGGGCCCAGGAGGGACCGCCATGGGGGCTACCTCCCTGCTGGAGGGCCCTGTGTGCTGGCCCCTGGGCCCAGCTCTGCCTCTGAACCCCTCCCTGGACTTTGCCTGTTCTGTTCCTGATCCTGACTGGAGGGGGGGCTTGCTGCTGCTGGGGCCCAGGAGTGACCGCCATGGGGGCTGCCTCCCTGCTGGAGGGCCATGTGTGCTGGCCCCTGGACCCAGCTCTGCCCCTTCATTTTTCCAGTACCTGTTCTCCCCTGGAGGAGGACTGCTGCTGCAACCCTTTGCGCCGTGTGAGCGCGATGCTTTAATTTGGAGAAAAAGAGCACGAGGGCTCCGCAGTGCAGCGCTGCAAACTTTCCAGAGGGAATCCTGACGTAGGGATTCCCCCTGCTGGAGGGGAGAAAGAGGAGGAAGCCCACCCTGCATGGCCGCCTATTTTTATATTTTAAATAGCAGGAGCCTGGTTGTGGGCGGGGCCTGCGGACGGAAGCGGAAGAGACCGGCGTGACGTGCTGACTCGGGGCTCCCATGCTGGAGGGAGAGCCCCGCGGAGTCGGCCGATGTGGAGAAGCCACGGGTCCCAGGAGGGGCCCCGGGTGAAGAACTGCCGCCGCGGAGGAGTCCCCGCCAGGAAGAGCTGGTGAGTGAAGCCGGCTGGGGGGGGGAGTAAAGTCGAGGCACCACGCCGGTGCCTCTCTCCAGGGCAGCCCCGCTTGACAGAGGGCTGCTCCAACAGTTGGCCTATTTATTTTCAGAACCCCACGTGGCTCCAACATGGGGCATATCGAGTTTCAGAGTCTACGTGGCTCCAGTGCGGGGCACAGTTGTTTCCCGAGCCTGCGTGGCTCCCACGGTGTGAGAAGTTGGCCTGGTATATGATGCTCACTAGTTAAAGTGATCACCTTGTACCATGCCAAGCAACCCTTATGGTGTGGTTGTAAGTCAACCTTTTCGGACTAGCTGCCCTAGTGGTAGCGTAGGCTAAGCAGTCTTTGAGGCTAAACTCGTGAAGCGTGTTAAGCCAGCTGTTTCACCAAATGTAACCCCCTTTTATACCAATGAAAGGACACCACACAGATATATATTCAAAATATATATGTATTTATTTCTCAAAGTAACCCCTAGTCTCTTTATGAGCACAGGAGCACAAATCGTCAAACAAGATTATCACAGAATACACAGAAGTTGCACGTTATATGGATAGGCCCTGGTGGCCACTCAAACCATATACTAAAATAGTGGTATAAGTACCACGAACAGAAAAGGGAAAAGGCCTAGGGCCTCTAGAATCGCTGGGCCTACAAGGAGCTAACGTCAGTTAGTGACCAGGAGGTCCACGGGTGGCGTGTGCAGAGCAAATAGTCACACGCGTGCTCCCATAGGTTTCAATGGGTGCGTAAAAAGTACAAAGTTACTGCAAAGGAGATCTTCCGGGTTGACTAGGAACTTAAGATTTGGAACACAGGCACTAGAGATGTATTACTACACATGGGCACCGGAGTACCAGCTTTACCTCACCCACAGGAAGCGGGTGCATAGGCCTCGAAGTGCGTCGGGTTTCTTCTATCTGTTCCGTGGAGCTTGAAGACAAAGATGCTGCAGGCGGTCGGTCCGGGAGAGATGCAGTGGATCCAAGAGTGGATCGGAGATAATGAAGACTTGTAAGCAGAGGGGACAGTGTTCACAGTCACTAGCCAGTGACCCGCGTGGCACCAGGTGGGTACCAGGCGATGTCGGGTGCAAACAGGTGATGAGGGGTAGCTTGTCTCCGCAGCCACGTGGTCCCTGAAGGTCGACGACGTCCAGGAGTCGGCTCACGAGCTGTCCCACGCAGGCTCTCGCTGTCGGCGGTGTCGGCGACTTGATCGAAGCAAACAAGCCTTGGCAAAAGCAATTGTAGGAGGATTCGGAAATCAGCTGTTGGTTCTGACCAGCAAGGTCAGAGGGATTGCTCCTTTGGAGGGGAGCAAGGGCAAGTCTGGAGCAACCAGACCAGCAGTGTATTTCGTAGAGTTCGTCGCCAAGATGGCCACTAGCCAGCGGGCCAGCAACCGGTTAGGCGCGTCGAGTGGCAAAATGCAGAAGGGCCCCACGCAGATCGTGGAGATGCTGGAGGGCTCACCTTTGGTGCAGATGCTGCTCGGGGGTTGGGCTTCTCAGGACCCAAAGCACAACTTGGAGGGAGCCTCTGTTGTTGCACTTGTCAGCTTGTCGTAGTCGTTCCAAGATGGCTGGCTCCACGTGTCTCGGTGCCTCCACGGGTCTCCTCTTTTCAGGGACTGTGGATCGGGCGGTGAGAGGTCTGGAGGTCCAGGTCTTGTCAGTCTCTGGGCTCGGGCTCCGGCGGGAGGCGGCGGCAAAGCAGACGTTGATTCGCTGGATGGTGCTTGCGTTAGCAAGGTGGTCACTCCCTGACCACAGGGGAGATTTTCTTCAGTCTTCTGTGCAGCAGAATGTCGAAGTTCCCGTCTTCTTCTTAGTTTCAAGTTGATTCCAGGATGTCTGAAGTCTTAGGACACAGCTCCTACCTTTAAGCGGATTCTAGGGGCCGGACTACCTGCTAGGTCCCTCCCTATGGGTGGGACCAGGAAGGGGGGTGGTTACACCCCCAATCCTTTGTCCAGCTCGCCCCAGGCCCGGGACTGGTGTGCCCCAGGACCGGTTTGGACTGGCATATGCACCGAGGCTCCTTGTGAGCCACAGGCATGTCTGGTTTCTTTCAAGCCCTACCTGACCAATACACAAAATCCTGTCTGGGGTGGTGCACGCACCTCCCCTGGCAGGAAACCCTTTGTCCACACCTCCCAAGCTGGAAGGACTCCCAGCAGCAGGAGGGCAGACTTGTGTCTGTGGTGGCAGCATCCATTTTGTGGAGCTGAGGCTATGTCTGATTTTACCCGGGTTTCAGGTACTGTACATGTCGTGTCCCTCTAGAAGGGTGGAATGCTAACCCCGTCGCCAGAATTGGCGAGGGGTTAGTATTCCAATTCGTATGACACCTTACTCGACATGTTTTGATAAAGCCAAACCAAAGATAGCATTTAACCGCGAGGTTCATAATGCACTTAAGAGTATATGGTATGACGATATCTGGAAACAGTAGAAGGAAGTTGTTCCGACCACTGCAGACAGGCTCAGCTCATGCCAGAGCACCATCTCACATGGAACCAAGCACTCTGCCTTCAGGATTGTTAAGGCCTGCCATAGGAGTGACTTATAGGTTACCAGGTGTCCCATTTAAGGTTAGGTATAGGTATACTACACCTAAGTAAGAGGTGATTACACCAACTTACCCCAGCTGAGTGATCAGCCAGTTGTGTCAGATTGTTAGGCCAAGCCTGGGGTGGCATAATACATGCTGCAGCCCTTGGCAGGCCTTGGGTACACCAATGCCCTGGGTACCTAGTGTACACTGGTACAGGGGCTGACAGGGTGATCCAACCAATTGGGTATGTACCTAGGGTACATGGAGTCCATTTTAAAGAGAGAACAGCCAGGCTGAGATCCTGAATAGCAGGATCTCAGGCCAACTAAGTCGAAAAACCAGCTAGACACTAGGCAAAAAATTTGGGGGTAACCATAGTCAGATATCCACCTTCCTACACAGGGGCATAATTATTTTTAGAGCCTGAATGGCTCCAACGCTTGGGGGGTATTAATCATTTTCAGAGCACCGTGTGGCTCCAACGTTTGGCCCCATTATTTACAGAGCCCCGTGTGGCTCCAACGAAGGGGGCACATTTGTTTTAAGGGCCATTTTAATATTCCCAGCTGCCCAGCAAGTAGTGGGCAGCTGCACCGTTTAGGTTATTCTTTATTAGGGGGACATGTCTTCTAAGCTAGGAGTGAGATGCACTCCTTCGCCCCCATCCATTCACAGCTGCGCAGCACTTAGTGCCAGCTGCAACGGTTAGGCCTGCGCAGATTGCACACCCTTGACTTTCGCTGCATAGGCAGCAAGGCCTGACTTTTGGACATAGAGCATTTGAGCCCCCTTTGAGATGGCCAGTTGGCCAAGGGGACTGGGAGGCAAATAGGGCGACAGGCCCTAATGTAATGTATGCCTCTACTATGGTCTTTTTAGGAGACCCTGTGCTACTGTGATTATGTGGTGCTAGGAAATGTGATTCATGTAGTATGATTTACGCACCCTGTTCTATTCCTCTAAATGTGTTTTTTATGATTAGGAGGCTGTTTTGCATATTATGGTTTATGCTAGTGAGATTATGTTTCACTGTGTGATTTATGCCTCTAATGTGAGTTATGCTTAGGAGGTTATTGTCTAATGCGTTTAGACTTATGAGAGAATTGCATAATGTGTTTATGCTGGTGAGGTTGGCGCAGAATGTATTCGCCCCAAATGTGATACTGTGCATAATGTGGTTTATGTTACAGGCTGATGCTGAGTACAGTGGTTACCAGTAGTTACTGGTTGTGTTCTATGTTTATGATAAGTTCTACATCTACTAAGTTCACTTTGTGATGGTTCTGACAGTGGTCCAGTTGGCCCTGTCAGGTGAAAATAATCCCTTGTAAATATAATCTAGTGCCAGGTGGCACCGTGTATATGTGTTTACTATTCTAATGTGTTATGATAATACAAAGACTATTTTTAGGTCTCGCGCGCTGCGAGAGTCCTTTTGTACGGGGTCCAGAAACGAAGCCTGGAATCGCACCCGCTCGTGCGTGTGCTTTTCCTTTTGTGGCACGTTATTGGCCTTTGCGTGCGCGTATTTTACAAACCCGACACGCAATAGGCCAAAGGTGGGTGCATTGCTCCGCCCATGGCCTATTGGTGTCTATTACGCGCACCAAAGGCCATGTGGTTTCAATTATCGTGCTCAGACACCGGCGCGATAATTGAAACCACATGGCTCGCTGTGGCGCACGCGCACCACTCGCGGGTTTCAGTGTTTTGCAATAGCGATCGCTTTCGCGATCGCTTTCACTGCCGCTTGTTTTCTGATCTGATTAACTGCTAATCCCTTTTCATTCACATTGTGCAGGGTACTGGACAGGCATTCCTAGGAAATGCAGGTACTACCCCTTAAATGGATTACGCTCGCACTGTGAAGGGGCAGCATTTGCACTGCCTTCAAGAAAAAATTATTGCACCTACGGCTTTATCCAGCACCTCTGCAATTAAAGCTGGACTTTAAAGCTTCACACAGGAGGAAACGTCGCCGTCATTTTCATCTCTCTGCTTCAGTACTAGCGCCAACAATTTCAAACACTGTGCATGGTGCCCGTTTGGGTGAAACAGGCGGCACCTTTGCTTTAAAAAGCAACCCTGCAGGCTCTCTCGAGCCCCCACGGCCCCCTCCCCTCGCCTCTACACATGGAGTTTAGAGAAAGTCCTTTTGGCAGCGAAGGAAATTTATTTATTTTATTTATTTATGGATTTGTATCGCGCTAGAATCGACTCTTAACAAGAGTATCTCTGCGCACAGAAAAGAAGAAAGAAGAAGAAAAAGAGGCCGGCAGCTGCAGGAGGTATATAGTACAGTTCAATTCAGTGTTACATAACTGGAGCGGTTGACAGGTTTCTAAAATAAAAACGTTTTAAGTTTTTTCCTAAAAACAAAGTGTTCTGAGCATTGCCTGAGCTCAAGAGGAAGTTTATTCCATAAAGTTGGACCGGCCACCGACAGGGCTTTCCCACCTTGTCTGATCTTCTTTGTGGTAGGTACTTTAAGTAGGAGTTGGCTACTGGACCTAAGAGGCCGAGTGGGGTTGTACGGAATAAATTTGTGCTTCCAATAAGAGGGTCCAGATCCATGTATGGTCCTATGGATGAGACAGCATGTCTTAAAAGTAATCCTCTTACGGACTGGGAGCCAATGTAATTTGTCAAGGAGTGGTTTGGAAGGTGTTCTTGGGGGGGCGTTCAGCACAAGTCTCGCCGCGGTGTTTTGTATCACCTGGAGTTTTGCTAGGACTCCCTCATTAGCTGACAGCAGGAGTCCGTTGCAATAATCCAGGCGACTCAGCACTAGTGCCTGTACCAAGGTTTTTCTGGTGGAATCAGGTAATAGTAGAAAAACTTTACGTAAAAGTCCAATAACATGAAAACATTGGCCAACCACCCAATTGCCATGCTGTTTGAAAGTGAGCTCCCGATCAAGACGAACCCCTAGGTTTTTTACGACCAGGTTAGGTTCAGGTACTTGACCAAGCTCACATGGCCACCACTCCGGAGTCCACAGAGTTCTAACCTCCCCAAAAAGCATTACTTCGGTCTTATTTACATTACATTGGAGGTAGTTAGATTTCATCCAATTCGCCACATGCCTCTCTATCTCTGTCCGCTGCCTATGCCTTCTTTCCAGATGGGGAGTGCGGTTCGCTCCGCTGTGACTGCAGTTCCTGCTCTCCCTCGGAAACTTTCAAGGCGCCTTTGAAGACGCTCTGCTGGACCTGTTCGGGGGCCCAGGGAGCCGCAGAGCAGTCCGATCTGAAGAGCGGAAAGGCACAAAAGCGGCGCGGAGGGCTCCCTTCTTTCCCTCTCAGCCAGTGGAACATCGGGCATCTATTTTCCATTCAGGTAAACCGACTTTGCGTTCCCTGTCTGTGAGGATGGGTGAGGTATGTGTGAGGTATTCTGACAGATTGCTTCGGTGAGAATCCGCCACGCGCTGTCACTGCACTTGTGCTGCTGTTTGAAGTTCAGGTGACTAGGTGAGGGACGGTCTTTCCGTAATCTTGGAGTTGTACACTAATTCAGTTAAATTGTTCAACAAGACCCTCTCCCTGCCCTCTTCCACATTCCCAGACAGTCAGAGGCTTCTCCCCGGGCTCTTTCTTCTTCTCACTTTATATTTTGGATGCGAGGAAGCAACCAGATCTGTTCGTATTTATACGCCGTTGTATTTTGATAGTTAGTCCAATTGCTTCCAGTGAAGTAATATAAACCCCAAAACCCAAAATGCATTTGGTTAGTTAAAGAAATCCAGTGGTGTAAACATGCGTCGTTCGGTGCCACGGCATCAGTGGGCTACCCCAAGCAACACCTGCAGCTGGACAGTCGCATTCAGGGGATAGCCTAGAGTGGGGGCAGCATCCTGGTCTTCATCCCCGGCTAGATAGGATGGCAGTGTGTCCACCTCTGTTTAATGGCTCATGGCTTCCGAAGTGGATGGGGTGGGGTGAGTGCTGAACATGGGGTGTCCTTTAAAAGGCCAGCAGAGAGCCAGGGCCTCTTTTGTGGTCGCTCTCACACCTGATGCCCCCTATCGGGTGCCCACAAATCGCACGGTCCATCCCAAAAGAACGTGGAGCGCATAAACTACTAGGAACCTACAGGGGATTGGTGACTTGCAAATACTGCACGTAATGAATGGCCTTTGGGCGCACACACGGAACGAGTGATGCGCGCTCCACACATGGAACGAGTGATGCGCGCTCCATATTATAGGGCTTGTTTTATTAGCCGAGGCGAACGTTTTCGAAGCCGAATTGAAAGGTTCTCCTCAGTTCTCACATTATGAACATTGGATACAAACTGTTGACACCAAGAGAGCCCTGATATTTACAGATTTAATGTCCTGCGGAAAAGGGTTGAAAAGGCAGTGGGATTTTAGCAAGGACATTTTTATTGTAGCTGTGGCATCTGATAGAATAATAGTATTTGTTAGCATGTATAGTCTGTCAATTGTTTTAAGGTAATGAAATGAATCGCCTTTGACTTTGTCATTTAAAATATCAACTTGATGTGTGTCCTTTATAAATTATAATAACATATGTCTAGTTTGCTCAGACACTGTATTCATACCTTGTTTTATTTGTAATTGGTCAGAAGGATTGTACTTCGTTTATGTTTCAACTAAACGAATCATAAAATGTTTATAATTTCATATGTGTTTTTTTAATCAATATAGTATTCTAAAGCGTTCAATGTTTCACTTTCGCAGACACGGCTACAACTGCGTGGGTGTCGCTATACTAATTATCTTATGACCCTGTACTTTACCTTTGAAAGTTTATTATATTTCCTGTCTGCTATTTGTACGAAACTTCTGTTTCCTGAAGCGTTCTTAAACCCACAGGTCCTGTCGGCGCCTCATAAAACTGCCAATAAATAATTAAATACATAAATGCATGGCATGTGTATCGATACTTACCTTTATGCACACATTTGCTCTCCTAGTAGGAACTATATAGAACGGTTTCATCTCTGTTTTGCCTGTAAAATACGCTCGTTCCTGAAGAGTATGATATGGAGGGTGCATTATTTCCTGGCACGTGACATCCCCGTGACGTCATTTTGCGTTGGCTATGCCAATCCATTCCCCTTTATGTTATCAGGTGTGTGCTCTTGTGCATAGCACCGTCTGATAGTTCTGCCCTGCTGTGCGTCAGAGGGTATCTGGGGCAGTCACTTCTCTGCCCCTCCATTCTTGGCTGTGACGCATGCTTCTTGCTTGGCTGTTATCCACAGCATCTGCGTGGGCTGTCAAAGATGTAGTAGCCGTGCACGGACCCTTACTTGGAAAAGTTGCCTTATTATTATAATGAATGAATCGCCTGCTCCAAGTGGCCTGTCCTTTTCGCTGTCTTACAGTGAGCTAGGCCATTAATGCCACGCGCTCCTACTGTGATGGCTAGTCTCGCTGATTCATGGAGTGCTGAGACCCGTGTTTGAAGTGTCTCCTGCACTTTGGCTGGCCCTAGGGCAGGAGTTTCTGAGGTATATTTTAAACTCGCTACATCATGATATATGCTATGCTGGAATGCTTGGCAGGCCTTATAAGTGGGATGAAAAAACTAGTGGGGGTCTCTCAAAGGGGCGTGGTCGATGTAATTAAGTGCGTCGCTTAAAAACACCTAAGAAAACAAGCATTTGCAATGCAATAGGTCTCGCATTTACACGAGTTTAAGCTATTGGCATTGTAAATAACAATGCCTTTTATTTATGTTCAAAAAACAAAAATAAAAGGCATTGTCATTTGCAATGTCAATAGCTCAAACTCGCGTAAATGCGAGACCTATTGCATTGCAAATGCTTGTTATTTTTTATTTATGGATCGTGCCCTGGATATGGCTGTTATGCATTAGCCATGTACGGCATTCCAAATTGACAAACCACTTTTTGACATTACTTTTGGCAAGACTGCCTTTATGCACTGGGCCGATCACTGCTAGTGATCTAGCATATGGTGACCGCTGATGTAATCTTGTCTGATATAGTCACTATTACAAGACTAATATTAGTAGTCCCGGATGATTTTCATGGAAGACAAGTAGCTCTTATTACATAAAAGCTGCAGGCCCTGCTTTACGTTCACCATCCTAGAAATGAGATGCAGTGACGTAGATGCCGCCGTCACGTGCTTGCTCGAGCGCTGCTGCCCTCTCGGGGTTAAAGGGGGACTGTTCCTCAGCTTTGGAATAGCGTCCGCCGTGCCTGTGCCAGGCGCGGGTTTCCAACCACCTCCAAATGGCTCTGGGGCCTGGGCCGGGCTAGTTTATTGCTGAATTGGACTAGTGCGAGTTGTTCTCAGAAAACAGGACTGGGATTTATTTTGGAGACTCTCGGGACGCCGTTGCCATGGCAAGTGCTGTTTCCCCCAATTACCCATCCCTCGTTCCCCCCAGCGATGGGGGCACGTTTTGTTGCCTTCAATTCTCACTTGCTCAGCTGCTCCGCGGCTGGAAGCCCGGCTTTTGCCGGAGCGGCGCGGCGGGGAGAAGCCGAAGCAGTCGGGAGTATGTCGCAGTTTGAAAATGAGAGGCGCGCTTCAGGCCCGTTCCCCAGCTGTCGGAGTCTGGAGCACTGGACAGGTTCCCATTATCGAGTGGCGGCTGGGAGCCCTGCCCGCGTCTCAACAAAATAAATGTATTCGTGGATTGCAGCATCTGCGGCGTGCCAAGAAATCCAAGCCTCGCCTTACCTAATGCGCCATAACCATTGCTCGGGGAAAACGCTGCTGTTTGATGAGCTTTTTAACAGTATCTCGAGTAGCGTGCGGATAAATGCATTTTTATTTAAGCTTCCAGATAATGTAGCATCAGCCCTTGGGATTCTGGGTAAAAAACGAACTGTTCTGGAGATACATAATTCACGAGCGCGTCCTTCTATATTTCCAAATGAATGGGATTTAAAGGAAGTCATCACAGACAGAGAAGCCCCTTCTTATCCAATAAAACAAGCGCGCACTGAAGCTGACGAAGAGGGAGTGGGAGGGGGGAGTGGGGGCGGGCACGCAGGCTGCCAAATGGTGCGCTGATCGTGATTGCGATCACATCACGGCGAAAGTGAAAGCAAACCAGTGCTTTCAGGCCTCCACATGCACTGTATTTGGAGGCCTGAAAAGCCACTGTTTGCACTTCCAAAACTCGCTTACTATAAGTCTCGCCAGAGCAGCGCTAATGTGACCGCCCCACTCCCACCCCTCTCTCAAGCATGATTCCCTCCTGTTTTGAGGCCCAGACAATTCCATTTTCCTCTCAGCGACCACGGAGCAACAACTGGCCACCCAAAGCGGCGGGGCTGAATGACAATCTGTCTCAGGTCACACGCTGGTAGACGGCTCTCGGGCGTGGCTGCACAACTTGTGGCCTCAAAGAGATGCTGTGCTCCATTAAACTATTCTTGTGGCTGTACAGTAAGTATCCCGCTTTGTGTTTGAAGCCGTGCGCGCTATTCGAGTTACTGGGCGGGGATAGAAGGTAATGTGCACACGGACGCATAGGGTTCAGGCCTTTCAGCCATCAGTATTTCCTCGTTCTGTCGCTTGTTCTTGTTTTTTTTAGAGTTTGAGATCGGAACCGTTCTGCCAATGTATGGGGTACCTTATTATTTATAGGCGGTACCCTGTGTAGAGTATTCAGCCTGTTGCATACTAAGGAAAGAGAGGGACAGTACCACCCGGCGCACACTTCTGGAGACTCTATAACCCGCTGCTCCTCACTGTGTCCCCAGACCCCCTGCTTCCCCACTAACACCTGATGCGTTACATCACTGTGGCGCACTGCACAGAATATTAGGGGCACAGTAGCCCTCTCTGCAATAGAACTGTACAAAAACGGAGCATAGGCACACAACACGACAGTAGGCAATCTCCCTAGCAGCGTAGAAGAGTGTATTTCGCTGTTTGTGTTGCAAAATGCTAAGCTGTGCAGCCAACTTTGTAAAGTGGGGACTGATTTCCGGCCCCAGTGTAATGCTATTTCCGTTTTAGCCAGCAAAAAACTGATGGCGGCTAATCTACGGATTTTCTTGGGGAAATTGACCACATAACCCAATAATGCAATCTCTGGGAGGGGAGCGAGTGTCAGGCCGGTCATGTCTCCTAGCGTCTTGTGAATCGACTCCCAGTAAGACTGTAGTTTGGGGCATGTCCACGTGAGGTGAGCAAAGTCTGCATGAGGGGCAAGGCATTTACGACAAGTGTGTGGCCTGGAGGGGTCAAGTCTGTGAGATCTGGCTGGGATGATGTATACCCGTCTCAGAAATTTGAAATGGAGCAGCCTGTGTCAACTATTGAAGGAGATCTCTTTCGTCATCGTGAACATGTGGCCCATTGATCATCTGTGATGGGGTGCCCTAAGTCGTCTTTCCAAGCCTTACGAATATTGTCATCTGGTACTGTAATGAGGTCGGAGTAGGCCTTGTACAATTTGGATATTAAATGTAGCCCTCTCTCTGACTCAATGATTAAGGACAGCAGAGTGAACGAGTCCGGCTCAACAGGAAAGCTGTACAGGGAGGCCCGTAGTGCTGAGCTAATGCGACTAAGAATGAAGCGATCCATGAACGTGGCTTCACGGAAGTGATCCTCGTCAGTCACGGCAAAGGTGTGGCCTCCAGGGAACAAGTCTCCCGTTTTGGTGATGACAAATTTGGTTAATGTGCGTTGCATAAATTTTTCTCACGTGATTGTGAGTCAGGACGCGTTTGGAAGTGGAAGTGCTGATGAGTAAAGCATGGGCGTGCCCGTCGTTTGCATCAGCTTGTGCCAGGCCCAACTGGTGGTGGATACCGTCTGTATATCGTTGAGATCTCTGGGAACGCCCTTGGGCAGCACTGTAGCTAATTTCTCAGACAACACGAAGTCTGACTCCGGGTGACGATAGGGGATTGTAGCGTCTGGGTGATACCAAGCAAAGGCGTAGCTAGATTGGGCCACTAAGTAGTACAATTTAAAGTCAGGGACTCTGAACCCCCCTCTGTCATACGGGAGGATCAATACTTGCCATCGCACCTGGGGTTGTTTTCCGCCCCATACCAGCCGTATGAGATGTGATCGCAGTGTTAAAAAGAAACTGTTGGGGAGGGGGATAGGGATGTTGTTGAAGCGATATAAACATTTGGGAAGTACTATCACCTTTATTATGGCAACTCTGCCAGCAATGAACAGTGGGAGTCGTAACCAGCATTCCACTTGGGATTCCAGGGTGGTGATAGCCTGTCAGTAATTTAGATGGAGGATGTGTGCCATGTCTAGGTGAATATGAATGCCCAGATATTTGACAGAGTCAGAGCACCATTCCTGGGGGAATTCGCAGTCCCATTGCGTTGTGCCCATTGTGAGGGGGAAAATGACGGACTTACGTCAATTGATGCCCAATCCAGAGTGCTGCCCAAATCGTATTATTTCCCTTTTGAGGGGTTCCAAATTGGAGCCCGGCTCCCTAAAATAAAGGATAGTGTTATCCGCATATAGGGAAAACAATAATGACCCAGTGTTAAATTGAAGGCCCTGGTGTAGGTGTTTCTCCTGGAAGTGCCTGATTAACGGGTCCATTGCGAGAATGAATAAGAACGGGGACAGGGGGCAGCCCTGTCGGGTGCCACGCGACAACGAAAACGGCAGAGATAGCGTGCCGTTTAGGCGAAGTCGCGCTGTGGGGTGGCTGTAGAGCAATGTGGTGGTCACAATAAATCCCATCGGCATACCCAAGCGGCGCATGATGGATATAAAGAAGGGCCATTCTAGAGTATCGAACGCTTTCTCTGTATCTAACAAAATAGCAGCGGCCCGGGTTTCAGGGTTGATTCTGTGTAGGATCGAGAAAAGCATCCGGAGATTCAGTGAGGTGGAGCGATGGGGTACAAAGTCTGATTGGGCAGGGGAAATGATGAATTCCATCAAAAGAAATAGACGCGTGGCAAGAATTTTGGCCAGAATTTTGTAGTCCAGGTTTAGCAAAGACAGTGGGCGGTACGAACCACTCAGGGTCGGGTCCCTGCCGGGTTTGGATAATAGTATGATGACTGCCTCGTGGAAGGTGGGGGGCAGTATTTGTTTCTCAAGAGCCTCAGCATATACCTCTATGAGCTGGGGGGCTAGGATGTCTTTGAACGTTTTTATAAAAGAAGGTGCTAGAAATATCTAGATTATTTTGTGTTCATTTTAAATATATTCGTTAAGATACATACACGCTCTATTTTTAAAAGATATAGTACTGACTGGTCGTTAAATTGTGCTATAACCATGCCCTAATCCAAACTACAACCACCACGTGGACTAAGCCTTGAATGCATGACATTGCTACGACTGGAGAGTCAAATGTACAAAGGCGTGATATGACTACAAAATTAGACTGCAAGAGGCTAGGTGCACTGGAGGCAGTTAGCCGTACCTACCATCACTACTTCTCAGTAGCCACTAAATGCCTCAGGGCCCAGGAAAAAGCAATCACATCAACAAACATTATGTTCACACCACATGTAAATAGATGCAGACTGGAAAATACATGATCCTGGGATGCTGGGAGAGGTGAGTCAGTGAGTAAAGGGGGGTGCTTGAGTGCAGAAGGGTGTTTCATTCTACAACACAGATGTGACTCCACCGATGCGTGCTGACTGTTGTGTGGAATGGGCAACCAGGTGCACTTTAACTCCAGCACAAAACACACCCTGAAAAACAGAGGCACTGGGAGAAATGAATATGGCAAAATACACAATGGGCAAATCAGACACTGAGGACACACAGCCAAAGGGAGGCACTGACAGACATCTGAAGATAATGAGAGGGACGGACATAGAGAGTATGTGAGACACAGGGAAGGTGAACCCTTGGAGACACTGCATCATACCAAACAAACTTGTGTATGAATTCCCATATCAAGGTTACATGCAGTCTCTAAATGGCCAGAGTACTATGAGGCCACATACAATACCAAATACATGCTATACAATGTGATTGGCTAACCTTTCCAAAGAGGGATGTGGACTGACCTAGCCAAGCGGAAAAGTCCAAAGCATAGCTGATTGGCATCTGTGTGGAGCCTGCCTCCGAGTCACGAGGAGCTGAGGTCCAGCTGACCTTTACCATACTTAAGATGCAGATTTGAGAGGTGCTTTACAAGATGAGGATCCCAGCCACTAAATAACCGAGCATAAGTAGCCGCTTAGTCTGCTTTGGGACTATATCCTACCAGATGATAATAAGTTGCTCAGCCTGTGAATCATTGATGGGTAATAGCATAGTCGGAAGTAGGTTAATGAACCTGCTTTTGGCCCTGTGGGAGGCTGTACAGACATGAGCAAGAAAGGAGCTTTAGGGGGTTCGCTTTTGACCATATGTATCCCTCTAGGAAATACTGTGGTCGCCTTGTGCTTAATATCATTGGAGACCCCATCCTATGACCTGCAGTTCCTAAGATATTGTGTCTGGAAAGTTCACCCTATAACAGGGTATTTTGACTTTATAGTGGGTGCAACTGCAAGCTACTCCAGTGGTGCCATCAAAACCAGAAAACCTTGACCACAACCAGGCATCATTAAGATGTAAGCTACTATATTTTGTGACTCTCACTTGGTGGTAATCGTGCTGTATACATACAGAATACTCTAGAAATAGAGTTTTCCAGTTCCACTTTGTCAACCCATAGCACCCCGCTTTTTTGTGGGTAAATTTCAGATTTGTTTGGTGAGATATTTGGTTTCTGGCACAAGCTCTGAAGCCCCAGGCCTATTGAGCTACGTTGCTTAAACCAAGAGCTGTACTGAAAATTAAGACAAATGGCAAACATATGATAGCAACTGTGGTAATTTGCTGCAATTTACAGATTGGGTGAGTGATGCACCTGGTAGTAGTCCTAAGATTATACAAGGACAGAAATGTAAACTGTAAAGGCCCTCGCTGACTGATCTGCTTGTAGCATCATACCTCCTTTGCGGTAAAATATAGAACTTGTGGTTAAAACAAGTAAGCGTAAGCATCTTTTTGGGAGTTGTATCTCATCCACCGCAAGTAATATGCTATTCTGACTTTTAGTGGTGTCTGTTTTTAAGAACTTGGGGCCATATGTATCAATGTCAGGTTTTGCGATTCTCAAATAGCGAATTTTAGAGAATTGCTATTTGAGAATCGCAAAACGCGATGTATGCAGGATTTGCAATAAATTTTGTGAATCCTACCTAATCCTTAATTGCGAATCGCAAATTGCGATTTGCAATTAAGGAATACCTCCCCATTCATTCCTATGGGCCTAGAGGCTATGGGAAGACATTCTCAATTTGCGATTCCCAATTAGAGAATCGTAAATTGAGAATGCAATTTCAAGTGTGCCAGGGTGTAAAAAGGACACCCTGTTGCTCCCCTCAAATGAGCATGGGTGCACATGTGGTGCACATACATGCCCTAAGGGCATGTGTGTGCGCCACATGCCACTTTGAAAAATGCAAAAATGTGCATTTTAGAAAGAAATTGCAAATTACCACCAACCTGTAGGTGGTGGTAATTTTCGATTCCTTATGCCATATTCGCACAACTTGGGTGCCACATACATTGCATTTAAGGAATCGCAATTTGCGATTCCTTACATGCATTCGCAAAATAAGGAATCGCAAATTTTGCGATAACTTAATTTGCGAGACAGTTGTGCTTTCATACATAGCACTAGGCCAAATTGCGAATTTCAGCGTTTAGGATCGCATTTTGCCTTGATACATATGGCCCTTATTCTCCATTAATGCATGCATGCATGTTAACGTGTGGTTATTTTCAGGTTGAAAATTTCATATGCCAAAATTGAATAATCTGCATGCTATTAAAATGCATTAGTATTTTTTATTCGCGTGAGTGAGTAAGAGACAAGGTGTGACGCTGGCTAGAAAAGTCTCTAACAGATCCAAAGCTCCCAAGTTTCTCATGTCCATTTTTGGGTAGTTTATCCGTGCACTCCTGGACTTCTAGTCCGATTTACTCCACTATAAATCAGTGCTATAAATCCCATTTTACAAAGAAAAAAACGGTACTGGATGAGCTACTAGCGCAAGGATTGACGAAATATGAGAGCTCTGTGAATCAATCCATGGTACTGCCATAAAGTATTTGATTTTGATTCAAGGCTTACAATGCGCCATAGTAATTATTGTAATCATTATGTGTGTTTGCACACCTTCTCAAAAGCGGGTATCCTCACATCTGCTACAACTGTACTTGGTTTTAAAATGGCGCATTACAAACAGTATCATTTAGAAAAAAAACAAATCTTTTGCTTAGGACGAATCCCAAACCTCCCTCCAAAACATAAGTACACAGGCAAACTGTGTTCTGGTTTTAATGATGTTCAGGTTGCAAACCTACCGGGGTAGCCAGTAGTTACCGGACAATGTCTGTTTTTGGTACTGTTAACTAATAGTGGTTGCTCAGTATCTTAGGTGAGCAGGAAAAGATTAAGCCAGAAGGTTGTAGTAGGTTTTTAATTAAAAAGCATTATGACTTATTAATCGAACACACTCAATGTCCAGTTGGAGTTATTTCATTCCAAAAATAATATCACGTACATTTGTATTCCTTAATTGCGATTCGCAATTTGCGAATCGCAATTAAGGAATGCCAAAGAATCGCTAACAATTTGCGAATTTTTACTTACATCTCGTTTGCGATTCCCAAATAGCGATTCTCAAAAAATCGCAATTTGACAATCGCAAATAGAAAATTTGATACATATGCCCCCAAGTCTCCTCTGGGCAGGGTCAAGAGTTTATCCTGTAGTCTTGTGGCCGAGTACTTAAGTGGCCTCTGTCTCCCCCTAGGGGAGAAGCAGTGCAGTGCAGCGTGTGCGGGTGCTGCCGGCTGGCAGCACAGTCCTGCACTACGCGCCGGTAGAGGTGGTGCTGTTGGAGCCCGGAGCCTCAGCTGCTGCTGCGCCCTGGACACAGCGAGGCTGCCATCGCCGTGGGGACCCCCAGGGTACCGCGGAGCAGGTATGAAACACCGCATATACACCAGAGCATGCCAAGAGGCAGCTGAAGGGAGAAGGAGATTTCTAACATGCCAAAGTGGCAATATTCTGAACATCTGGAGCAGAAGTTACATCAAACTGTGTGACTCAGGGGTTCATTGTTGCAAAAACTAGTGTTAGAAAGAAATATTGCTAGGGTGGAGTTTTGTGTTCTTTGCTGCAGCGCCTAGAAGCGGGGAGTTTGTCACGCCTCGAACGGAAACAGTGAAAATAAAGTGATGTTCCGCTTTGGCATAGCGGCGTAGAGCGCTTTGAAGCAGGCTGTGTAAATAGAGCCTATGACACCTGTATCACAAATCTACCTGATGGACGTAATAGATGACAGAAAAACTGGTTGGCGAATGTAAGGACTGTCTGGGAGGGGAACAAGTATCCTTGACACACACAGATGCTATGATACGGCGGAGTCTTTCTACTTTAAAATGTCCTGGGCGTAACTTTTTAAAAAATTTGTTGTTGTGTAAATAATTACCATTGTAAGTGTAAATTGAATATATATAGCGCTTACTATCCCCTAACAAGGATTTGAAGACTTTGCATATCTTCAAATCGTCATTCAGCTTAGCTGCATAACTCGAGTAAAAAACTTAACAAGGGATGAAATCTAATCACAGAGAGCAGGGCATCAGGGCGCTTTAAGGGAAGATTGCACGCGTACGTGCTTTAGTGTGTTTTAAAGAGTAGAGCTTTGTTCATCTCCTTTGGGGAGTTTGAAACAGGCTCTCGAGACCACCACCTGCACCATTTGGGTGGTATCGGTTACATATACACAGGACAGCAGAGTTGTCTCTTGTGGTCCACATGCCACAGACGGTGAGAGGAGAGCGTCTAATGGTAACATGCAGAAGTGTATATAACAGCAGGGCATTCCCTCAAAGTACATGGATGGCGCAGGCTGAAGTTTCGTTCATCGGAGAACCCTTAAAATTCCCACAGATGCCCCCATACAGCTGAGCAGTCCTTCACGTGTACATAGATGGGGCAGGCTCGCTCCTTAGGGAGGAAAGTTAGCGCGCAAAAGCACCCAAATCGCGTTTAAAAAAAAACAAATTTAACAAAGCTATAAGCTGTGCCCTTACAGTGAAATGTGTCTAGATCATGCAGGCGGATGTCTTAGACAGCAGAGCGACCGTACCAACACCCCACCCCCCTGTCACTGATTTTGCTCGCTGATACTCGAGGCAGCAGCACTGTCCTTGTGTACATAGTTTGTACATGGTGTTGCTTTAAGACCGCAGAACTATACCCTGAAGCGGCATAACCGGTGTGTCATGGACACTGGTGTAAGGGAGAGGGAGTGAATGCACCCCATCTGCTGTTTGAATTGTAAAATACAGCAATAATCGGGCCCGGTGCCACTGCTCCTGCTGCACCCATGTGATCTATTCTCTCGGAATACACTCAGATGCTGCACGCGGCTGCCTCAGACAGCACTCCCAGGAGCAGGGAACGAGCTCTCGGTTGGTCAGGCTGCACATGCTGCTGAATGACGGAAGGAGCGGTCATGTGCGTGAATGCCGAACATGCAGACAGTCTGTGAGAACAGAAACCCTCGCCGTGTGTACGAAGTATGTGGAAGCAGATGCCGCAGCAAAAGTAGACTCTGTAGTAAACAAGCACTGAAACACAAGCACGGCCCGCGGCCGCGAAAGTTAATTGTGAGAGAGAGGGGGAGCAGGAGGTGAGCCCGCGAGTGGTGCGCGCGCGCTGGGGAGAGCAGTCTGCTCTTTTTGGAAGCACATTCTCGTGCTTGTGGTGCGCCCCTGTTCGCTCCCGCAGGGCGGATGCTGCCACAAGTACGAGTATGTGCTTCCAAAAAGAGCAGAGCGACGGCTAAAGGTCCTCCTATGCAGCGCATGCGCGCTGCATAGGCGAAACCTAAAAATCCCAGCCATTTGTTGTTTAAAGAGCCTTGAAAAGGCCTTGTCTTGGCACTAAACAGGTCTATAAAGAAAATCATATGTATTCATTTGTAATGTGACACTTTTTCTGTCTTTGTTCCCTTTTAATTATTAGTCATGGATCATTCAGGCAGTCCTAGAACACAATTAAAAATGCTTTCTATTTATATTTGCTGTTCTAAGTATGCACAAGTGCTGAAAATAGGCTTTAGGTGACTGCTTATTTGTGTAATGTTTGGGACATCAATATAATGAGCTAGCAACCCTAATCAGAAGACTGGAAGTTTGTTGAAGGACGAGTCCAATATTTATTTCCTCCACCCTCGATCCCTGAACAGGTCCGGACTGGGAACGCAAACAGGTCTTGCCAATTGTGTTGGACCAGCCGCAGGGGAGGAGATTGGGTCCTAGAGGGAGTGCGCTTGCTAAGCACAACGCCTGGTTCCTGCTTCGGCCAGTCCGGCTCTGTCCCTGAATAATGCCATAATAGCAATAGTTTAACTTTTATATCTGAAACCCTACATCACCCTCAATTTATTTATTTATTTATATAGTGCCTGAATCGACCCCCGAAGGGGTATCTCTGCGCTTCGGACAGGCAACAAGAAAAGCTGATGAATGGGATCAGAATCAGTTTTAAGGTGCTTTCTGAATTGGAGATAGTCAGGGCATTGACTCAAGTGAATAGGGAGATGATTCCAGTAAAGAGGGCTAAGGTGGGAGAATGCCTTCCCACCCAGCCTGGCTTTCCTGACTCAGGGGACCACAAGAAGGGATTTGGTTCCTGAGCGGAGGGACCTGGAGGGTGTATACGGCATGAATTTCTCGGCAAGATAAGCAGGGCAGAGGTTGTATAAGGCTTTGTGAACAGTACAGCAAACTTTAAACTTAACCCGTTCGCGTACTGGGAGCCAATGGAGCTGACGGAGAAGAGAGCGGGAAGTGGTCCTGGGGGGGGAGGGGGCGTTCAAGACCAGTCGTGCCGCGGTATTCTGGACCATCTGCAATCTACAAAGCGAGGACTTATTGGCTGAGACCAGGAGGCCATTGCAGTAGTCCAGACGGCTCAGTATAAGTGCCTGCGTCAGGGTTTTCCGAGTTGAATCAGGAAGCAGGGGAAAAACTCGGCGTAATAGGCCCGGCGTATGAAAGCAGGAGCCAGCTGTCTGAGCAGCGTGCTCCTTCAAGGTGGGAGCCTGGTCCAGGCAGATGCCTAGGTTCTTAACAAGGGACTTGGGGTCGGGGGGAGCACCAAGGTTCACCGGCCACCATTCAGGAGTCCACAGTAAGGGGGCCTCTCCAAAGAGCAAGATCTCAGTCTTCCCGACATTGAATTGAAGGAAATTGAATCTCATCCAATTGGAAATAGCCCTCATACCAGAGGAGAAGGCCGACTGAACAGATGAGGTGAATTTGCTAAAAGGAAATAGCAGCTGCGTATCGTCAGTGTATGAAATAGGAATGAAACCACAGGTCCTAAGGAGATTGGCCAAGGGAGCAACATAGATATTAAACAAGGTGGGGCTCAAATAGGAGCCCTGAGGTACTCCCTTGGTCAGTTTCATAGATGCCCAATGGTAAGGGCTGAGATTGATGGTCTCGGAGCGGGAGGATAGAAAGCTCGTCATCCACTGGAGGGCAGTGTCTCTAAGTCATGGGACACTTCACTCACCCGTTCTCCTCACTCTGCAATCTCACTCACACAAGCCCATCACTAACCATACATTTATTCATCCCACTGCACTTACATCCGCACCCAAATTCATGTGGTCACCTCACTCACCCTGTAGTCAATCCTCTTACCCTACTCTAACACTGATACATCGCTCACCGTGCACTCACATGGGCACTTCTGTCGCGCACACAGCGCAGAGGGTTAATGTGCCTGCTACAAAGAACATGTACAATGCAAGGTGCCATTATAGGCAACAATCCCCACCCACTGCCAGAGCATGCATGATGACATAAATAAATACACAACACAACTTTTGTTTGGGAAAATATTGCTACAAAAGTATGCAATCTGGTGGGTTATCTTACAGGCGATCCAAGGGCAGGCAGCGGTAACCGACCTATGCTGCCCTGTCCGTCTGATGAGCCAACTTTCACTGTGGCATACCTAATCAGTGCTACCCATTATTGGGTGATCCTCTTTGCTGGATCACGTGACAGATTGGTCCCTTATTACTCACGACCCACTTGGGGCGGAGTGTAGCAAGGCAAGCCCCGGGTTGTTCAGGCCCACAACCGCCCGAAGGACTAGCGAGGCACCAACGGACTTCTTGCAGGAACCTGCCATGAGGACTCCTGGGAATTGGCTCTGGCACCCTTATTGTGCTCTTGCAGAGGTACCCTTCTGTACCCATATGCTTCCAGATCGCCCTGTAACTCCCCCTGCAACACAAAAGAAAACATTACAACGTTCCACGTACCTTGCTCACCCGCTACACGCATGGGTAAGCTGTAGGGCAGGAGACGGCGTGACCAGTGCAAAAGAGGTCGCTAGAAAGGCCTAACGAGGTATAAATACCCTTCCCCCAACCTCTATGCACCGGAAGTGACGAGCCTAGCGCACCAAGCAGGGGGACTCCTCCCCGAGTCCCCAACACTAGAGGGGTGATGTGTGTGTCTCATTGGCACTAAGAGGGCTATCCTTTTAGGGTGCCCCCCTGCGTGGGCTGCAGGCAGCCACAGACCACAGAACTGAATGTGAGTACAATGCAAGTACCCCTAAAAAATAAAAAATGAACTGTTTGTCAGAAAGGGGTTATACAGAGATGAGGTGCATTGTTGGCGAGTGGTAGTGAGGGAATTCATGAAGGAGGAGGAAATGGGGGAGGGGCGCCAAAAAAGACTTGCACCAGGCACGACCAGCCCTGGCTGGGAGTCTTAGTCCACCCCGAAGTTCGGGTCTAGTTGCGCCCCTGCTCCACCCCATGCAAGCTAATTGGGCAATCACCCCGATTTTTATTTTAAAGGTACTTTTTCCCACATGTCCGTCCGTATGCAAACTAGTACTGCGTCTGATGAGCCAGAACTGGTGGTATACCCCAAACCTGTGAAAAGAGATCACACAACTCGGAACATTTGTTATTTCCCTTCATTTCCGCCTCTCCCAAAACATTGCTTCTCTTCCTTTCTCTCTTTTTCGGTTCCTCTTTGCCACTCTTTTTTCGCACTCTTTTCTCTATGCCGTCTCCAGTGGCCCCTGTTCTGCCAGTTACCTCCCTTGTCCCAGCCAGGTGCTTGCTTTGCCCTTCCCATCACATGTTGCTTTTTAGACCCTCTTCCGTGATTTCCAGCTATTTCCTCAGCAATCGACCCCAATAAAATCTTTCATTTATTCGCCGCCTCCTGGGCCAACTAAACATGCTACAATGCTTCCACCAGCGTCCGATTGGTAACAAGGGCCCTCGGGCAATGCCCAAAGGGCCAGTATCTTAATTCCAGCTGTGGGCTGCTTTTTGAGCAGCCTGGGGGGCTGATTTGGGCGGTTTCTGCGTTGTTCGATGCCGCCAGCGGCCCATTTGGTGCCCGAGTGGGCTTTCTGGAGGTAGATGATCGTCCATTACCTCCCTTTTATCAACGCTAAAGGTGTCACTCCCTTCCTCTCGCTGGGCAGGCCCATTAATGTGTGCAAACTGAACGTGAGCAGGGACCTGAGCAAAAGTGACCTCACTTGTTTTCAAGTGTGTTTCACCAGTGTAAACTAATCCGTGCATTTTTTTTTTAACACCCCCCACCCCCCTTCTTTTATAAAATTTCGCCGAAGCAGTGTTTTGCGGAAAGGCAATATGCAAATGTGGACCACTTGTTTTTACCCTGCCCGGGCCGATTTCTAATCCCAATCCATCACTGGCCTCCACCCATTCGTCGGCCCGGCAGGGTGGGGTCAGTTGCAATATGACCGTCCCCACTGCACCCGGGCCAGTGATGAACTCTTTCGGGACTCACCGTTTTAATTGTAAAACATGGACGCACAAAGTCACGTGAAATTACAAGGGAAATTTCGATGTCATCCATGTTGGCACTTTAAGTTTCATAACGTAAAAAAGTGAATTATTTCACCTTAAGGGTTCGAGCACCACAGTGCTGCGTTCCACTTCACGTCTATGCGCTTGACTTCAATAGGGGCATCTCCAGTCTGACCCGGAAACGAACCGCAAAGCCTGTTAAGGTCAAACATTGACGTCTGAGACAATCAATTTCTGAGGCTGAGGAGTTTTTTTAATTGGCCTTCTATCTGAACGTGAACTCCTTTTTTGTATTTCAATTCTCTATTAAACTTTAGCAATAATAATCAAACCACGATCAGTAAACAAATATCTGCACAAAAACAGAAACTGTCAAAGATACAATATGAAACATAAGCAGAGGAAATTACAAAGAAGAAAAAGAAAACAGTATAAGTAAAAATGTCACAAGTACCACAGTAAAGTACAAAGATGATAAGCTGAAACATCAAAATTTAAATGTATTATTACAAAAAGGAAAAAGTAAAATGTAAATGATACATAACAGATTAATGCAAAAGATTTTTCACACACGCTTAAGACCATTGTAATTTTTCTTAACTGTTATTCACAATACTGAAAAGAAGTAAAGTGTGTGAATAACTAACCTTTGAGATGACTAGACGCATGCGGGTAAGGCTACTAAGGGGGTCATTAGTATTTCGGGGGGATCGCCGCTTTTCTGCCGGTCAGATTCCCGGCC
Organism: Triturus cristatus; assembly: GCF_964204655.1. NCBI lineage: Eukaryota > Metazoa > Chordata > Amphibia > Caudata > Salamandridae > Triturus > Triturus cristatus. The sequence goes on along the minus strand of NC_140579.1, from coordinate 403,305,014 downwards.
GGGCGGAAAAGGGACACAATATGGTTGCGGTTGGATGCGTTTCCATGGCGGAGACTCCGCCATGATAAAGCATGTGGGAATTCACTGTTGGGTCCCGTTATGGGCCCCCAGGGAGGTGGGAGGGCTGCACTTGGGGGATACCTATGGTACCCCCTTCATTGGCATGCACAAGATGGCAGGCACCTTGCGGTGCCTGTCACATTGTGTAAGCCAATGCACAACATGCAAATTTGACATTGTGGCGGATGCTGCACAAAGCACCGCCCGCCACAATGTTAAATATGCAGGATGCGACCGCCAGGGTGACGGTCGCATTCTAATGGGCACAGCAGGACCGCCGCATCTCTGGCGGGCGGTCCGTTTACCGTTACGGTGGCAGGCGGACAAATCGTAATGGACTCCTTAGTGTTTAACAGGGCTTCAATGTATTTCTCTTACCTTATGCGTAAATGCCATATAATGCACCATAGTGTTTTAGGTCTCGCCTGGCAATCGCTTAAGCGATCGCACAGCGAGACTTATGTAGGGGCTTCCGAAAATGTTCCCAAAGGCATCCCAGGCGGATCGGGTGGCGGTTACGCGCACAACCACGCGCATTCCATTTGCCACCAGCTACTTCCTGCGTGTGCGCCGCCTCACGCATTCAGAGAGATTAAGTAAGGGGCACAAGACCTTAGGAATGTGGTTTATGGCCAGTGCATGTGAGGCATTCAAGCGCGAAGCTAGCATCTGGCATCGGACTTGAAAGCAGCAGACTGCTTTCGCCAGAACTTTCGTTATAACTCACACCCCATATGCTTGTTCCCTCCCACCCTTCCTTTGATGTCCGCTTTTCTTGTTGTTTACAAACCACGCCACACACTGCTGCACGCCACACACTGCTGCACGCCACACACTGCTGCACGCCGCACACTGCTGCACACCGCACACTACCGCACGCCACACACTGCTGCACACACTGCTGCATTTCACACTGCTGCATTACACACTGCTGCACGCCGCACACTGCTGCACGCCTCACACTGCTACACGAAACACTGCTGCACGCCGCACACTGCTGCACGCCTCACACTGCTGCACGCCGCACACTGCTGCACGTCGCACACTGCTGCACGCCACACACTGCTACACGCCACACTGCTACACGCCACACACTGCTGCACGCCACACACTGCTGCACGCCACACACTGCTGCATGCCTCTGCACGCCACACACTGCTGCACGCCACACACTGCTGCATGCCACACACTGCTGCACGCTGCACACTGCTGCACGCTGCTGCACGCTGCACACTGCTACACGAAACACTGCTGCACGTCACACACTGCTGCACGCCACACACTGCTGCACGCCGCACAATGCTACACGAAACACTGCTGCACGGCACACACTGCTGCACGGCACACACTGCTGCACGCCGCACACTGCTGCACACCACACACTGCTGCACACTGCTGCATGCTGCACGACACTGCTGCACACAGCACACTGCTGCACGCCGCACACTGCTGCACGCCGCTGCACGCCACACACTGCTGCATGCCGCTGCGCGCCACACACTGCTGCACGCCACACTGCTGCATGCCGCACACTGCTGCACGCCACACACTGCTGCACACCGCACACTGCTGCACGCCGCACACTACCACACGCCACACACTGCTGCGCACACTGCTGCATTATACACTGCTGCATTACACACTGCTGCATGCCTCACACTGCTACACGAAACACTGCTGCACGACTCACACTGCTGCACGCCTCACACTGCTGCACGCCACACACTGCTGCACGCCACACACTGCTGCACGCCGCACACTGCTGCACGCCACACACTGCTGCACACTGCTGCATTACTCACTGCTGCATGCTGCACGACACTGCTGCACGCAGCACACTGCTGCACGCAGCACACTGCTGCACGCCACACACTGCTGCACACTGCTGCATTACTCACTGCTGCATGCTGCACGACACTGCTGCACGCAGCACACTGCTACACGCCACACACTGCTGCACGCCACACACTGCTGCATGCCACACACTGCTGCACGCCGCACACTGCTGCACGCCACACACTGCTGCACGCCACACACTGCTGCACGCCGCACACTGCTACACGCCGCAGAATGCTACACGAAATACTGCTGCACGCCACACACTGCTGCACGACGCACACTGCTGCACGCCACACACTGCTGCACGCCGCACACTGCTGCATGCCTCACACTGCTGCACGCCACACACTGCTGGACGCCGCACACTGCTGCACACTGCTACACGCCGCACAATGCTACACGAAACACTGCTGCACGCCGCACACTGCGGCATGCCACACACTGCTGCACGCCACACACTGCTGCACGCCGCACACTGCTGCACGCCACACACTATGGCATGCCACACACTGCTGCACACACTGCTGCATTACACACTGCTGCATTACACACTGCTGCACGCCGCACACTGCTGCACGCCTCACACTGCTACACGAAACACTGCTGCACGCCTCACACTGCTGCACGCCACACACTGCTGCATGCCTCACACTGCTGCACGCCGCACACTGCTACACGAAACACTGCTGCACGCTGCACACCGCTGCATGCCGCACACCGCTACACGCCACACACTGCTGCACGCCACACACTGCTACACGCCGCAGAATGCTACACGAAACACTGCTGCACGCCACACACTGCTGCACGACGCACACTGCTGCACGCCGCACACTGCTGCACGCCAAACACTGCTGCACGCCGCACACTGCTGAACGCTGCTGCACGCCACAGTGCTGCATGCCTCACACTGCTACACGAAACACTGCTGAACGCCACACACTGCTGCATGCCACACACTGCTGCAAGCCACACACTGCTGCACACCGCACACTGCTGCACACTACCGCACGCCACACACTGCTGCGCACACTGCTGCATTACACACTGCTGCACGCCGCACACTGCTGCACGCCTCACACTGCTACACGAAACACTGCTGCATGCCTCACACTGCTGCATGCCTCACACTGCTGCACGCCACACACTGCTGCATGCCTCATACTGCTGCACGCCTCACACTGCTGCATGCCGCACACTGCTGCACGCCACACACTGCTGCACGCCGCACACTGCTGCACACCGCACAATGCTACACGAAACGCTGCTGCACGCCGCACACTGCTGCACGCCACACACTGCTGCACGCCACACACTGCTGCACGCCGCACACTGCTGCACGCCGCTGCACACCAGAGTGCTGCATACCTCACACTGCTACACGAAACACTGCTGCACGCCACACACTGCTGCACGCCACATACTGCTGCACGCCGCACACTGCTGCACGCCACACACTACCACACGCCACACACTGCTGCGCACACTGCTGCATTACACACTGCTGCATTACACACTGCTGCACGCCTCACACTGCTACACGAAGCACTGCTGCACGCCTCACACTGCTGCACGCCACACACTGCTGCACGCCACACACTGCTGCATGCCTCAAACTGCTGCACGCCTCACACTGCTGCACGCCGCACACTGCTGCACACCACACACTGCTGCACACTGCTGCATTACTCACTGCTGCATGCTGCACGCAGCACACTGCGGCACGCCGCACACTGCTGCACGCCACACACTGCTACACGCCACACACTGCTGCACGCTGCACAATGCTACGCAAAACACTGCTGCACGCCACACACTGCTGCACGGCACACACTGCTGCACGCCCCACACTGCTGCACGACACTCACTGCTGCATGCTGCACGACACTGCCGCACGCAGCACACTGCTGCACGCCGCTGCACGCCACACAGTGCTGCATGCCTCAAACTGCTACACGAAACACTGCTGCACGCCACACACTGCTGCACGCCGCACACTGGTCACTGCTGCACGCCACACACTGCTGCACGCCACACACTGCTGCACGCCACACACTGCTGCACGCCTCACACTGCTGCACGCCTCACACTGCTGCACGCCGCACACTGCTGCATGCCGCACACTGCTGCACGCCACACACTGCTGAATGCCGCTGCACGCCACACACTGCTGCATGCCACACATGGCTGCACGCCACACACTGCTGCACGCCACACACTGCTGCACGCCACACACTGCTGCACGCCTCACACTGCTGCGCGCCACACACTGCTGCACGCCACACTGCTGCATGCCACACACTGCTGCACTCCACACACTGCTTTTATGCGAGTTTATGCTACTGACATTGTAAATGACAATGCCTTTTATTTGTTTTAAAACCAAAACATAAATAAAAGGCATTGTAATTTTACAATGCCAATAGCTCAAACTGCTGCACGCCGCACACTGCTGAATGCTGCTGCATGCCACAGTGCTGCATGCCTCACACTGCTACACGAAACACTGCTGCACGCCACACATTGCTGCACGCCGCACACTGCTGCAAGCCACACACTGCTGCACGCCGCACACTGCTGCACACTACCGCATGCCACACACTGCTGCGCACACTGCTGCATTACACACTGTTGCACGCCTCACACTGCTACACGAAACACTGCTGCACGCCACACACTGCTGCACGCCACACACTGCTGCACGCCACACGCCACACACTGCTGCACGCCACACACTGCTGCACGCCTCACACTGCTGCACGCCGCACACTGCTGCACGCCGCACACTGCTGCACACTGCTACACGCCGCACAATGCTACACGAAACACTGCTGCACGCCGCACACTGTGGCACGCCACACACTGCTGCACGCCACACACTGCTGCACGCCGCACACTGCTGCACGCCACACACTACCGCACGCCACACACTGCTGCGCACACTGCTGCATTACACACTGCTGCATTACACACTGCTGCACGCCGCACACTGCTGCACGCCTCACACTGCTACACGAAACACTGCTGCACGCCTCACACTGCTGCACGCCACACACTGCTGCACGCCGCACACTGCTGCACACTGCTACACGCCGCACAATGCTACACGAAACACTGCTGCACGCCGCACACTGCGGCACGCCACACACTGCTGCACGCCGCACACTGCTGCACGCCACACACTACGGCACGCCACACACTGCTGCACACACTGCTGCATTACACACTGCTGCATTACACACTGCTGCACGCCGCACACTGCTGCACGCCTCACACTGCTACACGAAACACTGCTGCACGCCTCACACTGCTGCACGCCACACACTGCTGCACGCCTCACACTGCTGCACGCCTCACACTGCTGCACGCCTCACACTGCTGCACGCCTCACACTGCTACACGAAACACTGCTGCACACCGCACACCGCTGCACGCCGCACACTGCTACACGCCACACACTGCTGCACGCCACACACTGCTACACGCCGCAGAATGCTACACGAAACACTGCTGCACGCCACACACTGCTGCACGACGCACACTGCTGCACGCCACACACTGCTGCACGCCAAACACTGCTGCACGCTGCACACTGCTGAACGCTGCTGCACGCCACAGTGCTGCATGCCTCACACTGCTACACGAAACACTGTTGCACGCCTCACACTGCTGCATGCCTCACACTGCTGCACGCCACACACTGCTGCATGCCTCATACTGCTGCACGCCTCACACTGCTGCATGCCGCACACTGCTGCACGCCACACACTGCTGCACGCCGCACACTGCTGCACACCGCACAATGCTACACGAAACGCTGCTGCACGCCGCACACTGCTGCACGCCACACACTGCTGCACGCCACACACTGCTGCACGCCGCACACTGCTGCACGCCGCTGCACACCAGAGTGCTGCATACCTCACACTGCTACACGAAACACTGCTGCACGCCACACACTGCTGCACGCCACATACTGCTGCACGCCGCACACTGCTGCACGCCACACACTACCACACGCCACACACTGCTGCGCACACTGCTGCATTACACACTGCTGCATTACACACTGCTGCACGCCTCACACTGCTACACGAAGCACTGCTGCACGCCTCACACTGCTGCACGCCACACACTGCTGCACGCCACACACTGCTGCATGCCTCAAACTGCTGCACGCCTCACACTGCCGCACGCCGCACACTGCTGCACACCACACACTGCTGCACACTGCTGCATTACTCACTGCTGCATGCTGCACGCAGCACACTGCGGCACGCCGCACACTGCTGCACGCCACACACTGCTACACGCCACACACTGCTGCACGCTGCACAATGCTACGCAAAACACTGCTGCACACCACACACTGCTGCACGGCACACACTGCTGCACGCCCCACACTGCTGCACGCCACTCACTGCTGCATGCTGCACGACACTGCCGCACGCAGCACACTGCTGCACGCCGCTGCACGCCACACAGTGCTGCATGCCTCAAACTGCTACACGAAACACTGCTGCACGCCACACACTGCTGCACGCCGCACACTGGTCACTGCTGCACGCCACACACTGCTGCACGCCACACACTGCTGCACGCCACACACTGCTGCACGCCTCACACTGCTGCACGCCTCACACTGCTGCACGCCGCACACTGCTGCATGCCGCACACTGCTGCACGCCACACACTGCTGAATGCCGCTGCACGCCACACACTGCTGCATGCCACACATGGCTGCACGCCACACACTGCTGCACGCCACACACTGCTGCACGCCACACACTGCTGCACGCCTCACACTGCTGCGCGCCACACACTGCTGCACGCCACACTGCTGCACGCCACACACTGCTGCACTCCACACACTGCTTTTATGCGAGTTTATGCTACTGACATTGTAAATGACAATGCCTTTTATTTGTTTTAAAACCAAAACATAAATAAAAGGCATTGTAATTTTACAATGCCAATAGCTCAAACTGCTGCACGCCGCACACTGCTGAATGCTGCTGCATGCCACAGTGCTGCATGCCTCACACTGCTACACGAAACACTGCTGCACGCCACACATTGCTGCACGCCGCACACTGCTGCAAGCCACACACTGCTGCACGCCGCACACTGCTGCACACTACCGCATGCCACACACTGCTGCGCACACTGCTGCATTACACACTGTTGCACGCCTCACACTGCTACACGAAACACTGCTGCACGCCACACGCTGCTGCACGCCACACACTGCTGCACGCCACACGCCACACACTGCTGCACGCCACACACTGCTGCACGCCTCACACTGCTGCACGCCGCACACTGCTGCACGCCGCACACTGCTGCACACTGCTACACGCCGCACAATGCTACACGAAACACTGCTGCACGCCGCACACTGTGGCACGCCACACACTGCTGCACGCCACACACTGCTGCACGCCGCACACTGCTGCACGCCACACACTACCGCACGCCACACACTGCTGCGCACACTGCTGCATTACACACTGCTGCATTACACACTGCTGCACGCCGCACACTGCTGCACGCCTCACACTGCTACACGAAACACTGCTGCACGCCTCACACTGCTGCACGCCACACACTGCTGCACGCCGCACACTGCTGCACACTGCTACACGCCGCACAATGCTACACGAAACACTGCTGCACGCCGCACACTGCGGCACGCCACACACTGCTGCACGCCACACACTGCTGCACGCCGCACACTGCTGCACGCCACACACTACGGCACGCCACACACTGCTGCACACACTGCTGCATTACACACTGCTGCATTACACACTGCTGCACGCCGCACACTGCTGCACGCCTCACACTGCTACACGAAACACTGCTGCACGCCTCACACTGCTGCACGCCACACACTGCTGCACGCCTCACACTGCTGCACGCCTCACACTGCTGCACGCCTCACACTGCTGCACGCCTCACACTGCTACACGAAACACTGCTGCACACCGCACACCGCTGCACGCCGCACACTGCTACACGCCACACACTGCTGCACGCCACACACTGCTACACGCCGCAGAATGCTACACGAAACACTGCTGCACGCCACACACTGCTGCACGACGCACACTGCTGCACGCCACACACTGCTGCACGCCAAACACTGCTGCACGCTGCACACTGCTGAACGCTGCTGCACGCCACAGTGCTGCATGCCTCACACTGCTACACGAAACACTGCTGCACGCCACACACTGCTGCATGCCACACACTGCTGCAAGCCACACACTGCTGCACGCCGCACACTGCTGCACACTACCGCACGCCACACACTGCTGCGCACACTGCTGCATTACACACTGCTGCACGCCGCACACTGCTGCACGCCTCACACTGCTACACGAAACACTGCTGCATGCCTCACACTGCTGCATGCCTCACACTGCTGCACGCCACATACTGCTGCATGCCTCATACTGCTGCACACCTCACACTGCTGCACGCCGCACACTGCTGCACGCCACACACTGCTGCACACCGCACAATGCTACACGAAACGCTGCTGCACGCCGCACACTGCTGCACGCCACACACTGCTGCACACCACACACTGCTGCACGCCGCACACTGCTGCACGCCGCACACTGCTGCACGCCGCTGCACACCACAGTGCTGCATACCTCACACTGCTACACGAAACACTGCTGCACGCCAAACACTGCTGCACGCCACATACTGCTGCACGCGGCACACTGCTGCACGCCACACACTACCGCACGCCACACACTGCTGCGCACACTGCTGCATTACACACTGCTGCATTACACACTGCTGCACGCCTCACACTGCTACACGAAGCACTGCTGCATGCCTCACACTGCTGCACGCCACACACTGCTGCAAGCCACACACTGCTGCATGCCTCAAACTGCTGCACGCCTCACACTGCTGCACGCCGCACACTGCTGCACGCCGCACACTGCTACACGAAACACTGCTGCACACCACACACTGCTGCACGCCACACACTGCTGCACGCCGCACACTGCTGCACGCCACACACTGCTGCACACTGCTGCATTACTCACTGCTGCATGCTGCACGCAGCATACTGCTGCATGCCGCACACTGCTACACACCACACACTGCTGCACGCTGCACAATGCTACACAAAACACTGCTGCACGCCACACACTGCTGCACGGCACACACTGCTGCACGCCCCACACTGCTGCATGCCACTCACTGCTGCATGCTGCACGACACTGCCGCACGCAGCACACTGCTGCACGCCGCTGCACACCACACAGTGCTGCATGCCTCAAACTGCTACACGAAACACTGCTGCATGCCACACACTGCTGCACGCCGCACACTGGTCACTGCTGCACGCCACACACTGCTGCACGCCACACACTGCTGCACGCCTCACACTGCTGCACGCCTCACACTGCTGCATGCCGCACACTGCTGCACGCCACACACTGCTGAATGCCGCTGCACGCCACACACTGCTGCACGCCACACATGGCTGCACGCCACACACTGCTGCACGCCACACACTGCTGCACGCCTCACACTGCTGCACACCACACATTGCTTCGCGCCACACACTGCTGCACGCCACACTGCTGCACGCCACACACTGCTGCACTCCACACACTGCTTTTATGCGAGTTTATGCTACTGACATTGTAAATGACAATGCCTTTTATTTGTTTTAAAACCAAAACATAAATAAAAGGCATTGTAATTTTACAATGCCAATAGCTCAAACTCTTATAAATGCGACACCTATTGCATTGCAAATGCTTGTTTATTAGTGCTTCTAAAGGATTGTTTAGAGGATTGTCACTTCACTCTGTTTTTATCGGCCTGACCTGTATGTTTAAGTCCAGCAAAGTAGTAATATTTGGAAGAACAGTGAAATCTGGCATTTTTTGCCTTTGGGAACTTAAGCCCTAAAACAGCAAACACATGAATTACATAAAACATTCCTTGAGGGCTGTCTAAATCGTTTCAGAATGATTAATAAAACAAACAGAGGGATAATTGTGCATTTTTTAGGGCGAAACCTATCTTACAGCGCAGCTCTCTGGTTGTTGAAGACTTCTTGGTAACATTTTTTAAGCTGACATAATGTATTCCACCAATTGCTTACCATTTGCTTTGTGGTTTGTAACTCACTTTTGCTTTCTTTCTATTTGCTGGCTTTTTTCGTTTTAGGCGATCCAGCATGTCTTTGTCCTACCAATGGAGCATAGCTTGTTTACTGTATTCTTCCACGAGTACTCGCTTTCTGTCCCGGACTTTACCATTTTGTTGTTATTTTGTCACATTTTCTGCACATTCAAAGACAGAGGTCAAACCAGTAGCGTCACTAGGGTTGGTGTCACCCGGCGCGGGTAACTCATGGTGTCACCCCCTCACGACTTACCGCATGGACCTCCTTCGCCCCGAGTCCGCCAGTGGACACAGTTGGCAAATAACGGGACCATACAGAATCCTTAGTAACGTTTGTAAATGTAGGTCCTATATTTACAAAATGTGCCTGTTAACAACAGTGTGATAATGACTCATTAATCAGGTTGTACAGTGGACTACCTGATAGTCAACAGTTTATTGTAATTTATAATATCATAGGTATGGTACTTTTTACTGGTGTGGTGTTCCCACTATCCAGCAACACGATATATCAGTGGTCGAAGTGGGGGAAAAAAAGTAGGGGAACTGTGGACGGAGAATCAGAGGGCGGGAATAACCCAAGGATTGGATCAGTGGGCAGAGCCAGAGGCGTGGCCAGAATGTGCAAACTCCTAATTTTTTGTATTTGTTTGGTTTCACTGCCCAGTTTTATCAACCAATGGATACACATGATTATTTAAGGTTATAATGAGTTATTGACAGTAAAATGTGTTCACATGTGGGATATGCTTCTAATCACAGAATGTCCCCAAATACGATAAAATGTGGAAGCACAGGCCATTTGTCTCCGAGCCATGGAGTTTCTGTTATCAGCACTTCTGCCTTTTCCAAAACAGCAGTTCAAACATGATTGGCAAAAAATCCTAGTTTGCAAATGTTTTCTAAATAATAATGGCTTTGCCATATTTGCCTCATAATGCAAAATCTGTAGCATGATCTGATCATTTAAACTAATAAATTGTTTGTAGCTCAAACGTATCGAAAGTTAATAAAAAATGTGACTTGTGTTGCTGCAGAGTAGATGACAGTTAATAGCTCACTGTTCTATGTTAGGATTTTAACTTATAAACTGCAAGTAACAGAAGGATCTCTCTGACAAAAGCAGTAGCCCACTGGCCTATTTACATTATGTGCACTTTGTGATCTGCATGGTACATGTTCTTTGCAGCAGGTACATTAACCCTCTGAGCTACCTTTCCATCAGTCAAATCTTCCATTAGACAAAATTCCAATCTCTCTCTAGGAAGAACATTAATCACCAGAGTCATCATGACATTTTTATTGTTACTGAAAATTACTGGAGGCCAGGAAGGAGGCAGCAAGCGCTTTTAAAACCATAATATACTTGCAAAAATGATGCCTCCACCTAAAGTGAACACCTGGTGCGATCACACCGGTTGCACCACCCTAGAGCTGGCCCTTCTCAAGGGTCCTGTGATCTCAGTGACAGGGTCATTGTTCTAGGGTGTACTGCTTCATAGGCCTGCCCGCAAGGCTGGAGGTGAACTTCAGTATGAATAGTGGTGGACAAGCCTTGAAGGTTAACCTACACTTGTCATGCTAGGGTCCACCTGCTGGTGCTACGACACCGGGGCTTCTAATGTCTTGCGAAGCCTTCTAAGGTCTAGCATGAGATAGTGCTCTCTCAGGAGAGTTGTCTGGCGGTTATTAAGGCTGAACCTGGTTCCCCAGTTCCAAATTTAGCAGCTCTGGCCATAGTGCCACATCCTTTCCCCCACTGAACACCATACTGCCCCCCTGAGAAAAACTCAGACAGCCTTCAACTACAACCCAATTGTTGCCAGCTATAAACACCTGGATGCGACTCAATTTAAATTACGCACTGGGCAAGAGCAATATGTGGCCTACAAAAAAAAGTGACAGCATCCTGGAAAAAGCAAACAATCATAGAGAATGCAAAATTTTGCAAACCATCTGAAATGTAAGCAGGAACAACATGGTTACCTTAACGCTTTTACACTCACTGTTCAGAAATCAGTGAGTGCTTTTGCCTGAAAAGTTAAGGACATGACAACAGGGCCCTGAATGGACCCATTTCAATGGTCATTGCTTATATCCTTACAAAACGTAAGCAGTACCTCCAGGATTGGTGCACTAGTTCCAAGCCCAGGGAAAACAAAGCCAAGACAACAAGCATTTGCAATGCAATAGGTCTCGCATTTACACAAGTTTGAGCTATTAACATTGTAAATGACATTTCCTTTTATTTTTATTTTCGTTATTAAAACCTAAATAAAAGGCATTGTCATTTACAATGCCAGTAGCTTAAACTCGCCTAAATGCGAGAACTATTGCATTGCAAATGCTTGTTTTTATCAGGGTTAGTTCAGTGCTTAATTTGAGCTGGTAGTTGCCCTTATTTTTCCTCATCAGACATATGCCCAGAGCAGGAGAGAAAAAACACAAAAGAGGGGAAGAAGTAGGCTATGAATGACAGAAAAACAGTGACAAAGAAAGAAAGCAGAGATGAAAAAGAATCTGAAAGAGGGAGCTAATGGAGGGGGTGGATGGTGGTGGATGAAAGAGGCATACGGTGGTTTTAACACTACACAGCCTCTGTGTTTGGCACCCTTGACATTTGATAGAGCCTGCCACGGGCTTCTGAGGAAAACGCTGGGCCCCGGCACTTATTCTCATAAAAATTAAGCACGGGGGATTGTTGCACAGTTCCATTGCATGTCACTTCAAGCTTGGTGAACAAACAACCAATCAGGTGTCGCACATTCATTCACTGGCTTGCTCTTTGGTGCCGGCGCCATTTCGACTCTGGTACATTGACTCATGGTGTTATTTTACCTTCTGCTAATGCGTTTAATTTACCTTGCACAGACATAAACACCCAGTAATAAAATCTTAAGTGGCAAAGCTCGCGCCCCTATTCATTTATCATTTCCGTCACATCACCAAGGTGAAACCTAAAGCACAGTGCAGAACGGGGAAGCGGCGGGATCGGAGATGTGCAGTCTGACACTATAGTGAGTGACGCCATCTCCACCCTAGGGGATACAACATTCCGTGCCAATCATGAGTTCAATAAATACTGTCACCAGATGACAGACTATGAATGTCTCCTCCGAGGGGAGAGAAGTTGGCCTAAAGTCAAGTCGGGGGAACCGGGCTCGAATCTCGGCAAGGACGCGCGACATCCTGTGATTCTGGGTAAATCGTTTAATCTCTCCATGCCTAACAAAAACAAAATGCTGCTAGAGCGACCATAATAGGATCGAAAAAAGCTCAGGACAGACCAAATAGAATGAACCTTGATGGGCCACATGGTAACCCTGCTATTTGCTGACATGTTGGAACTTTGCGGAAGATGCAAAACTGAAAGTCTAATTGCAGTTAAGTAACTTTTTTTTAAGGAGACATCTTTAAATACCTCAGTAAAAACGATGCGTTCACAACATTCCTCCCGTATATATACAAATGCGTCTTGTAAATTAATGAAATACAGATTCATTGTTAACAAATGACATCCTAATATTCCCTCCAGCTGGTGCAGTGGTGTGGAAAGGACTCCGTTTAAAGATGGCGGCTCCAGTAGCATATCATTGTGGCTCCCCCCCGCCTCCCCCTCGGGTGAGTGGTGGTGCAGGGACAGCAGCCACGTGACCTCCGCGGGATAATGCGAGTCATGTGCCTGGTAGCTCAATCTCCGATCAGGCAAACGATAAGAGCTACATAGAGAAGAGGAAGGTGTTTCGGAAATATACAGGCAGCAAGCAACGCAGGACTCGGAAGACAACTTAAGTTCAAATATGGACTGCGGGGTGATCACTTCCAAAACCGGACTCATTCTGCTCAGCCTCATATTCTGGGTAAGCGTATTCTTTCTAAGCGGTGAAAAGTTTAAACAAGCTGTCTCCGTGGAGCGAGCCGACAGGAAAATGGAAAGTGAAAGTGCGTGAGGCTGCTGAGGACGGAAGGGGGACAAGAGATGTGCACGCCGCGTGGCTGTAAGCGCGTACACCAACTCAAATCCGCCAAAAGCCTTGCGCGTGCCCATCTCCTGTCCCACTTCTGAGGCAAGTCAGCAACAATAGATCTCGCTGAGGACAGCAGCGCTTCGCGCTGCGTTCGCAGGCGAGACCTAAAAATAGTGCTTCACTGGCAGACTCTGTAAAAGTGGCGCTAATGTGTTTGGGTGTGAATAAAATCAATCTGGCTGGTTTGCTACCACGCTGTCTTACTTTATTCAGGTATTTATTTTTCATATTTTTAAACTTTTATTCCCGATGCTGCACTTTGGAATTAAACGTCAGAAAAATAGACATTGATTACCAGCAAAAGTGATTTTCTTTTTTGGATCCATTTCACAGGGAAGCAAATAAAAGAAAGGAGGGGAGACAGTGCACACTGCGCACAGGCACCTCCTCCTCCTAAAAGGTTAGGTTGCTCTGCGCACACCGGCCCTGTTGGTGTCACCCCATGTGAGACTGTCACCCGGTGCGGTCCGCACCCACCGCACCCACATAGTGACGCCGCGGGGTCAAACATCAGGATCTTTCTGCTGAGGGAGCATGGTGTTTACTTTTATTTCTCTGACTTCAGAGTTAGAGGACTTGTCTGACAGTCTTGGGGTGTAAAAGCAAAGGCGTTTTTATAGCACACAGCAAAATTTAAATTTCTGTAATTGTACTGTGCAAAAATATCTGAATATATCAGACTTGGGAAAGCACAAATAAAGCCGTTTTTTTTTGTAATACTAAAGTGTGCAGGAAACAAACATTTTAATACAATCAAAACAAATCAATATACTAGGTGATTTCATTTCCACACATTATCATTTGTGCGCTGTGTAATTTTATCAGTAAAACGCTAAGGGGCCTATTAGGATGGTGGGCGGTGGCACCACCGCGGCCGCTGGCGGTGCGGAAAAATGCATTTTACCGCCCGCGAGCAGTGGACCTCACACCTGCCATATTAGTATGGCCAAACATAGCCGCGGTGCGACGTGAACCGCCATCAAAGTGCGCCCGCCACCGCGGTGGTGTGAGCCAATGGAGACTCACCGCCGTGCGGAATGACGTCCGCCCCGCTCCACAAATTAGGATGCCCCAAACAAGCAGTCGCACCGCAGCAGAGAAACCGCACAAACAGAGACAGCGGAAGCTCGACAGTGGAGCGCAAAACCAGAGTCCCTGTCCACACCACCTGGACACGACCGCAATGGACCCAGCCCTACACGTTTTTCCAGTGCTGTACCTGATACATCACCAGCAACTCATGGGCGGACGCCGCCGCAGGTACGCAATAACACAACCACAACACACAACTCATGGGCTGATACAGGGTCCAAATCCACATCAGACACCCTAGTGGGGACAGGAACACACCGACAAGTGTACCCACAAAAGACCCACCTGCCACCAAGTCACGCCTTCGCATCCAGGGCACACATTTTCCACGATCATGCAGCAATGTCCCGGTCACGTCACCGCAGCGGTGAAGACAACGGAATACATGTGCACAATGCAGAATGCAGGGCCAGCGCCAGGAATGGGCAGGGCACAAAGAGGACAGGGCCATACCTCCACCCTCCACACACTAGCCCCCCCCCCCCTTGAAGGCACATGCCATGTGTCCCTCCTGTGCACCCCCATGCACATTAAGCCAGGTGAATCCACACCCTGCACCACACACCAAACAACCAGGGAGACAGCTACAGCAGGAGTGGCTGCAGAGGAACACACAGCACAGAAGCACAGAGCCAGGGCAACACACACACCACAACAACACCACACTCATGGCAAAAACAAAATGAGTACAAGCACTAAATGAACACATACAAGAAACAAACACCCTACTGGGCACACAGCCTGCCAAGTCATACCCCATACTGACACACAGACACATACACACACCACATGCCACCAGCAATGGAGCACAACAAATAGGAAAGCCAAAGTGAGGTGTACACAAATGGAAGGCCATGGAGACAACCAACAAGCATGTGTACATCACATGCAAGACAAGGAACATAGAACAACACCCTCAGCCCATCAAAGCACACATGGCTGGCACAGTGAGTGAAGTCAAATCACAGACAGCTCAGTGCAACAACACAGGGAGCCAGCAAGGCAACCCATGTTAGGCACAAGAATGAAAGGAAGGCCCTGAAGTCAAACTGTGAACAGCCACACATATCTATACAACTACTTCACAGGAGTACGCCAGCAGCACAACACACAGGGCCCATTGACACACTCCATGACTGTCAAACACTAGTAGGAATCCACACTCATACCCCCCCTCACACCAGCAGCACACAACACCAGTGCCAAACACACTGAAGGGTGGCAATATATGCCAGTCAATACACAGACAAACAATCACACAGGGGGTAGCCACAAACATCACACACACACAGGAATGCCAGAACAAATGTCTGCAAAAAAACAACAGACAAACACATAACCCAACAGAAACACACACAGAACCACAACAAGACCACACATGATCTGTGCAGCTAAACTGTGGAAAGACAATGGGAGCACAGACACAACAGGAGTGCACAACCTCATCAGTCAGGAACAATGCACAAACAACATACCACAACACAGACAAGAAGTGCACCATCACAGAAAAACACAGCCACATCAAACAAACAACAGATGCACAGGCAGAAAATCACATAGCAAACACAGCAAGACATCAGGGGATGACAAGGCAACATACACCCACAGCACTGCATGCACAACAAGCAATGTGTGCACACCAAGCATACCAGCCCCACGCAGATGAGTGACGTAACATTACCCACACAACACTAATCAGCACAGCACAAAGACAACATCACACCCAGTAAAGCAGTACCACAGCTAACACACATACATTCAACACAACACCAACAGATGCACAAGTCTGGGACAGAAAGGTGGAAACAACTTGACCAGAGGACTGGGCAGCACACACAGTTGAACTGCATATGAGCAACCATGACTGCCAAACAGCACAAGAACATCACATATAACCTATAGGGGAAATGTCCTGAGTGACACATTGCTCCTGGCCAAAGAACTGCACCACAAAGCACAGTGTCACAAATGAAGTGATGGGGAGGCACACACACATGTAAACCAAGGGGACAGCTGACATTAAAGTGAAGGGTTCTGTATGTCAGTTGGGGACATGGCAGGAGTGTACCATACACAAATAGAGGGAGTGCAGATTCACAATGCGTAGGCATCTGAAGCACAGATAGGGGATGGTATGACACCACACACAACATGCTATACTGGAGTCAAAAAGGCACCATGTGACAGCAATGCATGAGAAAACACAACCACAATGGCGGTGTTCTTTATTCAAAAACCTACCTGACACCTCGCCTCTTCCCGGTGGTGTGGACCTGCGGATTCCGTTGCCTGTTGCCGTTCCTCTGCTGCCTGAAGCTGTCCCGGTGTCCTGGTCTCCCGCCACCGCATTGACATCTATCGCGGCCGCAGCGGGGAGACGGGACCACACGCCCCAGCAGCCCTAGCGGTCAAAACCAGCTGACCCTTTGTTGCGCGCCAGGAGGCGCTTAAATTATCGACGCTGCTTCGGCAGAGCGGGTTCTTTATTCAAAAACCTACCTGACACCTCGCCTCTTCCCGGTGGTGTGGACCTGCGGATTCCGTTGCCTGTTGCCGTTCCTCTGCTGCCTGAAGCTGTCCCGGTGTCCCGGTCTCCCGCCACCGCATTGACATCTATCGCGGCCGCAGCGGGGAGACGGGACCACACGCCCCAGCAGCCCTAGCGGTCAAAACCAGCTGACCCTTTGTTGCGCGCCAGGAGGCGCTTAAATTATCGACGCTGCTTCGGCAGAGCGGGTTCTTTATTCAAAAACCTACCTGACACCTCGCCTCTTCCCGGTGGTGTGGACCTGCGGATTCCGTTGCCTGTTGCCGTTCCTCTGCTGCCTGAAGCTGTCCCGGTGTCCCGGTCTCCCGCCACCGCATTGACATCTATCGCGGCCGCAGCGGGGAGACGGGACCACACGCCCCAGCAGCCCTAGCGGTCAAAACCAGCTGACCCTTTGTCGCCTAAATTATCGCCGCTGCTCCCGCGTCGCGGGACCGCTCGCGGGTAGCGCCGGGAGAAGCCCGGGACAAGGGCGGGACCGTCTGTGGCCGTCCGGGGCCGACAGAGGCTGGGCTGGGCCACCCCTCTTTCACCCACGCCTTCAAGTGAGTAGCTGTAATATATATATATATATATATATATATATATATATATATATATATATATATTAACTGTCAGTACCCCTCACAAATGGCTGCTAGAAGGGCCGCGAAAGCCACACCAGTTGGGATGGTAGCAGGGACACTCGACCAATTCATAACGAGGGCAGCATGAAATTGAATTGACCCAGCGCCGTTTATCACAAGACCCGGCCTTCCTAAGAAGATCCTCTTTGGGTATCATTGCTCATGCGAGTTCACCTGCTCCCATTCGATCAAATTTAGCTATTGAGGGCCATCCAACATCTACATTGAACACTGGGACCGGAACAGACGCCCGGGTCGATGACCCCACGCAACCATCATGTGGGCAGTCCATTAATATAACTACGGCCCCAATTGAGTTAAACCCAAATAAAGACAAGGAGTCAAGACCTAAGGAGGGTGCTATCCCAAAGAAGAGGAAGGCTGTCACCTCGTCACGGGGAAGAAAATTGAAATATCCAAAAATTACGACCAAATCTCCTCCCCGGACTACGGTACCTTTGGAGTCCTGCTCCCCTGGGACCCCAATAGATACCCCTGCTGAGAATGGCTCACTATTTGCAAATTCATGCTCCCTGGATTTAGACTCATTAGTGGGAAAATTGAGTCTTGTCTTATCCTCTCTTATCCAGCCTGTGGAGCAAAAGCTGCAATATTTAGATGCTAGACTTGGAAAAATGGAGGCTTCACTTGCGGAAAATATGGCCATTATAAAAGACCAACTTGCCATACAAACCCAAGTTAAAGCCTTAGTTCCCCCACCTAATGCTATAAACCTACAAACTGATATTATTATTACAAAAGATCAACCCCCAAGGCCCAACACACAGGGGCCAACCGTGGGCTCTTTTATTATTGACTCTAGCAATAGCCCTAATTCTGCGAATAAGGTACATTCCATCCAACCGCTGTTACCGGCTTCCCTATCAAACTCTGCTATTCCAGGGAAGGTGCATGCTGCTGGAAACACTAACTCCCAAGCTCTACCATGCATCAACTTACCTCCCGATTGTGCTCCATATGTTGTTGTTTTAACGGAGGTCCCGGAATTACCGAGTAACAAATCGGAATCTTATGAGGAACTTAGGAACAAGACTATGCACTGGCTGAATTCTCATAGATCCTTGCCTAGCTCTATTTATAGTAAAATCTTGCATGTTAGAAGAGTGAGGTGGGTAGGTCCCAGACTCAAAAATGTCCGAGGAGATTGTATAATTATTAATTTCGAGGACTTTAGGGCTGTTGATCATATATGCAGTTATGTTATGTTATGTTATGTTATGTTACTGAGTTTTGTACCGCGCACAGCTGCCCCAGCAAAGGGGCGTCCTGGCGCCAAAGGTGAACACAACAACACAGTATGTAGTGGGATTACTTTGATTTATTAAAAAGAAACGTTTTAATAGCCCCTCTAAACCTGGTTAGATTATCCACAGCACGGATATCAGCGGGAAGAGCATTCCAGAGCTGGGCAGCTACCACTCGGAAGGAGCGGCCACCCGTCCTGGTCAACCGAAAGCGAGGAACAACCGCCAAGTTCTGGCCCAAAGATCTCAACGAGCGAGAAGGAATGTACGGAGTAAGGAGATTCATAAGGATAGGAGGGGCCAAGCCCTTCAAAATTTTGAAGGCCAGGCACAACACCTTAAACTCAATACGCCGCACAACAGGTAGCCAGTGAAGAGTATATAATACTCCGGACACTGAGCAGCGTTTGGGCAACCCAAATATTGCTCTAGCAGCGGCATTCTGAACTCTTTGTAATCGCGCATGTTCAGCCTTACTCGTGCCTGCGAGCAGCGCACTAGCATAGTCTATTCTAGATAGAACCGAGGCCTGGACCACCAGCTGTCTCGTACTGGCGTCAAAAAATTTGAGCACCGGCCTAATGCTCCTGATGATGCCAAAACAAGAGGCAGCAACCTTCTTCGTATGGCAAGTGAAACTAAGTGCCGGGTCAAGCCATACCCCAAGGTTCTTTAACTCCAATACCGGAGAGGGAATCCCACCTAGCTCAGAAGGCCACCAACTTTCCTTCCAACAGCCAGGACGCGTACCAAACACCATCACCTCAGTCTTCTTGGTGTTCAATTGGGGACAGTTCTGATTCATCCAATTGGCCACCGAACGCAGCCCCTCACAGAAGTTACGGGCATCAATATCTGAGTCCCCACTTAGTGTGACCGCCAGCTGCGTGTCATCCGCGTAGGAAACCATTGTCAGGCCCCAGCTTTTGACAATAGCAGCCAGCGGCCTCACATAAAGATTAAAAAGAGTGGGGCTCAGAGATGAGCCCTGAGGGACCCCCGTCGTGAGCTGATGAGAGGTGGACTTACCGGGTGGTATTGCTACCCGGAAGGATCTGTTAGAGAGAAAGGAGCGGAACCATCCTAATGCCAAACCCCTAACCCCAGCTTCCTCTAGCCGCCTCAGCAAAATGTCATGGGACACCGTGTCAAAGGCGGCACTCAGGTCTAACAAAAGGAGTGCCGCAGTGTGACCGGTGTCCAGCACGGAGCGCAGATGTTCAACCATATACAATAGGGCAGTCTCCGTGCTATGAGCTTTGCGGAAACCATTTTGCGTGGGATCCAAGATATTCGCTTTATCCAGATGGTCCGCCAGGATCCCATTCACATGAGTTTCAATGACTTTGGCAGCCCACGGCAACAAGGAGATGGGGCGGTAGTTCTCAGGTTTAGTGGGGTCAAGGGTAGGCTTTTTCAGGATGGGAGTGACTACCGCTTCCTTCCACTTGGTAGGAACAGTCGCTGACCCCAAGGACAAATTAATGAGGGAAAGCAAGGGAGCACGACAAGTGTCCAGCAGGTTTTTAAATAAGGCCGGTTTGAGGGGGTCTGTCGGAGAGCCAGATTTAATTTTCTGGCTCAAAAAATCAAAACCCTCCTCTGATAGGGGGGCGAGACAGTCCAGGATCACATCCTTGGACTCAAGGCAATCAGCTGGTTTGGAGCTGTGCATAGCAATAGGGAAGGTTTGATAAATAGCTTGCACCTTCTGCACAAAAAACAAGGCCAAGCGCTCACAATGGGAATCAGTGCATATTTCAGCCGCAGGGGTCCTCTTATTTATAAGGTCTTTTAGGACCTTAAATATTAATTTGGAGGGGTTCGGACTATTCCGAAACTCCTGCGCATAAAAAGCTGCGCGTGTACGACACACCGCTCTGTGATATGCCTTGGAGGCAGTGAGGTAACTGATCTTAAGCGCGGGGTCATAGGCTTTCCTCCATCGCCTTTCCGCTTGTCTGCATTCTCTCTTAAGAGACGCCAGTGTCTCGTCATACCACGGGCTATGGGCCTTAGTCCGGCAATTGGAACGTACACGGGGAATAAGAGAATCCAAAGTAGACTCAATCCAAGTGCAGAATGCATCATACCCACTATCCACATCAGCGAAGAAGGGTAGAGGGGTGTTTCCTAAAAAACTATAAAAATCATCAAGCTTTAGTTTACACCACTGGCGGGACAAAGATGTTTTATTCTGAGTCACGTGCAGAGGATCTGCCACCGGGAGAACTGCTTTCACCAACATATGATCTGTCCAGGCCAGCTGGACAGGGTGGCCTAAAGTAATCTCCTCTAAGGAAGTGAAAAACGGGTCCAGTATATGACCCCCAGAATGGGAGGGGGACATCACTCTCTGTGTAAGCTGCAAAGCTTCCAGATCTGCTAGACAACTCCTAATCGAGGCTTGGGAGGGACAGTCAAAAT
Source organism: Triturus cristatus (assembly GCF_964204655.1). Classification (NCBI taxonomy): domain Eukaryota; kingdom Metazoa; phylum Chordata; class Amphibia; order Caudata; family Salamandridae; genus Triturus; species Triturus cristatus. Next base: position 403,282,963 of record NC_140579.1, on the reverse strand, counting down.
GCAAATTAAGGTCACCAACCACATTAAAATTCGCACAGCCGAGAGCTTCCAAGCTAATAACGTCCGGGAGAGCGGCCCTAAATGCCGCGTCGCAGCCCGGAGGCCGATATATTAAAAGACCAGAAAAGCTAAAACAAGGAGATAGCGAAATTCTGAAGCGAGCGCATTCGCAACCTGGAAGTGTTAATGCTTTCCAGTCACATGGAAAACGCCGTTTCACTGCCATAGCGATCCCACCACCTCTCGAGCCGCGATTGAGCGTTACCACGGTATATTCAGGGGGGAAGGCAAGATTTAAAATCGCAGTGTCATCGTCTTGTAACCATGTCTCAGTCATAAACATCACGTCAGGGGAGTCATTGGTGACCATGTCAAAGATCTCCGCCTGATGTTTAACCAGAGATCTGACATTCAGGCTGTATATGCTGGCCGTGTTCCCCTCCAGCGCGCTCAATTGCCGAGCTGAAATATGGCTTGAGCGAATGCGAGCTGGAGGCGACAAGTGCCAGCAACATCAAGTACACCGATAAGGACCCCTTAATGGTGCTACCGGCGGCAATGGACAGACAGCGCAGAGGTCGCGGATGGCCAATAAATCAGCTCTATCATACCTATAGGACGAAGTAGCCATAGGTCAGATAATGAGTCTGCCGCGCCCTGCGCCTCCTTAGCGCTGACGGGCGCAGACGGGCAGGACTCTGGCTTGACTCAGGCGCGAGTCAGGCGCCTGAGGCAACAATCAAGCTCTAATACAATGATTAAATCATGGAAGTTAGACTATTTTTATCCAACAGCTCATATTTATTCTCCTCCCAATCACGGGAGGTTTGATTCGAGGCCAGAGCAAGAGGATCCCTGGCACCTTGCACCCAGAAGTAGGGGTAGACAGCCCAGGGGGGAATTGATGGGTATTTCGTTATACAATCGATACAGCTTACTTGACCAAGTTGACTGACTTCCTGTGTCGTCCCGTCGTCCCCTGCCCTACCAAATTGATGCTTACAAAAATGATGAAGTTTCTGTAACTATTAGAAATAAGCATCCAGAGGTGGTAAATGTTCTATCCAACCCCAGGTCGTTTATAGAGGCTGGTGTGGTGCCCAATGAGAACTTGCTTACAATAGTCGGGGAGTCTAGGGATGATTTACCATCCCCTATGATTCCTCATTGCTCGTTGGTGCCTCAATCTCAGTGTACCAGTAAACAGGCAGATCTTAATCTACCTGGTGTTGGGACACATGACTTTGTTGGCCCCCGTCATGAGGGCAATGTGGGAACCAAGCAGCCAAATTCTAAAGGCTCCCTAAAAATCTTATCATGGAACATAGCAGGCCTTGTGTCAAATCTAGATATCCCAGATTGGTACACTTTTGTGGATTCCCATGGGATCTGTTTATTTCAGGAAACATGGGCGACAAGTCCCACCCATAGAGCAGGGTATGTAACTTTTGCAGAACCTGCAGTTAAAGGTGCAAGAGGTAGACCGTCAGGGGGGTTGTGTACCTGGATAGGCATCCACCTTGGATTCACGTTGAAAAGAATAGTGACAAACAGCCCTGATCTCACGTGTATCCTGATGTCTCACAAGAGAACACCCAAGCTGGCCTTGATTAACATTTATTCACGGCCAGTAAAACTTGGTGGCACCTCTGACACCTTGGATATGTTAACTGCGTTACTGCATAAACTGGGGGGCGATGTAGTGTTGCTGATTGGAGGTGACTTCAATTGTCACTTTGAACCATTACACGGGGTACCTAAAATGACCAAGGCCGAGGATGAGATTTGGTCAGTTCCTGCCCCTATTGCCTACCCTGCTAAAAACTGGTCAGCCTTAGTCCTACAACTGACCTCCCTCTCCCTCACATTTTCCCTCAGAGCTTGTAATGGTCGTTTTAATAGCGACATCCCTGCTCATTTTACTTACAATGGCCTGGGGCATACATCAGTTATAGATTACTTTCTGGTGAGCCTGACATCCTGGTCAAACATCCTGGATTTTACCGTTTGTCGGCGCCCAGAAAGTGATCATAATCCTTTGATAACTGAGTTGGATCTCCAACTAACTTGTGGGGAGAGTGCCATAACCAGTTCCCCCAGAAGTGATCTAAGGCTAGAACAAGGTGGGAGAAGAATTCGATGGGCAGCCGCAAAATCTTCTGCGGAATTAATGCCAAACTTATATAGAAATGTAGTCCCCCTTCTTGAAAAAACCAATCACGCCTTTAGTGATCCTAACTCTATGGATATGACTGTAATTACAGCTATCCATAGTGAGATGGTTTCTTTATTAAAGGATTCCTTTTATAAAGTAGGTCCTATCAAAACTAAACCATGTCTCGGAGGTAACCCCTGGTTTAATAGAGGATGTAGGGACGCCAAATCAGCATTATTACTGGCTTTAAACCAAGGAGATAGCTAACACATCATCCAGGCTAGACAAGTCTACAAGAAATTGATAAAAAATGCTAAATCAGAATGGGAGGCTGATCGCTGGGCCGCTATTTCATCTGCCCTCGCGGCTAAGGATGCGAGGTCTTTTTGGAACCTTGTCCATACTGGGAATTCAGAAGGAGGATCTGCAATCATCCCTAATATTTCAGAGGAAGCTTGGTCCGCTTATTTTAAAGATCTTTACTCTCTCTCTCCCCCCTGTATCCAGGACGCTCCGCAGAGTCCTTTGGCTGTGAACTCCATTCTGCCTGCGCAAAAAATCTCATTGGCCGAAGTAAAGATGGCAATACTCAGGATCCAGCCTAATAAAGCTCCGGGGCTTGATCGTATCCCAGGTGATTTATTTAGAGAAGAACCATCGGTCTGGGCCCCCTATCTTCTGGTTTTATTCAATGCAATTATGGAGGGGCTACCTTTGCCTAGTACCTGGCTTGGGGCGGAGATTATCCCAATATATAAGAAGGGCTCTTCGCTCCAACCCTCAAATTATAGGCCGATTAGCCTTATTGATGTTACACAAAAAATCTATGCCAGGGTATTGTTACAACGCTTGGAGAGCTGGTCTAGTGATAACAATATCTTGACGCCACTTCAAGCGGGATTTAGGGCAAAAATCTCAACAATTGATCAATTACTCCGGTTACAAGTGATATATTGGAAGCATGTGACCTTGGAAGGGGGCAGTCTTTATCTTACTTTTGTCGATTTAAAATCTGCTTTCGACATGGTGGATAGAAAACAATTATGGTCCATTTTACTATCAATGGGGGTTCCACCCTATTTATGCCACCAGTTTAAAATTTTACATGCTGGCACCTTTGCAAGAGTACGCTTCGGTAAACAAGGCCAGTTAACTGGAGCCTTCCCGATTGAGAAAGGTGTTAGGCAGGGCTGCGTCCTTGCTCCAACTCTATTTTCCCTCTTTCTCAACGGGCTTATCGAAGACCTCATGGCCAAAAAAGATATAGACTCCCCCAAAATAGGCGCCCGTAAATTTCCCGCCCTAATGTTTGCGGATGACACGCTTCTGCTTTCAAAATCTCCAATGGGGATGCAGCGCGTGTTAGACCAATTCTCCAATTTTTGTTCAAAAAGAAACCTGGTGATCAACATAAATAAGACTAAGTACATGGCTTTTAATGCAAAAACTGTAAACTGCCCCCATCCAACGATGGGTGGCAGACCTCTTGAAAGGGTTTCCACATTTGAATATCTGGGTGTGACTTTAAATGACAAAATGGGTTGGGGTCCTCAAGTAGCCAAGTCCAATCTAAGACTAACGCAAGCAGCAGGGGGTATTCTTAAAGTACAGAAGAGCTGTACCCTTAAAATAGTTAGTGCCCCACTTGAAATTTTTAAAGTGAAAGCGAGGGCCTCCTCTCTCTACGGGGCAGAACTTTGGGGTCACACATCAACAAGTAACCTATCTATAACTGAAAATAACTTTCTTAGACAACTATTGGATCTCCCAAAAAGCACTCCTCTACTCCCATTAAGACTTGATCTTAATGTTTGTCCAATTGCAGACGCTATTGCCATTCGACCGCTACTTTATTGGAAGCGTCTCTGGAGTACACCGGAGTTGGTGAGCTACAAGGAGTGACTTAAAATTGTCATGGCTTCTATTGGTCCCGGAAGGATTCCCTGGATAGCCTTTGTAAAACAGTCACTTATATCGAATGGCTTTGAGGAACTCTGGTTTAATCCTGAAGCTTCCTGTACAGCTATTCCAAAGAAGATTGTGACTAATGCGGTCAGGGAAAACAACCTAAGTAATCTTATTCGCTCAGTATAATCCTCAAGCTTATCCGATATTTTTCTGGATGTAAAATCCGCCTATAGCTTTGAGTCTGCGATTGATTTAATTCAACCAACACTAGCTAAGAAACTTTATCTACAGTTTAGATATGGCACATTGCCACTCTTTCACATTTCTGATAGGTGGAAGGGCGGAGCTGTACGCCCCTGTCCTGGCTGCACTACTGAGGACGAAACCCCGGTTCATGTCATCCTATTTTGTCCAACTTATACCCATATTAGGAAGCCATGGATAATACAGTTGTGTAAGAACCTGGGCATAAAACATTATTTGGCCTTTTTTAGGATATTAAAAACAGACACCAATCCATTAATTGTCTGCACAGTAGCCAAATTCTTATACTCAATGTGGATCGCTCGAAGGAATCTGATCAACAATGCCATTTTAACTTAAGACTAGCCAAAGTGAATTTAAGAGAGCAAGAAATATTTTATTCTTTTTAGGATAGTATTGCTATGACAACTTTTAAATCTATGGAATTATTTATATTTTTAAAGGACCAAATGTTTTAAAATCGCGTAATGTTGTGTAACTGCATCCATGAAACGGACTGTCTGTTTTGTCGTTTTGCTTATTTTCTGTTATGTGCTTTTATGGTAAATTCAACCGCAATAAAGCTATTTGAATTGAATTGAACTAATCAGCACAGCACAAAGACAACATCACACCCAGTAAAGCAGTACCACAGCTAACACACATACATTCAACACAACACCAACAGATGCACAAGTCTGGGACAGAAAGGTGGAAACAACTTGACCAGAGGACTGGGCAGCACACACAGTTGAACTGCATATGAGCAACCATGACTGCCAAACAGCACAAGAACATCACATATAACCTATTGGGGAAATGTCCTGAGTGACACATTGCTCCTGGCCAAAGAACTGCACCACAAAGCACAGTGTCACAAATGAAGTGATGGGGAGGCACACACACATGTAAACCAAGGGGACAGCTGACATTAAAGTGAAGGGTTCTGTATGTCAGTTGGGGACATGGCAGGAGTGTACCATACATAAATAGAGGGAGTGCAGATTCACAATGCGTAGGCATCTGAAGCACAGATAGGGGATGGTATGACACCACACACAACATGCTATACTGGAGTCAAAAAGGCACCATGTGACAGCAATGCATGAGAAAACACAACCACAATGGCGGTGTGGAGCAGCAGGTCTGCACAGTCTCCACAAACAGTATCAAGACACATGGATGATCAACAAAACACAACACTGACTTGCCAGTCACACACTCTGCATACTAACAGTTGGCAAAAATAACAAGTAGGATTCAGCCAGAACTGCAAGGACACAACAACACACTGCACAGTGCACAACATACAACTCACACATGTGCATACAACCACATCCACAGGGCTGAACAATCAAAACAACAGGCAACCAACTCCTGGGTGACACATGTGTGTAGTTGACAATGCAGGGGCACACACACATCAACACTCCCGACAAAGTCACCCCCTTCACACTGCAAACTTCTGGACCACCCAAGAGCTCACATTGAGTATGTCTATGAGAACCTGCACAGGCAAGGGGCACACAGCAGTGAATGACAAGGCCAGTGGGCAGGGCAAAGTGCAGAGTATGTCCATGAGAAGCTGCACAGGTAAGGGCAAAACAGCAAGGCCAGTGGCCAGTTCAGGGTGCAGAGTATGTCCACGAGAAGCTGCACAGGCAAGGGCAAAACAGCAAGGCCAGTGGCCAGTTCAGGGTACAGAGTATGTCCATGAGAAGCTGCACAGGCAAGGGCAAAACAGCAGTGAACAACAAGGCCAGTGGCCAGGAGTGCAGAGTAGGTCCATGAGAAGCTGAACAGGGAATACTTGAACAAAGCAAAGAGCAACAAGGCCAGTGGGCAAAACGAAGTGCAGAGTATGTCCATGAAAAGCTGCACAGGGAATGTGTGCGACTGTACCTTTCCATGATCAGCAACACAGTCAGGGTGTAACAATGTGCAGTACAGGCCCGCCTGTGTGAGAGATAGGTGTGTGAGGGTGACTACCACTCAGACTTGGCTGTCAGGCGGACTGGGAGCTGGCTGTGTGTCGGTGACTGTCTGAGCACTTGACCGGGAAGAGAGTGGCCCAGCTGAGGTAGAGCTATCAGTGGCTTGGCAAGGCGGAGGGCTGCTTGGACCTGGTGGTGTAGTGGCACGTGGAGGCAGAGTCATGCAGACGTGAGATACAGTGTGGCTGGGAGATTGTGGAGGGGTGCCTTTCCACTTCTTGGGGATCCTAACTGGCTTCCCTGCATTAGTATCAATTAAAAGTGGTGTGGACACAACAGGCACACTCACCACCAAAGCTGCATCAGGTGCAGACGCTGGCACTCCCTCTGGGGATGTGCTGTATCCAGCGGAACGCTTTGCCTGGCTTCGCCTTTGCCCTTCCATCCCCTGTTTACTTGGTGTTACCCCTTTAGTGCCCTCCTTCCTCTGCTTCAGTGGGCTTGCAATGGAAGTCGAGGTGGTGGGTGAATCTGCCTTGGAGCCCTTCCTAGGTGTACCCTTGGCACACACCACCGGTGGGCACAGCAACTGTATGCTTCTCTTTGCGAGATGCTTTAGGGACAGGAGAGTCCTTGGCTGGGGATGCCTCTGAGGCATGTGAGCCTGAGGTCTGCTTCTGTACATTTTGGCCCCTGGTGTCGCCTGATGGGCTTTTGTCTTTGCGCTCTGGGGTGACTTTGGTCTTCTGTGGGGATGATGTCTGCGCCCGGGACCGCTTGGGTTGTTTTTTGTTGTTGTTTTTTTTAGTCCTCATTTATTTTCAATATGCTTTAAACTCAAGGAAAGGGGTCTTCCGCCCATCACAAATGGCCAGGATGATTTTGAGGGATTCCGGTCACTCCACAAAGTAGAGATGGACACCAGGTATCTCCGGATTCACCTCTTTGGCTTCATTGTAATGAAACCAACCCCAATCTTGGTCCTTTTAATGGAACAATGGCATCCCTACCAGTGTACGCCATTTATAACATATCCTTAATCATCGGACCAAGAAAACAAAAATAAACGGTAGAGAGGCATCACAGGCAGACCGAAATATTCCTATAACAAAACTATAAATCTACAGATCAACAAAAACCAGGGACAAGTGGCTTATAAATATTCCTAAGCAGAGGGACTCCTATCTACCCAATTATCCCAAATTTCCCAAAATTTTGTTTTTTTATTCTTTGTTCCAGATTGGTCCAAATTTGATATTCTCTGAATGGAATGTATCCATTCTTCTTCTATAGGAGGGCAGGCTAACATCCATTTAATGCACAGCTCTCTTCTAGCCAGAAGAATCAGAGTGAAAAACAGTGCTCTATGTTTTGTTTTAGGAAGCCTCCTTCTAAATCCCTAGGAAGTATCCCAAAAATTATGGATACAGTTGTTAATTTTATTTCAAACCCCATAATATCTGAATTGATCTCACCCACTTTCTGCCAGTAAGAATGCATTACCGGACAGCTCCAGAACATGTGCACCTCATTTGCCTTGTCTTCTCCGCATTTTGGACACTTCTTAATCTCTTGCCTTTCCATTTTCGATAATTTCTGGGGTGTCCAGTAAGCTTTGTGTACTGTGAAGAGGTGGTTCTTTTTTAAAGGTACAGCATTTACGTAAGACCATAAAAAAGACAGATATTTGCCCAATATTTTTGAGGTCTTCTTCCGGCAGGTCCTTCTTCCAAGTCTCATTAAATGAGGCCTGAATCTCTTCTCCGTTCTGGACTAATAGCCAATACCATTCTGATACTTCTTCTGACATTATTTGGTGAGAACATATTTTCGAAGCCAACTCCAAGTTGCCTTTTAGCTCTTCACTTATAGACTTTGCCCAACTATTCAGCTGATAATATTTAAACTTTGAGACTAAATTCTCGCATATCGCCGAGAAATGAGGCCGGGAAATCAATTCAGCATCGACAATCAATTGCCCCCAAGTGGTGATGCCACAAGCGCGGAGAGAAGTTGCCAGGGCATCTTCCATACACGTAGGCGTTCCTGGGGAATCCCAGACTGGTGCTACCTCGTTGTAATACGGTATGTTTAGGAGGCGTCTTACCTGGGACCAAAGCTTCATAGCTGATAACAGAGTCTTCAATTTTACCTTCTTAAAATATTTTGGATGCCCAAATTTTAAAAGAAAGCACCCTGCTTGTTGAGAAAACTCTGTTGTAAGAGCTTTATAAAGCGGGGAGAAGAATTTGCTTTCCAACAATATTTGTTGGAATTTTTTTTAATGGAAGGCACAAAAATATATAGGCCTGGGGTTGCTATAGCTCTGTAAGCTTTTTTCTTTCTAAGTTTCTTTAAAGCAATTCTGGGATTTTTATTTCCCCAGATAAAACTTGAAAAAAGCCCCTGCACCTTTTTAAACCACATTTTTGGGAAGTCTAGGGGGATAGTGTTAAATAAAAATTTATATTTTGGCAAAATTGACATTTTCAATACATTTGATTTGCCTAATAATGAAAGTGAGAGCCCCCACCATGTTTGGAGTAGTAATCTTACTTTTTTTGTAACTTTTTCCGTTAACCAGTGCTATTTTATCGATATTTTGGACTATCTGGATGCCAAGGTATCTAATTTCCTTCTTTGTGTGGGTACTCCTGAAATTGGTGTTCCATTTCATTAATTCAGTTTTTTGTTGATTGATAAGGTAGCCGGAAACCTTTCCAAAGCTCTCAAGTTCAGACCATATCTCTGGGGATGATTTTTCTAAGTTGCCAGTCTATATTATGAGGTAGTCTGCGTATAAACCGAATTTTTTCTCCCATCTATTGCATTTAAAGGGGATAATATTTTGGCAAGCTCTCAATTTACACGCTTAGGGTTCAAAATAAATATTAAAAAGTAAAGGGGACAGAGGACACCCCTGTCTAGTACCCCTTCCTATTTGTATTGACTTAGTTAATTTCCCATTAATTAAGATTTTAGCTGTGGGATTTTTGTAAATAGCTTTTATTGCTGTGGCAAAGGTTTCGCCCAGGTTAAAATGTTGAATTACTTTAAACAGGAAGGACCAATTGACCCGATCAAATGCTTTAGCAGCATCAAATGTTATTACTGCTAAAGGGATCTTATAAGTCTGGGCCATATCTATCGCCCCAATTAGGTCATGTGTCAGTTCACTAAGCTGTCTTCCCTTCATGAACCCTTTCTGGTCTTGAGGTATTAAAGTGCCTATTACTTTGTCTAAACGTTTGGTAATAATCTGGGTATATATTTTGTGGTCACAATTCAAGAGTGAAATAGGTCTGTAAGACTCGCAGAGTCTTGGATTTTTATTTGGTTTTAATAGAATTGTTATAATGGCTTCTTCCCACGATATTGGGGTGGGGAGGGGGGGGCGGTTTGACCGTCTAAAAACATGAATTAAACAATTGAAGGAGAAAAGAGGCGAGTTCTTCTTTCAGGATAGTGTAAATTTCATTGGGAATGAAATAGGGGCCAGCAGCTTTCCCCTTTTTTAGAGAGCTGATCGTTTGAAGGATTTCCTCCCTAGATATGGGACGATTTAGTTGTTCTTTTTCGTTTTGCTGAAGTGAAGGGAGAGCTAAATCTGAGAGGAATTCTTCCATGCTATCTTGATCTAAAGTTATCTCGTCAGTATATACGTTTTTTAAAAATTGGACAAAGGCCTCCTCAATTTCGGAATCATCCGAAATGATGTTACCAGTGTTCAAACAACGGAGGTCTGTTATCCAGTTTCTTGTCTGATCGACTTTAGGAGCTTGCTACACCCCTCTCCATATTCGTGGTGAGCTAATTTACTTGCATCCCACTTTTTTAAACTATTATTTCTAAAAAGTCAGCTAGCTTATGTTTCGCAGTATTTAGTCTTCTCAGGGCATTAGTATTCTCCTGATCTTGCTCTAAATGTTCCTGAAGCTTATATATATCTGCTTCCAGTTTTTTGGTCTCCTCTTGCACCTTCTTAGACTGGTAGATCGATATGGCTGTTAAAGAACCTCTCAGGTAGGCCTTATATGTGTCCCATATCACTTGGGGTGAAGCTGAATTAAGATTAAGATCAAAGAATTATTTGGTTTCCATCTTCAGTTTATCTATTACTTCATTTTCTGATAGTAATGCTCGATTAATGGTCCACCTCCGGGGTGGGGGGCTCACTTCCATAGCTAGTTCAATAGTGACTGCGGAATGATCAGACATATGTTCTGGGACATGGCTAACTGAAGTAACGTTTCTACTTGTAGCAATGTCAACTAAAAAAAAATCAATTCTGGAGCGATGTCCGTATTTTTTATTGTAGAAAGTAAATTTCCCACCAGATGTCTTAGATTTATGAGCCATCTCTCTCTAAATATCCACAAGCCCGATATCAGACATTAATTGTCTCAGGGCAACTCTCATTTTCTGTGTATTTACCACTACTCTGGGAGAGGTAGAATCTTGGCTTGGATCAAGAATCAAGTTAAAATCACCCCCTTATATAATGCGATCATTTGTTTTAGATAAGTGGAGGAGTATAGTATACAGAGTGGCAGGATCGTCTAGATTTGGCCCATAATAACCTACGAAAATTAACCATTTGTCATTGATCTTAACTCTAGCTATCGTCCACCTTCCCAAAGGGTCAACCATACATTCCCCTAGCATAGCATGGGCAGATTTTTTAATTAAAATTGCGACCCCTTTCACTGTACAGGATTGAGTTGTGCAGATACAATATTCAATCCACTTTTGGTGTTTTAAAGCCGCTTCTTTAAGTAAGTGTGATTCTTGAACAAGAAAAACATTGTAATCAGACAATCTTAAATACTCTAAAATACTCTTCTTTCTAGAAGGGACCCTTAGCCCATTAACGTTCCAGGACTTAATTCTCAAATTTTTCACTTTCTCATTTTTAGTTAAGCCTAATCCGGAACGCGTTGATTTCCCTGCCATCATTTATCCTTGAAGACGGAACGCCAGGGGTTACGCAAGACCCTTTGACTAGAATTTATAAACAAGGACATTTTTTTGCTTTTCTCCCACTTGCTCCCCCACCCTGTGTGTAAACAAATAAAAAAAACTATTTTATATTTTTTATGTGACCCACCTCCCCTCCCTTACTCTTACTAGAGGTAAAATTAGATACCTCTGGTTTTTAGGCTCTCTCTCTGATCAGGCTTAAATCCAGTGTTTTTCATTTGGATGTGCTCTTTATTTGATTTATTAAGGCATTTGCCTCTTCCGGGTCCTTGAAGTTGAACATTTTATTGTTCCACATTACTTTAAGGGAGGCGGAGAAGCGTAGATTTGCTGTAGCACCCAGATTTCTTAATTCCTGCATTGATTTCCCCAGCTCCCACTATTTGTCCTGAGTAATGTGAGAGATGTCTGACCTAACGCAGAATGTCCATCCAGCTTTTTTATACACCCCTACTTTTAACCCTGCTACTAGGATTTTTTCTTTAAGTACATATGATTTAAAATTCACTAGGATCCTTCTTGGATTTTTTTCCCCAGGTCTTTTTGAGTATGGATCCCGGTGTACTCTTTGTACATCATCTTCGAGAAGGTGTTTCTCAATATCGGGGTGTAATTCTGTGAGGAGGTTAATTATAAAGGATCTAATGTCTCCTCCCTCCACATCTTCTGGTATATTCAGGTACCTAATGTTGTTCCTACTTGCGTTGTTTTCCAGACTTTCCAGCCTTTCTTTCAGGATTTTCTCGCCACTTTTTATCGTCTGGATCTCACGTGCATTTTTGTCTACTTGCATTGTAAGGTCCTCCATGGCTACCTCTACGGCCCCTACTCTTTCTGATATGTCATTCAATTTGGCTTCTAGAGTCTCACAGACCGTTTGTATTTTCAGTTGATTACTTTCAGAGACTGCAAATTTATCTCTTAGTTCAGTGAGAAGAGTTGTTAATAACCCCTCTGTAACGGAGTGAGCCCCTGTATTGCATGTTATGTTTGGAATCCTTACTGGTTCCATCTCCTCTGCTGCTGGGTTATCTCTTTGAGAAGGGTCTAGTATCTCAATACCACTAGACTCAGTACCATTAGACTGAATCACCGCATTGTCTTTTTTTAGTCAGGGGAGGCGGGGGAGTATTATAACTCTCATCAACCAGTTGGGAGAGAGGTTCAAAACTATTCTTTAAACCGACAGGCTCCATTACTGTCCTTAGAGGAGACTGTGTGTCCTGAATTTTAAAGTATGACCTTAATGAGGGCGTAATGCGGGTACTGCCTGAATTATCTTTAGACTGTTTATTCCTCCCCTTACAAAGGGGGGTTTTACCTAGAGAATCCTTTATATTCTGGCCGGGACCTGTGCTTTTGGCAATTTTTAAAGACTTAGTTTGTATTACAGGCACCGATTTTCTACTAACAGGCTCAGGAGGGGATTGATTTTGACCCCAAATATCCCTACTTCTAAGGGTATATCTATTTAATCTGTTGGCCCCTGTAAAAGGACCTTCGTTTTGTTTCTCCTCCCCTGACCCCCCTCGTTCTGCCTGCAGCTTAGGCCCCCAATCTCGCCCTTTCCCCCTTAGCAAGGTCATTTGAAAATGCCATACACCAGAAACTGATTCTTCTGAAACAAACGAGTCTCTTCCTTTGTTTACAGCCGACTGCTTTTCTGCCCCAATAATCTGTGGACCCTCAGGGGTGAATGCGCTTACTAGGCACTTCCAGCGTGGAAAAGTGGAGGTGGAGGTCCGGCTCCCCTCACTCCGAAATCCAACTCTGGCAGCGACGCGTCTTCCGTACGAGATCTGCACTGCCGCCTCTGACCAGCGGCCTCCCCGCGGTGCCGCCTCCCCTCCGACCGCCACCTCTACATGCCTTATTAAACCACGCAGAGCCTGGAATACAAACGCTTCTCCGGCGCCAGCGTCTATGAGGAGAACAAAAACCGGAAAGTGAGACACCACGTAAGTCAGCTCCTCACAGCAAAACTCTAACTCCGACCCTTTCTAAAAAGCCACATCCAATATTTCCATTATTTCAAAATGCCTTGGCTGAGAGAGAGCCTCCGGCAGCAGCTAACCAACGGCCGCCATTTTCCCCCCTCCCACCGCTTGGGTTGTTGCTGCTGTGTGCTTTGTGTGTTGTATCGTGACTTTGAGGTCTGTGGAGCGTGGTCACTATCGTCAGACGTGGCCAATACCAGGGGGTTGGACAAAGGGACCGGAGCTGGGCTGTGAGTATGTGCCTGTTGAAGGGCTGCCGTCACTGTGGAGAACAAAGACTGGACAGTCCGGTGCAGCCCACCCACGTCTGAATGTATGCCCTCCATGAAAGCAACCACCTGTGCCAATTTTTTGTCGTGGTCAAGGAAGGCATTGAGGAGAGCTGTCTGGCCTACACACAGCTGGCGCAAAAGGTCCACAGACTCAGCACTGATGGCAGCAGGGGGGACAGGGGCAGCGGTGCCCGGGGTGAAGGACACTCTTCCCCTCTTACTGGGGTGAACACAGGCAGCACCAGAGGAAGTGGCTGGGAGGGTGGGCACTGGCCGCTGTGTGATGGAAGATGATGCAGAGTCCCCGCCAACATGGATGCATCACCGCTGGCATCAGATGATGTGGAACTTTGCGGCTCAGGCTGGGATTCCTCCAGCTGACTCCTGTCCCCCTCTGAGGCGCTGGTGACATCTGTGTCACTGGGCCCCTGTGCAGCTGTTGTGCTTGTTTCACCCCCACTGGTGTCCATCTTCTGTCCCTCTGTGACCACAGGAGATGCTGCATGAGAGAGAGAGATGTAGGGTTAGTTCAGTGGCAGCAACAGAACAAACATATGCAAGCAACGCATCACAAAAGAGGACTAAATCTACATGTTGCACACCACCCTGTGCAATCACATTGTGCTAACTCACTATATTGACTCAAACAGTGCGTGGAAACTGGAAATTCAGGCATAAGTGAGCCATGTGATGACCACACAGCACAACACCCTGCTAGTGGCTCCATGAAACCAGATACACAAATAGATCTGATCACACCTAAGGCCATGATGGGGGCACACTACTTGTTGCCACTGACAGATCTGATGGAGCAGGAGTGGACAACACAGACACAGACTACAACGTGATATTCCACTATGGCCATGAGCCCATGCCACCCACCATGTTGTACTTTGGGGCACAACGACTGGTGCACATTGGTGTCAGATGTCTAAGCCTCCCAAATCTGAGTGCAGGCAATGGACGCATTGATGAAGGCACACTCAGATCGGGCACACTGTCGTTCCCTCCCATGAGATTCCCCAGACTACCCCAATGCAGACGATACCTGAAGACCACGACTCAGAATGCAATGGGAATGCACAGTACTCAAATTACCTTAGTAAGTACAGGTAGGGCAAATGCATAACACCTGCACCCAGCCCAGCAGCCACTTACAAGCCACTGCATCACACTACCAACCTCACATAGGCCAGCGCTGACACAGGCTCTGTACACATGCAGCCACTCCCGGCCAAAGTCACCCTTCCCAGAATGCTCACCCCTGGCTTGCTGCTGATGCTCCTTCAAACCTGCATCCAGCTCAGGCTGTGTCACGGCCAAGATGCGGCCCATGAGTGGTGTCATGCTGCGCCGTGCCAACCGCCCAGTGCGAGGAAGCAGCCCCAAGGTAATCTCTGCCACGTTCTTCGCCAGCCGGCTGATGTCATCCCACCTCTTGTGGCAGTGGGTGTGCCGTCGGTTTGAGACACCCAGAGCCCGCACCTTGGCCGCAATGGCCCTCAACACGACCTTACGCTGGTGTACCTTGAGCTGCAGGCATGGGAGACAAGAGGGGGAAATGATCAGTGACACAGTGTTATGTACCTACATCTCTCAGTACAGTAGCATGATACAAACTCATCCAAAATCCACAGATATGTCTAACAGAGACAAGAATACATCTCACATGGTACATCTGCATGGGGAAAGCTGATGTAAATGCATGCAGATGTGAGGGGGAACACAGTCCCTGCACATCTCACACATGCAGGATACCAGCACTGAAACCCCTGTGTAGCCTGCCCATATCTCCAGTTCCTTTTTAGGTGGAGCAAGACATACATCACATATCAACATGTGTATGGGGGTAGACTCGCTGTGTCCAAGACTGCGCAGCCCTCAATGTCTCTGCCCTGTGAATAGATAATTGTGTCATGGATGTCACATTGAGGGACATGATCTCGCAAATCCAAAATCCTTTTCACAAGGCTAGTCGTGTGCAATCTACAGTGCTGAGATGGCCCATAGCTGGAGTGCAATGAGAAAAGACTGATGTAATACTCTGTAAGTGAAGTGATGTGTCCTTGTCTTTTGGGCGGGGACTGTGCAGGCCAGCTGTGCTCACACTGAGATGGACAACAGGGGTACACACAGCCATTCAGCAAAGTAATCACTGTCCCGACTCCAGCATGAACAACTTCCTGCGTCACTGTATGGCTGACAACACAACACAGGTAACTCAAACATACGTCTGCAGGCAGGGAAACCTGTGGCATAGGGTACACACACCTTCCCCCTGGAGACAGCATATCAGGCAGTGCATGACACAATCCCACACTCTGGCACATACTGCATCAGTCCAACTACATGTGTGCCCCCCCCCACTGTTGAGGACTTACCACGACATTTGGGGCACCATATAGCCTTGGGTACTGTGTGAGCACCTCGTCCACCCGGATCTCCAGCTCCTCACTTGTGAAGGGACTGGCACAGATCTCAGTCCTTGCCATCACTGTGGACATGAGACAACAGCGGCGGAATTGGGTGGTGAGGGGTCTCTGGCAGCAGTCCCTGGAGGCAGCAGCAGGTGAGGGGTCCTGGCAGCAGTCCCTGGGGGCAGCAGCAGGTGGTGTCCCTGGTAGCAATCCCTGGAGGTAGCAGCAGGTGATGGGTCCCTGGCAGAAGTCCCTGGAGGCAGCAGCAGGTGAGGGGTCTCTGGAAGCAGGCTCTGGGAGCAGTGGAAATGTGAGGCTCCCTCCCACATATATAGCCCCCTGGGGTCGTTTCAATGGTGCCAAGCTGCAGCAATTGCCGTTCCAGGTCTGCCTTTTTCAAATGCATCCAATGACCGCCTCCGCGGTGGTGGAGCACGCCTACCGCGATTTAAAAAATTGCATTATGCCACTGCAATTAAGGTTCCCATTGGCTGTGAGGGCATGCTCCATGGCGATGACACACCGTAGGGGCCAGGCGGGCGCTACCGCGATGGTGCATCTTTCAATTGCATCCAATGACTGCCTCCATGGTGGTAGAGCACGCCTACCGAGATTTTCAAAATTGCATCATGCCACCGCAATTAGGGTTCCCATTGGCTGTAGGGGTATGCTCCATGGCGGTGACACACCGCTGGGGCCAGGCGGTAGCTAACGTGATTTGGGTGGTGGTGCATGCCAACCACCATTTGGGCATGTCTCCATGGCTATCACTACCGCACTTGTGTATTGGGGATTGCTGGTGACACACCGCTGGGGCCAGGCGGTAGCTACTGCGATTTGGGTGCCATACATTCACATGAGGCAACGCGATTTTGGTGGCGGGGCATGCCAACCGCCATTTGGGCATGTCTCCATGGCTATCACTACCGCACTTGTGTATTGGGGATTGCTGGTGACACACCGCTGGGGCCAGGCGGTAGCTACTGCGATTTGGGTGCCATACATTCACATGAGGCACTGCGATTTGGGTGGCAGGGCATGCCAACCGCCATCTGGGCATCTCTCCATGGCTATCACTACCGCACTTGTGTATTGGGGATTGCTGGTGACACACCGCTGGGGCCAGGCGGTAGCTACCGTGATTTGGGTGGCGGAGCATGCCAACCGCCATTTGGGCATGTCTCCATGGCTATCACTACCGCACTTGTTTATTGGGGATTGCTGACAACACACTGCTGGGGCCAGGCGGTAGCTACTGCGATTTGTGTGCCATACAATCACAATGGCCATCTGGCAAACATCAACAGTGCACAGTGGCCACATGGTCAATGGCACATCATTGTGCACACAATGCCAATGTTCCATTTACTCCACTGGTGACTACACATGCCCTGTTTGTGTATGTGATTTCGTAGATTGGCATGTACTCCCTCACATATCACTTATGATATTGATGGTCCTGTGCACAGGACAGTGTTGTTATGGACTCTACAATGTGTACACATGTCAATGTGTTGAGGTACAGTGACAATCACAATGTTTGTCCCAATGAATGATGTTCTTTTTTAAATGTCCTCTTATGTCTGATCATGCACACAATCGTCATTTCTGCTCAGACTGTGGTCATTGTGTTGTTGATGTGTGCCAGGTTCAAATGACGCATGAAGGTGTGTCAGGTACAGCAGTTAGATATGAGACAGTGGGGTTGATTTGTTACACATTTCCTGGATGCTATACTCCCAGGCGTGCCCATGGTAAATGTGGCCATATTCCTATGTGCATTCACATTGACTGAGGTGGTGTTTGAGGTACTTGCTCTGTGTAAGTTGACAAGTGTACTATCAATATCGGGAGTCACTACGACTCGTACCTCTGTGCACTGTTACTAAAGGTGTGATTACCACAATAACAAATCTTAAACAAACCAAATTGTACAGTAGATGCAAAACCATTTATATTAACAAAGAATTCAAATGATTTAACAACATGTTTACATATTACATGATGTGGACATAAAATATGCATGAACAAAATTGTAGGAAGGTGGATATCTGACTATGGTTACCCCCAAATTTTTGCCTAGTGTCTAGCTGGTTTTTCGACTTAGTTGGCCTGAGATCCTGCCATTCAGGATCTCAGCCTGGCTGTTCTCTCTTTAAAATGGACTCCATGTACCCTAGGTACATAACCAATTGGAAGTGGATCACCCTGTCAGCCCCTGTACCAGTGTACACTAGGTACCCAGGGCATTGGTGTACCCAAGGCCTGCCAGGGGCTGAAGCATGTATTATGCCACCCCAGGCTTGGCCTAACAATCTGACACAACTGGCTGATCACTCAGCTGGGGTAAGTTGGTGTAATCACCTCTTACTTAGGTGTAGTATACCTATACCTAACCTTAAATGGGACATATGATAACCTATAAGTCACTCCTATGGCAGGCCTTAACAATCCTGAAGGCAGAGTGCTTGGTTCCATGTGAGATGGTGCTCTGGCATGAGCTGAGCCTGTCTGCAGTGGTCAGAACAACTTCCTTCTACTGTTTCCAGATATCGTCATACCATATACTCTTAAGTGCATTATGAACCTCGCGGTTAAATGCTATCTTTGGTTTGGCTTTATCAAAACATGTCGAGTAAGGTGTCATACGAATTGGAATACTAACCCCTCGCCAATTCTGGCGACGGGGTTAGCATTCCACCCTTCTAGAGGGACACGACATGCACAGTACCTGAAACCCGGGTAAAATCAGACATAGCCTCAGCTCCACAAAATGGATGCTGCCACCACAGACACAAGTCTGCCCTCCTGCTGCTGGGAGTCCTTCCAGCTTGGGAGGTGTGGACAAAGGGTTTCCTGCCAGGGGAGGTGCATGCACCACCCCAGACAGGATTTTGTGTATTGGTCAGGTAGGGCTTGAAAGAAACCAGACATGCCTGTGGCTCACAAGGAGCCTCGGTGCATATGCCAGTTCAAACCGGTCCTGGGGCACACCAGTCCCGGGCCTGGGGCGAGCTGGACAAAGGATTGGGGGTGTAACCACCCCCCTTCCTGGTCCCACCCATAGGGAGGGACCTAGCAGGTAGTCCGGCCCCTAGAATCCGCTTAAAGGTAGGAGCTGTGTCCTAAGACTTCAGACATCCTGGAATCAACTTGAAACTAAGAAGAAGACGGGAACTTCGACATTCTGCTGCACAGAAGACTGAAGGAAATCTCCCCTGTGGTCAGGGAGTGACCACCTTGCTAACGCAAGCACCATCCAGCAAATCAACGTCTGCTTTGCCGCCGCCTCCCGCCGGAGCCCGAGCCCAGAGACTGACAAGACCTGGACCTCCAGACCTCTCACTGCCCGATCCACAGTCCCTGAAAAGAGGAGACCCGTGGAGGCACCGAGACACGTGGAGCCAGCCATCTTGAAACGACCACGACAAGCTGACAAGTGCAACAACCGAGGCTCCCTCCAAGTTGTGCTTTGGGATCTGAGAAGCCCAACCCTCGAGCAGCATCTGCACCAAAGGTGAGCCCTCCAGCATATCCACGATCTGCGTGGGGCCCTTCTGCATTTTGCCACTCGACGCGCCTAACCGGTTGCTGGCCCGCTGGCTAGTGGCCATCTTGGCGACGAACTTCACAAAATACACCACTGGTCTGGTTGCTCCAGACTGGCCCTTGCTCCCCTCCAAAGGAGCAGTCCTTCTGACCTTGCTGGTCAGAACCATCAGCTTATTTTATCTCCTACAACAATTGCTTTTGCCAAGGCTTGTTTGCTTCGATCAAGTCGCCGACACCGCCGACAGCGAGAACCTGCGTGGGACAGCTCGTGAACCGACTCCTGGACGTTGTCGACCTCCAGGGACCACGTGGCTGCAGAGACAAGCTACACCTTTCTTCCTGTTTGCACCCGACATTGCCTGGTACCCACCTGGTGCCACGCTGATCACTGGCTAGTGACTGTGAACACTGTCCCCTCTGCTTACAGGTCTTCAACATCTCCGATCCACTCTTGGATCCACCGCATCTCTCCCGGACCGACCGCCTGCAGCATCTTTGTCCACAGGCTCCACGGAACAGATAGGAGAAACCCGACGCACTTCGAGGCCTATGCACCCGCTTCCTGTGGGTGAGGTAAAGCTGGCACTCCTGTGCCCAAGTGTAGTATTACATCTCTAGTGCCTGTGTTCCAAATCTTGAGTTCCTAGTCCATCCGGAAGATCCTTTTTGCAGTAACTTTGTACTTTTTACGCACCCATTGAAACCTATGGGAGCACGCGTGTGACTATTTGCTCTGCACACGCCACCCGTGGACCTCCTGGTCACTAACTGAAGTTAGCTCCTTGTAGGCCCAGCGATTCTAGAGGCCCTAGGCCTTTTCCCTTTTCTGTTCGTGGTACTTATACCACTATTTTAGTATATGGTTTGAGCGGCCACCAGGGCCTATCCATATAAAGTGCAACTTCTGTGTATTCTACTGTAATCTTGTTTGACGATTTGTGCTCCTGTGCTCATAAAGAGACTAGGGGTTACTTTGAGAAATAAATACATATATATTTTGAATATATATCTGTGTGGTGTCCTTTCATTGGTATAAAAGGGGGTTACATTTGGTAAAACAGCTGGCTTAACACGCTTCACGAGTTTAGCCTCAAAGACTGCTTAGCCTACGCTATCACTAGGGCAGCTAGTCCGAAAAGGTTGACTTACAACCACACCATAAGGGTTGCTTGGCATGGTACAAGGTGATCACTTTAACTAGTGAGCATCATATACCAGGCCAACTTCTCACATTGGTGAGCAGCGGTTGGATTTGAGCTTGCTGTGTTTTACCATTGTAATCTCTTGGTTACCAATTGAAAGATCACATAGGTACCTGTAGGTACATATAAAACAAGATTAGATATACATAAGTTCTACTGAACTTAGTTGTTGTAGAGCAAAGGGAGTAGCACACCCTGACTACAACTACTAGATAGGTTTAGTAGGTAAACCCAAGTGTAGATAGATTGCAACACATCCACCCACACTTAAGAGCAATGGCTGGGGCAGAGGGGTCCACTGTACCCATCTCTGTTGAGAGTGACCCCCAGAGGGCACCATCCATCTTTGCTACCCTTAATCAGAATGAGCTCAGGCATTTGGCAACTCTTAGAGGCCTTAAACAGCCCAAGAACCCTACCTCTGCTGAGCTCAGAGAACTCTTGCAAAATGACGAAAATCAGAGAGAGCTCAAGAAAGCTTCCCAGTTAGCCCCCTTAGGGTCAGGAACAGGAGGCCCCCCTTCTGAAGATGCTACAGAAGTACCCCTTTCCGATAGCCATCCCTTAGATGAGAACCATACTACAGAGGAGGAAAGTGGAGAGGATACAGAGAGTAGTGATGATGAAGGGAGAACTAGCCCAGTGCCAAGTGTTATACTTGGCCCAGCTAAACTAAGGCTATTGGGGACTGACAATGGGATCATCCCATTGGATCTCCCCAGTGGACTTAACCAGGGGCTTGGGAGGCAAAGGAATCGCTCAGGTGACTCTAATGCTTCTCATGCCTCTAGAGGCTCTCAAGGTCACTCCAGGAAAAGGATGACCACCCCTCAGAGGAGGGAACATGAGGCCAGAATGCAGGAAGCCCAGCTGAGGATCAGGAAGCAGGAGCTAGAGGTAGCCCTGATGGAAGAAAAACTGAACAAGGCTAGGCAACCTAGAGAGAGTGGGTCTATACCCACTGGTGGCAGCATTGTCCCTAAGGACAAAGATAGGGGCTTTGATAATAGGAACCTGTCTAAGGTTGTGCCCCCCTACAAAAGTGGGGATGATATCCACAAATGGATAACTGCTCTTGAGAGAGCCTGCACAGTACAGCAGGTTCCTGAAGACCAGTGGGCAGCAATCCTCTGGCTCTCCTTTGAAGGAAGAGGCAGAGACAGACTCCTCACTGTTAGGGAGGAGGATGTCAGAAATTACAGAGCCCTGAAGAGTGTCCTAGTTGATGGGTTAGGCTTAACCACTGAACAGTACAGGTTAATGTTCAGAGACACCCAGAAGACACAGACTCAGGACTGGTCTGAATATGTTGAATGTGCCACTAAGGCTTTGGAGGGTTGGTTGCTGGGAAGTAAGGTATCTGATTATACAGGATTGTACAATTTGATGATGAGAGAACAGATTTTAAGTAACTGTCAAAACCAGCTCCTCCATCAACACCTGGTAGACTCAGATTTGACCTCTCCCCAAGAATTGGGAAAGAGGGCAGATAAATGGGTCAGGATCAGGATCAGGCCTAAGAATCAGGGTGGTGACCAAAAGAAAGATACCACCAAACCTCAAGAGAAGGGTGGGGATAAAGCAAAAGAGAAATCTTCCTCAGGGCCCCAAAACTCCACACAGGGCGGTGGGTCCCAAGCTCCCTCCTCTACCACAGGTAAAAAGCCTTACTGCCATGAGTGTAAAACTCCTGGGCATTGGAAAACTGACAGCAGTTGCCCAAGGGCTACAAACAAAACTGTTCCTCCAATTACTCCTGGCACACCACCTATTACTGTCAGCAGTAATCCCCCAGGTGGTGGGAGTGCCCCCAAAATTTGGGTGGGTTTACTTGGGGAACACAGGGGGACCCTGGCTTAGCCAATTCCCCTGCAGCAGATACTCTTGTCTGTGATGGTGGCATGGGGTTTGCCAACTTCACTGCCTGTCCCAACACTTTGGGTAGGTACAGACAGGAGCCCTACATCAATGGTACAAAAGCTGAGGCCTACAGAGACACTGGAGCTAGCATCACAATGGTGGCCCATTGGCTAGTTCCCTCTGAGCAGCTTTTGCCTGGTTTCTCCTACCAGGTGACCAACATTGATGGCAAACAGAACAGTCATCCCATGGCAGAGGTATGTCTCAGCTGGGGAGGTGTCACTGGCCCTAAAAGGGTGGCAGTGTCCCCAACCTTGCCTGTAGACTGCTTACTGGGGAATGACTTAGAACTCTCAGCTTGGGCTGGAGTTGAACAAGACACCCATTCTAAAATGGTAGGCCTTTCACAAAAGGGTAGTGGGGTTGTGCCATTCACAACCCCTGTCCAAATAGATTTCCTCCCTGGAAAGGTTGGAAGGGCAGTGGTAGCCACAGCCCAGGCACAGACAGACTTCCCTGTAGAGACTGGCAGAGCTGTGACAGTCACAGCTCAAACACAAACTGAGTGTCCCCCTGAAAAGGTTGGCAAGGCTGTAATGGTCTCAGCCTATACTCAGGCTGACATAGGTGTAGTGAAGCCTGAAACTATGGATCACTCCACACAAACAGAGAGTAGTGGGGAGGAAGAAAAGTCTCCCTCTCCCCAGACATTAGGAAAAAGTCAGCCTCCTCAGGGAGCTGACCTCACCCCATGTGAAGGAACTGCCCCAGAGGTAGCCAGGCCTGGCCTGGCAGAGCCTCTGATGTCAGTGGCCCCTTCCAAGGTGGGACCCAGTCTGGTGCAGGTAGCCTGCCTCTCTCTACCCTGCCTCAGTCAGCCCAGGGCTGCAGAGGTCAGGGAGGCCAGTGGACCCCCAGAGGGCCCCTGTCCACAAGAACCCCCCCATCAAAAGAATGAGGATTGCCTGGCTAGTAGCCCTAGTCAGGTGATGGGTAAAAACATTCCTGAGGGATCTCCTTTACAGGTAGTTAGGGACCTCCCCCAGAGGGATTCTGTTGGGCACAGGCAAACATGGGACCTTAGGGCCCCAAACCTGACCTGTCCCTCCAGTAAGCCCACAAAAGGGACCCAGCCTCCAGCTTTAGGTAGCCAGAGGCAGACCCTGAGAGCACAGTGCAACTCAGTTAAGGAAAGAAAGGCATCCATGGTGGAGAATGATTGGAGGAAGCTGAGACCTCACTTTGAGGACACTCACTTCAGTACTCCATCTCAACACCAGCCTTTTACTTTGCCAAGACACACCAAAGGCAGAGATTCCCTATGGTGGAGACCCTCTGATACCCTTAGGGTGAGGGATTGCTTAGTGGACCATGAGACAGGGGGTAACCATGCCAGTGCTGGTTCCTCCTTATATGGCCACTTGGGCAATATAGGCTTACCTGGTCAAGGTCAGCCTTATCTCCCTTCGTTTGGGGGGGGGGGGTTGTGTAGGAAGGTGGATATCTGACTATGGTTACCCCCAAATTTTTGCCTAGTGTCTAGCTGGTTTTTCGACTTAGTTGGCCTGAGATCCTGCCATTCAGGATCTCAGCCTGGCTGTTCTCTCTTTAAAATGGACTCCATGTACCCTAGGTACATGACCAATTGGAAGTGGATCACCCTGTCAGCCCCTGTACCAGTGTACACTAGGTACCCAGGGCATTGGTGTACCCAAGGCCTGCCAGGGGCTGAAGCATGTATTATGCCACCCCAGGCTTGGCCTAACAATCTGACACAACTGGCTGATCACTCAGCTGGGGTAAGTTGGTGTAATCACCTCTTACTTAGGTGTAGTATACCTATACCTAACCTTAAATGGGACACATGATAACCTATAAGTCACTCCTATGGCAGGCCTTAACAATCCTGAAGGCAGAGTGCTTGGGTCCATGTGAGATGGTGCTCTGGCATGAGCTGAGCCTGTCTGCAGTGGTCAGAACAACTTCCTTCTACTGTTTCCAGATATCGTCATACCATATACTCTTAAGTGCATTATGAACCTCGCGGTTAAATGCTATCTTTGGTTTGGCTTTATCAAAACATGTCGAGTAAGGTGTCATACGAATTGGAATACTAACCCCTCGCCAATTCTGGCGACGGGGTTAGCATTCCACCCTTCTAGAGGGACACGACATGCACAGTACCTGAAACCCGGGTAAAATCAGACATAGCCTCAGCTCCACAAAATGGATGCTGCCACCACAGACACAAGTCTGCCCTCCTGCTGCTGGGAGTCCTTCCAGCTTGGGAGGTGTGGACAAAGGGTTTCCTGCCAGGGGAGGTGCATGCACCACCCCAGACAGGATTTTGTGTATTGGTCAGGTAGGGCTTGAAAGAAACCAGACATGCCTGTGGCTCACAAGGAGCCTCGGTGCATATGCCAGTTCAAACCGGTCCTGGGGCACACCAGTCCTGGGCCTGGGGCGAGCTGGACAAAGGATTGGGGGTGTAACCACCCCCCTTCCTGGTCCCACCCATAGGGAGGGACCTAGCAGGTAGTCCGGCCCCTAGAATCCGCTTAAAGGTAGGAGCTGTGTCCTAAGACTTCAGACATCCTGGAATCAACTTGAAACTAAGAAGAAGACGGGAACTTCGACATTCTGCTGCACAGAAGACTGAAGGAAATCTCCCCTGTGGTCAGGGAGTGACCACCTTGCTAACGCAAGCACCATCCAGCAAATCAACGTCTGCTTTGCCGCCGCCTCCCGCCGGAGCCCGAGCCCAGAGACTGACAAGACCTGGACCTCCAGACCTCTCACCGCCCGATCCATAGTCCCTGAAAAGAGGAGACCCGTGGAGGCACCGAGACACGTGGAGCCAGCCATCTTGAAACGACCACGACAAGCTGACAAGTGCAACAACCGAGGCTCCCTCCAAGTTGTGCTTTGGGATCTGAGAAGCCCAACCCTCGAGCAGCATCTGCACCAAAGGTGAGCCCTCCAGCATCTCCACGATCTGCGTGGGGCCCTTCTGCATTTTGCCACTCGACGCGCCTAACCGGTTGCTGGCCCGCTGGCTAGTGGCCATCTTGGCAACGAACTTCACAAAATACACCGCTGGTCTGGTTGCTCCAGACTGGCCCTTGCTCCCCTCCAAAGGAGCAGTCCTTCTGACCTTGCTGGTCAGAACCATCAGCTTATTTCATCTTCTACAACAATTGCTTTTGCCAAGGCTTGTTTGCTTTGATCAAGTCGCCGACACCGCCGACAGCGAGAGCCTGCGTGAGACAGCTCGTGAACCGACTCCTGGACGTCGTCGACCTCCAGGGACCACGTGGCTGCAGAGACAAGCTACACCTTTCTTCCTGTTTGCACCCGACATTGCCTGGTACCCACCTGGTGCAACGCTGATCACTGGCTAGTGACTGTGAACACTGTCCCCTCTGCTTACAGGTCTTCAACATCTCCGATCCACTCTTGGATCCACCGCATCTCTCCCGGACCGACCGCCTGCAGCATCTTTGTCCACAGGCTCCACGGAACAGATAGGAGAAACCCGACGCACTTCGAGGCCTATGCACCCGCTTCCTGTGGGTGAGGTAAAGCTGGCACTTCTGTGCCCAAGTGTAGTATTACATCTCTAGTGCCTGTGTTCCAAATCTTGAGTTCCTAGTCCATCCGGAAGATCCTTTTTGCAGTAACTTTGTACTTTTTACGCACCCATTGAAACCTATGGGAGCACGCGTGTGACTATTTGCTCTGCACACGCCACCCGTGGACCTCCTGGTCACTAACTGAAGTTAGCTCCTTGTAGGCCCAGCGATTCTAGAGGCCCTAGGCCTTTTCCCTTTTCTGTTCGTGGTACTTATACCATTATTTTAGTATATGGTTTGAGCGGCCACCAGGGCCTATCCATATAAAGTGCAACTTCTGTGTATTCTACTGTAATCTTGTTTGACGATTTGTGCTCCTGTGCTCATAAAGAGACTAGGGGTTACTTTGAGAAATAAATACATATATATTTTGAATATATATCTGTGTGGTGTCCTTTCATTGGTATAAAAGGGGGTTACATTTGGTAAAACAGCTGGCTTAACACGCTTCACGAGTTTAGCCTCAAAGACTGCTTAGCCTACGCTACCACTAGGGCAGCTAGTCCGAAAAGGTTGACTTACAACCACACCATAACGGTTGCTTGGCATGGTACAAGGTGATCACTTTAACTAGTGAGCATCATATACCAGGCCAACTTCTCACAAAAATCAATAAGCGTAATCCAAGGAATTCAAATCATTCCGGGAAATTTGACATATTCAAATAACAATGGTTGATTTCAATCCAGTGACTTTTGTAGTGCCTAATGCATTTCGGGCCGCGATCGGTCCTTCTTCAGGGTCAAAAACTCTATAAAAAATGAACAAATTCTAAATAAGTATAAACAAATATTATAGGTAACATGCAGTAGGTGAAATGCATCATCACAAGCAAGGGAACAACCAAGAATGGATAGCCAGAGAATAAATAAGAAGTTGGTGATTCATGGTAAACCTTTCTGAAGAAATGCAGGAGAAAGAGAAAGACCCTCCACCTGAATGTGAACAACTCAAGTGCATACTCACTGGGAAATCACTTTTAAAAGCCACTACTCTACAAAGAAAAAACAAAAAGTGATGTCGCTGAGCTGTCAAGCAAAGAACAAAACTCCATACTAAAGCTGACCTTCAAGTTATGTGAACTCATACCTTAAGTTCGGACAAACAGGCTGAAACGCCGTAGAGCCAATCGAACAAATTTCTACAAAAACAGAACAAACATGAACTCAAAACGCCATCCTTATGCAAAGTCACAAAAAAGCGAACACTTCGAGAACAAAATAATTACCGTTACAGAAGACCAACGGTCCACAACTGAAAGTTCTGCAATGCCTCAGCCTCCAGACGTATCGAATGAACACAACACCACAGGTAAGATATTAAGTGAAAAAACACGCCGGAAGCACGGATCGCGTTCGGCGTGAATGAAATAAACAACGGACTGGTTCAGAGCTCGCGAAAGCGGCCACCATATTGAGGTGCCCGGTGCATAACGTATTCAGCTGTCACTCAACGAGAATGTTCAAACAATAAGCCTCCAAATGAGCAACGGTAAAACCAAATAAAAATGCAGTGACAAAATGAACAAGACAAAATACACAACAGTCACCACGAAACAATACTGTCAACTTCAATACTCAACAATGAACTTATTCGAATCTGACAAATAAGCCTGTGACCAAACAAACGTGCTGGAAACATAAAAAGAGAGACAGTGAAGAAATAGAGTAAAAAAGGATACCATGATCACGACCAGATGTTAATGAAAACAAACCATGCACAAACATTAGGAACAGTACCATGGGGTATGGACAGTTTATAGATAACATGAAAAGTCAATTTTTTCATTCATACCCTTGTCTACTACGATATCAAGACGCCTAATCCAAAAGGTTTCCCTTTGTAAAAGGGATCTTGTGAGATCCATGTCAGGGTGATGTGTGACTCTTTCTAAAACTGCGAATTGCATTTGGGCTATACTGTGCTTTTCTTCTAACCAGTGTGCTGCTAAACTGCTGTTCATGTTTCGAGTTTAATGGTACTTTTAATGTTCGGATATACGAGTTTTAATTTTGCGCTTGGTTTTCCCAACATATAACTTGCCACAGGGGCATTTGATGTAATAAATCAATTTATTAGAATTGCAGTCTGAATTGTGGAATAACTTGATCGTTTCTCCTTTACAGGGGTGATGCAAGACATTAGGGAAGAGGTGTGGCGCAGCGGCCAGGACGACTGACGCTGGACGCTGGGAATCACGGTTCGATCCCCGGCTCCGGCGGCAGGGGTCTGCCCAGTACCATGTGACTCTGGGCAATAGCTTGCTTAATCTTCCCGACGGCCCCCAGCGCCTTGGCACCTTCGGGTAATTGTTCGCGATTTACAAATACTGGACATTTACCCATGATGACATTATTACAGTGTACACAATTGGAACACTTGCTCATGCCTTTGAAGACAACCTTGGAAGATTTAGTCGGAGTGTTGATGATCTCTTTCAAATTTTTCGATCTAGTAAAAGCAAACAAGGGTTGCTCTTTGAAAATGCCGTTGAAGTCTGGTTCATTTTGAAGCATTTCCCACCTTCTGGTGATAATTTTCTTAATCGTCTGTGAGCTGGTAGAAAATTTTGAAACAAATACTTGTCTGGATGTATTCTTTTTAGGTTGGAATTGCAACAAATTACTGCAAGCGAATTTTGAAGTGCGTGCTTTAGCCTGCTCAATCACTTCAATCGGATATCCCCTGTTGACATACATTAATTGTTGATGTTCCAAATGCTTTTCCAAACTCTTAGAATCAGAACAAATCCTTTTGATCCTCAAGAACTGAGAGAAAGGTAAATTGAGTTTAAGAGTTTTGGGATGAAAGCTCGAAAAATGGAGAGCACTATAGACATCGGTTGCCTTTCTGTGTACTTCTGTCTGAATGTTACCGTCATTGATGGAAATGGACACATTTAAAAATGAAATGTTGTCGCTAATCGTATGTGTGAATTGAATGTGATCGTCATAATTGTTGAGTTGTTCAATTTTAGATTCCAAATACTCCTTAGTATTGGTCCAAAGTATAAAAATATCATCAATGTATCGGCAATAGAGCAGGAAATTCTCAGTCCATTGAGTGTCACAATAAATGTGATCAGACTCAAATTTTGCCATGAATGTATTGCCATAGGCGTGTGCCCCCGTAAAGCCCATAGAAGTGCCTTGTTGTTGTAAAAAGAAACTGTAATTCCAGTAAAAATAGCTGTGATACAAGCAGAAATGTAAAATGTCCAAAATGAAAACTTTAAGATGACGCTAAATACAGGAGTAACAGAGTATACCCACCAACAAGACATGCTCGTTCGTTGCGCAGCTGCAGCATCATTTCAGGCACCCTGCTACGCCTCATGATGTAGGCATCGTGTGCTGATCCTGGAAAACGAGCACAGACATGGGAAATCACCATGTTAGCAAGACACACCACAAGAGCATTAATGGAGTGGTAATGTTTCCTGTTCCTATAGGCTACCTCCTGTGCCTGTGGTGGTACCAAAGCCACATGTGTCCCATCAATAGACCCAATGACATGGGGCATCACTCCCAGGGCATAGAAGTCACCCTTGACACCTGTCAACTGCTCAGGAGTTGGGAAATGTATAAACTCATCCAGGTGAAGCAACATGGCCTCTAAAAAATCATGCAGGACACGGCTGAACATGGTCTGGGACATGCCACCCACATGAGCAATGGTATGTTGGAACGTACCCGTGGCAAAGAAATGTAGGGCTGCCATCACCTTCATCTTGGGTGTCAGTGCAGTAGGATACCTGTGTAGCGGTTGGACGTGTGGTGTCAGCCTTGCTGTCAAGTTCAGAATCAACCGTTGGGTGAAGCGGTAGCGGCGTATACAGTCACGTTCCCTCAGGGCAGCCAAGTCTGGGATTGGTCGGGGGAGAGGCGGAGCCCTGCAGTAATTTGGAAGGGACAACGAAGAGTGAGTACAGTACAACAACACTGTCAATGTACTGAGCACATGTTGAACAGCCAATACACATATGCTACATGCAGAGTCAGGTCTGTGCAATATATCCTAGACACGTATGCCAGGCAGGTGACACTCCTACCAAGAGCCATCTACAAACGTGGATTCACAAGCTCAACATGACATGGCAGAAGACTAGCTGTGGGCCAGTGTAAGTAAACAGGCAGACGCATTACAGGAGTGACAGACATCCACATGTGTGCAGGAGAAGGATGTTTATCATACAGACAGGTTGACACTAGAGGCACAGGTCACATGTCCCTGAAAAAAGGACAGACCACACACCTTGCCATGAAGGGCTACATGTCAAAACTGATCACACAGACATTGAAACTACGCAGATATGTCCTTGTCTCGCAAGTCCATGTTCGATGCATACATACACACGTTACGTCTGATTCCACATGTGTCCTGGTGTGCATAATAGTGTGCCATGCCCATCCACACACCTGCACATGTTGGATGCAGCAACTGCTGATGCATTAGACGGTACACTAACAGCAAGCTTATGGGAACACATGACACCCACATGACATACTCACATTGTGCAAAGCCGGTAGTCACATGTCACGTGTCATTATCCGTGTACCTGGCATCAGGGGACAGTTGCGGGTGTTGGCGACTGTGCCATGCCAGTGACGCAGTGCTCCACAAGTCTGTACTACATACACGCATGTCAAAGGTGTGAAGGGGATGTGTGGCACATAGTGCAGCTTGACACATGACATGTGTACACAGCTCATCACACATCTACTGGGTTCAAACATGAGGAGATTTGTGCCACATCACAGCCTGACACACCTAGGCCCAACACATGTAGGACTGCACTGACAATGACTTGATGTCCAGCCTCGGCCAAGTATGACAGCTCAATTCCTTTCTGTGTGCCGCCTGTCACCAGTGTAAGGTGTGAAACGCACCGTACACACACTCTGAGGGCGTGTGTAGGATCCTTATCACCATGGTTGTGTCGCCGTAGGCGTACGCCATGGTGATACGGTCCGTACACGCGTGTGTAGGGTCCGTACCACTATGGTTGTGTTGCCGTAGGCGTACGCCATGGTGATACGGTCCGTACACGCGTGTGTAGGGTCCGTACCACTATGGTTGTGTCGCCGTAGGCGTACGCCATGCTGATACGGTCCGTACACGCGTGTGTAGGGTCCGTACCACTATAGTTGTGTCGCCGTAGGCGTACGCCATGGTGATACGGTCCGTACACGCGTGTGTAGGGTCCGTACCACTATGGTTGTGTCGCCGTAGGCGTACGCCATGGTGATACGGTCCGTACACGCGTGAATAGAGTCCGTATCACTATGGTTGTGTCGCCGTAGGCGTACGCCATGGTGATACGGTCCGTACACGCGTGTGTAAGGTCCGTATCACCATGGCGTACCCTCGGTGGAGGGTCGGAGGCGGCGCCTGCCCCAGGTGAGGAAACGCTGGCAGGATATCCGGTGCTGGACCAGGAGGATCGCCCGGGTCCTGCTGGGGGACTCACCTGAGAGCCACAAGAACCGTGGGCGCCGGCGCCTGACCCACCAGATGAAGCGTGTGCTGGCGGTGGACTTCCCTGACTTGGATAGGCGCCTAGCGGAGAAGCAGCAGCAGGAAGGGGGTAGGTACATGTGTGTTTGTTGTGTGTCACCAGGTTTTGGAAGTGCGCAGTTGCATGGATACACTGCCAGGGTTCATATGTGCAGTACACATCCTGTTCCCAAAGTAAACCGGTGCTGTTCTTCCTCCCTTCCCCTCCTTGACACGTGTTCCCTGGTCTGTGTGTAGTCACTCTTGCACAAGGTCATCTAGGCTGCCAGTTAATCCAAGTGCCCAATGCTTGCAGCATCATGTGTGGGGGTGGTGTGTAACATGTGTTGGGACCTTGCCTGTGCCCTGGCCAGTTCAGTCAATGTGGGGTCCATGTTAGTTGGCACTGATGCTGAGTCCCGACATAGGAGTGTGTCTGAAAAGTGTACTGCCTTACAGCATGCAAGACCAATGTTGTGGCCTCAGACATGATGTGCATGAGTGGGAGATATGCATAGTGCAGGGACGTTTGCTTCTTTTGCAGTCATATCCATCCCGGACCATGGAGGAGTGTTGCCACTACAGTCCCCTGGGGCACCTTTTCCTAGGTATCATGTGTGTCATCCAACAATGTGGACATTCACTGTGTCTTCAGCATAGGTTGGGCTCTGTGGCATTGTACCCTGGCCTAATGTGTATATACGTAAAGTGTGCTACATGTGTCCACTGTACAGGGTGACCCAATTTGGCTTGTGCATACTCACAGTGGCCGGTGCCAGTGTGTTTTGGTACAACTATCTGATGATGGTTGTTTGTCAATTTTATGTGTGGACAGGCGCACAAGGGTTAGTTCGTGTACATTCAGGATTTATTGAAGGGCATTTTAGTAATCCCTGAGTAAGAGGTGTAAGTACTTCCTCTGTGTCACTTACATTGTCTCAGGTAGGGGGGGGTTTGTGCGGGAAAGGCCTACATGTCCAAACCGTATGTGTGCTTGCCAGGTCTGGCCTGTGTGTGATGATTGTCTGGATATACACTCAACATGCAGTGACCCAGTCATGTTGGGCAGGGTTTAATGTATTTGCAAAGCAGCATGTGCCAAAAGTTACAAGACATGGTTCCTGCTCATCCCTTTTTTGGCTACGGTGTGTGGTCCGGATGCTGTACTCTACTGTCCCCAGAGACTTGCTCCTCTGTCTAATTTGATATCAAGTTCTTTGCTGTTGTGTCATGCTCTCCATTGTTTCTCAGTGGCATGGTGGGTCAACCAACTGTGTGGTGCAGGGCCTACATATGTGCGTAGTATTGTAGATGTTACTCATGTTGCTTTTCATGCTATGCACTGTGACCTATGTAGTTTTGAATCATGTGTCATATGTATACAGGTGTCTGATTATTTCCTGTCTCTTCACCTTGCCCACAGCATCGTCGGGGGAAACCGAGGGAGACACTGGCACGGAAATTGAGGAGGGATCCAGCAGCGGTGCCACCAGTGCTGGCGAGTCTGTCTCAGCGAGTGGCACGGAGGCGGAGGGGAGTGCGGCGGAGGACCTGTCCAGTCCCACCACCGATTATGATGCTGACGGGTCCGAGGCTGAGCTCCCTGAGAGGGCGGACGCTGCTCCCAGAGCTGAGAGCAGCACTCCATCTGTCGCCGCCCCCTCCATTCCCATCACCCGCCTCCCACCTGCTCGGGTCCCTTCCGTTCGTGCTAGGCGCCAACAGGTCTCCTTCGTGCCAGGCACCGCACCCCCTGCCCCTGTCTCCCCTGCTGCCGTCAATGCCGAGTCTGTGGACATTCAGCGGCAGTTGCAGGTTGGTCAGGCATCGATGCTTACTGTCCTCCATGAGCACACCAGACTGCTGACACAGATGTTGTCGTACATGGAGGGCATGTCAGCAGCGATGTCTGATCAACGGATGTTGCTGAAGTCCATAGACTCCTCACTGACTGCAGCAGTGGATCTCCAGCAGCGCTCCGTCCCCCCCTACCCCTGCACCATCCACACTTCCTACTCCCATGCCTGTCCCACGCACACCGACGTCCCCATGCACGCACCCCACCAGACACAGGCAGCACACCACCAGGGAAGGCAAAGCGCACTCCTCCAGTCATGCACACACAGGGGGAAGTAGGCACACCCACTGGGTCTGGGGGCAAACGGCAGCCACGCAGCCACAGTGGGAGTCCACATTCCTCAAGACCCATTTCCTCCAAAACCACTCCCCTTAGCTCCCCTGCCCAACAGAAGGACAAGGAGTCCTTCATGGCCAGTCTGTCCCTCAGCCCCAGTGTGACACCACCCCGCAAGTGGTCGAGAGAGTCCCCGGGCAGGGGAGTTGAGTTCCCCCCCTGTCCACACCCTCCCCCAGTAGCGCTGCAACCCATCCCTCTAACCCCCCCCCCCTCCTTGGGGCCTGTGGTTCATTCGGGTGTAGGGGAGACGCTGGGCGACCTGGCAGTAGTGTGTAGCGCCGTGCTGGAATCCACCTTTGGCGCTGCCCCACCCCCTGTGGTGGAGTCGTCCGTCCCTGCACCCACAACACCTACCCTTGCCCCTCCTGTTCCTGCGGTGCCTGGTCCTTCCCCCCCACATGATGCCCCCCCTTCTGTGGATGAAATGGACATGTGAACTGTGCAGGCAAGCTAGGGGACACACGTTCCGATGTGTACCCCCCCCAGGACTTTGCTGATGGCCTGGCCCATGGGCCTTGTAAATAGTGGACATTTAAAACAATTTATT
Organism: Triturus cristatus; assembly: GCF_964204655.1. Lineage (NCBI taxonomy): Eukaryota > Metazoa > Chordata > Amphibia > Caudata > Salamandridae > Triturus > Triturus cristatus. The sequence continues at coordinate 403,248,571 of NC_140579.1, read as the reverse complement.
TTGAATGCTGAATAAAGCATTTTGTTTTTCTTTTGCACACTTATGATTTCCTGGACTTGCTGTTGGTGGTGCAGCTCTATGATTTGGGGTGGTGATAATGTGTTAGGTGTCTGGGAAATGTTGTAGTGTGCTGCTCATGGGGTGGACCCTGGTATCTGTGTGCCATCACAAGGGCTCTGCAAATAATCTTTGATCACGTGTGCTCTTACTGTATGGTGATATTGTCCCAAGGTGTGTTCCTTCCTCTGTGGATCCTGACATCTTCCCTGCAGGCTGTTTCCCAATTGTTGTGCTGAGCTGTGTCTACATATCCTGGATGTGTGACGGATCCCTTCAACTTTGGCCATGCCTGCTCAGCAATGTCTCCACCTGCATCATTTGTGGCATCCTTGGTGGTCACTGTACTAGTGTATGGAGTATATTGACATGACTTCATGTGGACATGTTCCCTTTTACGCCCTTTGCATGTGTGTACTCCCAGCCTCGCACACATGTGTTACGTGTTCTGCAGGGTCTTTGGTCACCTGACTGACAATTGTGGGCATTGTATCTGTGGGTACTCCACCCTTTTCCTTCCATGGGAGGCAACAACTTGTTGGCTGCCCCAGCACCTGTACATTCCTATCAGTCCTGGAATGTGCGTGACAGTGTGTGTTCCCTTTGGGTCTCTTAGTTTAGTAGGGTGGCACATGAGTATACAGTCTTGTTGCATGCTCTCATTGTGTGTATTGTGCTGCCAGCACCAGGGGTGGGTATGCATGTGTCATATGTCTGGGCACTGCTGGGAGTGTTAGGCACCCACCCCTCCTATGTCTGGGCACTGCTGGGAGGACTCTGCACCCTCCCCTCCTATGTCTGGGCACTGCTGAGAGGACTCTGCAACCACCCCTCCTGTGTCTGGGCACTGCTGGGAGTGATAGGCACCCCCCATCATATGTCTGGGCACTGCTGGGGGGACTCTGCACCCACCCCTCCTATGTCTGGGCACTGCTGGGAGGACTCTGCACCCACCCCTCCTATGTCTGGGCACTGCTGGGGGGACTCTGCACCCACCCCTCCTATGTCTGGGCACTTCTGGGAGGACTCTCCACCCACCCCTCCTATGTCTGGGCACTGCTGGGAGGACTCTGCACCCACCCCTCATATGTCTGGGCACTGCTGGGAGTGATAGGCACCCACCCCTCATATGTCTGGGCACTGCTGGGAGGACTCTGCACCCGCCCCTCCTATGTGAGGGCACTGCTGGGAGGACTCTGCACCACCCCTCCCATGTCTGGGCACTGCTGGGAGTGATAGGCACCCACCCCTCATGTTTGGGCACTGCTGGGAGTGTTAGGCACCCACCCCTCATATGTCTGGGCACTGCTGGGAGGACTCTGCACCCGCCCCTCCTATGTCTGGGCACTGCTGGGAGGACTCTGCACCCACCCCTCATATGTCTGGGCACTGCTGGGAGTGATAGGCACCCACCCCTCATGTCTGGGCACTGCTGGGAGTGATAGGCACCCACCCCTCATGTCTGGGCACTGCTGGGAGTGATAGGCACCCACCCCTCATATGTCTGGGCACTGTTGGGAGGACTCTGCACCCGCCCCTCCTATGTGTGGGCACTGCTGGGAGGACTCTGCACCCGCCCCTCCTATGTCTGGGCACTGCTGGGAGTGATAGGCACCCACCCCTCATGTCTGGGCACTGCTGGGAGTGTTAGGCACCCACCCCTCCTATGTCTGGGCACTGCTGGGAGTGATAGGCACCCACCCCTCATATGTCTGGGCACTGCTGGGGGGACTCTGCACCTACCCCTCCTATGTCTGGGCACTGCTGGGAGGACTCTGCACCCACCCCATCTATGTCTGGGCACTGCTGGGGGGCCTCTGCACCCACCCCTCCTATGTCTGGGCACTTCTGGGAGGACTCTGCACCCACCCCTCCTATGTCTGCGCACTGCTGGGAGGACTCTGCACCCACCCCTCATATGTCTGGGCACTGCTGGGAGTGATAGGCACCCACCCCTCATATGTCTGGGCACTGCTGGGAGGACTCTGCACCCGCCCCTCCTATGTCTGGGCACTGCTGGGAGGACTCTGCACCCACCCCTCATACGTCTGGGCACTGCTGGGAGTGATAGGCATCCACCCCTCATGTCTGGGCACTGCTGGGAGTGATAGGCACCCACCCCTCATATGTCTGGGCACTGCTGGGAGGACTCTGCACCCGCCCCTCCTATGTGTGGGCACTGCTGGGAGGACTCTGCACCCGCCCCTCCTATGTCTGGGCACTGCTGGGAGTGATAGGCACCCACCCCTCATGTCTGGGCACTGCTGGGAGTGTTAGGCACCCACCCCTCCTATGTCTCGGCACTGCTGGGAGTGATAGGCACCCACCCCTCTTATGTCTGGGCACTGCTGGGAGGACTCTGCACCCGCCCCTCCTATGTCTGGGCACTGCTGGGAGGACTCTGCACCCACCCCTCATATGTCTGGGCACTGCTGGGAGTGATAGGCACCCACCCCTCATGTCTGGGCACTGCTGGGAGTGATAGGCACCCACCCCTCATGTCTGGGCACTGCTGGGAGTGATAGGCACCCACCCCTCATATGTCTGGGCACTGTTGGGAGGACTCTGCACCCGCCCCTCCTATGTGTGGGCACTGCTGGGAGGACTCTGCACCCGCCCCTCCTATGTCTGGGCACTGCTGGGAGTGATAGGCACCCACCCCTCATGTCTGGGCACTGCTGGGAGTGTTAGGCACCCACCCCTCCTATGTCTGGGCACTGCTGGGAGTGATAGGCACCCACCCCTCATATGTCTGGGCACTGCTGGGAGGACTCTGCACCCGCCCCTCCTATGTCTGGGCACTGCTGGGAGGACTCTGCACCCACCCCTCATATGTCTGGGCACTGCTGGGAGTGATAGGCACCCACCCCTCATGTCTGGGCACTGCTGGGAGTGATAGGCACCCGCCCCTCATATGTCTGGGCATTGCTGGGAGGACTCTGCACCCGCCCCTCCTATGTCTGGGCACTGCTGGGAGGACTCTGCACCCGCCCCTCCTATGTCTGGGCACTGCTGGGAGTGATAGGCACCCACCCCTCATATGTCTGGGCACTGCTGGGAGGACTCTGCACCCGCCCCTCCTATGTCTGGGCACTGCTGGGAGGACTCTGCACCCACCCCTCATATGTCTGGGCACTGCTGGGAGGACTGTGCACCCGCCCCTCCTATGTGTGGGCACTGCTGGGAGGACTCTGCACCCGCCCCTCCTATGTCTGGGCACTGCTGGGAGTGATAGGCACCCACCCCTCATGTCTGGGCACTGCTGGGAGTGTTAGGCACCCACCCCTCCTATGTCTGGGCACTGCTGGGAGTGATAGGCACCCACCCCTCATATGTCTGGGCACTGCTGGGAGGACTCTGCACCCACCCCTCATATGTCTGGGCACTGCTGGGAGTGATAGGCACCCACCCCTCATGTCTGGGCACTGCTGGAAGTATTAGGCACCCACCCCTCCTATGTCTGGGCACTGCTGGGAGTGATAGGCACCCACCCCTCATATGTCTGGGCACTGCTGGGAGGACTCTGCACCTGCCCCTCCTATGTCTGGGCACTGCTGGGAGGACTCTGCACCCACCCCTCATATGTCTGGGCACTGCTGGGAGTGATAGGCACCCACCCCTCATGTCTGGGCACTGCTGGGAGTGATAGGCACCCACCCCTCATGTCTGGGCACTGCTGGGAGTGATAGGCACCCACCCCTCATATGTCTGGGCACTGCTGGGAGGACTCTGCACCCGCCCCTCCTATGTGTGGGCACTGCTGGGAGGACTCTGCACCCGCCCCTCCTATGTCTGGGCACTGCTGGGAGTGATAGGCACCCACCCCTCATGTCTGGGCACTGCTTGGAGTGTTAGGCACCCACCCCTCCTATGTCTGGGCACTGCTGGGAGTGATAGGCACCCACCCCTCATATGTCTGGGCACTGCTGGGAGGACTCTGCACCCGCCCCTCCTATGTCTGGGCACTGCTGGGAGGACTCTGCACCCACCCCTCATATGTCTGGGCACTGCTGGGAGTGATAGGCACCCACCCCTCATGTCTGGGCACTGCTGGGAGTGATAGGCACCCACCCCTCATGTCTGGGCACTGCTGGGAGTGATAGGCACCCACCCCTCCTATGTCTGGGCACTGCTGGGAGGACTCTGCACCCGCCCCTCCTATGTCTGGGCACTGCTGGGAGTGATAGGCACCCACCCCTCATGTCTGGGCACTGCTGGGAGTGTTAGGCACCCACCCCTCCTATGTCTGGGCACTGCTGGGAGGACCCTGCACCCACCCCTCATATGTCTGGGCACTGCTGGGAGTGATAGGCACCCACCCCTCATGTCTGGGCACTGCTGGGAGTGATAGGCACCCACCCCTCATGTCTGGGCACTGCTGGGAGTGATAGGCACCCACCCCTCATATGTCTGGACACTGCTGGGAGGGCTCTGCACCCGCCCCTCCTATGTGTGGGCACTGCTGGGAGGACTCTGCACCCGCCCCTCCTATGTCTGGGCACTGCTGGGAGTGATAGGCACTCACCCCTCATGTCTGGGCACTGCTGGGAGTGTTAGGCACCCACCCCTCCTATGTCTGGGCACTGCTGGGAGTGATAGGCACCCACCCCTCATATGTCTGGGCACTGCTGGGAGGACTCTGCACCCGCCCCTCCTATGTCTGGGCACTGCTGGGAGGACTCTGCACCCACCCCTCATATGTCTGGGCACTGCTGGGAGTGATAGGCCCCCACCCCTCATGTCTGGGCACTGCTGGGAGTGATAGGCACCCACCCCTCATATGTCTGGGCACTGCTGGGAGGACTCTGCACCCGCCCCTCCTATGTGTGGGCACTGCTGGGAGGACTCTGCACCCGCCCCTCCTATGTCTGGGCACTGCTGGGAGTGATAGGCACCCACCCCTCCTATGTCTGGGCACTGCAGGGAGGACTCTGCACCCACCCCTCATATGTCTGGGCACTGCTGGGAGGACTCTGCACCCGCCCCTCCTATGTGTGGGCACTGCTGGGAGGACTCTGCACCCGCCCCTCCTATGTCTGGGCACTTCTGGGAGTGATAGGCACCCACCCCTCATGTCTGGGCACTGCTGGGAGTGTTAGGCACCCACCCCTCCTATGTCTGGGCACTGCTGGGAGTGATAGGCACCCACCCCTCATATGTCTGGGCACTGCTGGGAGGACTCTGCACCCGCCCCTCCTATGTCTGGGCACTGCTGGGAGTGATAGGCACCCACCCCTCATATGTCTGGGCACTGCTGGGAGGACTCTGCACCCGCCCCTCCTATGTCTGGGCACTGCTGGGAGGACTCTGCACCCACCCCTCATATGTCTGGGCACTGCTGGGAGTGATAGGCACACACCCCTATGTGTCTGTCCACTGGCGTGGTACGACCCGTACCCACGTCCTACGGCCTGGGTACGGCCCATACCACCATTGCAGTGGCGATGTAGGGGTACGCTTGGTACGGGCTGTAACCACGTCCTAAAGGCATGGGTACGGTGCGTACCCCTACGGCACCCCAACAATGGTGGTAGGGCCCGTACCCACATCCCTAGAGCGTGGGTACGGCCCGTACCACGCGTACCCCTACGTCACCGCCACAATGGTGGTACGGCCCGTACCCACGTCCCACAGGCATGGGTACGGCCCGTACCACCATTGCAGTGGCGATGTAGGGGTACGCTTGGTACGGGCTGTACCCACGTCCTTGAGGAATGGGTACGGGTCGTAACCCCATTGTTGGGGTGCCGTAGGGGTACGTACCTTACCCATGCCTTTAGGACGTGGGTACGGCCCGTACCAAGTGTACCCCTACATCGCCACTGCAATGGTGGTACGGGCCGTACCCATGCCTGTGGGACGTGGGTACGGCCCGTACCACCATTGTGGCGGTGACGTAGGGGTACGCGTGGTACGGGTCGTACCCACGCTCCGGGCGTGGGTACGGCCCGTACCACCATTGTTGGGGTGCCGTAGGGGTACGCACCGTACCCATGCCTGTAGGATGTGGGTACGGCTCGTACCAAGCGTACCCCTACATCACCACTGTAATGGTGGTACGGGCCGTACCCATGCCTGTGGGACGTGGGTACGAGCCGTGCCCACATTGTGGCGGTGACATAGGGGTACGCGTGGTACGGGCCGTACCCACGCTCCGGGGGCGTTGGTACGGGCCGTACCACCATTGTTGGGGTGCCGTAGGGGTACGCACCGTACCCACGCCTTAATAGCGTGGGTACGGGTCGTACCACGCCCACCCCTACGTCACCCCAAGAATGGCGGTACAGCTTGTACCCATGCCTTTGGGACGTGGGTAGGGGCCGTACCGCCATTGTTGGGGTGACGTAGGGGTGGGCGTGGTACGACCCGTACCCACGCTCTTACGACGTGGGTACGGTGCGTACCACAATTGTTGTGTTGCCGGTTCGCGTCTATGTTGACTTCCGTTGTGGCGGTCGCAGGCCTTGGTGGAGACGCCCCCACCCCCGAAGTGACCAGGCTCTGGGGGTCAAGTATGTACAGGGCATGTTTGATTTAGGACTTGGGTGGGGGTTAATTTTCCTGCCCCTGCCCCCCCCCCTTGCCCCTGGGTGTTGTTCTGACCTTCTGCGGCATCTGCGTTGGTTCCTGTACACCAGGTGGACTGCAATGAGGGCCGGGATGACACGTAGGTTTGGGTCCATGGCTGTCCGTCGCGTACAAGTGCTCCTTGTGCGCGTCGTCCTGATTTCCCGACAGTTTTTGGCTCCCGTAAAATATTGTCCGTGCGGAGTGACGTCGGTACGAATCATACTTGCTGGTTCGTGAAACGCTGCCTGACTCCGTCCTGACGTCACGTCCGCGGTGTCCCGGTTCGGAATTGTGGGTATTTTTTGTTCATACGGTGTTTTTTACGATTCGTACGCAAATGGTGTTTGCGTACGAATCGTACTTGCATGTTTGTAAGGTATTTCTACCGGGTACGAGTCGGACGGAGAAAACGCTCCGTCCGACGGTTCGTACCCGGTTTATCCAGGATCGGAATCGACCCCATAGTTGTTTAAAATAGATTTTTTTAAATGTGTGTTATATATTTTAGTTTAGATTTTAAATGTATGTGATGTATGTTTTTTTGTAAAACTATTGTTTATGTTTTTTAATATACGTGTTACATTTTTAGTAGTTGTCAATTTTATTTTAATTACATTTTGCGTTTTTTAGTTCTGTAGCGGGTTGTTGGTTTACAGGGGAATAGGGTAGGAAGTAATTTAATTATAATAAATTCATGATTTTTTTATTTATTTAATTTAGATTTCATAGCGTTAATTGTGGGAATCAATTTATTTGTAATTAATTATTAATTGGTTGTTAATTAAAATTAATTAATTGATAATTATGGTGGTTTATAGGGGTAAAGAGTGGGAAGTAATTTATTTTTGATTAATGAACAATTAGTTGATTTATATTAATTAGTTGGTTGAAAATTAATTATGGAAATTGTGTAATTAATTTTAGGTGCGGGTGGTGGAGTTTATAGGAGTAAAGTGTGGGAAATAATTTATGTTAAATTAATAATTTGTTGTTAATTTATATTAAATAATTAATTGATTAATTATGGTAATTGTGAGATTTCTTTTGGTGTGAGTTGTGGGGTTTATGGGGTGAAGGATGGGAAGTAATTTATTTTTAATGAATAATTAGTTCTTAATTAATAATTAATTGAAAATTATGGAAATGTGTAATTAATTTTAGGTGCGGGTTGTGGGCTTTATAGGGGTAAAGGGTGGGAAGTAATTAATGTTTATTTAACTAATAATTAGTTATTAATTTATATTAACTAATTAATTATGGTAATTATGTGATTTTGTTTAGCTGTGGGTTGTGGGGTTTTTGGGGTAAAGAGTGGGAAGTAATTTATGTATAATGAATTATTTAGTTCTTAATTAATTGAAAATTAAATATGGAATTTGTGCAATTAATTTTCGGTGTGAGTTATGGGGTTTATTGGGGTAAAGTGTGGGAAGTAATTTATGTTTAATTAATTGGTTGATCATCAATGTTAACTAATTAATTGATCATTAATTAGGGTAGTTTATATTTTTGGTGTGTGGGTTTTACTTTTTAGGGGTAAAGGGTGGTGAGTAAATTAATTTTACTTACTTTATAATTCGTTTTTATAGACTATTAGTTTTTCAATTGAAAATAAGTTTTAATTGTGGAATACATTTTTTTTAGTTCATTTTTTTCCAGTGGTTTGTGGGGATTATAGGGGTAAAGCGTGGAAAGTTTATTCATTTTTATGAGTTTTAATTTGTTTAATTAATAATATTTCTTTAATTGGTAATTATTTATGTCAATTATGTAAGTACATTTTTTAAATAAAATTTAGATGTGGGTTGTGAATTGTGTGGTGTTATACAGTAGGAAGTAAAAAAAGTAAATATGTAATAATTAATGGTTTTGATTCTAAATAAGTTCTAATTAAAAAATATTTATTTTGTTGAAAATTATTTTTTATTTTATTTAATATAATATTTGCAGGTATTTGTCATATGCATTTAACATTCCAATAGGTTTTATTTTATATTTGTATTTTAAGTTTTTATATATTTATTTATTTTGTTTTTTAAATATTTTTGTTAATATTTTGTTTGTTTTTACTGTTGAACTGACCAGAGTGAGAATTTTAATTGTTACCCCTTTGCAACATTTTCCCTACTGTTGCACTGATTGGATTGGGAATAGTACATTTTATCCTGCCACTATCCAACACTTTCCCTACTGTTGCACTCATTGGAGTGGCAATAGTAATTTTTACCCCTACGCAATCCAACACTTTCCCTACAGTTGCACTCATTGGAGTGGGAATAGTAATTTTTACCCCTCCGCTATCCAACACTTTCCCTACTGTTGCACTCTTTGGTGTGGGAATAGTAATTTTTACCGCTCCGCTATCCAATTATTTTTCCTATTGTTGCACTGACTGGAGTATTAAATTTAAGTTGAAAGAATTTTAAATAGTGTAATGTTTTTAATTCATAATAGAATTTTTTTTTAAATAGATTTTATGTTATTGGTGTAATATATATATATATATATATATATGAGGCTCAGGTGTGCCCCACGCTACTTTAGAGGGATGGGCCAAATATAAACGAGTGAAATGACACCCTAAGCATCCGAGGCATCTGAGAAAGGCTATCGCCGAAACGCATCATGCCAGAATTCTGAATAAAAAACCCCGCCGTGTCCCCTTGTCTGCTTTCACGGAAGATGTTCTTTTGATATTTAGCGTGCAGCCAGTGGTACGAAGTAGGGACCCTTTCAAAAGAGTTCTCGGTACAGTGGCTTTTACCTGGACCACCGCCCATCCCAAGGAAGCAGGGGATCTGCTGTCATTCGACAGTCCATGACGACATGGAGAGACGTAGTTACTGGAACCAGCGTCTCCAGGCATGCTGCCAGCGGGAAAGTGTGGCTGGAAGTGAGGGCTCAGAGACTGTTTCTTCCCAGCACAGTGCTACGGTTTCAGCCTAACCACATTCAAAATCAGCCTCTCACTTGTATTACAAAAATCAGGCTGAAAGAGACACTCATTAGCGCTACAAACAAACTGCATGATGGGATTTGCAGTCTTTGAACACTGAACTGCTTGAGTGCTCTCTTAGGAAATGTGGCTCAGGTGTGCCCCACGCTACTTTAGAGGGATGGGCCAAATATAAACGAGTGAAATGAAACCCGAAGCACCCAAGGCATTTGAGAAAGGCTTGGACTAGTGGCTGTAAAAACTCATCAACATACTTGGATGTGGATGTGTTTTCCAGTGCACTCTCTCATGATGATACGAGACCACGACCACGGCGCAAGAGGAGGAAACAAAGCAAGATTCGTAAGCAACAATCCAACAGACAGCCCTGTGGGAACACGTACAAAGGGGCCGATTTGCAAAGAAATAATGGCAAACATGACTGTGGTAAATCTTTCTAATGTTTTATTGACCAAGGACCAACGTGAAGTTTTATCTTTGGGATTATCATTTTGCCCCACGTCTGATTTTGATTACACTGAAACACGTATTGATTTGTTTAGTTTTATCAGGAAATTGAAATTAAGAAAATGGTTTGCAACCTGCAAACCTAACAGAGTGTGGTTCAAACTGATCCATCAGCCCTTACCATAGATGATATTGAAACATTACACATGGTTCACGAGTTGGCTGGGGTAGATGATGACATTGAAGAACCATGTGTCAATCTCAAATACTGACATTGACTTGGAAATGGGGGGTAATACCAGTTTTAAACCCAAACAAGTTTTTATCCCGCAGATCAGCAACAAAGCTATTAATTGTTTTGAAAAAGGTATGATCAAAGAGTTTCAGAAACTTGATCGACATAAAACTTATGGCAAACCTAACCTGAAAAAAATCGAATAGAGCGGCATTAAAAGAGTTGGAGGCCAATTCAGACTTAGTTATTAAGAAGTCTGACAAAGGCGGATATGTCGTGATTTGGCCATGTGACATGTACCCAGAAGAAGGGAATAAGCAGCTGTCTGACACCAATAGATATTGTATTTCCTCCAGAAGTGAATATGATACTGCCAACAAAAATGTGTTAAGTAAACTGGCTTGGTGGAGAGATAAGGGATTGTTAAACGATAATGAATTTTCATTCTTAGTATGTAAAAATCCCCAAACCGCTGTGATGTACCTTCTGCCCAAAATCCATAAGAACGCCACTATACCACCAGGAAGACCCATCGTATCATCACGAGAGAGTGCGCTAGAAAACACATCCAAGTATGTTGATGAGTTTTTACAGTCACTAGTCCAAGCCTTACCTTCTTTTGTCAAGGACACAAGTGATTTCTTAAGAATTGTCAAAAATATCACTTGGCAGAATAATTATCTACTGAGTATGGACGTTATTAGTCTCTATACTTGCATCCCTCAAGACCTAGGTATTCAAGCATGTAGGTTCTTTATGAAGTACAGATCCCTATCTTTCCTTTTCCATATTGAAATGGTTTTGGACATGATCCAGCTGTGTCTTGCCAACAATTTCTTCTTGTTCGATAATAAGATGTACAAACAAATCCAGAGAACGGCGATGGGAACCTGCTTCGCCCCCAGCTTTGCAAGTCTGTACCTCGGCTGGTGGGAGAAGCAGGTTGTTAATAACATCAGACAATATGCTTACCATGTCGTCCTCTGGTTGAGGTACATTGATGATATATTCTGTGTCTGGAATAGTACTGATTCCCAGGCGCAGGAATTTGTTGATGTCCTCAATCACAATGATCTGAACCTGCATTTCACAAGTGAGAATAATAAGAACACAATTGAATTCCTTGATCTCAAACTTGAGATCAGACACAATAAAATTACTACCAGACTATTCAGAAAAATTACAGCTGGCAACAGTTTGCTTCACGCCAACAGTTGCCACCCTTAAAAACCTCATCCGCAGCATTCCTTTTGGCGAACTATTGAGAGCCAGAAGGAACTGCAGTACAGAAGAAAGTTATCAAACAGAAAAACAGACCATGACCGACAGGTTCTTGAACCGTGGATACAGTAAAACCCTTATCAAAGAAGCCATTACCAAAGTGGACAAAATCGATAGGGATAAGTTACTGTTTTCTAAAGGAAAAGACAAGTCAGGAAAGGACGCGCACATTAGGTTTATAACCAAATATAACAATCAGGCTTGGGAGATCAGAAAAAGTCAGAAAAAATCCTTGCAGATTTTAAGAAATGATGATCTGAGAGAATACGTGGGAGAATATCCTTTGCTCACGTTTAGAAAACCCCGATCGTTACGTGACATGTTGAGTAAAGCTGTATTGCCTAGCAAAACCAAATACACTAACGTCAAAGGGTTCTTTACCTGTAACCAGTGTAAAGCGTGCAAGTTCAGTACCAGTTGTAAATCAATCAAACTCTGTAAACTTAAACCTCCTTTTGTTATCAACAAACATGTTAAATGTAAAAGTGAATATGTTGTTTACGCATTGCGGTGCCCGTGTAATAGAGTTTACATAGGGAGCACCATTTATAAAGGAAAAAAGAGTGCTTGAACATTTAAGGGCAATTAAGAAAAATGACAAACAGTATCCTGTTGCCTGTCATTTCAGCAAACATCATAATCAGAATGCCAAACTTTTGAGATTCTATATCCTTGATAGTGTACCACTGACACCAAGGGGAGGGAATAGAACCATGGAATTGAGGAGGTTGGAATCAAAGATGATTATTAAGTTTAATACCTTATCCCCCATAGGGTTGAACCTTGACGAAGAAATGTCCGTACATTTGTAATTACTGTTCTAGAAATAACTTGTCATGTTTCTCCTGACCTGTCTTTTAAAGGTTTTGTGTTCAGTTATTATTTATTTTGTGCACCAAGTTATGGTTTTTAATAGGATTATTCTATCTACATTTTTTTACAGATATCAAGTGAGAGTGCCGTGGAGCTCCTGTTATCAAACTATGTACCTGTCATGGGCTGATTTTTATTTTTTTTCGATCACAGATACCTTCGCTCACTGGCGCATGATCCTTATTAATTGATTACTTTGACAAGGGCCATATTCAATATTTGCCCACTTGGGCTTTATTTTTTTAAGTCATGTTTAAATATCATGAGAACCTGTCAATGAATTGGGACTGTTAAGTATTAATGCCCACTTGGGCAGTACCACTATGTTAGTGTGCTAATTACTATGCATGCTTGATTATTATCAGGTGAAACAGTCAATCGTAGTTCTCGACAGCAAAAATACTCATGTTGTTTCTACGTGGTTCTATCGTGACACGTTTATATTGGGGTATTATATCCCCAAATGTGGTGTTTTCATTTGTGACTTATGCTAAATGATTGCTAAAGCAACTATTGAGCGCATTTTCCATAAGCAGAAGTACTTAGTTGTTCGGACCTGTTTTTTATTTTTGGTACAGCCCATTAGTGTTAATTTAAACATGTTACAATTTACGCAACAATGAAATGCATATTTAAATGTAGTGAACATTAATTATGAGTTCGCTATTTATAGCTGTCACTGCACTTTAGAATTGAAATGTTTTAAAACTTTATTGATTGTGACTAAGAACAACAGTATTGTTTCTATTTTCATTGCACAACTATAGGCACAGTTTTGCTTTAAATGAAACTGATGATGCACTAACTTTTGCCCGCGACAAAGGAGTGAAGAAACTCCGAAACGCGTCGGACCTAGTGGTGCTAATAAACACTCAAAGAAACTTGTGGCCGCGGCTCCAGTGTTTCTCTGTTCATATGAGACTGTTACGCATTGGATTGCAGTGTGGATACATAAATATATATATATATAGTTAGTGTGTGTATATTATCTACTGGCGGTCGCCAGTAGATAGTTATAGTTAGGACCGTGTTTCCATAGGAAATCCGCAACATTCTATTTGGAATAACTTTGGCGCCGGTTGACGAATCCTCGCGAATTTTTCAAAATAGGTGGGGCGCTACGCTCCGCTCCTACCCTGAAAGTCTCGGGGGGATTCGTCAAGCGGGGGCTGAGAAAAAAGGGGGGTCCCAAAACGCGTTTTCCCCATGCATTTTCCCATAGGACCTTTAGTCCGAGCTACAGCCCGAACGGCTAAACAGAATTACTTGAAATTGGGCAGAGAGGTAGTCCTCAGGTCAGGGGTGTGCCTTTTGCAGGTCTGGTGTAAATCTGTTCAGTAGTTCCTGAGAAAATAGCATTTAAATCAATATATATATCTGTAAGCGCGCTCCGTGCGCTTACGGTAAGCTTACCGTACGCGTACGGTGCCGTGCGCAAGCTCAATTCTGATTGGTGGTTACATGACTGTAAACATTCGAATCGGTCGAAATCAGAAAGTGTCGGCCACCATTTTCTGTCTCTCGCTCTGAAAAACAAAGGTGGATAACGTGAAAAGGGGGCAACGAAGAGAGTTGCAGACCCCCTAGCGTTTGTCAGGGGGTCCACGAAGGACCAAAAAGTACGAAAAATAAATGTAATAATTTTTAAAAAAAATCGCGGAGTGCGCGTACGGTAAGCTTACCGTACGCGTACGGTAAAAAAAAATAAAAAGAATTAGGAATCACATTTAATATATAAATGTAAGGACCCCCAAGGGAGAAAAAACAATTGATATTTTCTAAAAAAAATGGCGAGGCGTGCACGGCACGAAATGCGTAACGTGGGCACTCGGTGCGCGAAGCGCACCGAGTGCCCACAGCGCACGCACGGTGCGCGAAGTGCACCGTGCGCGCAGGGTGTGTGCACGGTGAAAAACCAGAAAAAAAATTTAAAATAAATACATAACTTAGCATTTAAAAAACCGTACAAATTCACTGAAAAAACCATAGGTTTCACACACGTTATAGTTAGGAATTAGCATTTAAAAAACCTTGCAAATTCACTTAAAAAACCATAGGTTTCACACAAGTTATAGTTAGCTGTACATTTCACTCGTAAAAAACCAATGAAATTCCACGTTATAGTTAGATCAGGTAACTATAACTTGCGCGACCGCAATCCACAATGTGTCATTTCAGATGTCATCATTGATGTCATGAGTGATGTCACTGACCATGTCATGAGTGATGTAATATGTGACGTCATCAGCAGTTTATTGTGGGTGCGCAAGTTATAGTTACCTGATCTAACTATAACGTGGAATTTCATTGGTTTTTTACGAAATGTACAGCTAACTATAACTTGTGTGAAACCTATGGTTTTTTAAGTGAATATATATATGGGTGTGTATATTTTTATATCACTTTAAAATTATAAAATAAATTAAAATTAATAGTTTATTGTTTTAAAGTAAATATGCGTGTATATATATATATAGTGATTATTATGTATGTGTAATTTTTTATGAAGTTTATTTTTTATAGTTGTTAAAATGTATATTCAATCTACATTATTTTGTAATTATGTAATATATATATATATATTTTGTACAACTATATTTTTAACATCAATATTTTTGTACTTACCTGTTTATGTATAGGGAGTCGATATTTTTGCATTGTATATTTTTTCATGGATATTTTTTACTTCTATATTTAACATCGATATTCTGTCGGTGAACCACTCTGAAACAATCTACTGTACACCATTGCACTCCACGCAACTCTACTCTACACCATTGTACTCTACATCACTGCACTCTACTCTATTCTACTGTGCACCACTGTATTCTATGCTATTGCTCTCTACACCACTTTACTCTCTGCCACTGCACTACGACAATGCCAATGCACTCTGTACTACTCTACACCACTGCACTTTATTATAGTCTGCAATGCTGCAATCTCTGCCACTGAACTCTACGCCACTCTGCTCTGCACCACTGTACTCTAATGTTACTCTAAGCCACTCTAGTGCACTCTACGCCAATCCATTCTATGCCTTTATACTCCACTCTGCATAACTCCACTGTATGCCACTGCTCTACACCACTGCACTCTGAGGTACTGCGCTCTGACATTCTACTCTACACCACTGCACTCTATTCTGCACCTATCCACTCTACTTCCCTTCACTCTGCTCTGAAACACTCTACTCTATGTGACTGCACCCTGTGCTACTCCACTATGCGCCACTCCACCCTTTGCCACTCCACTCCACAATCTATGCTGGACCACTCCACTGTGCACCACTTTTCTCTACTCTACTCTGAACCACTGCACTCTACGTGACTCTACTCTGTATCACTGCACTCAATGCCAATGCATTCTACACCACTTTACTCAAAGTCAAATGCACTCTATGCGACTGCACTCTATCAAAGTTGCATGCAGAATGCAAAGTTCTGCTGATTTTTAAGATCCCAGGGAAGTATATTCCAGAGTAAACAAAGCTCCTACCATCCCAAGAAACATCTGTTCTAATGTGTTAGACCTGTCAGCCCTTTGGGTGGTCCCTCCTCATCATTATTTATTTTGTCCCACTTTTGCCTCAAACCCTGTTATAATTTTTCCTTTTTGGGAACCACCAGACTTTTTAGTGTTGATGCAGGGTCAGGGAGCCATTTTCCCTACCCCTGGAACTTCTGTCTGAGGGCCTGAGACACAAAATGGTGGCCACCCATTGTCACCTGTGACATCACCAGAACCCACTGGAGGTTTCTAGAACCTTCTGTAACATTCTAGAACCCTGTGACAGTGGGAGGCAGTTTAGAATGTTGGGAGGCCATCTCATAGGGGCAGTTGGCAACTGACTGGAGAAGAGAGAGGACAGATATAGAAGGAGGTTGGAGTAAGGCAGCAGGGGTGGAAACCAGTGCTTGGAGTGGGGTCCAGAAACCCACCCTTGATGCTAGTCCCTACTGACCAAGCCCAGCCTAAAGCCCTGTGTGGGACCAAGACCAGAAGAACCATCTTAAGGATCTGAACATTTGGAACAGGCCTTAAAGAGGAAGAACAGCAAGTTCCTGACCTGTTCAGTGGCGTCCTCCTGGAGTCCTGACGTCGAGAAGCCTGGAGACCTGGGGCCTGAGGTAGAGAAGCGGCGCTGACAGAAAGCAGACGTCGTACCCGGAGCCGCCAGAGGTCGAGTGAGGGCGCCGACGGAGGTCGTGGAGAGGCGCCGGAGGTCGAGTGGAGATTCACCCGAGGTCGAGGTGAGGGCGCCGACGGAGGTCGTGGAGAGGCGCCGGAGGTCGTGTGGAGATTCACCCGAGGTCGAGGTGAGGGCGCCGACGGAGGTCGTGGAGAGGCGCCGGAGGTCGTGTGGAGATTCACCCGCGGTCGAGGTGAGGGCGCCGACGGAGGTCGTGGAGAAGCGCCGGAGGTCGGGAGTGGAGATCGCACTCCAGAGACACCCGGAAGCGGGGAGGTCGTGTCCCTGCGACGCCGGAAGGCGACATCGAGACGAGGCCGCCCAGCGACATCGAGTCGAGTCCGTCCAGCGACGTCAAGACGAGGCCGCCCAGCGACATCGAGGCGGGATCGCCCAGCGACATCTAGCCGGAGCCACCTCACGACATCGACACGGCGCCGATCATCGTGAAAAGGGCAGTAAGTGGTAGAGGGGGCGTCTGAGGCCCCGTGGAGCCCTAAAAGACCATTCTAGGGGCTAGAGGGGTGTTAGAACCAGCCTGGGAGTGCCAGGGGTGAACTAAGACTGGTGCAGTGACATCTGTGAGGGGCTGTGTAGTTTGGAGGGCCAGATCTTTAGGTTACCCTGGTTCTGCCTCAGCTTAGGCCCCAGCCTTGACCAATCTAGGTGGGACACCCCCATGCCATCCAAATGACCACAAGCTGTGTATGGGCAAAGTAAGACCAAGTTACCTCATGAAAGTGATCTGATCTATACTGTCATTGATTGCTTTTCCTTATTTATTGAGGGTGCTTTATTTATTGTCTTCCACTAATTTATTCCTGCACTGTATTTATTGTCTGACTGTATTTATTTGCCGTCTGTATTTATTGCACATCTATTTATTCTTTGCTTAATGAGGACCTGAATCTATTTATTGAAATTCCAAAGTAACATTGTTTGTTTGACCTGCTCTTTTAAAAGAAAATCCTATTGTATTGTATTTATGTGATGAAACCTGCAACTAAGAGAAAATAAGATAAAGACATATATATTTTCAACTTGACTTGCATAATTTTTACGGTGTAGTGTCGTTTTTGGAACGGATGAACGCATGGTTATTGTGAGGGTGTGACGTACGCTTAACACGGTGCCTGACCCCCAACCGCTCGAGCCAAGCTACCACTGTGCTGGGAACCTGGTGACTGCTAACCCGGTTGCCCGGTTTCCAACATAAAATTGGTGTTCAGCGGTGGGATAGAGCTGTGCTTGCGTCTACTCGACAATAAATTTGGGTAGTCCATAGGCCTACACCGGGAGTTTTCTCCAAGCGGACTTCCTAATTTTGAGTTTTGTTTTTTCCAAATTTACTTCTGGTGGTGGGAGGAGGTATTACAAAAGGTACCCCCCTGCATAGCTTCTGTAAGCAACTGTCTTCTATCCTGAGTGGGAAAAATGGAGTTTGTGTTGGAGGATGTGGAAACTTACACTGTGGCCCAACTCAGAGAGTTTTGTCAGCGAGAGGGGGTGTTTTGTCCCCAAGGTGCAAAGAAGGGTGAGCTCCAGACCAGCTTGAGGGCTTGGGGGGAGGCACGACGAGAAAGTAAGGTTGAGAAGGAAGACAGGGATGGAGAGACTGTCAGCGAGGGGGCTGGTTTGTACCAACCTGAGGTGGGGAACCTATTAGAGGGGCCCAGAACACTTTCAAGGAAGGGCAGCAGTGTCTCTAGTGGCGGCTTATCAGAAGCAGTATTAACTGACCGGAGGGAGAAAAGACAGCTCACATGGGAGTTGGCGAAGCTGGAGAAAGAAAAGGAGGAACGGAGGATGGCTCACGAGTTGAGGCTCAGGGAGATAGATCTCCAGATCCTACGGTTCGGGGCACACGCTGTTCCTAATGGTGGCAGCGAAGAGAGAGAAATCACCAGGGAACCCAAACCCTATCTGCCAAAAGACATAGTAGCCAGCTATAGTGCGGGAGATTATATCGCCAAGTGGCTAGCGGCCTATGAGGTCTCTTTAAGAGTCCATGGGGTTCCAGAGAAATATTGGGGAGGGGGATTGTATAAATACATGCCTCCAGCTGGCAGGGATACATTATTGGCCCTAGAGCAGGATGAGCAGACCCACTACCCCACCATGAAAGTGGCGCTCGTGAGGAAGTTTGGACTAACACCCGAGAAGTACAGACAGAAGTTCTGGGGTAGCCACAAACTGGGCACACAGAATTGGGTGGATTTCCTGGACTATGCAAAGAAGGCATTAGAGGGTTGGATACAAGGCAGCGAGGTGAGGGACTACAAGGGGTTGTTTGATTTGATGTTGAAGGAACACCTGCTCGAAAAATGTTTCCCTGACCTGCGTCAACACCTGGTGGATAGCAAGCTGACCAATCCCCGGAAGCTTGCTGAGGAGGCGGACATTTGGGCTACTACCCGGGTGTCCACAAGGGGGACTGGAGGGGACTCTCAAAAGACCGGACAGGGCGCCCCCCAGAAGAAAGAGGGAGGGGAAAAGAAAACGGAGTTCTCTAAAGGCCCCCAAAATAGTTTCCAAGGGAAGGGAACGGGATTCACCCCTAGGGCTAACCCACCCAGAAACCCTAATCCTGGCCAGAGTCAGCAGCCAAGGGTTATTCATTGCTTCGAGTGCGGTGGTGTCGGACACTATAAGGGAGATGTGAAGTGCCCGAAAAGACCACCCCCTCCCATCGGAGGAAAGGCCCCCGGAGTAGCTAGTGTAGTGCTCGGGGAGGAGATGCCTTTAGATAAGGGAAGGGAGTGGGCGGGTGTCACCTTAGTGTCCCTGGGAGAACGGGAGATGGTTCCTAAGATCCAGGTGCCCGCAAATACCACAAAGTATGGGCAGTGGGTCACCATCAACGGCCAAAGAGGGGAGGCTCTGAGAGACACAGGAGCCAGTATGACTATGGTACGTAGCCAACTGGTGTCTCCAGAGCAGGTGATTCCCGATGTACTCCACCCTGCCGCGATGGCTGACGGCAGAATGGGCCACTATCCGGTGGCCGAAGTTCCATTTGAATGGGAAGGGGTTGCAGGGTTGCTTCGAGTTGCCGTAAGGCCTGCCGTGCCAGTCGATTGTCTGCTGGGGAATGACATGGAGCATAATGCTTGGAAGGAGGTGGAATACCGGACTCATGCTGAGATGCTGGGTACACCTGACTGGGCCTGTGTCAGCACAGGGTCTGCGACTACCCGGAGGGGGAGTTCGTTTAGGCGGGAGCCTGGAACAAAGGCACCGCCGGCTGCCGACCAAGGGAAGAACCGAGGGCAGGAGGAGCCTGCCTCGGCATCCGCGCCCCGTGTGACGGATAGGCCACCGGAGGTGGTGGACCAGGAGTCCGCGGAGGGGGATGTTACCGAACTGGAGAACCTACCCATCCCGGCCGAGTGGCACGTGGAGGGAGGGCCGACCAGGGAGGAATTCTGCAAGGGCCAGAGGGAGTGTCCTACCCTTGAGGGACTGAGGCGACAGGCCGAAGCCCAGGCAGCAGGGAACGTTGAGGGGAACTACAATTTTTACTGGGAGGATGGCCTCCTCTACAGTGAACCCAAGGCACCCATGCACGGATCGTCACGGGCCTTGGTTGTCCCTCAACGTTATCGAGCCTTCCTTCTGGAATTGGCTCATGAGATCCCCTTGGCAGGACACCTGGGGCAAGACAAGACCTTTGCCCGGCTTGTCCCACACTTTTATTGGCCTCAAATGAAAGTGTCGTCCGACACCTACTGCCGGACGTGTGTGTCTTGTCAAGCCAGTGGGAAAACAGGGGTGAAGCTGAAAGCTCCCCTGGAACCACTTCCTGTCGTTAGCACCCCCTTTGAAAGGGTGGGCATCGACATTGTGGGTCCGTTAGATCCGCCTACTACAGCTGGTCACAGGTTTATCCTGGTTCTGGTGGATCATGCCACACGGTACCCAGAGGCTATACCTCTGAGGACCATTACTGCACCTGTTGTGGCTAGGGCCCTGATGAGAATCTTTACCCGAGTGGGTTTTCCCAAGGAAGTTGTGTCCGACAGGGGGACCAACTTCATGTCAGCATATATGCAGGCCATGTGGAAGGAGTGTGGAGTGACCTACCGGTTCACCACTCCTTACCACCCCCAGACCAATGGTCTGGTGGAGAGGTTCAATAAAACCTTGAAAGGCATGATCAGAAGTCTGCCTGAAAGCCTGCGGAGGAAATGGGACGTCCTCCTACCCTGTCTATTGTTTTCTTACAGGGAAGTGCCACAGAAGGGAGTGGGCTTCAGCCCCTTCGAGCTTTTGTATGGGCACCCTGTGCGTGGACCTCTCAGCCTGGTGAGAGACGGATGGGAAAGAACTCCCAGAAAGCTTCCCCAGGATGTGGTGAGCTACATGCTGGCTTCCGGAGCCAAATGGCTAAGTTGTGGAAGCAAGCTTCTGACAACTTGGAAGCCAGCCAAACAGTAATGAAGGCGTGGTATGACCACAATGCTCACCCGGTGGAATTGGAGCCTGGCCAGAAGGTGTGGGTGATCGAACCAGGAGAGCTTAGCGCCCTCCAGGATCGCTGGTCAGGACCCTTTGAGGTGTTGGAGAAGAAGGGTAAGGCTACCTACTTGGTGGATCTGAAGACCCCTTGCCAGCCCCTACGGGTGCTGCATGCCAACCGCCTCAAACCCCACCATGAGAGGCCCGAAGTCATATTGCTGATGGTGACTGACGGAGCAGAGGACGTGGAAAGCGAGCCTCTCCCCGACTTATTTGCGTCTCAAGAGAAGGATGGGTTGGTGGAGGGAGTGATTCTCTCCCCGTCCCTAACTCCTGAACAGCAGGAGGACTGCCGCCAGGTCCTGGGGCAGTACTCTTCGTTGTTCTCCCTTGTTCCGGGTAGGACTCACCTGTGCGTCCATGACGTGGACACAGGAGACAGCCCACCTGTGAAGTCAAAGATCTACCGGATGACAGACAAGGTGAAGGCCAGCATTCACAGTGAAGTCACTAAGATGCTGGAGCTAGGAGTGATTGAACCTTCTAGCAGCCCCTGGTCCAGTCCGGTGGTACTAGTACCAAAAGCTGCACCACCGGGAGCCCAACCGGAACTGAGGTTCTGTGTGGACTACCGGGGACTGAACTCAGTAACCAAGACTGATGCTCATCCGATTCCAAGAGCGGATGAATTGATTGACCGGCTGGGAGCTGCCCAATATCTGAGTACCTTTGACCTTACTTCCGGGTACTGGCAGATCTCTCTGACTGATGGAGCTAAGGAAAGGTCAGCCTTCTCCACGCCCAAGGGCCACTACCAGTTCTGCGTGATGCCCTTTGGGCTCAAGAACGCACCTGCCACGTTTCAGCGTCTGGTGAACCAGATCCTCACTGGAATGGAGAGTTTCTCTGCTGCTTATCTGGACGACATTGCCGTCTTCAGTAACAGCTGGGAGGATCACTTGCGTCACCTGCAAGCTGTTCTCCAGGCCCTGAAACACGCTGGTTTAACGATCAAGGCCAGTAAATGCCAGATCGGGCAGGGGTCGGTAGTGTACCTTGGACACTTGGTGGGTAGGGGAGCGGTGCAACCCCTCCAGGCGAAAATCGAGGCTATCATGGCCTGGGAACCCCCCAAGACTCAGACTGAGGTCCGAGCCTTTCTGGGCCTCACCGGATATTACCGCCGCTTCGTGAAGGGGTATGGTACCATTGTGGCCCCCCTCACGGAGCTTACGTCCAAGAAGCAACCTCGACGGGTAGTCTGGACGGAGGCTTGTCAGCAGGCCTTTGTGAAACTGAAGCAAGCCATGTGCGAGGCCCCGGTCTTAAGGGCCCCAGATTTTTCCAAGGAGTTCATTGTCCAGACGGATGCATCGGAACATGGCATTGGGGCAGTGTTATCGCAACTCAATGAAGAAGGTCTGGATCAACCCGTGGTCTTCCTATCCCGGAGACTACTTCCCAGGGAACAGAAGTGGAGTGCAATAGAGCGTGAAACCTTTGCAGTGGTATGGGCTCTGAAGAAGTTGCGGCCATACCTGTTTGGCTCGCACTTCCTAGTTCAGACCGACCACAGACCCCTTCGGTGGCTGATGCAGATGAAGGGGGAGAATCCCAAGTTGCTAAGGTGGTCTATCTCCCTACAGGGAATGGACTTTCAGGTGGAACATCGGCCTGGAGTGGACCACGCCAATGCAGACGGTCTCTCAAGGTATTTCCGCCTTAGTGATGAGAACTCCCAAGGGGTTGGGAAGCTCTCCCCACTTTCAGCTGGGGGGGACGCGTGTTCGACCTGTCAGCCCTTTGGGTGGTCCCTCCTCATCATTATTTATTTTGTCCCACTTTTGCCTCAAACCCTGTTATAATTTTTCCTTTTTGGGAACCACCAGACTTTTTAGTGTTGATGCCGGGTCAGGGAGCCATTTTCCCTACCCCTGGAACTTCTGTCTGAGGGCCTGAGACACAAAATGGTGGCCACCCATTGTCACCTGTGACATCACCAGAACCCACTGGAGGTTTCTAGAACCTTCTGTAACATTCTAGAACCCTGTGACAGTGGGAGGCAGTTTAGAATGTTGGGAGGCCATCTCAGAGGGGCAGTTGGCAACTGACTGGAGAAGAGAGAGGACAGATATAGAAGGAGGTCGGAGTAAGGCAGCAGGGGTGGAAACCAGTGCTTGGAGTGGGGTCCAGAAACCCACCCTTGATGCTAGTCCCTACTGACCAAGCCCAGCCTAAAGCCCTGTGTGGGACCAAGACCAGAAGAACCATCTTAAGGATCTGAACATTTGGAACAGGCCTTAAAGAGGAAGAACAGCAAGTTCCTGACCTGTTCAGTGGCGTCCTCCTGGAGTCCTGACGTCGAGAAGCCTGGAGACCTGGGGCCTGAGGTAGAGAAGCGGCGCTGACAGAAAGCAGACGTCGTACCCGGAGCCGCCAGAGGTCGAGTGAGGGCGCCGACGGAGGTCGTGGAGAGGCGCCGGAGGTCGAGTGGAGATTCACCCGAGGTCGAGGTGAGGGCGCCGACGGAGGTCGTGGAGAGGCGCCGGAGGTCGTGTGGAGATTCACCCGAGGTCGAGGTGAGGGCGCCGACGGAGGTCGTGGAGAGGCGCCGGAGGTCGTGTGGAGATTCACCCGCGGTCGAGGTGAGGGCGCCGACGGAGGTCGTGGAGAGGCGCCGGAGGTCGGGAGTGGAGATCGCACTCCGGAGACACCCGGAAGCGGGGAGGTCGTGTCCCTGCGACGCCGGAAGGCGACATCGAGACGAGGCCGCCCAGCGACATCGAGTCGAGACCGCCCAGCGTCATCGAGTCGAGACCGTCCAGCGACGTCGAGACGAGGCCGCCCAGCGACATCGAGGCGGGATCGCCCAGCGACATCGAGTCGAGGCCGCCCAGCGACATCGAGCCGGAGCCGCCTCACGACATCGACACGGCGCCGAGCGGAGCCGATCATCGTGAAAAGGGCAGTAAGTGGTAGAGGGGGCGTCTGAGGCCCCGTGGAGCCCTAAAAGACCATTCTAGGGGCTAGAGGGGTGTTAGAACCAGCCTGGGAGTGCCAGGGGTGAACTAAGACTGGTGCAGTGACATCTGTGAGGGGCTGTGTAGTTTGGAGGGCCAGATCTTTAGGTTACCCTGGTTCTGCCTCAGCTTAGGCCCCAACCTTGACCAATCTAGGTGGGACACCCCCATGCCATCCAAATGACCACAAGCTGTGTATGGGCAAAGTAAGACCAAGTTACCTCATGAAAGTGATCTGATCTATACTGTCATTGATTGCTTTTCCTTATTTATTGAGGGTGCTTTATTTATTGTCTTCCACTAATTTATTCCTGCACTGTATTTATTGTCTGACTGTATTTATTTGCCGTCTGTATTTATTGCACATCTATTTATTCTTTGCTTAATGAGGACCTGAATCTATTTATTGAAATTCCAAAGTAACATTGTTTGTTTGACCTGCTCTTTTAAAAGAAAATCCTATTGTATTGTATTTATGTGATGAAACCTGCAACTAAGAGAAAATAAGATAAAGACATATATATTTTCAACTTGACTTGCATAATTTTTACGGTGTAGTGTCGTTTTTGGAACGGATGAACGCATGGTCATTGTGAGGGTGTGACGTACGCTTAACACGGTGCCTGACCCCCAACCGCTCGAGCCAAGCTACCACTGTGCTGGGAACCTGGTGACTGCTAACCCGGTTGCCCGGTTTCCAACATAATGTTTAACGTTTTATTGCTTGAAACATTCATGGCTTAAGAGCTGTTTCAAAACTGTGGCTTGGTCTAAAACCATGTTGAGCTCAATTAAGGATCTCATTGCTGTTTAGAAATTCCAAAAGAGTGATGTTAAGGTGCTTTTCAAGGATTTTCACTGGGATTGGTCTGCGAGGGATCAGGCAATAATTTGTTTTACAAGTTGAGAGCGGGTTTTTTTAACAGAGGAAGTATGGAAGCCTTTTTCAATTCAGCAGGGAACTATGTGATGACACTATTTAATAATGTAGTGAGAGAGGCTGCTACCGTCTCAACTATATCTTGTAAAATATTTGGAGGGCAAGGTTCCGAGGAAGCTCCTTATTTAGTATGGATGATAAGTTCATGCACTCTTTCTTTGGTACGAGGGGGAAACTCGCTGAGTTCTTGTTTACTGGACCCGGTTGATTCCTATCCTGAAGAACCAAGGTTAGTATTGAGACTCCACACTGACACTTTACTCCATTAAACTCTACCCCATTCTATGGCACTCAACTCCACTCAACTCCCCCCCCACTCTACGCCTCTCCACTCAACTGTTCACCACTCCACTCTGACACTTTAATTTAGGCCACTCTACTTTACTTCACTTGAATCTACTCTGATACTTTCTCCACTCTATTTCAGTCCACAGCACTTTAAGTCACTCTGTGCCCCTTCACTCTACCCCACTCCACTCTACAACACTCTGCTCCACTATGTGCCATGCTACAATGCTCTACGCAACTCCCTCTATGCCACTCTACAGCACACTGACACTCCACTCTACGACACCGCCACTCCACTCTACGACACTACAACATTCTTCTCCACTGTATGCCCTACTACACGACACCACTCAATGCCACTCCACTGTATAATGTACTCCACTCTGCGCAACTCCCTCTACACCATTCCACATTACTTTACTCCACTTAATGCCATTCCCCTCTGCTCTACGCCACTAATCTCTATGACACTATGCCACTCCACTCCTCGCCACTCTACAACACTCTACTCCTTTCACAACACTCTACGCCCCTCCATGACACTCCACTCCACTTCACCTCACGACAATGCACTCTACTCAACACCACTCTATGCCATTCCACAACACTCTGTAGCACTCCACTCAATACCACCCCACTCTCATTTATGTCACTAACTTTTATCCTTGCTGAACATTATATCCATGCTGGTGAATGATTTGGCTAAAACACATTGGCAAAGCCAAAAGCTCTTGCATAGGCGAGACCTATTGGCTTTGCCAATGCTGGTTTTTATTAAAGTTCAAACAGTGACAGATATAGTATTACATATCTAGCAGGCTTGTGGCCAATTGATAACACTGACATTCATAGTACCATAAACCAGTAGAGACACATTGCAGGCTCCTTCAGTCATACTACAAAACTGTAAAAGAAGAAACCTCATTCTGTACATGGGAAAGTGGAATTACATCTCAAAACATTGTTTACAAAGTTCCTTGAGTATCAGTTGTTTGTGCAGAGGGTGATACAGAAGAGAAAAGATGGCTACATGTTAAAAGATGGCTGCATGCAGCACTCAACTGTTTGAAATCAAGGCCTTGATTGACTAATGTTAGAATAAGTGCTATTCTTTCAACATCATGTCTATGTTTCTACTACATATTAATTATTTTGTGTTAAAACTATTGTACATTTAATTATACACTCCTCTTTCAATCATCATATTACAAAAGAATCCTGAAAATGTTACACACATTACTTTCCATCTACCAGCTCATGGCCATTCCAAAATAGCAACAAAACAAAAATGGTTGATATTTGTTTTCCAGGACAGGTGGCATCCCTGTCTTTGGTTGCTGGGTAGACTACCCGTAATGCTCCCTGGTAATTTCGACATGCTTTTCTGTTACTTCTTGTTGCATAAACAGTCTTTGGCTCAGCTATAAAAGGTTTGTTTTCACACCCACCGGTGACACAATTGAACTTTGTTCAATGCAGCAACGACTGAATGTTAAAGAAAGGTTTTTGTAGCCCCGCAGAACCCTACCCAATACTTAGTTGAAGTGCCGTCAATGCTTTTGGATTACTAACAGTCCATAAACAGGGATCCAGAGGCATTGTGGTGACTGGAAATAAACTTTATTTCATTCTTCTCAATACCATACACACAAACTGCACTAAGAAAATGACATTTTAACTAAAAGCGTTTTTATTTCAACAGGTGCACTCTGTTGCTTAGCACATCTACATCAACCACACAGAGTATAATTAAAGAGCACAAATCTATGTTGCAAACAACAACAACAAAATACATTTCTACCATGGGTAAAATGTCATCTAAAAACCAAACACCCTAAAACATACTTCTATGCTCTACGCTAGGAAAGAATGGAGTTTTATAACTTAGACAGGGATCCAAGGATACAGTGGTGATTGCAAACAAACCTTTTTCATTATTCTCTATGCCACACACACAAACTGCACTAAGAAAAATGATCTTTAACTAAAAGCATGTTTATTTCAACAGGTGCACCCAGTTGCTTAGCATATCTAAAGCAACGACACAGAATATAATTAAATTAGCATAAATGTGTGTTGCGAACAATGAAAATAACATGAATATTCCTTCCATGGTTAAAATGTAATTTAAAAAACCTAACACTCTGAAACCTACTTTTTTACGCTACGCTATGAGAGCATGGAATAGTAGGACTTGCTTCTAGATTTTCTTAGGGAGAATCAGCGCACTGTATACCTGTTTACAGAAAAGCGCTTTAGTTGTCAAAAGTCGCGGAGTTCGTGTCCCCCATTAAGGGTAAAAACATATTGCATCAGCTCCTTTCCTCCCGGACTTGGCTGCTCAATATCAGCTTTCAGTAGAAAGTGCGATACGGCAGCATCTCTGGCAGTCAAGACTGTCTGCGGCTGTATCTTGTGTGATAATCTGGCACAAATGTTCTCTCTTGACAAGAGGCAGACCTTTTATACTTATCTAACATGGAATTTCCAACATCACCTAAGGAATGTCTGGCATAACCATTGGGCATCAAGATGCTAGTCTTAGACACATTTTTATAAACAATTAGGGTAAAAATATGACAAATCAGATTACATCGTTTTGGCTATTATTCTTGTTTGACCTAGAAATGGAAATAACAAGGCACTAGTTCCAGACTTATGTTACATGAGATGTCTTATCAATGTCATTGTCTGAGTGACTTCACACTTCAGTGGTTCTTGAAATGATAAGGACAGACGACACTTGCACCAAAGCAGACATGTTGATGATTCTGCAAAAAAATCAGAAAAATGGGGTCTCAGCCTACTCCAAATGGAGTCGGACTCTGGTCTTTACATCATCCTTTCTTCCTGGTAGACTATAATATTCCAATGTAGTTTGGCAGTACCAACAGTGGTTGTTTGTCGGCTGCTCCTCGGTCTCTTTATATCTTGGGTCTTCACATTGACTCGGACCTCTCTATGAGTGCCCAAATTGGTGCAGTTACTTCTGCCTGTTTTGTCCAACTTCGCAAACTGCTTAAGATCAGACGCTTCTTTAGCAAAGAGGTCAGTATTCAAATTGTGATTGCTCTTATCTGATCAAAAATAGATTATGGAAATTCCCTCTACCTTGGCATTCCATTATATCTGAGATACCGCCTTCAGATGATTCAGAATCATCCATCTTAAAGACAGAAGATGTCACATCCCTCCGCTACTTAAAGATCTCCACTGGCTTCCAGTGGAGCAGCATGTGATGTTTAAAATTGACTGTATCCTTTTTAAAGCCATTCAAGAAACTGGTCCAAGTTTCATTCTTTCGTGCATCAGTAAGCACCTGCCTCAGCGAAATGTGAGATCAAAGCATCTGAATCTTTTGACGGTGCCTAGAATTAGACGGAAACGCATTGGAGGGACCCGGTTTTCCTATCTGGGCCCGAAGCTTTGGAATTCATTGCCTACTTCCATTAGGCTGGAGGCCGACTACATGCGGTTCAATAAATCTCTAAAAACCTGGTTGGTCTCCCTGGCCTACAATTAGCTGATCCTCCATCTGTTTTACCTCTCTTTTTCTGCTCGGACTCATCAGCGCCAAGAGACCTGTAGGTGAACGTGCGCTGACATAAATTTCCATATAACATACCATAACATTCACTGATTCTATGTGTCACAATATATCCTCACACAGACAATGGCACAAGAGCCTATGTATAAATGACAAGACAGCCTTATCACAAAGAGCATGAGAACTAGTATACACAGTCACGACAAAGAAACTATTAGTGTGATAAATCACTAACACTGCTATCCCACTGAGTAGCATGCTAAGGGATCAACACACTCTTCAGTGTTTCCTAAGACGTATATAAACCCCAACACCAATACCAATGCTGTCCTGATCTCTCAAATTCCCAGGTCCATGCACGAGTAGCTCCTCCACTCCAGGTTTTTGCTCAGCATTCTCATACTGTTTGTCCCAATACACAATCAGGACTGCAAGTACTAGAATACAAAACAAATAAAACTGGAATGGATGAGGTACTCATACTTGAACCATGGAAACTTGAGAGCTTTGAAGATGCTCAGCTGGCATTGTGCCCATTGAATGCTCTATAGAAGCTGTAAACTGTTTCACTATTGTTAATATTTGGCTATTGTATAGCGCACAATCGGCATTTGGTATATGGCATTGCTGCACTTCCAGCTGGGCTTTCGAAATTTCAGTCACAGTCCAGAATATAATGCTGATCATGGCATTCTGCAAGTGGTTGATGAAAATAAACGAAGCATATTTGCAAAGCTTAGCTATAAAACACAAAGGGACTCATGCAAATCATAGGACCAGTGCCTCTTGACGATTCCACCAGCACAGTAGATAAATTATGAGCCAATTTTCAGTTGTGCAAGAAAACCCTGTAGAAGAGCTACCACCATCAGAAATGGCTGAGGACAGGTGGGGCAATTTTCCCTAGCTCTGCTCCTCAAAAAGGTCCTGCACTACACTTTGGGCGCGGCTATCAGGGCGTATGGCATGTTTCATAGTGCAGATCACTGTAGTCATAGCTTGTGCTATGAAACAGGCCATGCCCACACCACGTCGTGCCTGCAGCTGACTGAATGTGAGCAGCAGGTGTACACGGGCCTTAAGAACTTATGTTGCACTCCCAACACCCAAGAATCTCCTGCCTAGCTACTAATGCCAATAAGGCAGTGGTAGCGAGTCAGTGATGGTGGGATGCCATAATCCTCTAAAGCCCCACCAGTGTTGTATCCGGTCTCGCAGAGCAGCACTGTGGGTGCTTAGGAGAACAGCTCTTAGCTCAGCCTGGAACTACCACCCAGGTACAAGTGTTGCTGACTGTCACTTTGTAGCTGACATACAAATGTTTAAATTAAAAACATGTATTTTGGTTGTTTCACTTTAGCACATTAGATTACATCACTACACTGAGTGGCCTTTATTAGAATTAGTGAGCCATGCACTTTCTGCCCTGACTATTGTATTAACGACTCAACAAGGAAGTCCGTTGTCTTGTGCCTCCTATACAAGCCTTTGTTTTTACAGATAGAACGATATTATGGTCTATTGAACCAAATACAAAAGATTTGATATTGTACCACGTGCATCCTATACTGAATTATTTCAAGGTGTTCTCAAACGTGATTATGATTGAAAAGGAGACACAGTGATGAAAATGAATGTCCTCTGGCCACACTGTTTGGTCAAGCTTCTTGATTACACATTGTGCAATTCAGCCACTGGTCAGGTATCACATTCACTCCGCCTTCTGCCCTAAAGACAATTTTATTAGTGATCAAAGAGGCAAGTAGGTTGTCTTGTGCCTTCTATACAAGGCATTTGTTGTTGTTATAGATGGAGAAACATTATGGTCTATGATGTACAAGAGGGTTTTTTCTACAGTGCGCATCATGAACTGCATTATGTCAGGGTTCTCTCAAAGTGATAATCATGAAAAAGGAGGCAAAGAAAAGTAATTTCCTAGGGTTACAAAGTTTGGTGAAGCTGGGAACCCGGAACTGAAACCTTTGCCCGAGCCCACGTAACCGTCTGACTGGGTTTGAACAGCAACCTGCAAATGTCTTTGCCACCGTTCGTACAGACTCTTCTTCTGCGCTACAGCACTCAAGTGTCATGCCCTCTTTCATGCTTGAGTAGCTCATCCAGTCCAGGTATTTTGCGGTCTATTCTGGGAATTGTTTATTCCCATAAAAACAATCTGGACTAAAGTCCCAAAATGAAAATGTTTAATAATTTAATTGATTAGATAGTCATGCGTGAACATCTACAATCCCTTGTAAATAAATATTCACTTGCTTTTTGTTTTAAAGTCTTATTTCCATCCAGATGCAGGTCTCGAAAAAACACCCACTCCCAATGGCCAGATTTTATCAAGTCAAGCTATATTCAGGACCGACACACCCATTCAGTTGGCAAGGAACAGGGTCACATTACACATAAGGTGCATTTTCATTGTTTGCGCCAGGCGTAAACAATGAAAATGCACCCTATTACGATGAATGCCCTGCCCCCAGGGCAGCTGCAAACTCGCGATGCCCTGGGAGCAGCGCATTCAGGTGAAAAACTGAGCAGATGCATTACAGCCGCTCTGTTTTCTCAGCACAGGCGGCAACACGCCTGCACTTTTGAAGGGGATTAGGGATACCATTGCAGGCGGGTGCAGTCAGTGACTGTACTCACCTGCAAGTGGATGTCTGGGGGCTTCAATGGGACCCCCTTCTCCCTGCCAGAGGGCTGCCATCAAGGTGGTGCACTGTCAGTGTGCTTCCTGAAGGCTTCTTTGCCTCTGCGCCAACGTCGGTAGTATGGCGCGGGCGCAGAGGCAAAGGGATTCCCTCATTTGCATGGGGCACATCCTCATGAAAATGAGGGAACACCCCCTTGAAGATAGCGATGGCGCTTTATGTGCGCCAACCCTATTGGTATTACAGAAGAGGGTCGCACAACCACCTGTCACCCCCTTCTGTAATACCAAAGTGCCCCGGTGTCACGCAAAGCGGGTGCAAATGCCTGTTGCGCCCCCAGGGCACTTAATGTAATACGGCCAGGTGTAATACAGTCAGAAAGTGAAGGAGCAATAAAGATGCCTTTAAATCTTGTTTTTAGCTTGTCACGTGTGCTCTGTGTTCAGACACAGAGGTCATAAGTTAGTTTACAATTACTTTTCCTTCTATGACTGCAGAGTTTCAGGATTTTGTAAAGTGAACTCTCTGACGACGTGTGAAATGAAAGGCCTTTGGTTATCAGGTTTTTCCTTACACACACATTTAAATAGCTAATAAACCAACTGTAAACATATTTCTAAATATATTTTAGTAGCTGTGAAAGCCCATTTTTTGTAATTCTGTGTGATTGAAAATATATTTTAATAGGTTGATAAGAAAAATCTGAACACTTTACTTAGTGATGAGCAAATGAAAAATATGGTTTGTGAAACAATTTTTACAGATTATTGTTAATACATGATATAGTTTTTATCAGTGAAGCTGCAAGGTAGGGGAAGGTTTTGGGCCATTTCTTAGAAATTTACTGTCTGTAAATGATGGTACTCTAGCACATCATGCCTTAGTAATTTATGTATTAAAAGTGAGTGTTTAAACAAGAACTGAGAAACACTACTGCCCCTACCTACCCTAATGGCAATGCTCTTAGTAAACTGAGAGGTATGCTCCGGATCATGTGTACCTTCCTTATATGTATGTGGGCTAGATTCTTATTACACATGGAGAAAACGTTTAGCCTGTTTAATCAAACAAGAGTTTTGTTTTGTACAGCAGAAATGCTGCACTCGCATATTTGAAGGTAGTCATATGTGAGAATGAAGAAAAATGTGTCCATTTGTAATGAAACTGGTGCTCATGTAAAGTGCTCCGATACCCGATTTCTCTGGTCTAGTTCGCGCTAAAAATTATGATCACACAATTTGAGACCAGTTTATAGGTCAAGTACATTACAGTTAGGTTGAGTTGATTAGTAACATTTTTATGATTTTTCAAGGCCTGAGATGCCTCCCTGAAAATGATGCTGGGTCCTTCTCTCACCCTGTAAATAGGAGAAGACTGTGATGCCACCAGCAGGCAGGGCCGTATTCTGCTGCAGCCCTTTTTTAAAACCCAAACCCAATACATACCAACTCCATCAGTATTACATTGAAGTGTCCTACTTGTTCTGAATACTCAATTGTCTCAGCCATTGGAGACAACCGACCTTATATTTTGAGAAATCTGACCTGCAAAAATTACTCTCTTCTCTGTTTTATACAGAGCAGAACACCCCATGACCCCAACATCCTCGCATTGCCTCTGCCCACAAAATACCCGTGACTGCATCCTAATAATGAAGCAATAATATTTCTAAAAAGCTTTCTTTCTAATAAATGAATTCCTCTTTGTTTACACGCTGTTCTCTAATTAAATGATCCTTTCAATTTTAATTATCTCCTAATCCCAAATCTTATTGCTTTGAGCTGTGTACTTTGTTACACAGAAAGCCTTTCTTGATGTTTAAGTCAAATGAACAATTTTGCAATCCAATTTTTTCCTGAAAGAGCCGTCCAAATTCCAAAAGGCACAAGAACTGATTCTTCCACCCTTCTTCAGAATCTGATGTTGAGTGGAGGAACAATATGTTCGAGGCATATGAGCTGCAGATTACACACTTTTGCATAGATCGCCATCTCGTGTTGGGCCCGGATGTTTGCAGTTGGTTTTTGCTCTTGGAAAGTCTTTGGAAGTCACGAGGTCGGTGACTCCTCCTTTGGATCGTATTGCGCATGGGCTTCGGCTCCATCCTCAGATTGTTTTTTTCCGCCATCGGGCTCGGATGTGATCTTCGCGCTCCGGTTCCGAACAGCTTCCAGTTCGACGATCGACGCGCAAGCCTCACCCCAATCGCTGTATTGTTTCGATCACGATCTCTTCAATCAACGCGCCTTCTCATCGACACAAACCTTCGGTTCCAGTCGTCGACGGTGGTCTTCGGGCCTACCCAGGCTCCGGTCCCGGCTCATGGAAAGAACTCCATTTAAAAAGTGCCCTCGATGTGGGTCCAAATTTCCCCACACCGATCTTCATGAGGTATGCAACCTTTGCCTCTCCCCAGAACACGAGGCTCGAGACTGTCCGGCCTGTAAGTCTTTCCGATCCAAAAAGACTATTCGGGACCGAAGAGCTAGAAGGAACATGGCACACTCCTCGACGTCCATTCCAGTCAACATATTCGGAGACGACATCGACGATCCGGAACATCATCGTACCGAAGAGGACCTCGTCAGCGCTTCCGAGGCCGACGAGTCAGATGTGGAGGACATCACCCCGGCGCAGAGGGTCGTGAGTACCAATCTACCCCCTCCCACACCCGAACCAACACCCAAAAAGGCTTCGGTCACGCCTTCACCTCCTGGCCTAGGCAAGACCAGAGACACTGCTTCACACACCCCACCTTCGGGCCCGGTGAAGAAGCCAAGTAAGCCTTCCGGTGGCTCGGGCTCGAGCCAGCCTGCCAGCGGTGCCGAGAAACACACTTCGGCACCGAAAAAGAAGACGGCCTCCACCTCGACACCGAGCTCCGCACCGAAGCCCTCGGGGTCGAAACCAAGCCCTTCGGCACCGACGCCATCTTCGGTGCCGACCAAACCACACAAGGCCACCGGCACCGACACTTCCAAGCCGAAGCCCATCTCGGCGCGACCAAGAGACCGGAGGGTCCCAAGCCGGGTTCCAAACATCAAACCGGCACGGAAAAACCTAAAAAATCATCGGCCCCAACGCCTTCGGACCAAATTACCTCACCAGAGCTATTTACACCGGATCCCTTGCAAAAAACTCTTACCAAGGATCCAAAAACTGGACATTTGACACTCTCTACTAAGAAGAGACATTTGTAGAAGCCTGCTCCGCCTCCACCTCCACCTCCAAAGAGGAAGGACTCTGCTACCTCTCCGTTCAGAATACCTTCCCCTCCTCCTCCACCTTCCCCACCTCCACCCTCTCCACCCCCACCTCATCATTCTACTCCGTCTCCAGACGATGATGATCACGGGGACCCATATTATGATACAGGGGATGTGCCACAAGACCCCACCCCTACAGGATCTTCAGATCCATGGGACGATTACCATATACCAGATATCCCCAACGTCCCACAAGACGATATTTAC
Organism: Triturus cristatus; assembly: GCF_964204655.1. NCBI lineage: Eukaryota > Metazoa > Chordata > Amphibia > Caudata > Salamandridae > Triturus > Triturus cristatus. Next base: position 403,213,574 of record NC_140579.1, on the reverse strand, counting down.
CCTTCTAGACCATCTCCACCAGAAGATTCATTACGGTTTAACCATCTTCTGCAAAGAGCAGCACATTATCATGGGGTGGACATGCATAATGACCCTGTGGAGGAAGCAGACAGACACAACAGATCCACGAGTGGGAACTTCACCCACAGGTTCTTCAGCCGTTCCTTCAAATGTGGGGGCATCCGCACATAGACCTCTTCGCCACCCACGAAAACACAAAATGCTCAAGCTTCGCCGCCAGATACCCACACCCATTGTCCAAAGGAAATGCGATATGGATGAACTGGTCAGGCAAATTTGCGTACGCTTTTCCGCCTCTCCCACACATTCCATTAGTGGTGCGAAAGCTACAACAGCACTCCCTCACACTGATCCTAGTAGCTCCAACGTGGGCCAGACAACCGTGGTACACCACGCTGCTGGAACTCTCGGTAGTACCACACCAAAAGCTACACCTCTCACCATGCCTCCTAACCCAGGACCATGGAGAGATCAGGCACCCGGACCCAGCTCAGCTCAACCTTGCGATCTCGCTCCTGAAATCCTAGAATTCGGGTACCTAAACCTTCCCCCATGACTGTATGAACGTCATCAGAGAAGCTAGACGCCCTACCACTAGAGCCTGCTACGCTGCCAAGTGGAAAAGATTTGTTGTTTATTGCCATAACAACACAATCAATCCTCTAGATGTGTCTATACAACACATCATATGCTACTTACTCCACCTACAATGGTGTAATCTAGCCTATACATCCATTCGGTTACACCTCGCAGCAATTGCAGCTTTTACTTACAAATAAATTACAGTGTTGTAGAATGGAGTGGCAGATAGTGTAATGTATTGGAGTGACAGAGTGGAGTCACGTAGAGTGGCGTACAGTGGAGTGGCATAGAGCAGAGTTACTAATCTGTTGCTGCATAGTGGAAGTCCTTTTGTGAAGGTTGATGGGTCACCTTTCTGTAGCCTATTGCTGTATTTGAGTTTTAAAGTAGTATTAATGGAGTAAAACCTTCGCTAAGCCAGTGTCAACAACAATAAAAATGCCAAAATAATAAATGCAAAAATATTTCACAAAATGTGCTGCATTCGTCTACAAAATTTGCCTTTTCTTACCACATAATTTAGTCAACTATGCCCCATGATTTGGTCCTCTTCAGCTGCATAATTCCAGTGGCCCCTACATAGATTGACAATTTCTTGAGATAATGGAAATACAGTTGCCTGTTGATTCTCAAATATTTACCAGCAGCAACGAATAAGAAGAAAAATGTTTAGTGGTGAGTAGTGTTACTAGGATGTGTTGTGAGTGGGTGATGGTATAGTGAGCAAGAAGCACAGTGGCAAAACTGAGAAGGATATTGAGTGGTTTTGTTAATGACTGCAGATTAGTACTTCAACTGGCCTTTTTAGCAACCATTCTTACCTTGAAATGTTCTAATTTTTCAGACCAGTAGCAGGGCAATCTGACAAATAGCTGTAATAATTGACAAGGAGTTATAAGTGATTTACTAATGTAAAAAAATATTTTGTAAATAGGCACATAACATTGTGATTCAACTTCTTAAGCATAAACTGAGACAGAATGTGTGGTTGAGTTTCACTAACCAGACACCATATTATGGCATATCGAGTGGTGAATATCAAATTTATTACACAGTCACCACAGTTTAGTTCTAGTTTGGCCAGAGTCATAGGAAAGGCATTTTTTCCTTTCTTTAATAGCCTTGGTACCGTTTCATTAAAAACATTTTTTTTTTAAACAATCACTTTGGCTTCATCGTGGAAAGTTATGCAGAAATTATACCAAAATTGATCAGCAAAATGTTAGAACTTTATAGACAAAACCTGCTTTTGGTTATTTGGTGTAAATCTGTTCAGCCATTTGAGAAATTAGGATCAAAATGGAGATCATGATGAGCTGGTCTCTTGTCTTCATGGACTAATGCATACACTGTAGGAGTCTATACATGCAACGGGTTCAAATCCCAATCCACTCAGCCTTTTATCCTGAGGTTGATAAAATGAGTACCATTGAGTTGGGTAACAATAAACATCTATTAATCAGCAACAAGATACCTTTTTTCGCTGAACGTGTGAATTACAAATGTACATGTTATGTTAGGGTAAACACCAGTTAAAACTTACAAATAACAACCATTGGTGCCAGATAATCTGCGATTGGCCCATTCAAAGTGGAAGGGTGGACCTGATTGGCTGGCCACAAAAATGAGAATGTTGGGTCAGCCATCTCAATCCTCTAGTCCTGAAAGGGGGAAAAAACATGAAAGGCCTCATAGGGGTCAGGATAGGCATGCCTTTGGGACACCCCACTTTAATTCAAAACAGGTAAAAACAGAAATTAAGAAGATTGGGTCGCAGGTACCCCGGTATCAGTGCCTGGTACTAGGGTACCCAGCGCAGTGGCCACTGTGGTACCAATAAAACATAAAAAAATAAAATACAAAACCCTACGGCCAATCACCACTTTGCACTTGCGAAAGACAGGCACCATCATATCATGGAAGCCAACAACAGGACAGGAATTCCTACCATTATACCCAACCCAGCATTTTACCAGAGGTAGCCAACATATCATGCTTGCTCACATATGGCCAAGAATGACCCTTTTTGTGACTGGGCCAAAGTTTTCCAAAGGTTGGGTATCATGCAATGGTTGCCTAGTTGCCAAGGAAAACCATTATGTGAGGGTCAGCATATCACCAGTGTTGGCAATGGGAGCAACACTATTCCCACAGGCACTCACATAGCCTTAAATGTTTTTCTAAATTACCTTTTACTGCTGTCACGATGCCAAATGGTGCTCCAGGTTGCCTTGCTTTTCCCCTCACGTAGACAGCAGCAGTTCCCCAAATAGTACTCCTGGGAGAAGTGGACGCAAGTCCTTTGGGTAGACTGCAGGAGACAACTTGGAGAGAATGACACGGCCTAGGGGAGTGTTTGAAACAGGAGAGCATGAGAGCAGCAAGCAGGAGTGCAAGGATAACTGGACACTGCAGTGGTGAGAGACCTTGCTATGTGAAAACTGTAGGTGTAAATGAAAGCATGAGTGACTCCACACCCGTGTAAACATTTAAATTCTTTCTGAATGGACCATCATAGTGTGCCCACCCGCTGGTATTTTTGTTGCTTTTGTCATTGCATTCAGACATATATTACAACATGTAACATTGCACCTACAATATACCAGGACTATTTGCTTTGTCAGTGGTTATTAGTTCCATGAGGTAAATAAGCACTAACTATGGCTGCTTTGTATATAATAATAAAAATGCTTCCGTTCGGAAATGAGATTGTGAAAGTACAATAAGGAGTCTCTCTGAAGTCACCTCAAAGGCAATGAGGGGGGTAAAAAATACAGTGTTAAGATGTATTTTTCATCCTGATGGTGAGGGCAAAAATGGATACCCCGATGGGGACCAGTCTCAGCATGTGCTTTTAAGAAATGCCAGTGCTAAGCACCGGCAGGACCCGGCCCACTTAAATCCCTGGTGAAGACCTCTGTTGGTGGCCAGTAAAATTGGGATTTAACTGGGTGTGCCTGGCTTTACTTTTGTATTGGACATTCTGTTGTCAGAGCTAGAGAAGCATGGCAAACGCTCGACATGGGGAGGGGGTAAGAATCGAAGTGATAACTGATGAATCATTGGCTTTGCGGTGGTGTGAAGCTACCTCAGTTTGTGGGTATGGATGAGCTCCTACGGGGACCAAACACCTCATCTGCTGCCTTACTGAAGGACTCCACAATGACTGGCCAACTCCCAGGTGTAAGATCCCCCTTTAAAACAAAGATTGGCTTCACATTGGAGTGGCCATTGGCCGCGTATCACTGATTTACACTGAATAAGCCCTTCCCTTCTTTCTCTCCCGCATCCTTGAGTCTCTGCCTGGTGATGCCTCAGTACATCAGGACTTCTTGTTGGGGTGTGTCAGTGTGAGCAGGTGCATTGTGATTCACGAGGGCCTTTGTAGCAGGTGCTTTGATCTCCCACCCCTGGGGCTCAAGGGTGGGTGTACCCAAACGTTCTAATGGGAAACTTACACTGCCTTTAGGTTTTTCAAACACGCGATCTATTGAACTGTGGGTCCCACCTTGGTGTGTGTGTGTGGGGGCGGGAGGGGGATGCTCTGCATTTCCCTTTAGTGCTAAATCTGATTAAATGTTCCTCAGCTGACCCTGTGAAGGGGATGCTGTAGAAACAGACGGAGTGTATCCATCCTCTTTAGTGTAAAGCTTTACAGTCCCATTTCCCCATTGGAATTTTCAAATGCAGACAGCTACACGACAGGGCTCTGCTGTCCTTTGGGGTGTTCGTCTTGTCATGTGGTAAGGTGAAAGTGTAATATACGGATGAGACTCATTTGTTTTATTTTTTAACTGCATTTTTCAGCTATCTTGTCAGTGGAAGCTACTTTCGGTACGTTTTGAAGCTTTAGTCGGGTTGGCAGTCAAATCCATTCCTTTCAGAGGACGGGTTTATTGACAACCTGTCGACCGTAGCAGGGGTATTAAACACCTCTGTTCATAACCTCTTGCGTAGTATCCCCAGTGTGCGTCACAAGTACACGCATAGCTTGTTTATATTTACAGAACTATTTCCTTTCAACCTTACCATTTAATGTGCCGGGCAAATATGCCAACACGCTGGGCTTTACATTCCTGCAAGGGTTTAATATCAGTGGTGTGGCGCTACAATCCGTGCTGCGGGCTGGGTAAAGAGACTGATAGGAGACATTCCCTCGTCACTTGCGTTAAGTGTTGTATACGCACAGCGGTAGACAGTCACCTGGTCTTCCGACTGGCAAACTTTGAGTGCGCTCGAAAGTATTTTAGAAGTTCCAGTAGTGACTGGCGTTCACAAGCAATGGGCAACGGGGCGATCTCGAGCCAGGGCCCAGAGTCTGCTTACTATATTGTCAACGGAGCATGCGGTCTCTTCCCCTTCTGCTCGCCTCGGGACGCCATGCCGTGGGGTTTTGATATGAATATTTATTTACTTGCACTAACCTCAGTGGCAGTACGAGTCTGCAGACGGTGAGGCAGAGCCCGAGACCCACGGCGAGAAAAAAATCTCGGTTCTCTGACAACACCGCCTGAGACTCTTGATCACGAAGCAGGTGTGCCCATCCTCGTCGCCAAATTTTGTAGTGAATACCTGGACACAATTGTTGTAGGAACTCAGGTTTTTTTTTTAAGTAAGCAGAAGAGTAATATAAGGGTGCTGGTATCCACTGCTGAGCCCTCTCGATGACTACAGCTCATTCTACGTTCCATAATATATACACATTCTACATGATGTAGAAACATTCCACCAATAGATTCCACACTATTAAAGGACTAGATTACTACACTATTACTTTGAAATAAAATCTTTTAAGTATTTTATTTTGACCGAAAATATCACATTTTTAAAAAATAAATAGTTCAAACAATGATTATTCTAAATATGTTTTCTCGTATGGTCGGTAGCATTTACCTTGTTTTTTATTCTGAAAACTTGTAATTTTCTTTTGATTCGGATTCAATTATAAATTGTAATCGTTTTGTAGTTTACAGACAAGTTGAGAACGGTGAAAGTGAAATAATGAGTTCGCTTTTGATATGCATAAATGCTTGTCTGTAGCTTTAAAGAAATAACAGGAAAACATTCTAGAAAAGACAATATGTGGAAGGTCACAATCCTTTCTGTGCAGGAGTCGCTTTTGCTGTTTTACATGGACCATGTAAAACAGGAAATTAGACCCCAGTCAGACACCGACCTGAATGCAGCTGATCGTGCTGGCACTAAAAAACGAATTTGTGGCTTTGCAGTCCCCCCGCTGCTTGGCGGCAGTTTAATTCTATGTCAGGACAGGAGGCTCCGATTATGCTTTCTCATTTCTTTATTAGAAATGCCCAGCAGCCAATTAGAAGAACCGTTGTAGAACGAAAAAACTACAGTACCCATGAGCACCAGGGTACCACGTGAACAACCATAGAGTCTCACATATAAAAGATAATGCCAGTGAAAGTACGTCCTCTTTCTTTGCTGCTCCGCAGCCAGTTAAGTGTTTCTTGATTGTATATTACTAATGTGTTGATACTTTGTTGCTATTTTCTTGTCTAGATACGGCTTAATACGCATGCTTCGGCGCTCTATTTGCATTGTTACTTTGTTGCCGCTTCTAGCGCATTTCGTTTCAGGTTCGCGGTGTCTTCACACACACGCGTTGCTGTGCTGGGAGCGTGTGTCACCTCCCGAGGTCCGGACGCTCGTCGGAGCGTCCGTGCTCGTTTTTCAGGTGGAGTGGGAGTCCTGGGGCAGTGAGACTTGCGCTTTCACGCGCGAGCTCATTTTTGCATTTCTAACTCGAGGCGGCCGTTACCGCGCATGCGCGGCGGCCATTTTCAGTGTTTACATTGTGTTCCTCACGGAGCTTCACAGAATCGGCTGTTTTACACGCCGCTGCCCACAGCCTCACAAGTTAGTCAGCCCCATCGACGCCCATTGCTTTTTCAAGGCTTTGGGCTGTATAATAGCGCATAGGCTCTGCCTAGAGTGATTGTGCAGCAAGCCCTCCCTCCACAATTTATTTATTTATATATTTGGGTCAGGTTTCTCTACCTTTCCTACTGGCTTGCTGTGGGGTTATTCACTCCCCCTGATTTGTGCCTTTGGCATACATATAACACTCGGAGTATCATTTTGTGGGCTTTATTGTCACATTTCTGTGTCAAAAATGGAGGAATATTTTGATGACGATGATTACTCCTTTGGAGAGGATGACTCTAGTTTTCTACAGCAGGATCTAGTGGAAGCTTTGGACCAAGGGGTTACTCACTCCGTTAATAAGGCCCTGGTCCACGCCATTAATCCCCTGAAACGTCATTTGACGAACTACGCCAAACAACAGGGTTGGTTGCCTCCTTCCAGTTCCTCCAAATCTCCGGCTAATCCGCATAGATCGGATTTTAAAAGACTGGCTAAATCTTTAGCCTCAGAAAAAGCTTCCTCCTTGCCTTCAGTGGGCGCCTCTGCCTCTTCTGGACTTCTAACTGATTCCGATGGTCCTCCTTCCTCTCCTTCGGACCAGGATGTTCCGCCTCCACGCAAGAAGTCTCGTAAGGAGCATTATGTCGATGCTCCCACTCACCCTCAGGTCCTTACATTTGAACCTTCTGAACTTTATCATCCGCATTCCTCTTCCTGGCTCCCTTCCCCTGCTGTTGCAGCCTATGTTCAGGCGCACATTCGGCAGCCCTTCGAAAAGGATGTTAGGGCTCGCCTTCGTTCTGAGTGCCCTCGCCCGGATCTCGCAGATCACCTGGCAGACACTCCAGAGATTGATCCAACTATGCTGTCATACCTCAAAAAATTTGCAAAGGATCCGAAGAAGGGTCTTGACAGGTCCTGGCGTTCCTGTCAGGATAAAATGCTGGATTTACTGGGACCACTCACTAAAATTCTGGATCTGGGATTTCAAGCAAAAGAATCTTCTTCCCTTGTGGATCCTGACGACCTGATCGAATGGGCTCAAAGGGCTATTTGCCAGTTAGGCAATGCTAATTGTGCAATTTCGAGCGAGCGTCGTCGCTCTATTTTGCTAAAAATCGATCCAAAATTAGCGGAACTGTCTACTTCCGAATCTGGTCCGGTGGCTCAGGGTCTTCTTTTTGGCCAACCTTTTCTAAAGGAATTGACGAAATTTGTTGCAACCTTCAGCGGTCTGGATAAAGCTCAAGCTTCCATCAAACGAGCTCTTCGTCCGGTTTTTGCCAGGGCCGGACGACATAGGGGACGCTCGTTCGGCCGTGGATCTCATCATCCCTCCCAGAGGGGATTTCAGTCCCAGAAAGGCGGAGGTCAAGACTCTGGATACAACTCCCGCTCCAATTTCTACCCATCCCGCAAAGGGAGGGGTCAATTTCGAAAGGGCCGTGCAGGTGGAAACCAGGGAGCCTACCACGACTCTAACACCTCAGGTGAGTCTGATTCCTTTTTCCGACGTGATTCTGGGGGGCAGAATACGATTTTTTCTCCACAACTGGCGTCTAATCTCAGACGATGCTTGGGTTCTGCAAACTGTTCAAGGTTTCAAAATAGAGTTTTATCAATCCCAGCATCAGTACCTTCCTCCACACCCCCTAACTTTTTCTCTTCAGGACCAAAGTTTTATCTCGGCGGAGATCGAATCCCTCCTCAAAAAAGGGGAAACCATTCCATCCATCCCCCACCCTCAAGGGTTCCTCAGCACTATTTTCCTGGTTCAGAAAAAAGGGGGCGGCAATCGCCTGGTCCTCAATTTGAAGGAGTTCAACGGAAATGTCGTTTACAGACACTTCAAAATGGAGGGGATTCATCTATTGCGCGATCTTCTTCGCGAGGGGGATTGGATGGTTCGGCTCGACCTCAAGGATGCGTATCTTTCGATTCCTATTTTCAAGCCTCACCGCCGTTTTCTTCAATTCAGTTGGCAGGGGACGCGGTACGAATACACGGTTCTTCCATTCGGCCTCTCGTCAGCACCTTGGTGCTTCACGAAGCTTCTGAGGCCCGTCGCGGAATGTCTTCGTGCTCGGGGTGTCCGCTTAATAATTTATCTCGACGACATTCTTATCATGGCGGACAGTCCCCTCACAGTCTTATCGCATCTGGAGTGGTCTATCGACCTTTTACAATCCCTGGGGTTTCTTGTCAATCCTCAGAAGTCAATCTTGAATCCTACTCAGGTGATAGAGTTTCTGGGCTTCCAGGTGAATTCCCTTTCCTGTCAACTTCTTCTGCCAAACCAAAAGATTCGGTACATCAAGAGGGAATTGAGGTCGGTTCTTTCCAAACAGACTGTGTCGTTGAGATCGTTAGCACGTGTAGTAGGTCTTTTAGCTTCTTCCATTCAGGCGATCTTTCCGGGCCCTCTTCACTACCGGGCACTTCAAAGGTTGAAGATTCGTCATCTCCAAAAAGGTCTTCGACATTCGGATCTGATTCCCCTTTCACAGGATGCGAGGGACGAGATGCAGTGGTGGCTAGACCACATGGAGGCCTGGAATGGGCGAGCCCTGTTCGGCTCCTCTCCGGATCTGGTGATAGAATCCGATGCCAGTCTATGGGGTTGGGGAGCCCGCTGCGGTCCCGTCTCGACAGGGGGTCGGTGGTCCTCCCAGGAACTGTCTCTTCACATAAATTGCCTGGAACTCCTGGCGGGTTCCTTTGCGATCCGGTGTTTTTCTCCTCTCCAGTCCAATTGCTGCATTCTGCTCCGCATGGACAATGTTTCGGCAGTCCGGTATGTCAACAAGTTAGGAGGAACGAGATCCAAGATTTTGGCGGAGATCGCCAAGGATTTTTGGCACTTCTGTCTTCAACAAAAGATCACAGTTATTGCCGAATATCTTCCCGGCTGTCACAATCAGATTGCGGACTGGAACTCTCGGCATCTTCGCGATTTCAGCGATTGGCGCCTTCATCCGCGCATCTTTCGCAACCTCCTTCGGACTTGGGGTCAATGTCACCTAGATCTGTTCGCTTCTCGCCTGAACACTCAGCTCCCTCTGTTTTTCAGCTGGAGACCGGATCCGAAAGCCCAAGCCACGGATGCGTTCCTGCAAACTTGGCCGTCAACTCTCTGTTATGCCTTTCCCCCGTTCATGATGATCCCCAGGGTTCTGGCTTACTCGAAACGCTTTCAAAAAGAGCTAATCCTAATTGCTCCGCTGTGGCGAGCTCAAGCGTGGTTCCCGGTTCTTTTGGAAATGTGCTGTGCGGTTCCGTTCCTTCTTCCCCAGAAGTGGAATCTGTTGTTGGATCCCCTCGGCAATCCGCATCCCCTTGTTCTGTCAGGCACTCTCCTTCTGTTGGCGTGGCGAATTTCGGGGATCGCTGGTCGCTCCCAGGCCTTTCATGCGACGCTTCCAAATTCATCGGTGATGCCTGGTCTCCCAGTACTCACAAACGATATAAGGCTTCATGGAAACGATGGTGTGATTGGTGTGTTCAGCGGGAAGCTGATCCCACTTCAGCGGATGTGGCTATGATTATTAATTTTCTAGCCTCTCTCGCTTCCTCTGGTTTGGCTTATCGTACGGTCAACAACTTCCGTTCCGCAATGTCAGCGGCTCATGTTCCTATCGATGGTAAGCCTGCAGGTGAACATCCCTTGATTTCCAAATTGCTTAAGGGCATTCGTTTATCGAATCCACCGTGCCCTAAATATGTCTCGTTGTGGGATGTCTCCATTGTTTTGAGGTTTCTGGAGGCTTGGCCTCCTAATTCCTTGCTTTCCCGCAAGCAACTCTCTGCCAAACTGACTATGCTGTTATGTCTTGTTTCTTGCAAACGAGTCTCTGATGTGCGTGCGTTAGACTTGGCAGGGCGTAGTTTTACACCCGAGGGTGTCACTTTTCTTATTTCTAAACGCACCAAAACGGCTACTTCTTTTGTTACCTATCCTTCATTTCCTCACCATCCCAACCTTTGCGTTGTTCATTGTGTCAAGGATTATGAGGTATGTACTGCCCCTTTCCGTTCAGATCCACAGGGTCAATTACTTATTGCTTTGCAAAAACCTTTTCGTCCGGTTACGCCTGCTACTTTAGCGCGCTGGGTTAGATGGCTCTTGTCTGAGGCTGGAATTGATGTTTCCATTTTTGGTGCTCATTCGGCTCGTGGGGCTATGGCCTCTAAAGCGTTCTCGATGGGTGTTTCATTATTGGACATCATGAAAACCGCAGATTGGTCTTCTGACTCTGTGTTCAAAACTTTTTATTACAAACCTATTGAACATATTGCTTCTGAAGTGGTGGATAAGCTTTGAACAAGCATAATCGGAGCCTCCTGTCCTGACATAGAATTAAAAATTTGCAAACATTCGTGACAAGAATTTTCAATTCTATTAACCCCTTCAGTGCCCATGACGAGCTGGACTCGTCATGGGCCGCGGTGGCGCTGTGCCCATGACGAGTCCAGCTCGTCATAGACCCCGCCCGCTAATGCAACGGCCGGCACTGGGCGGGGAAAGGGGCGGGCACTGAAGGGGTTAAGGACAAGGAGGCGAGGATTATCCCACCCAAGGTCATGACTTATTCTCATGTTTTCAATGTCATAGTTGCATTCATTTATGTTTAATGCATTGGTCTTTTCTCTTTTTTACCCCCCCTTCTGTTGTTAACTTCACTCTCTTTATGGGATGAATATTACGGCTCTGCCTTTCTTTTCAGGTTCTGACCCCAAATAGCGGTCCTTCTGTTCCACCTGCTTCTTTGCTTGGATGGTCTGCTGCCTCCTGTATTCGGCGTTTGCTGTGTTTACTTTCGTCAGGGTGATTCCGGCTGTTGCTGATGGACTCTGTTACCTGGCATTCATCGTTTTCCATTGGACTTCCTGTTTCCTGTGAACTGTTCCTCACCAAAGAAAGAGGACGTACTTTCACTGGCATTATCTTTTATATGTGAGACTCTATGGTTGTTCACGTGGTACCCTGGTGCTCATGGGTACTGTAGTTTTTTCGTTCTACAACGGTTCTTCTAATTGGCTGCTGGGCATTTCTAATAAAGAAATGAGAAAGCATAATCCTCGCCTCCTTGTCCTTAATAGAATTGAAAATTCTTGTCACGAATGTTTGCAAATTTTTAATTTGCGCCGCTGCCCGCGATGATCACTGATGCCTCTTCTTGTGCGGCGGCATCTGAGTCGACACTTGAGTGTCTGTGTGTCCTGGCACTGTTGTGTCGCCGCGCCGGTGACAGTGAAATTTCACTCGGGGTCATGGTGGCACTCTCGGCGAGTCCCCGCCAGTCTCTGGGCTGGCAACGCGGGTAATTTGCGGCGCTGCGCACGACAGCAGTGCTGCACGCAACGGTGAGGACTCCCTAACTCGGAGATTGAGTCCCAGCTTCAGCCTTAGTGCTCACTTCCTCTTCCTCCGGACGTGACGGCAAGTATCGGTCACATCCGGATTACAGCCATCACCTAGGTGCCCCTGGTGAGTGCCTGGCTGTGAGCCAGTAGCATCGTTTGCTGAGAGGGCGCCCCCCCCCGAAATTATTGGCAGCAGTGTGTGTCAAACTAGAGGGCATGAGCGTAGGGTGGTCACTCGCACGTCTGGGAGGGGTTATGAACACTGCAGCTTTGCGTAGGACGTAAGTAGAGCACATAGACCGCCGGTCGAGGATGTTCTGTGTGGCCAAAGTCTCTGGGCTGGGATAGAGGGGAGGTCATGTTCGTCCAGTGCATGGCAGCGACAATGCGTTACAATAGGGTTTACAAACTCTCACCACACTGCTTTCCAATGCAGTTTGCTTTCACGGCTGATAAATACTTAAACACAAATCATGAAAATGTACAACTGAAATAATCATGTTTGAAGGCGTTTATGTTGAAAACACGTTGTAATATTTTTTATGGAAATCGAAACGTTTATTAATAGACAGTTCATTTTGAAACTAGTAACTTAACCACTTGGAAATCGTTTTACCAATTAATACACCTTTGCAAGACGTGAGATGTCCTTTAAACGAAATACACCTGTGGGAGATTAATGAGACCACGAGATGGCGGATTATTTTGAACTACTTTGACCAGTTGGTACACCGAACAAGCTCAGAGCAAAACAACATTTCTGCCGAGTCCGCAGTGGGTTTCCTCCCTTGACGTCCTGTCAAGCGAGGTGGAAGGAACAAGCACTGCTAAATTGAAGAAAGTCATGGGAAAACTATGCTGGCAGAAATTAAACCCAGGTTATCAGCAGTGCACTGCTGCTCACTTGTCAGAAAGTATTGGCTTTACAGTCCTTCTGCTCGACTCTCCAGCAGCCCTGGTTGGGGAAACTTGTAACAAATGGTTTCTGCAGACGGGTTGAGAGGTCAAGCTTGACGCGTTGTGACTACCACACATGCAGGCCCAGGTATAACAATCCCGCCTCTCTTTGTGTTAACAGGGAGTCGCACTTTCTGGCAAGCCGCGCGGCGCGGCAGGAATAATTGCAGCCTGAGATTTATTTTCCATAATTTATGGATGAATAGCCCTTTGAACTGTATATTTCAAACAAGGAAAGGGCCAAAAGTGATCTAGAAAACCGTCGGATGCAGCAGTGTTTTGCAGGACTGTATTAAACATGCATGTTCGTTTTATTTCAAAACATATGTAACTTAAAGTAATGTATAACATGTTATTGAGGTCTGATGACATATGTCAATCAATCAAATAGCCTTTATTTCGACAATCTCATAAAAGGGTACATAATCAGTAGAAGAACACTTTTCAAAATTCATAATTAATACCATAAAAAAAAGAAAAAATTTACAACTCATTATAAAAATTGGTTAAAACCATCTGATCAAAATCCATTAGTTCCATGAAATTCAATTTGCTACAAGTTAGCATTGAATATCAACTAATTTGCACCGCTTAAGCCACATGGCTAAGAGATATTTGGAAATTGCAAATACTATGGGGGCTGCTGTGTCTGACTTTAGAATTCTATAAGCATGTTGGTATTGCTTAAACCCCAAGTTTCTACACAGTGGTACCAGCCAAAATCTCCTGGAATTCTTATATGCAGGGCAGAAAAAAAAGATATGAAGTTCTTCCTCCACGCCACAGATGCAACCCGGGCATGAGATGTCCGGGGATGCTGACCACTTACTAGTGCGGACTTTGAGCGGAAGAGTGCTAAGTCTCCACTGTATGTAGAGTTTCCTGGCAAGAATTGGATGTACAATATCCATAACATTTTCAAAGGCATAACAATTTTTAAGATCAAGGAAAGAAGTGGTTAGTGAGCCCAGTGTTGCGGCACAGAAAGTGGAACTAAATCTATGCTCCTTGTAAATCCTAGTAAGGTTTTTTCGCGAGATCTCACTGCACGCTTTTTCTGGATCTTCCCACATGGCTTCTAGGCCAATTTTTATCAGTTCCTGCTTGATGAATACTAGCCAATGGATCTTTCTTACCCCGTTATAGGTAAGTAACTGTTTTAGTTCCTCCCTATAATTGGATAGTTCTGGCGTTGACCAGAGTCTGTGCCAGAACCTTAGGGGTTTGATCCCTAGTTCATCTTCGATTGGGTTTAATCCTAAATCCAACCTTAGGGGAAGGATAGGTGTACTTTGCGGAAGGGACAACAATTGTCGCATAAATTTAGTTTCAGTTTTGGCAATTGCTGTTATCTTCGTGTGACCCCACAACTCCCCGCCATATAGGACTGCTGCTCTTGCTTGCACTTTGTATATCTCAAGGGCGGGACTCACTGGTTTCAGTGGTGAAGTATTTGACACCTTGATTATACCACCCGTCAGCTGTGCAAGTTTTAGTTGGGATTTAGCAATTTGGGGGCCCCATGACATATTTTCTTGTAGTAAAACCCCAAGATAGGTGAAGGTAGTTACCCTTTCCAAGTTCCCTCTGCCCAAGGTCGGATTCGAACGTGTGGATGCCGCTGGATTAAATATCATGTATTTAGTTTTATTGACATTAATCTCTAGTCCTCGCAGGCTGCAGAAATCCCGAAAGCCGTCCAGTGTCCGTTGAATCCCCATGGGGGACTTGGAGAGCAGGAGGGTATCGTCGGCAAACATGATTGCGGGTACCCTCCTACCCACCAATAGTGGAGCATCATTATTTGGCACCTCGTTCAGAAACGGGATTAGGTCGTTAACATATCGGCAGAAGAGGGTTGGGGCCAATACACAGCCCTGCCTCACCCCTCTTCTAACTGGGAACCTAGGGGACAGTGCACCATTCCTCCCACACCTAACCTGGGCAAAATTCTCGTCATGGAGCCTCGTTAGGATGTTCAAAATTTGAGGTGGAACACCCATATCCTGCAGCACAGCCCACAGTTTCCTCCGTGGTACAAGGTCAAAAGCGGACCGAAGGTCCACAAAGACCATATATAAACTGCCTCCCTCCATCTTAACAGTTTTCCAGTATGAAAGGAGCAACCGGAAGATCTGATCCATGGTTGAAGTATTCTTTCTGAACCCCGCCTGGAAAGGACTCAGGACATCATGGTCCTCCATCCACTCCAGGAGGTGGTTCAGAACAAGTCGAGCGAATATTTTTTGTGGCACATCGATAAGGCTGATAGGACTGGAAGCAGAGGAGAGCCCTTCTTAAAAATCGGGACTATCTCTGCACCCAGCCAAGTACAGGGACTCTCCATACCGCCCAATATGGCATTAAACAGAACTAGGAAATAGGGACCCAGAGCTGATTATCATGTCACATAACACCCACTTTGACAGCATACAACGAGGAGCATGCAAACTCTAAACTTCACCTGGATAGTTTTTCATTATCCCCACCCTCTTCCATGCAGCTGTAAATCCAGAGGAACATCCCACTGAAGGGAATTGTCAGTCTGAATGTGAGAAGTTGGCCTGGCATATGCTGGTCACTAGTTATAGTGGCCACCTTGCACTAGTCCAATTCGACTCTTAAGGTGATAGTTTTAAAAGACAACCTTTAAAGAAAGCTATCCTAGTGATAGCTGTGGAGAGCAGCCTTCAGGCTAAGTCTTGAAGGAGTGTTAAGCTTATTGTCTTACCATAGATAACCTCTTGAATGACCAAATGAAAGAGTAGTCCACACAGGTATATATAAAATATATGTATTCTAAACAGAATCCCACAAGTCTCTTTATGAGGCTATAGGTAAAGTTACAATTCAAACAAGCATTTATAGATACAATAAATAGCACTGGAATCACAGGGCCCCAGGGGGGGACCAAACCATATATTAAAAAAGTAGTATAAGAACCACAACAATTCTACAGACAATGCCTAGGGCATTTAGGATCGCTGGCCCCTTGAGAATCCACCCCAGGTGATGAGGAAGGGGACCCACGGGAGGCGCGTGCAGTGGAAATAGCTGCTATCGGGATCTCTATTAAAGCCTATGGAGAATGTCGCGGTTTGATTTACACAGATTAAAGACACTTCTAGCAGGAGTTCAAAGTTAAAAACTTAGAGTTAAGCTTTTAAGGAGCCCACTACCACGGGAGTACCGAGGTACCACTGTTACCTGCCCCAGGGAAGCCGTGTGCATAGGTCATTTTCGATGTCGGGTCGCGGGCTGATTTTCAATGGGAAAATGTACAAAACTGCTGCTAGCCAAAAGCGTCGATGATGCCGTGAAGAATGAAGTTGTAGATCTTGTAGAGAAGAACCTGAAAGCAGAGGGGACAGAGTCTGGGTCATGGCACAGTGACCAGGGAGCTCAAGGAAAAGAGCCCTTCAATGTCGGGTGCTTCAAGTGAAAAAGGTGTAGCTTGGATCTGCAGCCACGGGCTCCGGGAGGCTTCAAGGAAGGCCAGCTTATGGAGGGCGAAGGAGGAGGGTCGCTGCGGTGTTAGTGTCCGGATTGGATCCACTAAGACTTGGCAACCGCAACCCACGCAAGATGAACAAATCAGCTACTGGTGCAGACCCACGAGGTCTGAGAGAGGTCTCCTTCGAGGAGACTGTAGAGCAGGCCTGGAGCAACCAGGGGAACTCTTAAAAGTAAAGATTGTCCTCCGCTAGGGCCCACAAGTCGAGAGACAAGGGACTGCAGAAGGCAGCAATTTGGAGTGCGTAAAAGGGTGCCCACGGGCCACCGGAGTGAGCTAGGGCGCTGATCTTTGGCACAGTTGCTGCTGAGAGGTTGGCTCAATATTGGGCCAAAGCACAACTTCCCCACTGGTCAGGGTCGTGTGCTACGCAAGAGGTGGCCGGTGTCCTGGGGTATTGGGGATCTCGGCACCCACGCGGTCCACGGTGCTCAGACTTGCTGGGCACGCTCATTGGCCTCTGGGATGCTAGGAAACCCACCTCAAGGTTGAGAGAGGTCGTCGATGTCCGAAGGAGCAGCGAAGTTCCAAAAGGGTCACTTGCAGTGTTTCAGTTGCCTGCCAAGCAGGGGGGTAACTCCTTTACCCCAAGGGAGATTTCTTCAGTCAGCTGGGCAGCAGCTCGTCGAAGGTCAGGTCCAAGATTAATCTGAGGCTCTGGGGACACAGTATTCACCTTTATCCAAGAGATTAGGGGAGGGTCCAGGTCAGAGCCCACCAATGAGGGCTGAGGTGGGAAAGGGTGGCTACACCCTCGCCCCTTTGTGTGTTTCCCGCCTGGGCGAGGGGCAGGATGCCCCTGAACCGGTTCCAGGCGGTGTATGCAGAATGTAGGCGCTGTAGCAGCCTACGTGCAACTCTGAAAGGCATCCTATGGTACACCCACCCAGTTCCAATCCACATAGCCTGTCTGGGAAGGTGCTGGCACCTCCCTGCAACAGGATCCCTATTGTCCAGCTGCCGAGGTTGGGGTTTTGCCCAGCAACAGGCCGCCAGAGTCGTGTGGGTGGCGAGTAGCATCCATTTTGTGATACGTGTGTGTTAGAATTGGGAATCTCTGGTTGGCACAGGTATGCACTTGTGACAAGCAGGGACTCTTACTTCTAAGTCAGAGTAAGGGGATCACCCTTTCAAATAACCCCTGCTCACCGTTTTGGTAGTGTGGCGCAAGCAGTCAAGACTATTCTCAGGGCGTCATAGGTTAAGCATTTGTGAACACATACAGTAATACAATGACACACCACAAATGGACACCAGTCAAGGTTGTATCAAAAATAGTTTTCTTTATATAAGGCTTAGCACAAGACCAGAATAACAGATAAAATGACCACAGTATTATTTTAAAGTTCAATGTTCTTGTAGAAAGGCTTAGAATGCAAAAATAGGCTTCTTTTAGTTAAAATACACTTCTTTTCAGGCTCTGTACGGTTCGTACCTGGATGTGCGACTCGTTGGCATTAAAAACAAGGAAAGTACGAGTCAAACAATCGTTGCGGACTCCGGGGTCCGTAGCGTGCATGTTGCGGTGCGAACAGAACAAAGTACCTTGGTTTTGTGGGGTCCGCGACGGACAGTGCGGGACAAGTCGATAGGTCCGGGTCGTGGCTCGGCAGCGTATTCAGATGCTGGTCGGGTCGTGGCGTCGGGACGCGGCGTTGGTACGGGACCTTCTGGGATACGTGCGGATGGCCCGGATCGGCTTGCAGAGTCCGTGGCGTTCGGCGTTCGAGCCGTACCTTCGGTGCGGATAGGCGGCGACACTTCTCGGCGCCGTACAGCGTACGGGGAGATCGGTGCGATGCGGCGTCTCGGCTCTGAGCACGGCACAGTACAGTACGTCTAGCAGCGTACGGACCGTACCTGCGGGACAATGAAGCTTGGGTCCGGCGTACAGGGTTTGGCAGCCAGGGCTGTACGACTCAAATCGGCGGGGAAGGTTAGGTGCGAAGCGGCCGGGAGGGATACGGTGCGTACTAACGCTTTTGGATCAGCGTAGACACACGATGCCGGGCGGCAAAGACACGGCTTGGCGGCGGATGGAGTACGAGTCGTACTGGGGCCAAATCCAGCGGGAAACAAGCAAGAATTGTCCAGGCAACTCAGTTTTGGAAGGCAGATGAGTCCAATGGTCCTGGGACTCAGTTCAGGGGGCCAGCTCTTCTTCCAAGCCCTTGGAGATTGTTGAAACAAAGTGCAAAGTCTCTTTCAGTCTTTTCCTCTCCTTTCTCAGCAAGGCACCAACTGCAGGTCAATCCCCCAGGTAAGGGGAAGTTACTCCTCCATCAGCTTCTTCCAGGTCCTTCTGGTCAGGCAGAGTTTCTTCGTGGTTCAATCAGGATCTGATTTCTTAGGAGCAGGGCTCCTACATTTATACCAAGTTTCTTTTGTCTTTACAGGCCAGGGAGGCCTTTGCATAATCCCAGTCCAGTTCTTTTCAGTGAGGAGCACTTTGTTATTGGGACTCTGGCTTCTTCTTTCAGCAGGCAGGGCAGAGACATCAGACGCTCCCCAGGGGGTGGAGCCAGCATTGTGGTGGCAGAGCACTGCCCTATTCAGAGTCAAGGTGCACTCCTCCCACCCATCCTGGTGTAATCTCTCTATTCACCACCTGGCAGCCCCAGCCTGTCTCCTGGAACTTCCCAGCCCTGTCACTCAAGCTACACACAAAGAAGATAGCCCTCCCCTCCAGAGGCGGACTGAAATGGTTAGGCACGCAAAGGCTAACTTTCTAAAAGTAGCATTTGCAAACCCAGGATATTAAAATAACCTTTGCTAAAAGATGTATTTTATTATTCTGAGTTCAGGCATACTAAACATGAATTTCTACCATGCTTCCTGAGCCTGCTAGGATTATAGAGTGTTATAATCTAGCAGCCCATTCTGGCCTATGGAGAGCAGGTAGCCTTACAATAGTGAAAAACGAAAATGGCTGTAATTCACTATTAGGACATGCCACACACTTCAGGGCATGTCCTACCTTATCCTTACAATGCACCCTGCCCTAGGGCCTACCTTAGGGGTGACTAACATGAAGATAAGGGAAGGTTTAGGGACTGGCAAGTGGGGACACTTGCCCAGTCAGCATGACAGTACCAGACTGCATGCAGGTTCTGCAATGGCAGACCTTAGATACATTTTACCAGGCCGCTTCTGTGGGTGGCACAACCAGTGCTGCAAGCCCACTAGCAGCATTTGGATATACAAGCCCTTGGCACCCCTGGTGCACTCTACTAGGGACTGATAGTAAACCAAATAAGCCAAACATGGAAGTCAATTCACATAATACATTTTCCCATAGGGAGCACTTGCCCTGTGGCACTGGATGGCAGTGGCACAGGGCCCTGAGCAGCTAACACCAGCACAAAAATACATTGAGGCACAGACAAAAATGGAAGGGTGACCCACGCCAATGGTGCCAGGTCTAACAGTGTGCACTTTTAAATTGGTGTCTAAATTCTGCCGCTTTTCCCATATCGCCCCTCTAGCAGGGGGGAAACATGCCCTCATGCCCATGGCTGGACTAGGGGTATGATTCCTACATGTTTGACACCAAACACGATATGGTTCTGTGTAGCCATTGTCAAGTTATCACGCTATCGCGATATACTTATAATGCGGTTAAGAGTATTTGGTATGGCTACACTACAAACAACCCAGCAATGATTTTTACGAGGGTTGCAGAGGGGCCCTACTCAGGTAGGGGTCCCCCCTCACACATATCTCAGCACCCTGCCTTGTAGGATTAGCAAGGCCTGCTTGAGGGGTGACCAATGAGAATACATGTGTTGTACATAGGTGGGATACAGGGTACCTGTATCCCTGTAAGGGGGTGCAAGCACCACCTTACCCAGACTACAGTAGTGGTCTGGTGGTGTCATTTGGTATGGCTGTCCCAGGGTGGCATAATAAGTGCTGCAGCCCTGGTAGGCCTCTGAGGGACCCATGCCCTGGGTACCTAGGGTACCATCTACAAGGGCTGACAGGGTATCCTCAGTATCCAATTGGGTTGTACCTAGGGTACTCACATCAATTTTAGGGAGGAAGCAGATAGGCTGGGGTCCTGGATAGCAGGATCCCAGCCAGACTAGTCAAAAACCATCCAAATACCAGGCAAAAAGTTGGGGGCAACCATATTGTTAGAATCCAGATTCTCTAGTTGGCACCAGTGGGTACTAATGCCAAGCAGGGAACCTTTCTTCCAGTCAGGGTAAGGGGTTACACTCCTTTAATAACCCCTGCTCACCCTCTAGGTAGCTTGGCGCGTGCAGACAAGGCGTTATCGCAGGCGTAATGGTTAAGCAGTTCTGATCACATACATCAATTCAATGTTACCCCCACAAATGGACTCCACACGGGATGTATCAAAAATAGACTTCTTTTTATAAGCAGATTTAATCACAAGACCCAATAACGTGTAAAACGGGCCCACAATACTATTTGTCAAAAGAGTTCTTAGTTCAGCGTATGGTTACACGGTCCGTGCACTTCGTTCCCGGTTCGGATGGGGGAACGGGTCTCACTTGCTCGGCGGCGCTCCAAGGGGGAGCGGGCACCTCGAGGTGCGATCGGGTACAGTACCTTAGTCTTTGGAAGTCGGCGCGAAGGCAGCGCAGCTTTCAGTGCGGGTATGCGAGGTTGTCCAGGCGATGCGTACTACGGTCCTCGGCGACCTTGGGTTTGCAGGCTCAGAAGACGGGCATCCGGGGGCACTCTTCAGCTGGGGGCGGCGTTCGCGCCGTGCCGGTGGTGGGTCACTTGAAGATCACGCTGCGGGGCACAAACACTCGTACGCTCCTCACCGGGGGCAAAGCAAGTACGGTCACAGGCCTTCCTTCACGGTGCGAGTTGCGACTCGTAGGGGCCAATAGTCACGATGCTCAGGCGGGGTGAGACCCTCCTTTGCGGTGCGAGCTACGGCTCGTAGAGGGGCCACAATCACGTTGTTTGGGCCGGACAGTGGGTGCAAGCTTCAGGGAAAGTGCGCTTCGGTTGGGAAGCGCCGGCAGCAGTTCTCTTCCAGATGGCAGGGAAAACGGTCCGTTTTCCTGCTCTCCCACACGGCGGTGAAGTCCACTGGTCCTGGGACTTCGTTCAGGGGGCAAGCTCCTCACAAGCCCTTGGAGATCTTAAACAGCACATGTTGAAGCAAAGTTTATCAGCAGTCTTTCTCCTCTCCTTCAACAGCAGGGCAACCACTGTAGGCCAATCTCCCAGGTCAGGGACAGTACTCCTCCTACAGTTCCTTGGTTCCTTCTCCTCAGGCAGAGGTTCGTCTTGTAGCAGGATCTAATTTCTAAGGAGCAGGGCTCCTTCATTTATACCATAATTCTTTTGTTCTCTCAGGCCAGGGGGGCCCTTGCCCAGCTCATTCCAGTTCTGGAGCACTTTGTTTACGCGTTGCAGGTTCTTTCATTCAAGGTGCAGGGCAGAGTCCTCAGACGCTCCACAGGGGGCGGAGCCGGCATCGTGGGGGCAGAGCACAGCCCTATTCAAAGCTCAGGGGCACTCCTCCCACCCATCTACCTGGCGATCGTCCTATTCTTTACTGGCCTACCTGGCCCCGCCCATCTGGGTGCTTCCAGTCCTGTCACTCACGCAGCCAGACAGCAGATACACATTGCGCAGAGGCGGCTGAAATGGTTTAGGCAAGCAAAGGCCAGCTTTCTAAAAGCGGCATTTGCAAACGCGGAATATTAAAATAAACCTCACGAGAAGGTGTACATTATTATTCTGAGTTCAGGCATACTAAACTCGATCTCCTACCATGTTCCCTGGGCTTGTTAGGATCATAGGATGTAACGATCTTAACAGCCCAGTCTGGCCTATGAGAACAGGGTAGCCTTACATAGTGAAAACGAATATGGCGGTAATTCACTATGAGGACAGGCCATACATCAGGGCTTGTCCTACCTTATACTTACAACGCACCCTGCCCTTGGGCCTACCATAGGGGTGACTGATATGAAGTTAAGGGAAGGTTTAGGGACTGGCAAGTGGGGGCACTTGCGCAGTCAGCGCGACAGTACCAGACTGCACGCGGGTTCTGCAGTGGCAGACCCTAGACACATCTTACTAGGCCGCTTCTGTGGGTGGCACAACCAGTGCTGCGAGCCCACCAGCGGTATTTGTATTTACACGCCCTGGCCCTCCTGGTGCACTTTACTGGGGTCTGATAGTAAACCAAATAAGCCAATCATGGATTTCAATCAACAGATACAATTTACATAGGGAGCACTTGCACTGTGGCACTGCTTGGCAGTGGCACAGTGCTCTG
The DNA here is from genome assembly GCF_964204655.1 of Triturus cristatus. NCBI lineage: Eukaryota > Metazoa > Chordata > Amphibia > Caudata > Salamandridae > Triturus > Triturus cristatus. The sequence continues at coordinate 403,190,973 of NC_140579.1, read as the reverse complement.
AGCGGCCAACACCATAAAAACACATGAGGCACAGCGACAAAAAGAGGAAGGGAGACTCACGCCAAGGTGCCAGGTCTAACACATATAGTCAGATTCCACCTTCCTACACTGAATAACAACAGAGAATACAATAGCCTCTTGACAAGTCACATACATCCCCTTCCATGCAGCTGTAAATCCTGCCTTGGGACATCCGACATCAGGGATGGAAAGGTATAGACTACACTCGAACACTACCCTGCACGACCCCCCAGCACTACCCTAAAACACTACCCTACACTACACAAAAATCACAACACTACCCTAAAACACTACCCTGCAGTACACAAACACCACAACACTACCCTAAACCCTAAAACACTACCCCCAGCACGGTCCCCACACTCAAACACTACCCTGCACGACCCCACAGCACTACCCTAAACCCTAAAACACTACCCTCATTGCGTCCCTCCCCCGACCCCCAGCCCGGTCCCCACACTACCCTGCACGACCCCCCGGCACTACCCTAAACCCTAAAACACTACCCTACACTACACAAACACCACAACAGTACCCTAAACCCTAAAACACTACCCCAAGCACGACCCTCCCCCGACCCCCAGTCTCCGGTCCCCACACTTAAACACTACCCTGCAAGGCCCCCCAGCACTACCCTAAACCACTACCCTACACTACATAAACACCACAACACTACCCTAAAACACTACCCCCAGCACGACCCTCCCCAGACCTCCAGTCCGGTCCCCACACTCAAACACTACCCTGCACGACCCCGAGCACTAACCTAAAACACTACCCTACACTACACAAACACCACAACACTACCCTAAACCACTACCCCCAGCACGACCCTCCCCCAACCCCCAGTCCGGTCCCTACACTCAATCAGTACCCTGCACGATCCCCAGCACTACCCTAAACCCTAAAACACTACCCTACACTACACAAACACCACAATAGTATAATAAATAAGGAATAAAAATAGTATAATAAATAAGGCACTGATCTACCATTCAGCATGCAGCTTGAATAGAATGTTAATAGTAGTCTGGGTAAAGTCCAGTAGTATTCAAATTGTTTGTATTCACTAAATGTTCTGTATTGTAAATGAAGACTATGCGATTACAAATAAGTATGTGCTTAGTATTCTGTTAGTACTCATGAAGTACCACTCACATATCAGTAGTCTTCATGCACTAGCCTTCCCAAAAAGAACATGTTGTAATTTACATGTATCTTACTGTGCTTCTGCTTATCCTGTTACATTCTAGTTCTATTTAGAATGTAATACTAGAACCTGAGATTGCACAAGGAGTCAGTTGTACTGGGCTTCTTTGAGCATCAGAAGGTTCCTGTTGCTGTGCTGCATTTTATGATATTAAACATATAAAAGTATATTGGATATTGGATTCTTTCATTGGCGACGAGCGGAGGAACACTGTCTCAACGAATACTACAGCAGCACAGAAGATCAGTGTTCCAGAACCATACTTTTTTTGGGTGTTAAAGGATTCATGGACATCTCAAGAAGGAAGTAATTTAAAAAAAAAAAAAGGGAAATCGAAGAACGGACGAAAGAAGAAGAAGTAAAGCTATGAAAATTTCGCTGTTCGTGTGAGCAACAACGAAAAGAAAACAAGAAAAGACAAAGTTTTTTTTTAAAGAAGGAAGAAAACGACATTTTGGTGAATTTTGCCTATTTCAAGTCTCAGAGAAGATACAAATAATATCCGTTCATAGCGGCAAAGAATTACAACGATACGAGGTAAACTTCGACATCTGTAATCACTGTACTAGTTGGATACTGCAACGACGCTCCACGCATCTTTTAAAATTGCCGGGTCTTCACGAGCTTGACTGGAACGAGGATCTTCATCGCGACCGAGACTAGAGCAAGGACCCTCGAGACTGGAGCGAAGACCTGCGTCATAAGAACGCAATGTGTCCTGGGAACTGAAAGTACATCTTGAGAACATGCGTCGTGACGAAAGTGACGCGGCGGCCATTTTGGTGCTGTATGGTATCCTAGCAACCACACGAAAGGATTCACACACTGAATTTTCGACAATTGGTTGAAGTTAGTAACCTAGCAACACGGTGGGCAAAAACATTTCACAACCTGCCTAGTTACTAAGCGGATACATACTTGTTGCTCCTGTATAGTGGGAAAGGTTTATTGCAGTTATTAAGGTCAGTACAGTCAAGGTTTTGGGATTTATATACAGTGGGCAAAGTGTCTCAAAAACGGAGTTCATATCAACTGGAGGTGGATGTAATAATATAATTCACAACTAAGAGACTTTAATATATATATGAGAGTGGGGTGTTTTCACTACTTTTGACTTAATCAGGTTGAATTATCGACCAGACGAAGAACACACAGGATAACATCACTGGGAGAAGTATAGTTTAAAGCTGGAAGTACCACCAACTTAAAACATGCAATTTGATCCGCCAGCAAAGGTTTGCAATCTAAAGGGGAACCACCACTTCCATGGGCTAGGTGGAAGGAAGAATTCATTAATTATATGAAAGCAATTGATGGTGAAAGGATGGGAGCGGAAAGAAAAAAAAGCATTTTGTTACACTGTCTAGGGTCAGAAGGACAAATGGTATTTAGAGCATTGCCGCAAATAACTATTACGGAAAATGGAGAAGTAACAAACGTATACAATGAAGCGTTACTTAGAATAGAAAAAAGGTTTAAACCAAAAAGTAACATAGCCTTAAATAGGTTCAAATTTTATACTAGAATACAAGAGGAAGGAGAGTCATTTGATGATGTTTTAAGAAGTTTGCGCACCTTAAGTCTACATTGTAATTTTGGTAACATCACAGATGAAATGATAAGAGATCAAATTATAGTTCATGTTAGGTGTAAGGAAACTCAAAAACAACTATGGGTGATCCAAAATTATCAGAGGCAATTTCCACTGCAAAAGCGTTTGAACAGACGGAAAAGTGGATGCATGTAGTAAAGGATAATGGTAACAATACAGATAAACATGAAGAAGTGGCTGTTGTTAAACGCCAACCTGTACTTAAAAATGAAAGTCACAATTTGAATTCTACGTCTGTTCAAAATGCTGGTTTGAATAATCCTAGAAGGTTTGATAGAATGGGGAAATATGGTTTGTGTTACAGATGTGGAAATAAAGATCACATAGCTTCTTTTACAGGATGTCCAGCCATGAAAAGAGAATGTAAGATCTGTGGGAGAATTGGACATTTTGCAAACATGTGTAGGGATCATAGAAAATTTTCTAATCAATATCGCTCCAGAATTTCTTGCATGTCTCAGGGTTCCATACAAGATCTGAGTGATACTGAGAATGGTGAAGTATCACAAACTTCTGGATTTATTGTTTCTCTCAGGGATAATGTTTCTACAGTTAAGAATGATGAATTTGGGCAAATAAAAAAACCACCCATGTGTGTGGTTTTAATAGGCAAGGTGAGTCTAGATCTTATGGCAGATTCTGGATCACCCTGGACAATAATATCTAGACAATATTTTGAAGAAAAACTTAACAGGGTTTTTGATATAAGTAGGATCTGTTCACCGGATATAAATCCTGTAAGTTATGATGGGTCACGCATTGACTTGATGGGTTTTTTCAAAACCTCAATAATGTTCAAGACCAGGAAGGCAGAGATACAACTATATATTTCGGTTAAAGGTATTAATGTCTTGGGTTGGAGGGATCAGTGGAAGCTGGGAATTATGCTGAATCCAAGACTTAAAGAACCTGTAGTGTTGGATGCTTCTCTTGATAATATGTGTCTCTCATGTACAGGGTCAGAGGATATGGAAAACTTCATTAAGGATATTTATAAGGAAGTTTTTACAGATTCGTTAGGGAAACTTAAGGACTATTTTCATAAAATAAAGCTCACAAATAATTCTACAACGGTTAGACAAAGGATTAGACCGGTACCGTTAAACGTAAGAGATGAGCTAAAAGAGATGTTGAAAGAACTAGCATCTGAGGGTATTATTGAACCTATTAATTCATCTGAATGGGTTTCACCCATTGTTTTAGTCCGCAAACCGGATAAAAAATTAAGGTTGTGTGTGGATTTGAGAGCTTTGAATTCTGAAATTGTTGTGGATTGTCATCCATTAATTATCACAAGAGGGAAGAGACAAGGGATTGAGTCTTCTCTGACTCCCTTAGCAATATATAAATCTCACACAACAGAGCCGACAGAGGACGCGTGAGGGGCTACCAGAGACAGTGTCTCTTTGGAGTAAGTGTGACGACAAGAGCACCTCCCCCACAGTCCCGGGTTTAGAATAGAAATCTGTAAACTCTTAATTGAGATCTCTCCTGGTATCTTCCAGTAAAAAGAGACGCTGGGGCAAAGCCCACATTGACAGAGTAAGAAGGTAATAAATACCCTAATAGGGTTAAAGACCAAAAAGTAGGGACCAACACCCTGACGAATGCCAGAGCGACCGTGTTTGGCGCATAAAAAGCTGGCAGAAACATGTTGGTAACTGCAGTGGGGATAGAAGGGTCGTTACCTTCCCTGAATACCCCATATTGACGATTTTAATCCTGCCAGAGTTTGACACCTATTAAATAATTACGGGTTAACCCCTAGGTAGTTTTAGAAATATATCTGCACCTCTCTAGGTCCCTTTTTCCAGGAGAATATTTATTTTCCTTTATGATTTGAGTGACACTTTTGTGTTTTTTGCCTTTCTTTATTACACTCTACCCTCACCACTGTTCTTCATCTGCTCTCTAAAAAAAACTGCGCTCCATCCAGTGTGTTGGTCTGCACCTGGGTGTATGATGCGGCCCAATGATGAAGCATGACACTTGCAAGTGTGTGAGGGCAGTATTAAGAAATCTTTTTGATTTTATTGATTTTCCCATTTCTATTGCATAGTATCTCTGATTGTCATCCATTACCGAATATAAACGAGGTGGTGTCATTATTGGAAGGTGCAAAGGTGTTTTCCACTTTTGATTTGAGGTCAGCATATCATCAGGTCCCTCTAACAGATGATTCGAAAATGTTGACGGCCTTTATCACGCCACAGGGTTTATATCAGTATAACCGAATGCCTTTTGGTTTGGCCTCTGCGGCATCGGTCTTCCAGAGGATAATGTTTAATATTTACAAAGATATTGATAACTTTGTAAAGTGCTTTCAGGATGATATCTTAATATTTTCGACCAATGATGAGGAACATTTAAAACATCTTTCATTAGTATGTGATAGGTTAAAAAAAAATGGTTTAACGCTTAAGGCTCACAAATGTAAGATGTTTAAAAAATCTGTAGAATATCTGGGCCACACCTTAACGGGGAATGGAGTGATTCATAAAAAATCAAATGTTGATGCTATCTTAGATGCTCCTGCTCCGAAAAACAAGGAGCAGTTACTATCTTTTGCAGGAATGTGCGAGTACTATTCTAAATTCGCGCAAAATTTTGCTAGTAAGATGGAACCTTTAAGGAAATTGTTGAGAAGGAATAGTGTCTTTGATTGATCAGAGGAACAGGAACATGATTATTAAGAGCGACATTTTAAATGCTCCTATATTAAGACCGTTTTGCATGAACAAACATTGTATTATCACGGTGGATGCAAGCCTGTATGGAATTGGGGGTGTTCTCTCACAGAGGGCTGGCAGTGAAGAGTGGAATGTATGCTTTGCGTCTAGAACGTTGAATGAGACAGAAAGGCGTTACGCTGTGATAGAAAAAGAATTACTTGCATGCGTATGGGCAATTGAACATTTTAGAAATTATATTTGGGGTGCAAATTTTACGTTGCGAACGGACTACAAACCCTTGATTAACATACAGTCACCAGGTGGAGGCTGGAACTCCACAGCTAGAATTGCTAGGTTGACGTCCAGGTTGCAAGAGTATTGCTTTAAGTCGGAGTTTGTCCCAGGAAAAAAAAATGTGACAGCAGATTTTTATCACGTCATCCTTGTCATTCGGATTCAGATGTAAAAGATGATGAATCAGAAATAATAACTACAATTCAGGATGTGGTTGTAGGTGCGTTTTCAGACATATCTGAGGAGTCATGGAAATCTTGTGAAGAGAATGATGTTCTATGGAAGTTAGTGAAGAATTACATTGTGGAAGGTGGCCAAGAAGGAAGGATATTAGTGAAGAGCTGGTTCCCATGTTTAATGTTGCAGATCAGTTGGAGTTAGAAGGTGATTTTGTTTATAAAAATGGAAAGTGTGTTCCACCTTTTGGAGTGCTTGAAATGATTCTTACTTTAGCTCATAAGTCACATCCAGGGATGTCGGTTATGAAACGATTAATTAGATCGTATTTTTGGTGGCCAGGAATGGACCGCATGGCAGATCGGGTTGTTAGGGAATGTGATGTTTGCATTTCTAATGAGAAAATGTTTAAAGTAAATGTTCCGCCTCTTCAGAGTACCGAATGGCCGGAGGAACCCTGGAAGAAATTGACGTTTGATATATCTGGGCCGTTCCTTAATCTTCCATTAGATTCCCGTTATGCACTAGTGCTAATAGATTACCACTCAAAATGGCCAGAGGTTAAATTTGTTTCGATGGCTACCACTGATAAAGTTGTTGAGTTTTTTAAAGAAGTGTTTGCTAGAGAAGCTTGTCCATCAGCCATTGTCACTGATAATGGGGTTCAATTAACCTCAAAAGACATGGAAGAATATTTTAAGTGTCACAATATCAAACATATTACTACATCATTGTATGCACCACATGAGAATGGTTTGGTTGAACGCTTCAACCGGGTACTAAAAAACTACATATCAGAGATTCTTAAGCAGACAGGTGATTGGAAAAATGCTTTAAGGGAAAGATTGTGGACGTATCGAATCACACCACATTCTGTTACTGAGGTTAGTCCATTTCGCCTGTTGAAGGGAAGAGAGCCTGTTTCTCATATTTGTCCGTGGTGGCTCAAGAAGAAGTGTGGTAATAATATCAGGTATGATTGCAATATCATGGACACTAGTTGTATTGTTAAAGAAAAACAAAGGAAATATAGAGAATGGTATGACAGGAAATGGAATACAAAGGAGCATAATTTCAGAGTGGGGAGTTGGTTAGAATTAAGAAACCAGGTTTCCTAAGGAAGTGTTCGAACAAGTTTTCTAAGCCTATTAGGGTTACAAAATGTTTTAGGAATTCACTTATAACTCAGGATGGTAAGATGTGGAATGTCAGACGGGTTGCTAAGTGTCCTCTGAATATCAGGCCCATTCCTAATTCCAGTCAGATAAATCACAATCTCTCACCTTCAGATTTACATACTTACCCTAAGTTTGGTGAGTCACCTCGCTCTACTCCTGATACCACAATGTTACACAATGATTCGGTTGCCTTGAGAGTCAAAGATTCTTCTCGAACAAGGTCTTTACCCAGGAAGTTGTTAGATTATGCTCGTTAGTTTGTTAGACACATTTTGTTAAACAGTACTGGATTAATTGTATTTTGTGTTTCTTTTGTTTTTGTAAAAAAAGGAGGTATGTTGTAATTTACATGTATCTTACTGTGCTTCTGCTTATCCTGTTACATTCTAGTTCTATTTAGAATGTAATACTAGAACCTGAGATTGCACAAGGAGTCAGTTGTACTGGGCTTCTTTGAGCATCAGAAGGTTCCTGTTGCTGTGCTGCATTTTATGATATTAAACATATAAAAGTATATTGGATTCTTTCAGAACACTATTAAATACTAAAATTGGCTTAAAATAGTCTTCGAATGCTATAAAAAGACAGGTTAAACCACTAAATGTAGTATTCAACTTCGGTAAGGGATTAAGAGCAATCATGTACGACATTAAACACACAAAACCCATGAGCTGTTCTAATTAACTGACATGTACCACACCACACCAAGGGAAAACCTTCTTTAAATCTTTCCTGGCAAGATGGAATGTGTTGTTTTCTTGTGGATGCCACCTGGCAACTTCATACTTCACCTCAAGGGCATACCACATGCAAGACAGGTGTCATCATGATTTTTCTGGGGAACATACATTTTACAGGCACTAGCCAAGTAGCTATAAAGTCCCTGTACTTCCATACACATAACAGCGTTGTATAGTTATTCACATTAAAAGAGAGGCTGCAGTGGGTCATACACTTCTAACGACTGCATTTCTACAGGCACGTGTTGCAAAATAGATATGTTGCATACCAGTAATCATAAGCTTGCTCTGTTGTAAAGTGAAAATATTGCTCAGACTTAGTGCGCGTAATTGCAGACACACACACATGCGCACACACACTGGCACACACACACTCACTCTCTTTGATGGGTAATATATAGATACATAATTGGAGTCATTGCTGAGGCTAAGGGCCTAGCCAGTAAAATAAAATACCCACATCTTTGAACCATGTCTTGAGTAGCTCTGAGTAAGCAGGTGAGGCAAGCGAACTCAGCACTTGCTCTGGAGATTCCTACATTTCCTTCTTTCCCTTTCTCCACCATTCATACAACATTTTGTCCTTCCTTCTCTCTATCCTTCTTTGTATTTTTCCCTCATGGTTTTATTCCTTCTTTGCAATCTTTACGTACTTCTTCTATCTATCTATCTATCTATCTATCTATCTATCTATCTATCTATCTATCTATCTATCTATCTATCTATCTATCTATCTATCTATCTATCTATCTATCTATCTATCTATCTATCTATCTATCTATCTATCTATCTATCTATCTATCTATCTATCTATCTATCTATCTATCTATCTATCTATCTATCTATCTATCTATCTATCTATCTATCTATCTATCTATCTCTGTCTGCTTTTTCCATGCATCCATCCTTTCTTCTCTCCATCTTTTTATCCATCCTTACATGTCTCCATCTTCTTTGTCTTTTTTCTTTCGTCCTTTTCCATCCATCATCTCTTATCTCTTGCCATTAATCACTCCTTCTCTCCACCCCATCAATCTCACCTTCCTTAAATCCTTCTATCCACCACTCATATCTTTTTAGGTCTCGACTACGCAGCGCGCATGCGCTGCATAGGAGGAGACCTTTAGCCATCGGTTCCCTGTTTCGCCCCAAAATGTGCACTCGTTCCATTGTCTTCAATGGCAACGCGTGCACTTCTGGCGATATCCTTGCGGGAGCGAGTGGCAGCGCCATATGGTATCAATTATTGCGCCTTGCCGCTCGAGGCATGGTCGCTTATGCTTATTTATTTTTCTTAACTTTGGCGTGAGGCGCGCGGCCAGTGCTTGTTTAAATGCGCTGTGTGCAAGCTTGCGGTCACTTTTGAGCACTGGGTGAGGTTTTAACACAGAGTGCAGTCAGCAGACAGTAAACCAAGGAGGGAGGGGTCTCTTTCTGTAGGGTTGGTGCCGATAGCTGATATTTTGAGTTTGAGGCCTGCTTATCGTGCAGACTTGGGGAGGTCTGCTACAAGTTAAGTCTGAATAGCTCCGTTACAAACATCTGCACTTCCTGACTTTGTCTGCTGTAGGGCTCTTTAGCTGGACAGGGTGTTTAGCAGCTATAAATTCGTGGAAGTCCTATGTAAGAAATGGGGCGCACCTAATACTGCCACTCTAAACCCTGTTTTGTGGTGCAAGCGTCTCCCATTATTGTAGGGTCAGCTCATAGTTAGCGGTACAACTTGTTGATCCTATAATGGAAAATGTGATGAGATGAGAAACGGGTTTTCTTTTGAGAAAAAAAAACTTATATTGGCATTTTTTTTTGTCTTGATGGATTTTCATGTGCTTTTCTATATCTGATAATGTGCAACTGACCAATAAATGTTAACGACTCATGCTGTAAAATGTGTGTTAACACTATTTGAAAGAAGGATGTGGCAACAAACACCTTGTAGTAAACATATTTGTATTAATATGAACATGAACCGAACAGAAGTGATATTGGAATTCTGCGGCAGCGGATTTTTTTTCTCTTAAGAGGCCTCTTCGTTATCAGGGCCCTCTGTGGGGCGATTCTTTGAGGAATCCTCGAACAGAGAGCAGAGATATCAAACTGCCCCCTGTCAGTGCAAGCAGCTGGGTGAGTGCCCTCGCTATTCTTTTCATTTTTGTACTTCTTTCCCTTTTACCTCTATCCCTGCAAGACTAAAGCCCCCCCTCCCAAACCCTTCCCACCCCCAACAAAAATACAAAAGCCATGACTGGATCCGCTGCTCACAAGCGGCACAAGACTACACGAGTTAGCCGGTATAAGACACAGATCTCCATATATCTGCTGTCAGAGACCATGCTGAGGCGGACGGGGGTCAAAGGTCAAGGGTAATATGAAGCCTGCTGTGGGTGGGCGACAGCTGTCCTGGGCGTGTGCTCTCTGCCCTTCTTTGTTGGGTCAGTGATTTCCTTTTTTAACCCCTTCGGTGCTCATGACGGAACGGTTCCGTCATGAGCCACGGTTGAGCTGTGCTCATGACGGAACCGTTCCGTCATGACCACGCCCGCGCAAGATTCCGTCAGCACAGCGGCGGAATCTGCGCAGCATGGAAGGGGTTAATTCACTTTTTTCGCCCCCTCCCTTACAGGGCTATCTGTCAGATCCGTGCCTGCCTCCACGGCGAGGCTGCTTTTCGGGTCCCTCACGCACCGACACCGTCGGAGGAGGAGGGCTGGGCCGCCTTCTGGCTTGGTGTGCACTCCGTCCTCTTGACTCCGGTTCTCTCTCCCCTCCTCCAGACACACACTCTCGTACCCCTTCTCCAAATTGTGCAGTTGTTGATGGAGGTCTCATGCCTGATAGTGTCTTTAATTACATAACACCCCAAGCCTTTTGTTGTTCCGGATTAAGCCACTGGTCACTCGCAGTTATTTGTCTCACCGTTTATTATTATTGAGCTTCCTTGCCGAATGTATTGATTGTGATCTGTTCTGATGTAGACTGAGGTCGGCGGAAGTTGTAATATTCAGAAAACCAATAAACTACGTTTAAAAAAAACCAAAAAAAAAACACCCCAAGCCTTGACCGCATTTATTAGACAAAAATTACTTCACTAACTAAACAAGCACTGGCATAGCCAATAGGACTCGCCTTTGGGACATTATAAGTGTTTAGCCATGCAACAATTGATGTTGCACCAAGGATATTGTGCTGCATAATTAAATACTTATAAGGTCCCAAAGGTGAGACCTATTGGCTATGCCAATGCTTGTTTCTCCATCCCATCATCCTCATCTCTATCCATCCATATTTACATCAGTCCACCTCTCCACACAGTCTCTCTATCCTTCTCATCCTTCTCTCCATCCACCTGCCTCTCCATCCATTACTTCATCCTCCTCTTCATCCATCTGTGCATTCATCCACCCATCCATCCCCTCTCCTTCCTTCCTATTCTCCAAACCACCCTCCCTTCCTTCTTTCACTTCAATAAGTTGCATTTATGAGTATTTTGGCAACTGGAGTATCCGATCAAAGTCAAAGGAGCCATAAGCAACCAGAATGTTTCATGTTGCTTAGATCTGCCCAGTGATACCCACCCCCAGCTCATGCTGCTAAAGCAGGGGATTATTGAGGCCCCCGCCTGAAGCTGAATAAAAGGAGAAAATAACTTGTAATAATATGGAACCAAAACTAGAGGTCTGGATTGTGGATGGTAAGAAATTTTACAACAGAAAAAGCTGTAAACCATTGGTGACAGGTATGTAGCCTTTCTTAGTCCTACTCTTTCGTCACAGTCCGTATGCTCTGCTGCTCACCGCGTCTCAATAGTCGTTTGGACTACAGGCCACGGGGAGGCCTCAGCAAGCGAAGAAGAATCCGTGGATTCACCGACATCTCCCCTCACTTCTTATGGGTTGGCTAGCAGGATACTAGAATCGATCGCTGACATTGTTATCCTATATTGGAGGTAGAACCACCTAAAAAGTAGTTAATGTAATGAGGAAGAGTAGCATCTACAAGTACCATGGACTACTGGGAAATAATTGCAACATTACCCGATAAAGGTTAATGTTTGATACCCTCCTGTCTGGTAGTGGGAGGTAGAAGCTCTTCGGAAGACAACTAAGATTTGTCGACCCGTCATCAGCCTGGCTAGCAGCCATCATCTCAGGATGTAATGTCAAAAAGATAAGAGAGAACCTGCACTCAGAGCTGTCATTGGAAATAGCAATAGTAGGGATGGATTAAAGCAGATATGCAGAGATGCATCCTCTTAACTATCTACAGTTTTATGTAATAAGACATATCGGATCTGCATCTAGATCTAATCTCACCAAGTCCTAACAGTAGATCAATAACCAATCTACCTTCATGTGACAAATAACACACATACATTTTGCTTCGCTATTATTTATTAAAGAAAAATATCAGTCAGCATTCAGGAGCTGTGGGTGAAAAAGTAACTGCACCTGCTGATTGAGTAACATCACCTTAAGCTGAAGATATTATCAGCCTCTCACATCTTTAGGTCCTGTCATAGCATTTCAATGGGTTAAGGTCAGTTCGACATGGCCATTCTAACATCCTATTTTTCCCATTTCAGACATTCAGTCCTAGATTTACTCGTGAGCTTTAGATCACTGTTTTCTTGCATGATCCACTTTCAGCTTTTCTTTTACTGTTGGACAGCGGGTCTGATATTTTCCTAAAGAATGTACTATTACATGGTGTATTCCATTATTATGAGACATCCATGTTGTGCGGCTGCATCACTCCACCACAATGCTTGACGGTTGCAATGAGGTTCCTGTGTCTGATTTTCGTCAAACATGTTATTGTGCATCACCGCCAAACATTTCTACTATGGTTTCATCTGTTCAGAGAACATTGTTCCAGAAGCTGTTTTGCAAACGTAAGCCATCCAATAATGTTCCTATTTTTGAGAGAAAGCCTTTTCCTCCTGGTTACCCTACCATGAAAATTACACTTGGTCAGTGTTAAAATCAGGAACACTAATATATACCACATGGAGCGAGTCCTTTAGATTCCTGCATAATGCTTTGGAGTTCTTTTCAATATCTTGGAGCAGCAAACTATCTGATCTAGAGGTGAATTTGCTGGGATGCCCACTCATGGGTAGATTGGCAAAGGTTTTGAACCTTCTCCATTTGTAAATCTTTCTCGCTGTGTAATGATGGACTTCATGATGTTTGGAAATTGCTTAATAACCCTTCCCAGACTAATGACCACCAACAATTCTTTACCTTACAGCATCACAAATATCCTTTTTGACTTGGGCATGATGTTTAACCACAAATCTGACTGGTCCACAGCAAAATGACAAAGTATACAGGTGTTTGTACTTACATGATCATTTAATCGTGTGTACTTGTTTAAGAGGCACATTATTGTAACTAACTTCGTAACTGGTTTGTTAGCAGTAAGAGAGCAATTATGTTTTCACTCCAAGCTTCTGAATGTTGGTTAATATTTTTGTTTAATAAATTATGACAATGTGAAATGCATGTGTGTTTCTTCATCACAAAAGATTCATTTTCTGTAGTGAAAGGGCTTGAGAACACTCAGTGAAGGCCAGAAATATCTTAATACTAAGAGGTTCTCCATTGTTTTTTGCTTCACTAACAACTTAAAGAGGCAAAGCCTTTAGGGAAATAACATTCATTCATCAATGTCAATGTCAAACGTTTTTATAAAGTGCACAAATCACCAAAAGGTCTCAAGGCGCTAGCAGCCAAAGACAAGGAGACATACAGTGACCAAAGTACCCAATACTGAACTAATAAATAATAATACCGAGAAAAAAGCCAGGTCTTCAGCCTTTTACGGAAGTATGAATGGTCTGTTATAGATAGCAGTTCCGATAGAAGTTTGTTCCAGAGCAAGGGAGCTAAGTACGAGAAGGATCGGCCACCATTACGGACCGTTCTATGCGTGGTTGAGCAAGGAGGAATTTTGTGCTTGACCGTAGGGAACGTCCTGGTACATACAATTGAAGTTTTTTTGCCAAATAAAGAGGATCAGTACCATACATCATCTTGTGTGTGATGCTTAGGATTTTAAAACGTCCTCTTTGGCGAACTGAGAGCCAATGCAGAGTTTTAAGAGTCGAAACCGATGGAGTACGGGAGGGGAGGTTAAGAACAAGTCTGGCAGCCGTATTTTGGAAAGTAGATCTTGATTAAGTGCGGTAAACAGGGTGTTACCATAGTCAAGGCGACTAATGATAAGTCCCTGGACCAGCGGTTTCCTTGCTTCAGTGGGTAACCATTTAATGATCTTTTGCAGCTTACGCATAATCCCAAAACAAACTCCGAGCACCTGATTAATATGGACATTCATGGACAGGGAGTTGTCGATGGTGATACCCAGGTTGCGCACTGCTAGCTTGTGCGAGGGACACGTGCCTAACTCCGTGGGCCACCAGTCCTGAGTCCAGAACTGCTCAGCTTTTCCGAAAAGGATGACCTCAGTCTTACTGCCATTCAACTGCAACATGTTTAGGCTCATCCAATCGTTGATCTGGACCATACAGCTCTTAAAACGGGATTGAACACCATCCTGGTCAGAGTCACAAGTAACGAGCAGCTGGGTATCATCTGCATACGAAAAGTCTCAAAACCGTATGATCTGATGATTCTCGCTAAAGGTGTTAAGTATACGTTGAACAGCATGGGACTGAGAATGGATCCCTGCGGAACCCAGACCGTTACTGGGTAAGTACCGGAGACCATTTCATTTACACAAACTGTAGTGAAACGGTCGGCCAGGTAGCTCTCAAACCAGTCCAAGGCCTTCCCTCTGACACCCACCTCCCACAGTCGATGTTTCAGAGTTCTGTGGGAGATGGTGTCGAAAGCCGCACACAGGTCCTGGAGAACCAAAATTGCAGTTTATCCATGGCAAGCCTGATGTTATCCACTACCTCGATAACTGCGGTCTCCATGCTATGAGCAGCGCGGAAACCTGATTGAGAGGGATCAAGAAGGCCATGGATCTCAAGATGGGCAGTAAAACGTTTATTAACTAAGTGCTCCAGTACCTTCCCAAAATAGGGGAGCAATGAAATGGGACAATAGTTTACTGGTGCACTGGGGTCAGCCAAAGGTTTCTTAAGAATAGGCTTGACCTGAGCATGTTTCCATTTCTTCGGAACCTTGGCTTGATTCAATGAAATGTTAAAAATGGTAGTTAAGGCATTTGCAAACAGCGATAAGATTTTGGCACAGGAGCGGGGAGGGCAAGGATCGGCTGAAGAGCCAGATTTAATCCTACTTAGACTTTCCATTACTTCAATGATGGTTATAGGTTCAAACTCCGTTAATAAGGGGGCCTTATGAAGTTCCAACAAAGAAGAATATTTAATCACAGTAGTGTGATAACTATGGTCATCAACCTGATGGGGAAATGAGGCATATATTGTTTTGATTTTATTATCAAAAAACAAAGAAACAGAGTCGACCCACTCTTGCGTAGGCGAAAAGGAGGATTGTTCGACCTGGGGGGCGATAAATTCCTTCAGTATTTTATAAAGTTCTTTACTGGAGTGTGCTGCGTTATTTATGCGCTGAGTAAGAGAGGCCTTTCTAGTTAATTTAATGTTGTTGATGTAGGTTGAGTGATGGTACTTATAATTCCTACGATGTTCCTCGGTTTTAGTTTACCTCCACTGACGTTCAGCAGCCCGACTTAGTTTATCAATTTTTAATACGACCGTGAACCAGGGTGAGGCATTGTTTTTTACTTGAACCCTAGTAAAAGGAGCGGCTTTGTCCAGAGCCATTGTGATAGAGGATTCAAAATTACTGACAGCAGAATCCACCGTATCCACCTCCTGACCTAGTGATGGAGGTGCAAAGTGTGCTAGGAAAGTATCCGTTGTGAGCTTACGTCACGGCCGGATCAAGATGCTTTTATTCAAACCGATTTTCCTATGTATGTTTATAGGCACACTGAATTTAAGAATAGAGTGGTCCGTCCATAATACTGGGCAGGGAGATTCAATAATCGGTTTGGGGGAATTCATAAATATCAAATCTAATTTATGTCCTGCTAAATGGGTAGGGCCGATTACCCTATGTGTTAATCCTAGTGCGTTCATCGCCCCGATTAAGTGGGCCGAATCAGAGTCCAGTGGCAACTCCGCATGATAATTAAAATCCCCAAGTAAGATACAATTATCTACAGCTAATACATGTGGCGCGATTGTTTCCAAAAGATGGTTAACAAATTGCGTCTTTGATCCAGGGGGTCTATAAATCAGCGCCCCATTCCAGGTTTCTGAGTCTGGAATGTCAATATTAAAAATCAGAATCTCTAGCATCGCAGAAGAAAGTGATTCTAATACTCGGATCCCTGAGGGGGCCCTAGTAGCGACTGCAATGCCACCACCTCTGCCCGCTTCTCTGTCGAGCCTTGTCAAATGGTATTGAGAAGGAAACACTGTGACAACACTCGCTGAGGATGAGCCATAGAGCCAAGTCTCCGTTATAAAACCTATATCAGGTTTCTCTTCATCTAAAAGACTCCAAAGTTCAAGAGCATGTTTAGGTATAGACCTTGCATTTAGATATAAGGCCAAAAGAGGGTTAGGAGCAGCTTTAGTAGCTTTCACACGGGAATTCATTAATTCACGAGGACGTATAATTATCTCATCTCTGTTGTGGGTTAAAGGAAGATATTTCATGGAGGACTTGGTGAGATATGGATGTTTTCTAAAGATAACAGAATTGAGGGCGTTTAGAGAGCGCAGCTCCATACTCGAGTAGCGCAGCATATCGGCGCAATAAGTTACCTGGAGAGAACAAACAAACAAAACTCTAGGCGTCTGAGGGCAGTCTGGCGCGGACGGGCCCTGATCCGCGTTATGTAGGCGGAGTGGGCAGGGCAAGCAGCTAGTGGGCTGACCTAGTGGGCGGGAGTCTCTCGTCACAGCAGAGCGCCCCGGAAACGGCCTCACGTCCCTCCGCTCATTCGGCACAAGCCGTGGCGGAAACGGGGACTGGCCAACTAAAGTGCACACAACAGTACGGGAAACGTCCCCCTCTCTCAACAATAGCACTTATTTTTCAAAATATATCCCTTCACTCCTTCCCCCTTACTCTATATGTAATTCTATTTACTAATCCTCTTTATCTCTAGCTTTGTCTAAGTTATTCTTCCTTATTTATATTTCCCTCATGTCCCACTTATTCTTTCATACCCCTTTCGGCATTTATGCTCCTCCCTCGCAACTTTCCTACTTCTGTCTGTCCCATCTGCCATTCCCATTCCTTCCACGACACTCAACCCATTTTTTCCCTACTTGCCAGTTCTAGGGAAAATCAAGCTTTGATTGTGCCATTGGCATTAGGTAGTACAACATCCTCAATGACATGCACCCTTTAGGGTGGAAAAGACCACTTTATTGAGCTACATCTGTGCTTAGAGAAATATGTCTACACCTGCTGCCTTGAACACTATGACTTCCAAACTCACAAATACAACTTCAAATTCTAACTTCTTCCTCCTCCTCAGTAACTCACCCACATGTACCTACCGCCCCACCCTCTTCTAGGACCCATTTGTTATCCTCTTCTTCTGCCTGTGTGAAAGCATACCATGCCAGTCCTTAATTCCTCCTGTATGCTTTTCATGGCCCAAGCGGTCAACCTCCAATTTGGGCACCTAGTGACAAGTCCAGATTTCAGTTGTCTTTAACTCCATAGAGAGAAAGTTAGGACGACTCCTAGAGGAGGGGATGGACAGAGGGGAGGATACTCCCATGTCCTTTGTCCAGTTTCTTTTTTTTTAATGTATTTATTTATTTCGTGACGTACAGTAGCACAGGCATACACCGTTGCTCGCCTACAACCCGGAGGCCGGCTGGTACAATTCTTATAGGCATTACACACTCCAGCTTATCCCACATCCCGGGGGCCGGGCATCGCTGTCATCCCATGCAGTAATTTGGCAGCTCTATTATGATGTATAGCCCATCTCGCCGTTCCTGTGTAACCTGGTCCCATTAAGGGACAACTAAGTTTTGTACTTAAATCACCACAAAAAAAACTGAACCACAAGCCCCCCCCCCACCCGCCCCTGTCGAAAAGACCCATCAGTCGCTCTCAGAGCCTCCCCCACCCGAAAGTCCATGCATCTGTCCCTCTCCCTAGCAAGCCCCCCTGTGTACAACCCACACGCTTATAGTTGGACGTAACAAGCAGCCTAGGCGACCACTAGTTCTCGGAACGTAGGCTTAAACGCACGCCCCCCCATCTGCAAAGATGATCGGAACTCCACCCGCTGCAGCAGGGCTTAACTCAGTTCACCCCGACTTCCTCCGCGCCCAGGGACAACGCTTCTTCATCCCCAGCCCCAGACTCCTCCCCCGCCCCATCCCTCTTGAGGTATTCAGCATAAAGTCCCCAAAAGTTCTTTGGCCTGCTTCTTGGGGGAAGCAGTTCTCTATATGTCTCCGACTGCGTACAGCAGTAGAGCATGTCCTGTTTCCACTGCGCCAGCGTGGGCAAAGGCCCACTCATCCAGCATATAGCTACCCTACGCTTAGCAATCAGCATGCCCATGTCTACCAATCTGCGCGCCGCCTTTGGGAGTCCCCTTGAGTGTCCCAGCAGTGCAATCGTAGGATCTGGAATCAATTCCAGATCCGCTATCTCTCCAATCCGGCGAAATATTGCTTCCCAAAATTTGCCCACGCCGGGGCAGTCCCACGCCAGATGCATAAAGTCTGCCACCGGGTGCGAACACCGCTCACAGGTCGACTCCTCATGCAGGCCATATCTATGCAGTCTTTCTGGCGTGTAATATGCTCTATTAATGAATTTGAAATGAATAAGTCTATGCTTGCCATGCAGTGATATCCGTCGTATACCTGCACAGTAATAAGTCCACATGGCATCGTCTATCAGAGTGTCCAGGTACCTTTGCCAGGCCAAACGAGCTTTAGTGTATTTTTGGGATCTCTGTGACATAGCTATGCTGTATAGCCTGGACACCATCTTATGTGGGCTTTTGTGCTTAAGTAAATGAGATAATTCCCGGACCTCAGGGGGTTCGGCCATATCCTCACCTAAGTGTCGTCGCCACGCGCCTCTAACCCTATGAAATTGAAATCTCTGTAGCGAAGTGTAGTTCTCCGATGTTGACGCCACATCGTCCCACGTTTTGGCGACACCGTCCTTAAATAAGTCCCCCAACAAGCGGATGCCCAATCCCCGCAGCGACCGCACAACGCTGCCGTCCCTGCAAGGGGACAGCCAAACCGCCCATTCAAGGGGCATGGCCGGAGAATATAACAACACTCCCGCAGTCTGCCCAAGTAGCCAGATCCAAGCATGCCGAGTGGCATTTAACGAATCTAAGAAGCCAGTCCTGCGATTGGCCGGCTCGAACAGTACCGCGGGTAACGGGAGCGGCGCTGCAAACAACCTTTCGAGTTTTAGGTATGGGATCGTATCGTCCCCGTGTACCCAGGCGTGCGCCTGCGCCCCCTGTGCGATCCTGTAATAGAGCTCCATATCAGGCGCCCCAAGGCCCCCCATATGGTATAGCAGCGTCAGGACGCTCCAGCTCACTCGCGCTTGCTTCCCCGCCCAAGCCAACCGAAGCAGAGACCTATTCAGCCTGGCAAAAAAGTTACCTGGCAGGACTATTGGGATATTGGAGAACAAAAATAAAAATCGAGGCAACTCTACCATTTTAGCGATGGATATCCGACCCATAAGCGACAGGGGCAGGCCTATCCAAGTCTCCACGTCATCCTCCAATTTGTTTATGGCCCTCCCATAGTTCTCAGTAAAAACCACTTCAGAGTCACGGTGCAGCTGTATCCCCAGGTATCTGACCGAATCCTCTGACCACTGCAGTGGATGCTCCATCTCAAACGGGGTAGTGGATGTCGTCAACGGAAACGCAATGGACTTGTTCCAGTTGACCCTCAACCCGGATAGCGCCCCGAACTGTACATCCTCCCACAGCACTGGCGCTAAGTTACTCTCCGGCTCCCTAATACAGAGCAAGGTGTCGTCTGCATACGTGGAAACAATTATTCGATACGACGGGAAGCTAACGCCTCCAGGCTGTGATACTCACGCAGGGCCCGCGCCAACGGCTCCGCTACCAACCCGTATAGTATGGGGGAAAGGGGGCAGCCCTGACGCGTCCCCCTGGAGATCGGTATGGTGTCCGTAACCAAATCACCCAGTTTAATCCTTGCGGGAGGGCCCATGTAAAGCACCCCAATCATTTGCAGAAAGGGCCATTCAACCGAATCGAAAGCCTTCTCCATATCGAGAAAAACTGCAAGGGCCCTCGAGTCTTGTCTGACGTGCTGCAGCACTCCGAACACCGTCCTCAGATTATACGTGAGGTTTCTGCCCGGCACAAACCCTGCTTGTTCCGGCGCAGCCAACTCTGGGGTGAGCAGCGCAAGTCGCGTGGCCAACACCTTCGCAAAGAGCTTAGTGTCTACGTTCAGCAAAGATAGCGGTCGGTACGAACTGCACTCCTCCAAGTCCTTGCCAGGCTTGGGGATGGCGACCAATATCGCCTCCCTCATGGAGGGAGGCATGTGTCCGGTGACGCAAAGGTCGTCGAACAACGTAGAGAGATGTGGAAGCAATAAATCAATGAAGGAGCGGTAAAAGGCCACCGTGAGGCCATCCGCACCTGGGGCACTGTTTGCCTTCATACCGGCTAATGCCTCCAGGATTTCATCCCGCTCAATAGGCAGGGCCAGAAATTCCCTGTGCTCATTTGGGAGGAATAGCAGCTGGATACGATCCAAATAGTCCTGTATTTGATCGTCCATATTAGCCTGTTTAGATGCATACAGGTTAGCGTAGTATGACTGAAAGCATGCTGCGATGTCCGCCTCATCAGTCAGCAACACCCCTGCATCCGATCGGACTTTAGTAACCGTCGCCTTGCATCTGCGTGCTTTTAATATATTGGCCAGCACTGAGCTAGGCCTATCCCCTTCACCGTATACTCTGGCAGTGGCATACTTCCCTAGGTGCAGCACTTCCGAGTCGGCCGCTTCATGGTATTCTGCAAGCAGCGTCTTCAGCTGCACTGCTATATCATCCGATGCATCCGACTGCTGTGCAGTCTCCACTTCCCGCAACCTACCTTCCAACGATACTAACCTCTGCCGAATAGATCGCAGCACCCCGGAGTGTTTAGCGATTGCCACCCCTCTGATATAAACTTTAAATGTTTCCCACACAGTTTGGAAGCTATCCACCGAACCTATATTAGTTTCAAAGAACGAGGTGATCTCTTCAGCCAGCTCTTCTTTAAACAGGGGATCAAGGAGGGAATATTGGGGGAACCGCCAACCAAAGGGGGGCATGGTCTTACTAGGCGTGGCCAGCGTGAGCAATAGGGGAGAGTGATCCAATAGGGTGCGCGGTAGCACCTGGCACGCGCGGACCTGCGCCATGAGTCGTGAGGACGCCAACCAATAATCTATACGAGTGTGTAGGTTATGGTAGGAAGAGTAGTGCGTGTATCCTCCCTCTTCAGGGTTGAGTGCCCTCCACACATCTGTTAGGCCTATACGAAGCATCTCCCTACTGACCGTCTTAGCCGCAGCAGACTGCGGTCGGGTCGGGCCACCGGATCTATTCAGAACCATATTGAAATCACACCCCCACAGCGTGAAGGCCAGACCAACGTCTGTGACTCTTTTTGCAAGCTCCGAGTAAAACTCCGGACAATCGTAATTAGGGCCATACACATTAACCAGGAATAAATCCAGTCCCTTCCCCTGATATCGTGACAGCGCAAACCGGCCTCCACCATCCGCATAGAGCAGTTGTGCCTTGCCACCCAGCTTAGGGTTAAACCAGGTTATCACCCCTCTGGCGTGCGTGGTGAAGCCGGCCGCATGCGAATCACCCACCAGACCCCGCACACGCAGCATCGGACTACAGCAGGGAAGGTGCGTCTCCTGAAGGAGAGCAATGTCAACATTGTGCCGAGTGAGGTAGTGCAGCACCTTGCGCAGCTTTCGGTGGTCGTTGAGACCCCTAACGTTCCAGGTCATCACTCTCAGGGAGGCGCGCACCCCGTGGCTTGTGTTATTGCTAGCCATATCCACTCCAGCCATGGCCATTGTTATCTACTAATGTAAGTCGTGTGTGACAGGCACTGGGATGGGACCCATGCAATGCGAATAGGCAGTTCGACCCCTGAATCAACAAAACAACGATAAACAACCCCATCCCCCCCCACCACCCACAGCAGACCCCCCCAACTTGGCCATGCCGCACCCCATCAAGAGCTTACCCCCCCACCCAGCACCCAACCCAAAACAACTGAACCCCCAAGTAACAGGTGAAGTGCACTCGCAGGCGGAGTTCGGTCAGTCCGTAATATGTGGTAACTATTGCTATACCCGCCTGCCCGGTTCCCACCCGCAGCAAACCCATGGCGGCCCCGCCCGCTCAACCACTGCGCTCATTGCCCACTATTCGGCATCGTCTACATCTCACCCCTGCGCCTAGTGCTGCCACTCCCCACTTCCAAACCTCCATCAAGGCAAATAGCTCGCGCATAGCAGGGGCAGCGGACGCGCAGCAGCGCACCTGGCTACAGGATAAGCAGAAACCAGGGGAAATCAGGCACACCACTTCACTGCGTCACACCCGACTGACCTCACAACTCCACAAAACCTTCCCAGCTCCCCACGTAACTCCCCCTTGAGCTCACTGTCCAACCCGCCGGAGGGCCAAGAAGCGAAAGACCATGCTCGCCAATTCGTCCGATTCAATCCTGCTGCTCGAGGGTGCTCTCCGTCCCCTCGCTCCGCTGTCGTTTCTCCGGACTGCCCCGGCTGTCCTTCTGCCAGTCCTTCAGTGCTCTGTGTAGTGTCTTCGGGTCCGTGAAAATGTGCGACCTCCCCTGTCGGTTAACTCGGAGTTTGGCCGGGTACAACATCGCATAGTCCAGCCCCAGGTCGCGAAGCTGCTTTTTAGCGGGGACAAACGGACGTCTCGCCTCCTGTACTTTTGCAGTGAAGTCCAGGTAGAGTGAAATGTTCGACCCTTCATACACTAGTGTTTGTTTCTCTCGCGCCAATCTCAAAGCGGCATCTCTGTCGCGATAGTTCAAAAGTTTCGCTCTAATTGGTCGTGGCAGCGCACCCGGAGGGGGCCTCGGCCCAAGCGATCTGTGCGCCCTCTCCACCACAAATACTTCCGAGAACACCTCCCGGCCAAGAAGCGCAATCAGCATTTGTCTCAACAAAACACTCCATCCGTCCCGTCGCAGTCGACTCCGAAAGGCCCGTGATGCGTAGGTTACAGCGCCGCGTGCGCACCTCCAGATCCTCGGTCTTGTCCTGGAGCACCTGCATGAGTCGCCCCAGCTGCTTGTGATCCGAGTTCAGCGATGACTGCACCTCCTCTACCTCCACCAGGCGCTGTTCCGACTGATCAAGCAGCTCCGCGTGTTTGTCGAGCTGCTCTCCCATGCGATCCATTCTGTAGGAAAGCGCGTCTATCTTAGCGCCAAGGGAAGTAATGCCAGACTGCAAACCCCTCTCCATGGAGGGCAGCAGGCCGCGCAAGTCCTGGTCCTCCGCTGGCGGGGCTGCTGCTCCGCCCGCATCATCACCCGTCGGGGTCTGCGACTTAGCACGCTTTTGCTCAAACGACAATTTCGGCTGCGACTTGTCCGTCTTGCCCATGGTGTTGGACGCCTGAGAGCTGTGCCCCGTCGCCCCACTCAGACCGGGTCAAGTGGCACCCCCAAGCGCGCCAGAGACGATGTGCCTGCCTCACAGCCCAGGTCACAGTTATCCCAGGTCGCCACCAGCGGATCCAAGCTAAGGCGTCGCGCCCTTCACTGTTCCTCAACCGTCACACCTAGTGACCAACTGTAGGGCTAATCCAGCGTCCGCTCCACAAATCTGCGCCGGCTGGTGCGCGGCCGGTGTTTCACGCTCTTTCCGTCTGTTGGGGCCAATTCTTATCACCGCGACCCACAGGGCTGCCAATCGTCCTATATGCAAGCCACATTAGTGACTACCACTTCACTGCCAGCCCGCCTCGACCGCCTCAGCTCCCCGGGACCGCCACCGCACCACCAAACGCCGCAACGCGGCAGCTCCACCGCCCGCAACAGACCGCCGCCGTCTGACCCAGCAGCCCCCACTCTTGCACTCTCGTTGGGGCCGAGTCTTTAGCTGCCTAGAACATCGATGCCTCAAGTCAAGCCAGGCTCGGTGCGCACACCCCAGGGTCGCCCCAGGACGTCCCAGGCGCCCACTCCTCGTGCGTGCGCCTCCCGCCACTCACCGCTGCAGTCTCCTCGTCGGCGCTGCGTCCCTCGATCCTCTGGGCGCCGATCAAAATAAACATCCAGGGCGCCTTCCGCTACGCGTCTCTCCGGTGGCCACCAACTGGGGAGAAGGATTACCCCCCTCTCTCACCCTGCTCAGTACGCTGCTGGAGTCGGCGGCTCAAATCCGAGTCGCGAGGTCTGCTCCGCAATCCGGCTCCTCCCACCGCCACAGGCCGCACGTCGTCCGACGCCAGGTCGGCCGCAGCTCACGCAACGGCCAGGGATCCAAGGCCCAGCGCGGCACGTCTTCGCCGTTGGAGTTTCACCGCCGTGGCTTCGTTTCCCAGCACCGGGACCAGCAGTCGAGGTAGCGCCAACGTTCCGGCACCTAATGCACTACAGTAGCAACAGTATCAGGTGGCTAAGGGCAGGATAATTATTGGATCGTTGTGCTGCGAGTCGGAGCACCGGGCTCAGGCAGCCATTCCAGTTGCGAGCCAAGCTCCGCCCCCGTCCTTTGTCCAGTTTCTAGTGTCTAGAGCAACAAAAGGTCTTGCACTAAACATGTGGCTTGCACTTCCCTCATTTCCACACCTTCATTATTCCACAACTTGTCAATTGTTCACTCGCTTTGTTCCACACTTCTCTTCCCTTTCTCATTTAGCACATTTTTCACTACAAGGATGTCTTGTAAAGTCTTGAAGAAAGAGGAAGTACACTTATAAAGTTAAGTTTACATTGCAGGTGCCACACATGGATGGTTCCCATCACTTTGCCGTTCCATTCTCCCTTTCCACACTGCCCCGCCTTGGACAAAGATATGTGACAAAGATATGTGCTGCAATAGGGTGAAAGTATAACTTGGTTGCCCCATAGCAATAGTTTGTACAAAAGGTGTTTATATCAACCAGCTGAACAGTTTTAATTCTTTATTTTTTTCTTCTTCTTTGAAAAATCTGCCAAAACATCAGCAGGTATGTCTCATATATTACAAGTTCAACATCATAATCTTTAAACATTGTTGGTAATGATGCAGGATTTACAATCAAATCGTTCTGCTTCACGTATCCCCCCCACTCTCCCTTCCTGTGGATTAGACATATCCTGTTCAGCTCATCTACTCAGAGACCCCAGGGTATTTTCCTCAACTTGTGTAGGTCCCCGTGTACGAGGCTGTGTCGTGTTCAAGTCCTCCTCTACCATCTCTAGTTCGTAGTAGCTAAGCCATGGCTGTCAGATCTTCCTGAACTTCTTAGGACACTCTCTGGCTGCATATACCGTTTTATACACCCCCATGTAGAGGTCCATATTAGCCCTCATTCTGTCATTGTGGGCAAATCTGCTCTTTCCCAGTACTTGCCAATGTCCCGCTTTGCAACTAGGAGCCCTAAATTACTCAGTAAAAGTTTATATCTGGGGATGTCAACATCTGTGTGGATGCCTAGGAGAATGTGTTTTGGGTCTATTGGAATCTGTGTTTCTAGTATGTTGTTCAGTTATTGTACTATTTGGGACCAATATCTACGTATTAATTGATAGGGTATTAATGTAAGAGCCCCGGTCTGTTTGCAACACAGACATTCTGGTGTCTCTGCTCTGCCCATAGCGTGTAGTCTCACTCTGTCGTAGTAAACCCTATGTAGGACTTTAAGCTGTATCAGCCGTAACCTAAGCTTGATCGCTATCTCTCTAGGGTGTATTAATGCCATTTGCCATGCTCCAGTGGTTTCCTCCTGTTGGACTTGGCCCTTTTTGCAGGGTCATCCCTAAACTTTTTGCCTTCCTCCTGTATTTTTTCTGACCTGTTGTTGGCTGTTTTATGACTCTGGGCACCTTACCACTGCTGATCAGTGCTAAGGTGCATATGCTCTCCCTATGGTAAAATGTTGATGTTCATTGGATTCCATGTTTAGCTTATTTGGTTTACTATCAGCCCCTAGTAAAGTGCACCAGGAGTGCCAGGGCATGTAAATACAAATGCTGCTGGTGGGCTTGCAGCACTGGTTGTGCCACCCACAGAAGCGGCCTAGTAAAATGTGTCTAAGGTCTGCCATTGCAGAACCTGCGTGCAGTCTGGTACTGTCATGCTGACTGCGCAAGTGCACCTACTTGCCAGTCCCTAAACCTTCCCTTAACTACATATTAGTCACCCCTCTGGTAGGCCCAAGGGCAGGGTGCATTGTAGGTATAAGGTAGGACATGCCCTGATGTGTGTGGCATGTCCTAATAGTGAATTACAGCCATTTTCGTTTTTCACTATTGAAGGCTACCTGCTCTCCATAGGCCAGAATGGGCTGCTGTAATTATGTATGTATGTGTGTTCTTATATAGCGCTCGACTTACCCTTGGGCATCTCGGCGCTTGCATTGGGAACCCGTAATCCCAGCGGACTCAGAGAGCATGGTAGAAAGTCAAGTTTAGTATGCCTGGACTCGGAATAATAAAATACTTCTTTTAGTAAAGTTTATTTTAATATCCTGTGTTTGTAAATACTACTTTTAGAAAGTTCGTATTTACTTGCTTAGCCATTTCAGTCCGCCTCTGCTTTGTGTGTGTGTGCTGCCTAGTTTCAGTGAGGGGCAGGGCTGGGGAATTCCAGGAGCCAGGCTGGCTGCCAGGTGGTGGGTAGAGAGATTACACCAGGATGGGTGGGAGGAGTACACCTTGACTCTGAATAGACCTGTGCTCTGCCACCACAATGCTGGCTCCGCCCCCTGTGGAGCGGCTGATGTCTCTGCCCTGTGCACTGAAAGGAAAGAGCAGAGTCACCACAACAAAGTGCTCCAAAACCGGACTGAGCCAGGTACAGGCCCCCTGGCCACAAAGAACAAAAGAAACTGTGTATAAAAGAAGGAGCCCTGCTAATAAGAAATCAGATCCTGTTTACGCCAAGAAGAAACTCTGCCTGAAGAGTAGGACATGGGAAAGCTACATGGAGGACTACTGTCTCTAAGCCTGGGAGACTGGCCTGTGGTGGGTGCCTTGCTGCAAGAAGGAGAGGAAAAGACTAAGAAAGACTTTGAATCAACTTGTGCTTTGTGAACAATCTCCAAGGGCTTGCTGGTGAACTTGCCCCCTGAACTGCGCCCCAGGAACAGTGGGCGCTACCCCCCCAAGAGGAAAAGGAAGCTGCTGCTGGCGAATTGCCCTCCTGACTCCAGAGAACCTGTGCGCCCCATCCTGCCGAGCACCGCGACCTCCACCCGACTGTGCTGCTGTGAGCACCGTGACGGCCTGCCCTGACTGGCCTGATCAAAGTGAACTGCTGCCCCCTCGAGCCGGAGCTCGCACCGTAAGACAGGCTTTGTCTCCTCTGAGCACCGAGGCTCTGTGGTCCCCGAGCTGTAGAGCCCATCGCAAGGACTGACGCCCACCGGTTCGCTATCGCTGGACGACGTTGCAGCGCCGCGCGCTGAATTCACCCCCGAGCCGCCCCTCCTTCCTCCCCCCTCTCGGCGAGCTGTGGAAGTCCCGAGGCGCCCCCCCAAGCACCGTGGTCCTCTGCGAGTGAAGACTACAACGCGACGTGGGACGCCCCTCCTGTGACTGCCGAGGCCGCCGCGAACTTCCTTTCAAGAATAAGGTACTGTGCGCTCCGAACGCCCCTGTACGACGCGTACCCTCCTCGGTACGGTCCGTACTGCGCTGTACGCCACCGTCCCGGTATGCTGCTCACGCGGGAAGCGTGAGGCTTAGCGAGACTCGTACCAAGCCCGTACGGCGCGTACTTGCGACTGTACAGCCCGTACGGTTTAAATATCCATACGCTTGCTCACGCGGGAAGCGTGAGGCGAAGGAGGAATCGTACTTGTGGTGTACGAAGAGTACCGAAGCCGGCACGACACGTACCAACGCCGGTACGATGTGTCCAGACAGGGCTATGGTGCGCACGGACCCCAAAGAAGCAGAAATTGCACCTGATTATGCCTTTTAAGAACTGTGGCCTCCTGGAACATTGAATACAAGTAACTGGAACCCTCTTTGAAAGATGAGAACTGTATTTTGAAGCCTGCTTAAAGAGTCTTTATATAAAGAGCTTTATTTTGATAAAATACAGTCTGGTGTCTCTGTGTGGTGGGTTGGTGGTTATTGTGGGATACCCTAAATGCTTAACCTCATGCCTTCTGGAATCTAGCCTGACTGCTCGCGCCACGTTACCTAGAGGGTGAGCAGGGGTTATTTTTCACGAGTAATCCTTTGCCCTGACTTAGAGGAAAGGGTCCCTGCTTGTCGCAAGTGCATACCTGCGCCAATCAGAGACCCCGGATTCTAACACCTCCCATTTTCTCCTGAGTACTGGTAGTGTATCCTGAATATTGTTAATTATAGTTTTATATGTCCAAGAAACTGCCTTTTCGGGTATCTCCTCTTGTAGGAGTCGTCCTACCAGCGGTGCATATTTGAGGATGTCTGTTATCTTGGGTTTTTGCGCTCTCCAGGCGTGTTGGAGTTGTATGTATTTGTAGTGTTGTTTGTTTGACAAGCTATATTCTGTTTGGAGCTCTGCAAAAGTGATGAGGTCTCCTTTACGTATTATGTCGCCTAATGTTGTGATCCCAATTATGTTCCAGCCTTTAAAACCTTGCAGTTTCGTGAATTCAGGCAGTCGCTTACCCTCCCATAACGGCTTGGACCTGGTTAGTCTTTTCTCCCATTTCATCTGTCTCTCCGCCCCTTTCCAGGCTTCAATTGCCCTCTGCGTTGCGGGTAATAAGCCTTGTGTTCCCGTGCCCCCATATAAATAGTGTAAGTAAGAATGTTTCTGAAATTGGAGCCTTTCCAGGACATATGTAGGGTGATCCCCGGGTGCACGTCCCCATTCATTGATAACCATTAGGTGCGCTGCCCTATAGTAGGCCTGTATGTCTGGGAGAGCAATTCCCCCATTATATTGGCTACGTTGCAGTGTTTGGGGGTGGCCTCCATCCCATAGTAATGTGCGCACTTCGTCATTAACTTCCTTAAAGACCGCGTCTGGGATTTTGTAGTATGTATTTTGAAGGATGTAAAGTAGTTTGGGGAGCTTTATCATTTTATGCATAGCCGCCCTCCCTAACAGTGTCAGGGGGAGGCGTCTTCATCTGGCTACATCCTCCCAAAATTCCGCCAACACTCGCTTGATATTATGAGTGAGGCAGTCTGCCTCGTTTGTAGAGATATTTAATCCTAGGTATTTAAAACCGTCTTTAGTTATGTGTAGGTGTTCCAGGACAGAGTACGTGTCTATGGGGCTTCCAATAGGGTACAGGCTTGACTTCCCCCAATTGATGTTATATCCTGCGTATTTGCCAAACTCCTTAACCAGGTGAAGTATAAGGGGTAGTATTGTGTCAGGGCTGGAAATGTAAAGTAGGGTATAATCGGCATAGAGGGAAATCCGTTCATCAATCACCTGTCCTGTAATGTCTTGAAAACCCTTTATTTCTGGGCTAGTTCTGATTAGGCACGCCAATGGTTCTAGAACCAGCGCAAAGAGCAGGGGGGACAATGGGCAGCCCTGTCTGGTACCTCTTTGGATGGGAAAGTCTGCAGACTTTACCCCGTTGACTAACTTTTGCTCTGGGATTTGTATATAGCAGGTCAACCCAGGTTTGAAAGTTCCATACAAAACCAAGTTTTAAGAATACTTGCCTCATAAATGGCTAGTGGACCGTGTCAAAGGCCTTCTCTGCGTCTAATGACAACAGCATCAGTGGGACAGGTCCTCCTTTCATGGTGTCTAGCCAGTTCACAAGCCTGCGCAGGTTGAGGCGAGTGGCCCTATTGGGCATTAAGACCGACTGGTTCATATGAATCAGAGATGCAATCACTGTTAAAAGTTGCGTCACTAAAATGTAGGCTAAAATCTTAGTTTTGGTGTTTTGTAAGGAAATGGGGCGGTAAGATCCACATTTCTCTGGGGGTTTGCCTGGTTAACAGTTCATTTTTAGGTCTCGCCTACGCAGCGCGCATGCGCTGCATAGGCAAAAATACCTTTTCCGATCGCTTTGGCTTTTCAGCCAAAAACGTGCACGCGTTCTATTGCCTTCAATGGCAACGCGTGCACGTCTGGAGATTCACTTGTGGGAGCGCGGGGCGCCATATGGTAGCAATTATCGCTCCTGGCGCTGCTCGCTCTCGCAAGTGAAACGCTTTCACTCGCCCCTCCCCCTGCTGCCTCCTTTTAGCGCGAGGAACACGCTTGTTAGTTATATAGTTTGAATGGACAGTTTATCTTTTAAATAAAATGCTTTATGTTGAGTTATACAAAGCAAGATCGTTATTTCCTGCCAAAGTCATCGAGAAGACCGTCAACAAACAGCTGGCCGCCTTCCTCGAGACGAACGGATCCCTCGACCCCTCGCAGTCCGGCTTCCGAGCCAACCACAGCACCGAGACCGCCCTCATCGCCGCCACCGACGACATCCGAGCCCTGATGGACAACGGAGAAACAGCGGCCCTCATCCTCCTAGACCTCTCCGCGGCCTTCGACACTGTCTGCCACCGCACCCTAGTGCAACGCCTCAGCAACGTCGGAATCCAGGAGAAAGCACTGGAA
Source organism: Triturus cristatus (assembly GCF_964204655.1). Taxonomy (NCBI): domain Eukaryota; kingdom Metazoa; phylum Chordata; class Amphibia; order Caudata; family Salamandridae; genus Triturus; species Triturus cristatus. The sequence continues at coordinate 403,160,244 of NC_140579.1, read as the reverse complement.
TGGATCGTCTCCTTCCTCGACGGAAGAACACAGAGAGTCCGCCTACCACCGTACAAGTCAGAAGCCACCGAAGTCATCTGCGGCGTCCCTCAAGGATCCTCGCTGAGCCCTACCCTCTTCAACGTCTACATGAGCCCCCTCGCGGCCATCGCACGCCAACACAACCTCAACATAATCTCCTACGCCGACGACACCCAGCTGATCCTCTCCCTGACCAACGACCCCACCGCCGCCAGAGCCAACCTGCACGAAGGGATGAAGGAGGTAGCCGAGTGGATGACGACCAGCCGCCTGAAACTGAACTCAGACAAGACGGAGGTCCTCATCCTGGGCTCCACGCCCACCGCCTGGGACGACTCCTGGTGGCCCCCCGCCCTGGGCACCGCACCCAAACCGACTAACCACGCACGCAATCTGGGCTTCATCCTGGACTCCTCCCTCTCCATGACCAAGCAAGTCAACGCCGTCTCCTCGGCGTGCTTCAACATCCTGCGCATGCTACGGAAGATCTTCTGGTGGATCCCCACGGAGACCAGGAAGACCGTCACCCAGGCCCTCGTCACCAGCCGACTGGACTACGGCAACGCCCTCTACGCCGGAACCACCGCCAAGCTCCAGAAGAGACTTCAGCGGATCCAGAACGCCTCAGCCAGACTCATCCTCGACATCCCACGTAACTGCCACATCTCCGGACACCTGAGAGACCTGCATTGGCTCCCCGTCAACAAAAGAATCACCTTCCGTCTCCTCACCCACGCACACAAAGCCCTACACGATCAAGGCCCGAGCTACCTCAACAACCGAATCAACTTCTACGCTCCCAAACGCCACCTCCGATCAACCAGCCACGCCCTCGCCGCCGTCCCACGCATCCGTAGAGCGACAACAGGAGGAAGGTCCTTCTCCTACCTGGCCGCCAAGACCTGGAACTCCCTCCCGACCGACCTGCGCCTGACCCAAGACCACCTCTCTTTCAGGAAGAAGCTCAAGACCTGGCTGTTCGAGCAGTAACGGCACCCCCCCCCCCCTAAGCGCCTTGAGACCCTACGGGTATGTAGTGCGCTCTATAAATGTCTTTGATTGATTGATTGATATTTGATTTGTGGTGTTTTGATTGAGCAAGTCGGAAGTCTTGAATGTTTGCATTGTTTTTGATGTCTCTATATATTACCCATCTTTGAGTAGTCGGAGTTTTTGATGTATGAGGGGTGGTGTTGGTTAAGGAAGGACTGAGTTGGGAGAGGTAGCTTGTTGGCTACAGCTTAATTGTTCGGTTCTAAGCTTGCAAGCAATAATCCGTATGTAATCAGCTGGGAATGGGGTTACAAGGCGGAGTATGGTTTTACTGCTGTGCGCAAAACAAATCGATTTCCTCGAACACGAGGCATAGATATTACATTTCAAGCTTTAACACCAGATGTGTTGTACGTTGGTTATTCAAAATAAAATAGATTCAGAGGTAGATCCTAGCTACCGAAGATGTAGGTTTTCTGAAGTAAACTTTATTCATCTTGCATGAGAATGTTCTGCTATTGTTACATTTTGGGGTTTATTTCAAGCGACTCAACACATTGTTCAGTTGCCAAGTGAGTTTTACTACTGATGGCGTTTTTTGGATCTGAGGGAAATATTCAAAAAGAGCCCAAAAACTTGCAGATGTATTGCTGTTGAACTTAAACGTTGCATTACTGTAAAGTGAATGAGGAGGCCATCCTACAAAGTTATATTGTTGGCTTAAAGACCATGAATATTGCAATGAATCTGCAGATGTCAAAGCTGAGACCTAACAATTGTTTTGGCCCATTGAGAAGCTATCTGGAGCATGTTACCTCTCCTTAATTTTATTTGTTTTGGTCTGCATTATGGAATGTTTATAATTTATTAAGAAATATGCCAAAATAAAAAGGAAGGCAATTGATCAGCCTAGCCAAATCGTTTGAAGTTTAAAGTCTACACACACTATTCTGTGAATGATTTTCCGTTATGAAACCATGATATGCTCCCCCATACCCTCCACATTGCTCCTGCTACTCCGCTGCCTTCGAGACATCAGCCCACCCATCAGCTCAACGCATTTAAGTCTGGTCCGCAAGGGCATATTAAGAAGATAACTGTCCAAGTAAGCTCATGTCCGAGATGTGTAAAGAGAATGGGCCGAAGAAAACTGATGTGCTAGCCATGTTATCTGTTTCATTGCTAGGGCTACCAGTTTGTACAGGCCTTTAGTAGTAGCTAGACACTACAAATGATGGCAGTGCTACTGTGATATCACTTCTCTCAGGAAGGCTGCCATCATGCACTGAAGCTTCTGGAAATTGCGGTGTGTGTTTACAGTGACTAAAGTGGGCTGGTGGTCTTCTAGGCAGCTGATAATGTCAAGCTTAAAATGATTGGTAGTGGTGGCAGAACAGTCGGTGGTTTAAAACTTAAACAAAAGCATTAGTTCTCATTTGGTCAATTTATATTTAGGACCATTTTTATTACATATGAGGGCGACCACTGGCATTTTTCTTTTGGGTCTGTTTTAAATTCCACCCCCCCCCCCCCCCTTCCCCCCACAAATATTTTTACACATAATATACATACATTAACGGGTCTTCTCAGTGTGCTTCATCTATTGGTCCTTTAAATTGTCATTAATCTTTTGCTTCTGCCTATCGCAACATAGCGCACACTTTAGCCATTGGCTTCTTTAACTTCGAGTGACTAAACTAATTCTGTGCACAATGATCACATCCACCTAAAGTTTTTCTCTTCAGTGACGAAAATGTTCTTCTCTTTGACCTGCTGTTTATTTTCCTGCACAAAGAGCGCCTACAGTCTGGGTGATAAGTTTGCCTATCTTCTTTTTTTTTATGTCTCTCCTACTGGACCATGTATACTATTTTTGTTAGAAATTACATTGGCTTACTAAGAACTCGATTGTTGGCTTTGACACTCATTTACCTGCTTCTTATTCGTGTCTCAGCTTTTCAATCTTGTCGTCCCTCCCATGGAGCATTGCTTCTTTACCTGCCTTTGATTGGCTGGCTTCTGTGCTTCAAACGCTACTTTTTTTTTCTTTTGGGTTAAGCACTCCCAGGAACAGCTTTTGTTTTCTTGCTGATCTTTCTCGTGCCCTTCTTTCCTTCAACCCTCCGTGTTTCTCTGTCACCAATGTGCTTGTCCCTGCTCCCTCATGCTGTGCTCTGACCCTTATCTTTCGTGCATGTGGGCTTCTCTGCTCCTCCTTGGTCTCATTTACTTGTTTGCCCTTGCACTACTTCCTTTTGCTCTGTCGTTTGCTTTACCCCATCATGCCCTTTGTGTTACTTCACCACTTGCACCCTTGTGTTGCTTATTCCCAAAATTCATCCCGTTTTGCTTCTGCTCCCACATGTGCCTGTGTTGCTTTCTCTCACTTTGAGTTGCTTCCTTGCACTCCATCGCTTTAAAAACAAGCATTGGCATAGCCAATAGGTCTCGCTTTTGGGACCTTATAAGTATTTAGTTATGCAGCACAATATCCTTGGTGCAACAACATCAACTGTTGCATGGCTAAACACTTATGAGGTCCCAAAGGCGAGACCTATTGGCTATGCCAATGCTTGTTAACCCTGTAATGATGAATGGCTGAGTCAGCCCTTTGTGGGTTTCAAACCTCTTAATTGCACAGTTGAAGCAGATCTCTGCAGTAGACACATAGACGTTTCAGTTCAGATCGGTGTCTTCTATCACAACTTTGCACTCTTCAGTAGGGATGAGCACATTAAAAAACCTTTCCAGTCTGCGGAAGCATATCGAAAAGAAAGTCCGCCACATTCAGGATCTGCTTCCATAGACAGAAAATACACAGGCAGTAAAGGGTGGGATCCCTCACGTGCTAGAGATCTCTGTAAGATTTCCCATCGGAACGCCTCACAAGTGACAGCCGAGCCAGATTGACTGCTGTTAGTCAGACAGTTTGCCTAGAAGCCAATCAGAATAATCTAAACGCAGGCACCAGTTCTAATTGGTAATAGTCATCCAATCAGAAGTCATTAAACAACCCACTATTTCGGCCACTCTGATTGTTAGCCAATCAGAATAGCTGGGGCAGCTTGCATATCTCTGGAATGTGTTGCAGCACACAGAGATGGGCATCTTGAGCAGTTTGTGTGTTCAGGCTTGGAATCCACCCCTTGGCTGTAGTCTGGCAGTGATGCAAAACAAAATGTACTCTGCAGGTGACCCACAAAAGCACAAAATTGTACTACTTCGTATTTTTTCAGCTGAATCTTTCACCCACCACCACTATTCAGGTCAGGACCACAGTAAGGAAATGCCAAAAACGTTGAATTCCATGGCTCTGTGCTCTTCATTACTCACGTACAAGAGGCCTTTTAAGATGCTCCTGTGCTTTTACAAATTTTATTAACATTACTATATGACAATTAATGCATCTGGTCGCTATCAAGGGGTTCTCCTAGCTACACTTGATGAGGGCAGATATCCTCTCTGTTGGAGGTGCTCTTACAAAACCGGCTACTTCTAGGCTTTAACTCTTTATGCGCTGAAGTTCCATATAGTCTACATTAATGTTTACTTGCCTTTGGTGCCCCTGTGTTTAGTCTTACTTGTCACATAGCTTTAGGAAAGTAGTTTTCCCCCACGAAGGTCTTCCTCTTGACTTTTTCTGGATTCTGTTTCCATGCCCTTGCCTTATGGGGATATCCAGATGCACTGATCTTCTCTTTCTTTTTTACTTCCTTGCATGCCTGTGCCCGGCTTTTACATCTGCAGGTAGAACAATTGCTGCCAGAGTAGTCAGTGTTGTCATTTTGGTCTTGGTAAAGTGAAAGTTATAAATAACTTCTTCGTGACCAATCAACATGATTGCCTGGCAGGATACCCTAACAATGCCAAGAGCTGCAAGATTTATAGGTCTTGGACCATCTGCATTGATCACTATTCCACATAAAGCCTGATTTCTTGTACCCATACTATATCATGAAATGAATCACTACCCATGACCATTAGCCAGCTACAAAACTATACATAGTCCATTGCTACTTCAAATTGTTAATGGGCATTATGGAACATCTACTAGAGCCATTGGGGGCAGCGTGAAATACTGTATCAAACATAAATAACTGAGGTGAAATGTGAAGCAACTTATACCTTATTGTAAGATAAGGTTCTTATCCTTATTCTCCTTTGTATTCTACAGAGCTGAGAGCAGATGACCGTCCTCCTGGAACAGACATGACCAGGGGCTGCCAAGCCTTGCCTGCCAACCTGGCAATAGGCATCCCGTGCCATGGTCCTGCCAGTCGGGCAGGTATGCATTCTCCGCCTCCGAAGCCAGCCTCAGACGCAGACTTTAATGGGACTTATGAGAGCCAGCCAGCCCGGTGCATTCACCTAGGTGGTTCCAGATTCCTGGAGTGCCCCAGCATCCAGATCACTACCATCTCACCTGTCAACAGTGATGGAGGCTTTGAAGACGGGAGCCAGGTCAGTGGATGGGATGGAGGAGAGCATCCTGGTCGTGACCAGCTCTACCTCCCACTGGACCCCTATGACTACCGTGATGGCTTCTTCAGTGCTAGCCCTGTCAGTAGTCCTTCCTCCTGGAGTTTTTTCTCAGATGCCTCGTCCTGCGACTCCTTGCACCAAATGTGTGACGATGTGGAGGCGGAGCTCAATGATGCTGCCTTCCGTTTCACCCTAATTTCTCCGCTGTGCTCACCTAAGGGATCTCCCAGACCATGGTCCTCCACACCAGCTGAGGACCAGTGGCAGCTGGGTCTCCGTGCCTACAGTTGCAGTCCATCTCTATCACCACGCCAGTCACCATGCCCATCACCTAGGGAGGATATCTGGTTGTACCCCCAAGCCTCATCATCAAGCTCCTCTCGGCCCACCTCCCCCTGTGGAAAACGAAGGTACTCCAGCTCTGAGGCTCAGCCCTCCAGCTCCCATCAACCGACGACGTCTTCTGCTCCCTCACCAGTCATCTCCAGACGAAACAGTGTGACAGATGAGAACCCGGCTGCTGAGGCAGGATCTCAGAATGATCTAAACTCCTTCTCCAAAGCATCCACATTTGAGTTCCAACCTACAGAGTTGGACAATATTCCCCAGAAGGCACGTAAGACATCCACTGAGCAGACTCTGGCCCTGGTGCGGCAGGAGGAACCAATCTGTAATGGTTCAGCCAAGACTCCCTCTCAAATGGCAGTCGACAATGAAGACGGACCAGGCTTGTTTTCCCCATCAAGGAAAGAGAACATGGGGATGGACTACTTGGCGGTTCCGTCCCCTCTTGCCTGGTCTAAAATAAGGATTGGAGGTCACAGCCCTGTGTCCAGGTGAGACTTTGCAATGTCTTCAAAGTTTGTGTCTTTGTAAATATGAAGCTTCTATTGAAAGATCTTAATCACTTTATTGCAGATTCTGGTGGCAGTGTAAGCAACAGAAGACCTTCAACATCTATTTTATGCACCCTGCCAATGGAGCTGTAATCGCTCAATTCTTTTCTGTGATCATTGGTACATGTGACAGGATGCCTCTTCACATGAATAAGATTAAACCTCTCGTCCCAGGGTATATTACTTGGGAACAACCGCATTAGCATTAGGATTGCACATTCCCTTGGAGTTAAACAGATTAAAAAAATAAAGCAATTATCAACAGTTGTTCGAAATTCAGCAAAGCTGATTAACGTCAAACAATTATTGATGTTTGCGAGTGCATCAGCTTGGTGTACCTTTATGCAAGCAGCAAGCGAGCTATAGATCACTGATTCAGGTATGTTGTCTGATTTTAGAGTCCTCAGCATAGCCACCGAGGGCAGGGCGTGGCATTGCCTCCCTATCTCAGTGGACAACATGGCAATGCCACATGTTTTCCCACCTTCCGTGGTGCGAAATACGGAATATTTCATTTTCCCTCCACACAAATTCCGGCAGGTATTAAGTGGAGAAATCTGCACTGGCAATAAAGTCAGGTAATTTAGTCCTACTTGCGATTCAATTTTAGACAAATCAGTATTACCTGGCCTCTGAAAATGAGGACCTCTGTGTTTGTTAGGTGTATTTTGTCAATTTTTAGGTTTCAATAATTTTCAATAGAAATTTTAGTAACAACAAAATAAATAAGTAGCTTTCATTTGGGAATATCAGTGTTTATTTACATCTCCCATTTACCTGGTACCGTCCGCTCCTCTTTATGAGTGTATGTGTATGCGGTCCTTTAAGAAATTGTAATTGTATTTATATAGCGCTTACTAACCCTGACGAGGCAGTAGAAAGCATTCAGTATGCTCATTACATTAAATGGATGTGGGAGGGGAATCACTGTTGGATAGCGTAGGGGTTAAATATACTATTCCCACTCCAGTGAGAGCAACAGTAGGGAAAGTGTTGGATAGCGTAGGGGTTAAATATACTATTCCCACTCCAGTGAGTGCAACAGTAGGGAAAGTGTTGGATAGCGTAGGGGTTAAAATTACTATTCCCACTCCAGTGAGTGCAACAGTAGGGAAAGTGTTGGATAGCGTAGGGGTTAAAATTACTAATCCCACTCCAGTGAGTGCAACAGTAGGGAAAGTGTTGGATAGCGTAGGGGTTAAATATACTATTCCCACTCCAGTGAGAGTAACAGTAGGGAAAGTGTTGGATAGCGTTGGGGTAAAAATTACTATTCCCACTCCAGTGAGTGCAACAGTAGGGAAAGTGTTGGATAGCGTGGGGGGAAAAAATTACTATTCCCACTCCAGTGAGTGCAACAGTAGGGAAAGTGTTGGATTGCGTAGGGGTTAAAATTACTATTCCAACTCCAGTGAGTGCAACAGTAGGGAAAGTGTTGGATAGCGTAGGGGTTAAAATTACTATTCCCACTCCAGTGAGTGCAACAGTAGGGAAAGTGTTGGATAGCGAAGGGGTTGAATAGACTATTCCCAATCCAGTGAGAGCAACAGTAGGGAAAGTGTTGGATAGCGTAGGGGTAAAAATTACTATTGCCACTCCAGTGAGTGCAACAGTAGGGAAAACGTTGGATTGCGTTGGGGTTAAAATTACTATTCCAACTCCAGTGAGTGCAACAGTAGGGAAAGTGTTGGATAGCATAGGGGTTAAAATTACTATTCCAACTCCAGTGAGTGTAACAGGGTGGAAAATGTAGGATAGCGTAGGGGTTAAATTAACATACTTATTAATTAAATAATTTTTGTAAAATAAATAACATAGTAATAATTAGTTAACTAAAATATTAATAATAAATACAAATAAAATTACATTAAGATTTACTTAAATAACATTAAATTACTTCCCATCCTATTCCCCCATAAACACGCAACTCGCTACACATAAAAAATAACACAATTAACTTAATTATTGTATAATAATAATGAATTAAATATAATTAATTTAATTATAAATTAATCTATAATAAAACTTAATTACCAATTAATAATTAATTAACAATACATTAATTATCAGTAACAATAAATAAAAAATATTAATTAATTATAATGAAATTAACAATTAATGTATCAATTAATCGATTAATACAAATTAATGAACAATTAATTAACAAATTAACAATACATTAAAAATATAATTAATATGATCAATTAATCAATTAATACAAATTAATGACCAATTAATAATTGAACAATAAATTAATAATCAATAATAAATAAAAACATATTAATTAATTAATTATAATTAAATTACTTCCCACCCTATTACCCAATAAACCCACAACCCGTTCTGATACTAAAACGCAAAATTTACTTTAAAAAAATTACTAATTTCTAAACATTTAATACATATATTAAAAATAATAAAAATACATTACCATTTTACCATTTTTTTAAACATACATATAAAATACATACTAAAATACATAACACTAATATAAATATCGATATTATTAACAACGATATTTTTGCTGACGATTTTACTTACTGCGATATTACTTACTTCAATATAAAAAACAAAGATATTACTTACCTCAAGGTCGATATTCTGCTCACCGATATTCTTGACATCAATATTCTGTCCCTACGATATTAAAAACTCCATATTAGTGGAGGTCGATATAAAAAAATCGATATTTTGACTGCGCAACGTGGGAGGCAACGCCTTAAGAAAATAAGATGAAACACAACTACTTGAACCCCTCCAAGCCTCCCCACCAGTCAAATTGAGTAGAACTTGCCATAAATACAGAACTACACTTTACGTAGCTAACCCCCCTCCAGCACCTTTGCACTCCAGAGCCCAAGCTCAAACCTGGGGGAAGAATTTTAAGAGTGCTAAAGTATTTGGAGCATGCCAGCTCTTTACACTCGCCTTCAAAGAAAGCTAAGAGCAATGCCCTGCCCTTACCAAAGGCCTTTCCTTCTAAATGAATTGAATACATAACCCTTTCCCTGGCTGAAGTATACGGCAGCTACCGGGACCACTTGTGTATATGTGGTTCATTCTTGGTTCCTCATTTTGCTAAAGCTGTTTGGATCACTGCGAGTTCTATTATGTCGAAAATTGTCGATTGATTTTTTGCTTGAAAACTTAAAGGTTTAAAGGAGCCACCCCGGTAAAGTAGTTACCTGGTTGGCAGGAATCTCTATACATAGGGCGTCTGAAACAGCACGTAGGACCGGATGCCAGAAGGGTCTATAGGTCTGATGTATGAATGCATTTCCCCATAGACAAAGAATGGGTAAAACCCTTTGATGCATCTGGCCCTAAGCTTTTAACTACCCCAGACGCTATGTGTAGTTGTTTCCCTAGCTGCACAGTCCCTTTAGTAGCCTTCAGTTTAGCTGTATCTATAGCTTACATTCTGGTAGGGGTGATGTGCAATCTGAAAATCAATTAGGCACTAGCCTCCAGCCCCTGAGCACGTGTGATTCCCCTTCCTTGCTTGTCTCATAATTGTATTCCATTGTTTTTTTCGAGAATGTCTTGTCTAACTTTTCCTTCTTTTCCCATTTAATTTGACACCTGGGTTTACTGTCTACTAGAGTGTCTAAAACCTTCGTGTACATCTTGGGGATTATGTGTTTATCATACGAGACCTCCTGAAGCTATTTTTTAAATGGGGTTAGTGAGCATGTCGCTTATTTTCTGATCGGTGACGAGGAAGCCCAGTGAACTATCTGTAGGTGTCTGTAGTATTTGGATGCTGACAGACCACAGTGGTCTTTCCCTTCCCCACAAGATCTAAGCCACCTTTTGCAAACAGGTGGCAAAGCTTGTTAAACTGTTCCATTTTCCAGGCCTTAAACGCCTCTGTCTAGCCCTAGAGGAAACACCTGGTTCTCTAGAAGCCTATTGAAAGGGACCGGCAGGGAAGTGAGCCTCAATCTCACATACGACTGATCCCAAACCTTCAATGTTGTGAGAGTTACTGGAGATATAGTCATATGGGCTGGTGGAGCCATACTACCTCCCACAGTGACCTTGTAGCTAGTGTATGTCTGATAAAACACCATTGTTTGGCTGCTTTCACTTTAGCCCATTCAGTGGGTTATCCTAGTGTGTCACTTGGGAGTAAATGTCGTATTAGGGATGCGCAGACCAACCTGTCCATTGGATCCGTATGTGAAATGAAGATGGACCTGCGTCTTCTTACCTCCCCTATGCAGTATTTGCAGATCTGTTGAAGTTGTATCAGGTATTGAGATGGGATAGAAATGGAAAGTGTTTGAAAGAGGAAAATAATTTCAAGAAGAATAGTCATTGTTACAAGAGACAGCTGTGCTGATCCGTGACAGTGCGAAATAATGCCAGCGTTGTGTCTCCCGTCTAATCTTGGCTATTAGCGGAGGGATGTTAGCCTTGTAGGTGCCGGCTTTTCTTGTCACAGATGGACCCCGAGGTGCTTGAGATTTCCCTGGCTTTGTTTAAATGGGAAGAACAATTGCAGCCACTCTTTCAACTTCAATGGGGCATTATAGGTAGAGTTTCGTATTTACCCAGATTAATTCTGAAACCTGCTGCCTTTCCAAATTTGATCAACAAGTTAAGGAGTGAAGGGAAAGATTCAAATAGATTTATAACATGATGTAATCGACAAACAATTACTCCTTGAATTTAAATTCCTTCTCTCCAAATTTCACTCCCTGGATTTGGTAATCTTGTTGAATATTTGGACCAGGGGTCTCAGGTTATTTCAAACAGCAAGAGGGAAATAGGACACACCACCCAGTTTCCTCACTGTATCACTATTGCGGCAGGATGATCCAGCATTCTGGGTCTGACTAGCCAGCTGTACGAAATGCAACTTTTCTGCAAGGTCACGAAAGATTTTTCACCTATTGCTGGACTCTATATTTTTGTTGGCTTTAGAATGTGTTCAGAAGTCCTGTTCATATGGTGTAGAAGGAGAACCCAGGGCCTGGATGTTAAATGCCACTAGTGGATTGCAGCACCTGTTTTACCATCCACTATGGTGGCAGGGCAAACATAACACCAGGCCAACCCTCTGTTTCATGAGTGCTGCAGTGTACACACTGCAGTACAACCTTACGAAATAACACTTTGTGACTGGAAAAAAACATTCCATTGAAATAGTAATGTCACCCTTATGTAGGCCTTGCAGCCCGCAAGGTAGGGTGCATGGTATTTAAAAGTCGGCATGTAGAAAATAAATGTTACCATGTCCCTACAATGACAAGGCCCAAAAAGCTATTTTCAGTGTAGCAGGCCTTGCTGCTCTATGTAGAAAACCAGAGAACAGATTATAATACTAATACTGTATCTAGGGAATAGGACCACCTTGAAAAATAATTAAACTATTTTTAATAATTATTACAAATCCAGTTCAGTCGTGAAGTCAGATGTTTTATAAATGTTAAGGAAATAAACGTTAAAGAAAAGTAACTTTTAGGAAGGTACTTTTCCTGCCTGAACTGTCAAAAGGCTAATTAGAATAACCCTCTTCCTGCTCTCATTCTGTGCTCAGCCTTGAATAAGTGAGAAAAAGGATAGTTATGCCTCCCAGGAGGAAACAATATGCTGACTTGAAAGGATAGAAAGTCTTCTCTGAACTCCACAGAATATTCAGAGTACGGACTGCAGCCATCTTGTCACACCACACTGTTTAACACTGCTTAACAAGTCTGTTGAACCACATGTAACACTTGAGGTACACTTGAAAAGAAGAGAACAGGATGCCACACAATTCTTGGTGATTCCTGCATGATTTTTGAAGGGCCCTGCTTTTGTGCGACAAGACATCTGTCTCTGGGTTTGTTGTGTGTATGCCTGCTTCAAACTGGACTTTAGTGTTCAGTGTTGGAGGACAATAGGATTAGCAAAGTAGAGTCCCCACAAACACCCTGAGCCATTAGAGCCCAAGCTTAGCGTGGCTGAGGGACTTCACCATCTTCTAAATTCCCTAACACGTCCTTTTGGGCCTGTTTGCTTGTAAGGCAAACAGGAACTGCTGAAAATGTGGGTAGGGTTGGCCATGGGACCTTTTACCCCATTGGGTAGGGAGTGTACAGGAGTCACATTCACCCACTATTTGGTGCCAGGCATGAATGTAACGCCCACAAGTACCCTCTTCAGAGCACTTTCTTGATCTACGGAATATCAGAAGAGGACTGGATCTTCTGTATTTGACCTGAGAGGAACCTTGAAGGTCTAGACCTGCTTTGTCTGGTATGCCGGACAAAGAAGGGGACTCTAAGAGTCAATTGGTCGACCTCCTGAATTGCTAGAGAGAGACTACAAGCTGCAAGAGGCCTTTTCCTGTAAGTATCCAGCTGACCAATGGTAACTGGACCTGGACTGGACCATGCTGTTGGCCTCTGCCTGACCCACTGTCAGTCTGTAAGTGCCTCCCCATAGGACATGCAGGCCTTACAAGTGCACTTCTATGGTTGATGGAGCCTTACAAGACTAAGGGCCTGATTTGATTTTGGTGGACCAAGTTACTCCAAAACAAACATGACGCCTATCCCATCTGCCATATTACAAGTATATTTATCTTATGGCACTTGTAATACAGCAGACGGGGTTTTTGTCATGTTTGAGAGGGAGTGACTCATACTCCAAACTTTAAATCAGGCCCAAAGTCAGAAGGTAAAATCTTTGATCACAACAGAATTGGTTAGTGTATTCTACCCGCCTTCTCTCAACGCCGGCCTCAAATCGCACCTAGGTCTCGGTTTACCACAACCATTGATTATCATTGCCAATTTGTGATTTTTTGTGCTATTTTTCTCGTAAACTTTCAAAATTCATATCTCAGGTTTCCTTGATTGCATTTTTGTCTTGTAAGTGTCATGTTGTATATACATTTTTTTCTACCTTTCTACTTCAGGATTTATATTGTATGGAATTTTGATTTTATTACTGTTTTGGTACTGCATAAATACAGTGTCCTAAGTTAAGCATGCTCTGTGCCATAGCTATCAGGAGGTTGAGCTTTAGTTAATTTAATGACTTTAAGGGTTCACCCTGACAAGAGTTGTAAATATTCCTTGAGCCATCCATCCCAAATAATTATCCACACTTTTTTGCACCTGCACCGGCCAACAACATGGCAGTAAATCTCACCCCAAATCCTGACAGAGCAGAGCGTCCCATAGGAAGCCCCATCTAACTCTGTTGAAAGTTTTCCCTGCATCGAAAGACACAAAGAATGAGACCTTTTTCTTCTTGTGAATAGTATCTAGCAAGTCCTTGGGAATCTTTCCCTATCTTCAAAATTAGGGAAATCCCACCTCTGCCATACATCAAGCCACTCTACCATTGCCAGTAGTGTTATTAGGACTTTTGTTAGAATAGAAATCAGGGCAGGCCAGCATTCAGAATAAAATCCAAGGGGAATCCCATCAAGGACTGGGGCTAATGTAGGTCTTAAGTACTTAATATCCTTAATGACTATTTCAGAGGTTATGTGTTGCTCTAACAGTTCTTCTTCCTGAAGCTGTTTCTGGTTTTTATCTTTAATATATTTTTTATTTCATCACAAAGAAAAATACAGCTAAGATATAAATTCTCCATACTTATAATACAGTGGATAAGTGTCTATATATAGCATATAAAAACCATTATCAACTAAGACCATATACTGAAATAAAACCCATAGCAGCAAGAAGTCTATATACAGGCAATAAGATATTTTTAAAAGATTTAGGACATTTGCGGTTGGCTTTTATGATAAACAGAGCTAAAAACGGTGAAGGGATAAAGGGCAGACATAGGAGCAGCGTTTCATAACAGTTATAACCATACATTTCATTCTGACCGGATAAATGGAGTAATCCAATTTGTAAACAGGCCCCAGATCTTTTTCCTTTTTATCCTGCCCTTTTTCCCTCTTCGTTCATAAAGTGCTTTTTCTAAGTTATAAATATGTAAGAAGCGGCTTTTCCACTGTTGAAAAGTCGGAGGTGCGGATCCAACCAGGCAGAGGCAACTCAGAGTCTTAGAACTGCCATTGCGATAAAGATCAACTAACTCTTCTTCCTTCTTCCCTGTTGATTTGCTCACCCTCAATAACATAAGATGTGGTGAAAGGGGAATCTCCTCTTTTAAAACAAGCTGCAGAAAACCAGAAATTTCTTGGCCAAGTGGCTCAATGCGGGGACATGTGGAGAAGATGTGTGTTATATCCGCAGCTTGTGCCTTGTACCTAAAGCAATGGGTTCCTTCGACACCTCCCCATTTCGCGATTTTAGCAGGCGTAATATACAAGTCAAACAGGGTCTTAACATGTTGTGATTTCAGATTGGCTGCACACAGCACAGAGTTCCCCAATTCAATTGACTCTAAGAAACGGGAGTCCAAAACCCCCAATTTATCCTGCCATCTTTGCCTGTGTTTATCTAAATCGTCTGACAGCCCCTCCAGCAAACAGCTATAGAGTTGTGAAATAGAGGAGCCCGAACTACGAGTCAGCAGTGTGACTAATGCAACTTTACCGAAACCTGCAGTGCCACCCACTTTTTTTTAGAAGGAAGTCCCTTAACTGTAAATATTTTAAAAAGTCAAGTGGGCCTATACTGAATCGTTTGCTCTGTGGGCGTGGGTACGGGCAGTGCCCAGACATATGAGGGGTGGGTGCCTATCACTCCCAGCAGTGCCCAGACATATGAGGGGTGGGTGCAGAGGACACCTAGCAGTGCTCAGACATATGAGGGGGGGGGGTGCCTATCACTCCCAGCAGTGCCAAGACATATGAGGGGTGGGTGCAGAGGACTCCCAGCAGTGCCCAGACATATGAGGGGTGGGTGCAGAGGACTACCAGCAGTGGCCAGACATATGAGGGGTGGGTGCCTATCACTCCCAGCAGTGCCCAGACATATGAGGGGTGGGTGCAGAGGACTCCCAGCAGTGCCCAGACATATGAGGGGTGGGTACCTATCACTCCCAGCAGTGCCCAGACATATGAGGGGTGGGTGCAGAGGACTCACAGCAGTGCCCAGACATATGAGGGATGGGTGCCTATCACTCCCAGCAGTGCCCAGACATATGAGGGGTGGGTGCAGAGGACTCCCAGCAGTGCCCAGACATATGAGGGGTGGGTGCCTATCACTCCCAGCAGTGCCCAGACATATGAGGGGTGGGTGCCTATCACTCCCAGCAGTGCCCAGACATATGAGGGGTGGGTGCAGAGGACTACTAGCAGTGCCCAGACATATGAGGGGTGGGTGCCTATCACTCCCAGCAGTGGACAGACACATGAGGGGTGGGTGCAGAGGACTACCAGCAGTGCCCAGACATATGAGGTGTGGGTGCCTATCACTCCCAGCAGTGCCCAGACATATGAGGGGTGGGTGCAGAGGACTCCCAGCAGTGGACAGAGACATGGGCGGTTGTACATCATTATCAGATGACCACAGCTCCATGGGTGAATGTACGTATCCCTAACTTAGGACAATGATGACAGCAGTGTCCCACTCCCAGGAGGAAGGATGTCTTTCCCCCACTGCATGACACACCACATGTGGGTGTGAGGACAAATAACACATGCATACCCACCCCTGGCAGATGCAGCACAATACACACACTGAGATCATGCCACAACACTGTATAGTCATGTCACTGCCTAACAAACTAAGAGAGCCAAAGAGAACACACACTGTCACACACATCCCAGGACTGATATGAATGTTCAGGTGCTGGGCTAGCCACCAAGATGTTGTCTGTCTTGGAAGGAATAGGGTGGAGTTCCCACAGATACAATGCCCACTGGGCTGGGATTACACACATGCATTGTGTGGAAAAGGGACCATTTATCCATGAAGGCATGGCAAAATACTCTATACACAAGTACAGTGAGTACCAAGGATGGCACAGACGATGCAGCCGGAGACATTGCTGAGCAGGCATGGCCAGAGTTGAAGGGATCCATCACCAACAAAGGACATGTAGACACAGGGCAACACAACAATTGTGCAACTCTCTGCAGGGGAGATGTCAGGTGCCACAGAGGAAGGAACACCCCTTGGGACAATGTCTCCAAACACAAAGAGCATACACGACAAAGAATCTTTGCAGAGACCTTGTGATGGCACGCAGATACCAGGTTCCACCCCATGAGCAGCAGACAACAACATTTCCCTGAAACATAACACATGCCCACAACCCCAACTCCTGTAGCATCAGCATCAACATCAATACCTGAAATGCAAGACTTTTCAAACGAAAAAGAAAATGCTTTATTCAGCATGAAAATAATAATGTGTAAACGAGACTATTCATAAAGGCCAATGGCCAGTCCATATCATCAGTCCTTGGGGGGGGACACATGGCCATGCGTCTCCCCTAGCTTGCCTGCACATCACAAGACTGTGTCGTCGACTGGAGGGGGCATCATGTGGGGAAGGACCAGGCACCGCAGGGACAGGAGGGGGAAGGGTAGGTGTGGTGGGTGCAGGGACGGACGACTCCACCACAGGGGGTGGGGCAGCGCCAAAGGTGGAGGCGAGCTCGGCGCTGCACACTTCTGCTTGTTCTTCAAGCGTCTCCACTGCACCCGGAGAAACAACAGGCCCCAAGGAGGGGGGGGGGGTCGGAGGGATGGGTTGCAGCGCTACTGGGGGAGGTGGTGGACGGGCTGGGGGACTTAACTCCCCTACCCGTGGAGTGCCTTGACCGTTTGCATCCAGGTGAACTAGTGAGGCTGAGGCCGAGCCCAGCAAAGTAGGCCTCCTTCTCCGAATCTGGGGCAGAGGAGCCAAGGGGAGTGACATCGGAGGGACTGGGGAGTGAGTCATGTGGACGAGTCTGTGGCTGCGTGCCTGCCTGTGTGCCCCAGACCCAGTGGGTGTGCCTGCTACCCCCTGAGTGTGCGTGTCAGGAGGTGTGTGCTTGCTCTTACGTGGTGGTGTGCTGCTTCTGTCTGGTGGGGTGCCTGTGTGTGGATGTCTTGGTGTGCTTGGGACAGGCATGGGTGTTGGACTTATGGATGGGCCAGGGGTGGAGGGGGGAGGGGGCAGCGTTGCAGGTGACTCGCTACTGCCGTCAGTGACGAGTCCAGGGACCTCAGCAACATCCGTTGGTCAGACATCGCTGATGACATGCCCTCCATGTACGACGCCATCTGGGTCAGCAGTCTGGTGTGGCCATGGAGGACAGTCAGGATCGATGTCTGCCCAACTTGCAACTGCCGCTGAATGTCCACAGACTCGGCAGTGAGGGCAGCAGGGGGGACAGGGGCAGGGGGTGCGGTGCCTGGCACGAAGGAGACACGGTGTGGCCTAGCACGGTCAGAAGGGACCCGAGCAAGTGGGAGGGCGGTGATGGGAATGGAGTGGGCGGCGACAGATGTACTGCTGCTTTCAGCTGTAGGAGCAGCCTCCGCCCCCTCTGGGAGCTCAGCCTCGGACCCGTCTGCCTCGTAGTCTGTGTTGGTACTGGGCAGGTCCTCCGCCTCACTCCCCTCGCCCTCCGTGCCACTAGATTCCACCGACTCCACAGCAGTGGTGGCACCACTGCTCGATCCCTCCTCCACGTCCGTGCCGGTGTCTCCCTCTGTGTCCTCCGATGATGCTGTGGGCAAGGTGAAGAGACAGGAAAAAATCAGTCACCTGTATACATCTGACATACGAGTCCAAACAAAATAGGCAACAGTGCATATCAGGAAAGGCATCATGAGTAACCTCTAGGATACTCCCCACATATGTAAGCCCTGCACTCCCCAGTTGGTTGACGCACCATGCCACTTGCAAACAATGAAAATTAGGACACAACAGCTAAAAACTTGAAATCCCAAGATCATGAGAAGCTAGTGTCTGGGATCAGTTGAGCACAGCAAGACTATGAAGGCATGCCACCTCTTGTTCACTGGGAAACAAACAGTATTGTCGCACCCAAGGCCAAATACCACATGCCAATGCAGAAGGTGTCCCCACACTCAGAGACCTGTGAGTACTTTTGACACCCCAAAGAAATACATTGTGACTCCTGGAGAATCACAACCCTTTACAAAATGGACATGTCAAGCATGTGTGAATGTGGCACTCTGTGAACACAACACACATGTGTCTGTATAGCAGAAGTCACACAAGGAGGTGCACACCAAACTACATGTACACAGTCATTGTCTGAGCTGCCAGACTCATTCAAATCAGCCACTGTTAGGCAGAAATGGCGTAGCAGTAAGTACATATACATGGCACCAGGGTGGTCTGGATGACTCGACACTCGTAAGTTGGTATCAGCAACAACCAAGGACTAACCCAAATGCAAGCACACTGTGGGAACATGTATATGTATGAACTCCAAACAAGTGTTGTTCAAACTGTGCCTTACTTTAAAATGTGCCTGCGTGTCCTTGGAAAGTGTTAAGGTGGTGTCTTGTGCACTTCCTTGGGAGACATCTGTCATGCAGGCACATCATTGTCCTTCACAACCAAACAACAAGGTCAAGCATATGAAACATTGAGACATGTTGACAGGTGTAGTGAGTGCCAATGGACATTTTCAACTTAAATAATGTCATTTGTCACATGTCTATCCATCACCTGATCACACAGTTGGCTACACATATCACCTACTGACTGTCATCTGGAGTGGCACACATGTCCACACCCAGGACAATGCATGAGCTAATGTGCCTGCAATTGTTTAGCAAAAAAACCTAGCTGTACTGTGGGTTCCCCCTCATGGCAAGGCAGAATGTACCCACAGATGTCAGCACACAGTCACAACTGTGTAGCATCTGAACCACACACAGGTGCCAAAAATGTCCAAGCAGGATACATGATTGTCAAGAACTGACACAGGCAATGAAGCACCAACAGCAAGCACTGGCCAACATCACGGGGGCACTGCACGATGACTTTCTGTACTGCGAATCATCACACACAAGTCAGAACTGGCAATGAAACATCAGGGCTGAACATGTACGCCCCTCCCGCACACACCCACCCAGACCTGAGTCAATGTGACTGATACCAATCAAGAAGTGAAAGCTCTTATTCAGGGTTACAATAACTGTGCTTGAAAACTAGCTTCATTAACACGACATCACCTTGTAGGGCTGGCAAAACATATTGGTCACAAACAAACATCAACAGATTGTTGTGAATAGCCACACAGGCACTGCCCAGTGTGAGTATGCACAAGCAAACGGCTGTATGCCTGTCCAGTGGGCAAATGTATCACACATGTGAAAACTACTACCTAGGCCAGGGAACAATGCCACAGAGGCAGAGCCATCATGAACCCACAGTGAATGTGCACAGTGTTGGATGACACATATGAGTAGGAGGGCAGGCTGTGTCAGGGGACTGTAGTGTGCACACTGCTCCATGGTCCTGGAATGAGCTGACTGTTACAGGAGCAACCGTCCCGGCACTATGCATATATCCCACTCATGCACATCATGTCTGAGGCCACAACATTGGTAATGCATGCAGCAAGTCTGTTCATTTGAAACCTCACACTCCTATGTTGGGACTCAGCATCATTGGCCACAAATATGCACCCCCAAATGACTGCACAGGACAGGGCACAGGCAGACCACCCCCACACATGATGCTGAAAGCAGTGTGCACCTTGATAAACTGGCAGCCTAGATGACCATGTGCAATAGTGATAACACTGACCAGGTAACACATGTCAAGGAGGGGAAGGGAGGAAGAACAGCACTGGTTGACTGTGGGGGAACAGGATATGCACTGCACATATATACCCTGGCAGTGTCTCCAGGCGACTGAGCAGCAACAAAAGCTGGCGACACACAACAAACACATATGTACCTACCCCTTTCCTGCTGCTGTAACTCCTGTATCTGCCTATCCAGGTCAGGGAAGACCACCGCCAGGACACGCCGCATCTGGTGGGTCAGGCGCCGGCGCCCGCCATGCTTGCGAGGAGCCTCCTCCTTCAGCATGACCCGGGCGATCCTCCGGGTCCAGCACCGGATGTCCTGCCATCTCTTCCTCACTTGTGGCAGGCGCCGACTGCGACCCTCCGCCGATTGCACGGCCTTGACGGCATCCTTCCTGATCTTCCCCTTGTGGTAAGGGGATACCTGTGTGGATGACAAAGTGGGACAACATCACTACACCTGCACCATGTCACAGAGACACACATTTGAACATCTTAGATTTGTAGAACAGGGCATAGTATGCTGGCAAGTAATAGCACCTTAGTCATAGGGACTTTTTCCACTGGGGACTCACCAATGCACTACATGGCATAGTAAGTACACAGGTGGCATGAGGGGTGCGAACCAATCCCTGATCATGGCACACACTGTGCATCCCAAGCAACACAAGGCTGATGGACAGCCCCGCAAAGCAGTCACATGCCCCAGGCCACTGACGAAACCTCAGCAGAGTACACAGACACACATCAATCACCTGCCATTGGCAACAGCAGATGCAAACCTCACTCTGCACATGTGCCACTTGCCAGGGGGGGTCACAGGTGTGGGGCTAGCTCAGCAAGTCAGACACACAGCACGGCTTACTTCACACATCAGATGGATTGAGCAGTTGCCTCCTCCATGCAGCTGTGGTGCAACACTCCACATAGACACTCATCCACATGACAAGAAACATTCACACACATCAATGTCCAGGGGGCGTACACATCATTTGGACACTCTCACCACAGCTCCACTCAACTCTCACACACATCTGTGGGTGCAGTCACCTGTCACACCAGGGTGACCACTGAATCACCGCAGGACAATAGAACAAGAATGCCCAAGAGGATTTGACTGGCGGAATGTGCCATGCACTATGCAGTGAATGTCACAGTAAGCACAATGCAAGTGAGGAGTGCACACATGAACTACATCAAGCCCTGCATGAGTGACATGAGCCATCCCCCCCTCCCCCCCTGGGACCCACTCCATCCAACATTGCATGTCTGTCACACCTGGCCACAATGCCAGAAGTGACAGACACAATAAAGGTGCACAGGCAAAGGTACTGTAGTCAGCACTCACCTGCTCCCCTGGTCGACCATACAGCATGGGGTACTGTGGGAGGATCACATCCAGCAGGGCCTCGTTCTCCTCCTGGGTGAAAGGATGGGCCCTCTCCACAGTCCTTGACATGGTGCCAGAGGGAGACAATACAGCAGCAGTGGTATCGACTGACATGTTGTGCAGGTAAGTGCCCTCTCATGGGTTCTGCCTGCCTTATATCTGCCTTGCTGGCCTATTTCATTTACAGGAGTACAGAGTGATTGGGCAGACTCATTTGCATCCTACGTTTCCTCCAATCCCTTTAAACATACACCAGTGACAGCCTTTGCATCTTTCGAATTTGCAGCATCATGTCAAGTCAACAACCACTTTGCAACAATGTTTAATGTGGCCAACTGATTTTTCCAGATCACATGATGTAAAATTTTGAACTTGAAACTTGAAACTCGGTATCCATGACAACCAGCATGCATTTAGGCCCTAATACTTGTCCCTCATGTGTCCCCATTGTAATTCTTAAATCCCCACACAGGTACGGCGCTTTTCACACGTACCCCTAGGGCACCATCACTACAGTGATACGGGCCGTACACGCGTGAGTACGTGCCGTATCACTAGGCCCTACGGTACCCCCAACTATAGTGATAGGCACGTACTCACGCGTGTACAGCCCGTACACGCGTGAGTATATGCCGATCACTATAGTTGGGGGTACCGTAGGGCCTAGTGATAGGCACGTACTCACGCGTGTAAGGCCCGTACATGCGTGAGTACGTGCCTATCACTATAGTTGGGGGTACCGTAGGGCCTAGTGATACGGCACGTACTCATGCGTGTACGGCCCGTACACGCGCGAGTACGTGCCGATCACTATAGTTGGGGGTACCGTAGGACCTAGTGATACGGCACGTACTCACGCGTGTACAGCCCGTACACGCGTGAGTACGTGCCGATCACTATAGTTGGGGGTACCGTAGGGCCTAGTGATACGGCACGTACTCACGCGTGTACGGGCCGTACACGCGTGAGTATGTGCCTATCACTATAGTTGGGGTACCGTAGGGCCTAGTGATACGGCACATACTCACGCGTGTACAGCCCGTACACGCGTGAGTACGTGCCTATCATTATAGTTGGGGGTACCGTAGGGCCTAGTGAAACGGCACGTACTCACGTGTGTACGGGCCGTACACGCGTGAGTACGGGCCCTACACACGCCCTCAGAGCGCGTGTACTGTGTTTCACTGCTTACACTGGTGATAGGAGGCGCACACGAAAGGAATGGAGGTGTCAGACTCGCACAAGGCTGTACATCAAGTCATTTTCAGTGCAGTCCTTCATGTGCAGGGCCTAGGTGTGTCAGGCAGTGAAGTGGCACATGTCTCCTCATGTTGTGGCACAATAGATGTGTGATGAGCTGTTTACACATGTCATGTGTGATGGGGCACTACGTGGCACCCTTCACACTTTGCACATGTGTGCATGTGCGACACACGTGTCAAGCACTGCATCACTGGTATGGCACAGTCAGCAACACCCGCAACTGTCCCCTGATGCCAGGTACACGGATATTTACACCTCACATGTGACTCCCAGTGTGCCACGATGTGACTATGTTATGTGTCTGTCATGTGTTCCCATGAGCTTTACGTTGGTGTCCCGTCAACTCCATCTGCTGTTGCAGCATCCAACATGTGTCTGTGTGCATATGTGCATGACACACATATACGCACACCATGCCACATGTGACTCACACGTTACATGTGTCATGATGGTTCGAAGATGACTTCCTGACATGAGGCAATATCTGCGTTGTCTCAATGTCTGTGACATCAGTTTTTGACATGGACCCCTTAATGGAAATGTGTGTCATCTGTCCATTTCCAGATAACATGTGACCTGTGCGTCTAGACTCCCGCCAGCTGTCTGTATGAGATGACATCCTTCAAATGCTGATATGTGGATGTCTGGCACTCATGTAATGTGTCTGGCTTGTCACTTACACTGGCCAACAGCTATTTCATGGCATGTCACGTCAACATTGCCATGCAACTATTGTGGCTGGCTCTTTGTAGGAGTATCGCCTGGCTGGCCCACGTGTCCTGGATGTATTGCACAGCACAGACTCTGTATTAAGCAGATGTGTATTAGCTGTGGAACATGTGCTCACCTCAGTGACATTGGTGTGGTAATGTACTCACTCTTCGTTATTCCTTCCAAATCTCTGCAGGGCACCGCCTCTCCCCAGACGAATGCCAGACCTGGATGCCATGCGTGAACATGACTGCATACGCAGATACCGCTTCTCGCAAAAGTTGATATAGGACTTGACCCGCCGGCCATTGATGGGACACATGTGGCTTTGGTACCACCACAGGCACAGGAGGTAGCCTATAGAAGCAGAAAACATTACCACTCCATTAATGCCCTTGTGGTGTGTCTTGCTAACATGCTGATTTCCCATGTCTGTGCACGTTTTCCAGGGTCCGCACACGATGCATACATCATGAGGCGTAGCAGGGTGCCAGAAATGATGCTGCACGCGGAACGAGCATGTCTTGTTGGTGGGTATACTCTTGTTAGTCCTGTGTTCAGCGCTATCTTTGTATCTTACGGCATCTCCTGACCCACTTCTTCACATGATGTTTCCATGTAGGGGACTCTGGCTATCCCAACATGCCATGGCTGATGACGCCTCTCCGCAACCCCAGAACAGCTGCAGAACACCGGTACAACGACACCCATGGGCAGACGAGGCGCGTGATTGAGAGGACATTTGGACTCCTGAAGAGCAGATTCCGGTGCCTCCACAAGACGGGCGGCGCCCTCCCATATGCCCCCGGTGAAGGTCTGCAAAATCTTCATTGTGTGCTGCATGCTGCACAACATGGCAGTGGAGAAGGCCGTGCCACTCATCCTTGATCCGGATGAGCAGGATCATCCACCCGTGGAGGATGACGGGCTCGGGCACGGGGCAAGTGAGGATGAGGATGAGGACATCCGGAGTCAGCTTATCCGCAACTTCTTCTCATGATGGTGAGTCCCTGTGTCTGAGTGTGCACGCTTTGAGCCTTGTGTGGCATGTGTTGCAATGTGTGTGTCGAGCTGACTGTGTGCTAAGTGACTTGGAGGTGTGTTCTGATGTGTCATTCAAGTGATGATGTCATTCCACACATACACTAAATTTGTTAAGGACATGGTGACAACATCATTCCTGTAGAGTACATGTACATGTGTCTGTCCTCCCCAGGTTCTTGCGGCTGTCGTCTGCTCATGTCATCATTGCCCTCCTGCTATTCCTCATGAGTATTGCAACGTGTGCTGGATCAGAGTTACATGCACAGACATGGTGAAAAGTCATTTGGGGTAAGGAGTGCAGCAAGGCATTTTGTGGGTGGTACGTGTTTGTGATATGTGGGGACTGCTCCTGTGCATGTTGTGTTACCATGCATACATGTCGACTCACCATGGGCCACATGACGTGTTGTATGGCTCCCATGAATTGATGGTCACCCTTCCTGACAGTCATCTGTAATGGTGTGTGGATTCTGATGAAGGCATCAATGTGTGTATAACGTCCCTCAGGAACACACGGGATGATAATGGTGGACATAGTGTGGGACATCCCCATATGAGTCTCAATGGGGAATTGTAGACTCTCCGTGTGCAGCAAGGGGTGTTAGGCTCAACCCCTTCACTTGTGTGTCAGCTCAGTAGGATTTACACATCTGTGTGTTGAAGGGGGTGTCCAGTGTAGGTCACACATGGTCAGCCAAATGACCTGTGAGTCTATTCCAATTGATGCATTTCCCTTAGTGTGAGGCTGAGTAATAAAGGTATTTGTCACACTCCAAGGTGCCTCATCTCTGTCAATGCAGGTCTCTTGCCACTTTGCATGCGGCATATCTGGCATAGTTGTGGAAGATTATGCATAGGAGTCCATGTGAAGTTTAGCAACATGCATGCAGTTGCTCATGGGTTAGGCTCCCTATTGGCCATGAAGTACATGGTTGTGTATGTTTTTTGGCATGTTGGTCCACACAATGGGCCATCAACAGCTGCTGAGGGTGTGTCTCCTGTGCGCAGGTCGGCCTTCAGTTTCCTGATCCGGTGTCATGCTTCTTTGGTGATTGTGCATGCATTGTCTCTGAGTGTGCCATGTGACACTCCTTACTTTACACACACGCCTGTTGCAGTTGTCCTTCTGACATCCTAGTCTATGTGTGCAAATTCTGTCATTTTGCAAGGAGATGCCGCCTGCTGCTGCGGCCCCTGCAGCAAGGGCCAACAGAGTATCCAGATTTGGCAACACACACGCCTCCAGGATGCTCCTCACTTCCTCCCTCCACCCATTCATTTTGCTGTCCTCAGCTTGTCTATGCCACTGTGGCCGCCACGCGGTGCCAAAGGCTGGACCATCAGCACATGCAAGGTGCACATTGCACCACCATCCTGTCCTTGCATAACCCACATCATACTACAGTCTGGTGTATCAGCCACACTCCGAGCTATGTCCATCCGCACATCTAACGCCTGCTGTCAGACATACCCTGGGCATACACACGACACCTTTGCATGCTGAGTATGCAACTCCAACTGCCTACACTGCGCTGCCCCGCCTTCCAGGCCCTGTCACACCAACCAGGTCACGTCCCTAATACTCCCCACTGGCTCTGTAGCCCAGCAAGGGCATGGGAGTGGGACTCAAGGCTTCAGCATGTAGTATGGTGTCATCGTCTGGGACATGGCACAGGTATCATCTCTCAGCATGTCAATCTACAGAGTGTCCAGGACCCCCCTCTCCACCATCACATGCGCACAGCACCTCATCATCAGCTCGTATGCCATTGACAGCCAGGTGCTCCTCACCCTCAACAAAGACACAGACATTGGCAGTTCCATCATTCAAGTATGCATGAGATCTATTGATGAATGGCTGCACACGAGCCACCTGAGGCTGGACTTGTACAGGACTGAGGTGAACATCTGAGGATTGTCCCCTTCCAGCTGGGTCAAGTGCCTGTGTCCCACCCGCAAGAGCCCTGCACAAGCACCCAGTGGCCACACATACAATATGGTGTGCATCATGTTTGGTTCGCTCACATATGCCATGCTAGTCCACAGCATCTGTACCTCATGCTGCAACGCCCTCTGCATTATGCACATGATCCACAGATAGACCCACTCCAAGAAAAGACAGACCATCCCCCAGGTCCATGACAACATCCGTGTCAAATACTGCCCTGCCCTCTACAGAGCAAGTACATCCAAACTCCCAGGAAACTGGTCCACTTCCAAGGGGCATCTGCACACCTCAGATTCAACCCCCTGCGCCCCAGCCACCTCACTGTCCACCATGGATAGCTGCAATGGATCACTGTCTGCTGCAGGGTGACCTCCACACTCCCCACCCACACTCAGGAGGCAGCCCAAAACCCCGACCCCAACCAACCTTGTACGTCTGTCATCCTAGATCCCGTTGGGCCATCTCCGTGCATCCAACCTTGCCCTGGCCACCGTTCTTCACATCCACCGTACTCCAGCATACAGGACATTGTTCTCCCACCTGGCCACACATACCTGGGCCTCCCTCCCCGGGAACCTCCACATGAGCCATGACCTCTACGCCTTGATGATGATCTCCCAAATAGGTCTCTCCGCAGTTTAGCAAGCCCCCCCCTCAGCAGCCAGATGCCATCACAGGTGAGTGTTGTGCTCCATGCCTACATTGAATGATACCTTGTGACCCATGTGTGTCCTGTACCAGACTCTGATCTCAGGGTATGGATGGCTGGAGTTGGTTCAACACTCAGGCATAGTTTGACATTTCCACACACATATGTCGTTGAATAATGCAAAATGACAGGAACGTCTCATGTCCAAAGTGAAATATTTATTTGCGGTGGGGTAAGTGGTTTGGTAGATGCAATTAGGTGCTGTACCGGGGGAATAGAATCCAAAGTTCACAGGGGGAGATGGTATCCTTGGCATTGGAAGTCATCAGAGTCCAGACCACAGTGTTGGTCATCATTGGTCAGACTGTGACCAGCAAGTCCATGTGCCAGAGAATGTCATTTGGATGAGGTGCTGCTGTTGCGCCAGAGGGCCAGGTGACCTGGGAGATGGGGATGGTCCGCTGACTCTCACGGTCTTTTCCGCGGACGACCCACCTTCCTCCGGGGACCCTCAGATGCAGGCCTTGACGATGCTGGGGACGCTCCGCCAGATGAATCCTCCTCCCTCCCTGTGTCTGGTGCTGGTCTACGCCTGGTGGCACAGGGAGGGTTTGCCAGGCTTTGGACGATCTGACGGAGTGATTGGCTCACGTCCCTGTGCACCGCCAGGAGCTCAGCCAGTCTTGCCTCCATCCGTCCTTGGTGTTGTTGATGACTGGCATGATGCTCGACCTGCAGGTTCTTAATGTCATCGAGGGTCCCCTGCATCTCGGAGAGTCTTGACACGACCTGGTTGATGCCTCTGGTGTCACGCTGGTATGATTCCAGGATGTTGCGTATGTGTGACATACCGGTGTCCTGAGCTGGCTGGTCAGGTTCGCGCCTCCGCCTGCCTCCACTCCCACCACCCCTGCCCACTTGAGCCTGGCCTGCCCTTGTGGGCACATCGGGTCTACGGGACCCCTGAGGGATGACATTTGCAGGGTTGCCTGCCTCCTCCTGGGTGCCCGGAGAACCTTGTCCCTCCTGGTCAGACTGGCTCTGTTGTTCAGTGTGAGCAGGGCTCCTGGGTGTGTCCAGGGATGTGGCAGGAATGGGGGGGTGGTTGGCACAAATGTACCTGATGCAGGTGCTGCAGGGGCTTAGGCACCAGAGGGTCCAGGCTGGTCGGGGTCATCCACGGAGTGGTGAGAGTAGTCGCTGCCGGTGGAATCGTCTTCACGCGGTGCCTGGGACTGTGATTCTTCCTCCCCAGTGTTGGGGGGAGATCGACGACGTTGCCCTGTGTGTGAGAGAGAGGCAATGTTAATGGTGTTTCATGCGACAACTATGTTTCATACATATTCAAGTTGACACATTTCCTCCAGGTAGTCGGATGTGCCTAGCATTCCTCTCAATGTCCACTTGGGGATGGGTATGTTGCGGGGGACAGATTGGGATGTTCTCCTGAGTGTTTGACCTGTAGATTGTTTGCTCTGATGCTTATTTGGCTCTGGATCGGTCTTGTTGTGTCACATGTCCATTGTGGGAGTGTGTATATCCGTTGCCTGCCCCGGGTGTGTGTGCTTGTGTTAGGGGGGGGGGGACGGGGGTTGTGACCGGGCCTGCTGTTGTGTGTAGTGTGAGTTGTCATTGGGTCTCCCAGGTGATGTGTCTGTCCCCTCACGGTGCATGCTGGCATGACAGTGAATGTGAGTTCCTGTGCTAGATACCTGTGCTTGTGGAGTTGGTGTTTGAGTGTACAGTGGTCCCAGGAGGGCCTTGTGCTGCATACAGCAGGGCCAAGTGTCATCTACCTTGTCAGTACTTTGCCAGTCCCTGTGCATTGTGCATGGTTATGTACCTATGCCATATGGGCTGAGGGCATTGGTGTCTGCGTCTCATTTTCACAATGTGTTGTGTGGGGCCCACACTCCCAGCCTCCCGGACATCCAGTCTTGTATTTGTGGTTGTTGTAGGCTTGGACATGGCCTTGCCTTGATTTGTGAAGGGTGCATGGAGACGTTAGTGGCATGAGCGTGGTTTTTGAGTGTGGTTGTTTGCGGTGAGTGCTTGGGGGAAGTTAGGTGCATTTGGTGTATATGTGGTGTGGACCCCATTGCCCCCATGTTACGTAAGTTGTTTGTGTACTCACCAGGCTCTGCGACTCCTTCGACTCCGTGTACTCCCACCGGCGGTAGCAGGGCCATCACCTTCTGCTCCCAGGGATGGTAGTGTACGGGTCTGCGGGGCGGCCCACCTCCAGTGATGTTAGTCTGGGCATATTCTTCATTCATTTTCCTCTTGACCGCCCTGCGCAGATCGTACCACCTGGCTTGGCATTCATGCCTGGTCCTTCGGATGGGCGCAACAGCATTCACCTTATCGACAATCCTCTGCCACATGGCAGATTTTTCAGCTATGCTGGTCTGTCTGACCAATGTTCCAAACAGCTGTGGCTCGACTCTGATGACTTCGTTGACAAGGAGGTCCAGCTCTGCCGTTGTGGATTCTTGTCTGTGGGCATGGTGTGGGGTGTGGGTGTTGGTGTGTATGGTTGTGGATGTGACGGTGTGTGACGGCGTGTGTGTGAATGTGAAAAGGGGGATGTTTGTGGAGGAGGTTGTGTGAAGGTGTGTGAGTGAAGGTGTAGTGGAGGTATGAGTGATGTGGAGTTGTTTCTCAGTAGGGTCTGGCAGCAGTGGGTCTGTTGCAAAGGCTCATGGGTTGTGTGTGGGGGCCCTTTTTATTGGTCCATTTTTGGGTGTGGCTGTGTTTGAATTTTGGTGGGTGTGTCATAAGAGGTGGTTGTGATTTGGGGCCTCTGTTTGCCTGTTTGGATGTGCCAGGTCAGTCATTGAGATGTATTTTGTCATGTAGACGTGTTTTGTGGTGTTGTGCGAGTCGAATTGACCCTCCTTGTGCTGTTTTACAGTGTCCTGGTTCTGTAAGAGTCTCTTTCGCGTAGGTACGATCCGTACATACGCGATGCTGGGTGAGGGTGCTGGGGTACGGTGTTGGGAGTGCGGCGCGTACATGCGGTGGGGGTTCGGTGCGTACACGTGCGGCCCTGGGTTACGGCGCGTACATTCGGAGGTACGGCACGTACATGGGGGGGAAGGCGCGTACATGGGGGGGCGCGTACATGCGGTGGGGTTACGGTGCGTACACATTCGGCCCTGGGATACGGCGCGTACATGCGGAGGTACGGCACGTACATGGGGGTAAGGCGCGTACATGCGGTGGGGGTACAGTGCGTACAGGTGCGGCCCTGGGGTACGGCACGTACATGCGGAGGTACGGCGCGTACATGGGGGGGTAAGGCGCGTACATGCGGTGGGGTTACGGTGCGTACACGTGCGGCCCTGGGGTACGGCGCGTACATGCGGGGGTGATGCGCCTACAGGGGTGGGTACGGAGAGTACATGGGGGGGTACGGCGCGTACAGGTGCGCGGCTGGGGTACAGTGTGGACAGGGGGGGTAAGGCGCGTACATGGGGGGTACAGCGCGTACATGGGGGGTACGGCGCATACAGTTGCGGGGCTGGGGTACAGTGCGGACAGGGTGGTGTACGGTGCTGACATATTTGGGGGTGGGGGGGTGTACTGCTCGTACACGGGCATGAGTTTACCCGTGTACATGTGTGCTACTGCGTTGGCTCTGTACGGGCCTTTTTACGTGCGATTGTGTAATCGGACGGACGGTCGGGATCGTACTTGCGCGCTCGGACTTGTGTTTTACGATTTGCACGTAAAAATGTCCGACTCACTCTCGTACACTTTTCCCGACGATATTCGGACGTGAAAACTTTCCGACGCACTCTCGTAGACTTTTCCCGACGCTATTTGTAGTTATTTTTCACGGACGAATCGTACTTGGCCGTTTGTACGGTGCTTCTACGACTCGTACGTAAAAAAAATACGGATACGGGTCGTACGCAAATTATTTTTAACGGATCGGAATCGGCACCTAAGTGTTAACTCCAAGACAATAGGGTTGTGGTCTGACATAACTCTAGGAAAAACCTCCACTCTAGCCCTCTGCGTAAGTCCTGGGGTGGCTAAAAAATAATCAAGCCGAGCAAATTTACCATGGGGGGGACGAATAATAAGTATAACCAGGATCATCGGGTTTTAATTGAGCCCACACATCGACCAGGCTTTTATCTTTTAATAAATTGGTATAAGCCCTCATGGAGCACGGTTTGCGCCCTTTACTAGATACTCCAGTCTCGCCTGGAGTTCCTCTTGAGCCGTTAATATTTAAATCTCCACAAACCACATATGGTGCCGGCCAGGACGGCAGTTCATTAGCTAGGAAATGCAATACATCCGGATCATCTAGCACTGGAGCATATACAGAGCATAGTCTAAAAGAACCAGCACCATTCTTGCACTCCATTATAACCCATCTACCATTCCTGTCCACCATCTTATTCCCCCCCCAAAGAGACCAGGCTGCTCTTCGAAAGAATAGCAACCCTCTTAGTCTTAAAATCTTGCGACGTGCATGCTAAGACCTTCAGCCCTAAAGATTTATACAGATCACAATCTTTCCGTGCAATATGAGTTTCCTGCAGACAATACAGATCGGCCTTGAGGACTTTGAGATCTTCTTGTAGCTTTCTCCTTTTAATACTATCATTGAGCCAGCAAATATTGATGGTAGTGATTCGTAATTTAGCCATTATATCTTTTAAATAATTTCAGACTATACCACCACCTTACTTTATCTTGAATATTAAATTGCCTGTCAAATCCACTAATCCTGACATCCATCACGAATAGTCCCTGATTTTTAATATTCTCAAAAGAAACACAAAAATCCAATAAAACCACTTCAGCTGTTGTTCAAACTTCACCATTTTACCCTGAGCCCCCCCTTGCCTTGATCTACTCCCACCCCCTCCCTGAGCCTTCCCGTCCCCCACCCCCCTCCCTTTGAAAGCAGCCGGACCCATAGGGTCCGAGTGATGGAGGTAGCTAGAGCACCCCAGCCCCTCTGCACCTCTCTATTCTTCAAGAAAAAAAAAAAAAAGCCACCTATAAGGCCCATTAGAAAGAGAGAAGGCCTAATCTAGTCCTGTTCGGGCTGGACTGTTCCCATGAGGCACAGGGTCAGACTGATTTGCATATGGCCATGTCTGAACTGGGGTGGCAGAGTGGGCTAAAGAACGGTGATGGATTAAACCCAGATCAGTTGACTGGGGGTGAGTGCTTGCAATGTTCAACACTCCGTCCATCATTTCCTTTGGTTTTTGCTTTGTTCGCCATAAGTTGGCAGGGTATGCTCAGACGTGAGTCCCTTGCTCACTTTGCCACTGGATTCAAGCAAGCCTGGCTGAAGACGGCTGAAATGCCAGAAACCGGTCCTAGGAAGCTTGTTTCCGGTCCAGGGAAGACATGGCTTGGCAGTTCGGGCTGGACTGTTCCCATGAGGCACAGGGTCAGACTGATTTGCATATGGCCATGTCTGAACTGGGGTGGCAGAGTGGGCTAAAGAACGGTGATGGATTAAACCCAGATCAGTTGACTGGGGGTGAGTGCTTGCAATGTTCAACACTCCGTCCATCATTTCCTTTGGTTTTTGCTTTGTTCGCCATAAGTTGGCAGGGTATGCTCAGACGTGAGTCCCTTGCTCACTTTGCCACTGGATTCAAGCAAGCCTGGCTGAAGACGGCTGAAATGCCAGAAACCGGTCCTAGGAAGCTTGTTTCCGGTCCAGGGAAGACATGGCTTGGCAGTTCGGGCTGGACTGTTCCCATGAGGCACAGGGTCAGACTGATTTGCATATGGCCATGTCTGAACTGGGGTGGCAGAGTGGGCTAAAGAACGGTGATGGATTAAACCCAGATCAGTTGACTGGGGGTGAGTGCTTGCAATGTTCAACACTCCGTCCATCATTTCCTTTGGTTTTTGCTTTGTTCGCCATAAGTTGGCAGGGTATGCTCAGACGTGAGTCCCTTGCTCACGTTGCCACTGGATTCAAGCAAGCCTGGCTGAAGACGGCTGAAATGCCAGAAACCGGTCCTAGGAAGCTTGTTTCCGGTCCAGGGAAGACATGGCTTGGCAGTTCGGGCTGGACTGTTCCCATGAGGCACAGGGTCAGACTGATTTGCATATGGCCATGTCTGAACTGGGGTGGCAGAGTGGGCTAAAGAACGGTGATGGATTAAACCCAGATCAGTTGACTGGGGGTGAGTGCTTGCAATGTTCAACACTCCGTCCATCATTTCCTTTGGTTTTTGCTTTGTTCGCCATAAGTTGGCAGGGTATGCTCAGACGTGAGTCCCTTGCTCACTTTGCCACTGGATTCAAGCAAGCCTGGCTGAAGACGGCTGAAATGCCAGAAACCGGTCCTAGGAAGCTTGTTTCCGGTCCAGGGAAGACATGGCTTGGCAGTTCGGGCTGGACTGTTCCCATGAGGCACAGGGTCAGACTGATTTGCATATGGCCATGTCTGAACTGGGGTGGCAGAGTGGGCTAAAGAACGGTGATGGATTAAACCCAGATCAGTTGACTGGGGGTGAGTGCTTGCAATGTTCAACACTCCGTCCATCATTTCCTTTGGTTTTTGCTTTGTTCGCCATAAGTTGGCAGGGTATGCTCAGACGTGAGTCCCTTGCTCACTTTGCCACTGGATTCAAGCAAGCCTGGCTGAAGACGGCTGAAATGCCAGAAACCGGTCCTAGGAAGCTTGTTTCCGGTCCAGGGAAGACATGGCTTGGCAGTTCGGGCTGGACTGTTCCCATGAGGCACAGGGTCAGACTGATTTGCATATGGCCATGTCTGAACTGGGGTGGCAGAGTGGGCTAAAGAACGGTGATGGATTAAACCCAGATCAGTTGACTGGGGGTGAGTGCTTGCAATGTTCAACACTCCGTCCATCATTTCCTTTGGTTTTTGCTTTGTTCGCCATAAGTTGGCAGGGTATGCTCAGACGTGAGTCCCTTGCTCACTTTGCCACTGGATTCAAGCAAGCCTGGCTGAAGACGGCTGAAATGCCAGAAACCGGTCCTAAGAAGCTTGTTTCCGGTCCAGGGAAGACATGGCTTGGCAGTTCGGGCTGGACTGTTCCCATGAGGCACAGGGTCAGACTGATTTGCATATGGCCATGTCTGAACTGGGGTGGCAGAGTGGGCTAAAGAACGGTGATGGATTAAACCCAGATCAGTTGACTGGGGATGAGTGCTTGCAATGTTCAACACTCCGTCCATCATTTCCTTTGGTTTTTGCTTTGTTCGCCATAAGTTGGCAGGGTATGCTCAGACGTGAGTCCCTTGCTCACTTTGCCACTGGATTCAAGCAAGCCTGGCTGAAGACGGCTGAAATGCCAGAAACCGGTCCTAGGAAGCTTGTTTCCGGTCCAGGGAAGACATGGCTTGGCAGTTCGGGCTGGACTGTTCCCATGAGGCACAGGGTCAGACTGATTTGCATATGGCCATGTCTGAACTGGGGTGGCAGAGTGGGCTAAAGAACGGTGATGGATTAAACCCAGATCAGTTGACTGGGGGTGAGTGCTTGCAATGTTCAACACTCCGTCCATCATTTCCTTTGGTTTTTGCTTTGTTCGCCATAAGTTGGCAGGGTATGCTCAGACGTGAGTCCCTTGCTCACTTTGCCACTGGATTCAAGCAAGCCTGGCTGAAGACGGCTGAAATGCCAGAAACCGGTCCTAGGAAGCTTGTTTCCGGTCCAGGGAAGACATGGCTTGGCAGTTCGGGCTGGACTGTTCCCATGAGGCACAGGGTCAGACTGATTTGCATATGGCCATGTCTGAACTGGGGTGGCAGAGTGGGCTAAAGAACAGTGATGGATTAAACCCAGATCAGTTGACTGGGGGTGAGTGCTTGCAATGTTCAACACTCCGTCCATCATTTCCTTTGGTTTTTGCTTTGTTCGCCATAAGTTGGCAGGGTATGCTCAGACGTGAGTCCCTTGCTCACTTTGCCACTGGATTCAAGCAAGCCTGGCTGAAGACGGCTGAAATGCCAGAAACCGGTCCTAGGAAGCTTGTTTCCGGTCCAGGGAAGACATGGCTTGGCAGTTCGGGCTGGACTGTTCCCATGAGGCACAGGGTCAGACTGATTTGCATATGGCCATGTCTGAACTGGGGTGGCAGAGTGGGCTAAAGAACGGTGATGGATTAAACCCAGATCAGTTGACTGGGGGTGAGTGCTTGCAATGTTCAACACTCCGTCCATCATTTCCTTTGGTTTTTGCTTTGTTCGCCATAAGTTGGCAGGGTATGCTCAGACGTGAGTCCCTTGCTCACTTTGCCACTGGATTCAAGCAAGCCTGGCTGAAGACGGCTGAAATGCCAGAAACCGGTCCTAGGAAGCTTGTTTCCGGTCCAGGGAAGACATGGCTTGGCAGTTCGGGCTGGACTGTTCCCATGAGGCACAGGGTCAGACTGATTTGCATATGGCCATGTCTGAACTGGGGTGGCAGAGTGGGCTAAAGAACGGTGATGGATTAAACCCAGATCAGTTGACTGGGGGTGAGTGCTTGCAATGTTCAACACTCCGTCCATCATTTCCTTTGGTTTTTGCTTTGTTCGCCATAAGTTGGCAGGGTATGCTCAGACGTGAGTCCCTTGCTCACTTTGCCACTGGATTCAAGCAAGCCTGGCTGAAGACGGCTGAAATGCCAGAAACCGGTCCTAAGAAGCTTGTTTCCGGTCCAGGGAAGACATGGCTTGGCAGTTCGGGCTGGACTGTTCCCATGAGGCACAGGGTCAGACTGATTTGCATATGGCCATGTCTGAACTGGGGTGGCAGAGTGGGCTAAAGAACGGTGATGGATTAAACCCAGATCAGTTGACTGGGGATGAGTGCTTGCAATGTTCAACACTCCGTCCATCATTTCCTTTGGTTTTTGCTTTGTTCGCCATAAGTTGGCAGGGTATGCTCAGACGTGAGTCCCTTGCTCACTTTGCCACTGGATTCAAGCAAGCCTGGCTGAAGACGGCTGAAATGCCAGAAACCGGTCCTAGGAAGCTTGTTTCCGGTCCAGGGAAGACATGGCTTGGCAGTTCGGGCTGGACTGTTCCCATGAGGCACAGGGTCAGACTGATTTGCATATGGCCATGTCTGAACTGGGGTGGCAGAGTGGGCTAAAGAACGGTGATGGATTAAACCCAGATCAGTTGACTGGGGGTGAGTGCTTGCAATGTTCAACACTCCGTCCATCATTTCCTTTGGTTTTTGCTTTGTTCGCCATAAGTTGGCAGGGTATGCTCAGACGTGAGTCCCTTGCTCACTTTGCCACTGGATTCAAGCAAGCCTGGCTGAAGACGGCTGAAATGCCAGAAACCGGTCCTAGGAAGCTTGTTTCCGGTCCAGGGAAGACATGGCTTGGCAGTTCGGGCTGGACTGTTCCCATGAGGCACAGGGTCAGACTGATTTGCATATGGCCATGTCTGAACTGGGGTGGCAGAGTGGGCTAAAGAACGGTGATGGATTAAACCCAGATCAGTTGACTGGGGGTGAGTGCTTGCAATGTTCAACACTCCGTCCATCATTTCCTTTGGTTTTTGCTTTGTTCGCCATAAGTTGGCAGGGTATGCTCAGACGTGAGTCCCTTGCTCACTTTGCCACTGGATTCAAGCAAGCCTGGCTGAAGACGGCTGAAATGCCAGAAACCGGTCCTAGGAAGCTTGTTTCCGGTCCAGGGAAGACATGGCTTGGCAGTTCGGGCTGGACTGTTCCCATGAGGCACAGGGTCAGACTGATTTGCATATGGCCATGTCTGAACTGGGGTGGCAGAGTGGGCTAAAGAACGGTGATGGATTAAACCCAGATCAGTTGACTGGGGGTGAGTGCTTGCAATGTTCAACACTCCGTCCATCATTTCCTTTGGTTTTTGCGCTAATCTAGTCCTCGTCTAATCTCTTATTTCCCAGTGACTTGTTCCAGGTACTCTCTTGCCTGAACTTCAGAGGAATAGAACTTGAAAGTGCCTCTAACAACAGTCTTCAATCTGGCCGGAGCCAGCACATATGCCTCAAAACCTGCGTCTTGGTAGGGTTTTATTAACTGTCGCAAACGCCACCTGCGTTCCACCGTAATGTGGCAGAAATTGGGGCGAACAAAAAAGGAAGTATCCTTATACTGTCTTCTAGCTTCGGGCGAGCTTTTTCGAAGATAGCCTGTCTAAGCAGGAAATTACCAAAATACTAGGATGGCCCTCGGTTGGTTAGTATCCATGCCAGGGGTTTTACGGGGGACAGCTGTCCCCTCTGTATTTCTCGGTCCCAATCCCAGCCCCCTAGCTCCGGGAAGGCTGACTTGAGTAAATCAAGTGGAAAAACACGAATGTCCCTTCCTTCCAGTCCTTCCTTGATCCCAAGAAAGCGGAGATTATTCCCCCTCTGGCGGTTTTCCATACCTTCTACATTGCACCCTTTAATTGAGCTTCATGGGATGTGGAGTCTTTCCTTACAACAGATAGTTCTTTTTCGACAGCTTCAGTTCTCTCTTCAATGGCATTCTTCCATTCCTCGATCTCTGCAAGGCTTTGCCAACTTTGCGAACTGCGCCTTCTAGCTTTTTTGTCGCTTGTCTAGCTTTCTTACCATCCGCTCTAGTCTCTGCACGATGTTCCTTTATTGATTCTAGAATCATACTTAATGCAGAGTTCACATCTGTAATCTCTTTATGTTGCTCCTCTGAGGGGCCTGCGGTCGAAACCAGCGCCGAATTCGTAGGACCGGTAATCCTTGTGTGAGAATAGTCCCATTTTAGACCCATGCTAGTGGACCGCCTTCCTTGATTTTTCTGCATCTCGACCGATCCCTTGTTTCCCTTAGAGGACATTCGCTGCTTTTGGCGCTTCAAGCCAGTCACTGGCACCTCGAGAGTACTAGAGTCCGAATTCAAGATGCTATCCCCACTTCCACTGTGGTCAGAATCTGAAAGACCGGACCGTGAGTCCTCAGCAAGTGATTAGAACTTGTCTGTATTATCCGATATGATGTCATCAGTAGCACCTTTTTGTATAGTTATGGACATACTAGCAGAGAGATCAGGTATAATGCGAGGTCCGCTAACAGTGGCATCCTGTGCCATCTCGCTTGGTGTACTGACCCCATCTTCTTCCAGGATTTCAGGCTACGTCGTCAAGAGCTGAAGCTGTTTCCGAATCTAGAAATGACTTATTTCTGAAGGCTTCGCTATCTCCTGAGTATAAAGATTTTGATAAAAGTCTCAAAATAGTTTGAGTTCCACTTATCTAAAGATTTTGCGACCCGACTTATCATATTAAATAGTTTGCATTTACGTTTTTATCCATTTGTGCTTCAATTAGCCACAAGCATTCTTGTTCCTCTTCATAACAGCTCTGCTTAACTCTGGCCAATGTGTTTTCTGTCTTTTTAATTTCTAATACGCTGAGTTGGCCCCATTCAGCTTGCACTTTGTGCCATACTTTCTGTGGGAGTGAAAGCTTGTGTTGATGGTCTAACTTTTTAAGCTGGTCTTCCACCTAAAGGGTGTCTTTGTAGCCTGTAGGCTTACATCATATTCTTCATGCATTGGTGAGCATGACAACGGTCTGCTCACTAGACTGTAGAGAACTGATGGTGGTGGCCGCAACAGATTATAGGGACAGGCCCGATTTTTTTTAACTGTCGCCTTTGGAAAAGAGTTGCCTAATGGCCTTTTCTGTATTTTATAAATTGGTCTTCCAGAGCCTGGCCTAGAGCTTGCGGTTACGGGCGCGGGCGGGCGCTTATGAGCTTTTCTCTCGCTCTCCCGCGCACGCGTGCCTCGCTCTGCCTCTGTTTTGCTAGCGCTTCAACTCCCTCCCCCTCCCTCACAACAGAGCGCGTCTTTTAACTTTCAGTCCGGCCGCGCTTCAACTCCCTCCCCCTCCCCCACCTCAGAGCGCGTCTTGAAAGACAGCACTGTGTCCATTTCCTACACTTTCAATTTGAGCAGACAGGTAACAGGTTAAAGCAGATGGCACGATGTCGAATAGCGTCCAGCGTTTGTGCATCAAAAAATCATGGGGTCTTGTTTTGAGTTGTATTGTAGCAGCAGAATATGGAGATGTTCCCAGCGCTGCCAGTAATGTGTGTTTCCTTTTAGTCTTTAACTTTCTTCTTTTATTCATTCATGCTTTAGAAGGGGATTCTTCTTTAGCTTTTGGTTGACTTGAAACCTTTGAGGAATTCTGTTGACTGAAGTGGGTTGATACATGTCGTGCTAATCCCCCATGAGAGGCAAAACTTGCATTGCAACATCCAACCACACACTTGAATGGCTTATCCCCGCTATGGGTCAGCATATGTCTCTGTAACCAGCTTTGACTCGTTGAAGGTGTGTTGTATACTTTACACCCTTTCCACAAACAAACAAAAACCCCTCCTCGCTGTCCATCCACATGTATTGAGCGAATGTGATCAGCAAGATCTGGGCTGGAGTTGAAGCAGATCTGGCACAGGTCCCAGCAGCAGTTGTATGAAATGTTTTTGGATGCCGAAGTTATGCTTCCTTGGCCATTCATCATTGCTGAAGTTGAATGGCCACTGGAATGGTACTGTCTACATCCGTTAAAGTACTGCTTATGCTGTCTTCCGAGTCCATGCTGGGCTCCACTGCTTTCTCCTCCTCCACTTCCGTAACCATCGTCTCCTCCAGAGGCTGCCGGGCCGGTGCCGTTGTGCTCCTCGCTATCTCCACCATTCCTCCCTGATGGTGGCGGCAGACCCTCTGCCTTGCCTTGGCTGCTGCTGGATGGGCTGTGAGGACAGCATTCTCCGAGGTTTAAGCTGCCAGAAGAACGACCAGCCTCCTCTACCATATCCCTGTGCACCGGTGAGCTCCTTCCTATCACCGGGGTCCTGCAAGCTCTCGCTGACCCGACGTGCGGCTGCCCTACGACGGCCACGCCTCTGCGGCCCACTGCTTGTCTCCTCTGGGGGCTCCTGTGCCCTGCTGCCATTAGGGGCCGCCATGGCGGTAGTTACTCGGGCACCGCTAGAAGATTCAGAAGCAGCTAAAAGAGACCACTCCACACATCCAGAGAACGAAAGGATTTCTAGGTGGGTTTCTACTTACAAACTAAGGACCTCATAGAACCATGGCAGGCTACTCATTTAGCAAGGTCTCTTTGCCTTCATTGCGCGGCATTCCACGCTTTATCTTTAGTATTAAATATGGCGGCCGCACGTCTGTTTTGGTAGGCACAGCTCGTCACTCATCTTTTGGTTCCTTTTCGTTGCGGCCGGGTGATTACTTCCCCATATTAGCTTTGTATTATTTACTCTGCTTCCGGTCCTTCGGTGCTTTACTCGGCTTCTGAGGAGATCACCAAGCGGTCCAAGTGCATGCCACTAAGGCACACCAAGCACGGGTCCTCTTGCACCAAATGTTTAGTGCTTGAGTAATGTAAATGTAATGTAATACGTTCTTGTTGAGCGCAACTGCCACCCCAAGGGTATCCTGGCGCTATGACCTTCACAGTTCATCAGATCTAACACACTACATTGCTCTTGGAAAGAGGTGGGTCTTTAAATCTCTTTTAAAGGAGGTAGTTGAGTCCTCCTAACTGCGTGAATTATCAACATGCAAAACCTGCCTTCCCGCTCCACACCTCTGCAACTCGTCACCAGTGTTTTAATGATGGATAATCACTGGTGCGGTCAGGTAAGACTTTTATCGGGTTCCAACCAAAAGAGCAGGGTGACGTTGCATATCTCAAATGCCCCTCTAGTTTTTCTCTCCAAACGCCCACCTTCCAATCTCCCATTGGACTGCACCACCCAACTTTGCTGGCACAGGTGCTCGCCACATTCTCTTCCAGTCCTTCACACACACATCCCCACTCAAAAACACTGTCCGCATCTTCGTAGAATACTACAGCCGAAGCTTTACTATCATTCAAGAAAGGGGGAAATAATCAACAAAATCTGCTGTTACATTACCACAAGCATTACAAAAGGGGCAATCTGTCCGCTTTACACAAAACAATTTAAAAAAAAATACATTAGTCGGCTTCAAACATTACTGATGAATGTAGCATATATCCAAACATTTCATGTTTAGTTCTCTTTTTGTTTCTTTGTTGGTGCTTTTTTTTTGTCTCTTCTCCATAAACGTCTTTGTTCAAAACCTCAACCACCTTTCAGATTTATGGTATCCTATGTCTTCTAAATTATGTTCTGCCACTTCTTTTTTCTTAAGATATCGCTGGCAAAAACGCAATGTCGCTTTTGCTAAGTAAACTAACTTAGCTATGAATTTTGCCTGATTTGTATAGTGTATGATGTGCAACTGTCTAAAAGTATGATTTTCAGATCAAACTCCTTTTTAATGTGGACCTAAACAGACTTAAACAAGCATTGGCATAGCCAATAGGTCTTGCCTTTGGGACATTATAAGTGTTTAGCCAAGCAACAGTTGTTGTTGCACCAAGAATATTGTGCTGCATACTTAAATACTTATAAGGTCCCAAAAGCAAGACCTATTGGCTATGCCAATGCTTGTTACCTTTTACGTCTAAGGTTTGTAAGCCTTAGTGAGAACCTTTGGATTCCAGGTAGTATCTTACGCAGATGACACACAAATTATTGTGTCCTTCATGGATAACCTACGTGAGGTGGCTGTGAAGTTCAAACCCTACATGACTGGTGTGAGTAGCTGGATGAAGGATAATTTCCTCAAGCTTAATGCTGATAAGACCGAAGTTATGGTCTTTGGAGCCCAGCACTCTATCTGGTTAGAGTTTTGGTGGGCGGATTCATGTGGGTCAATTCCAACACCCACGGAATCATTAAATGAACTTAGGGGTTCTGTTTGATACTTCCCTCAACGTTAATCTACAGGTCAATCGTACCACAAGCACTTACTTTTATATTATTCGATCCCACAAAAACATTTTCCTTTTCATTCCTGAGGAGCTTCGCAAAACAGTGGTGTAGGTTTCATACAAACGAGAACAAAGCCTTCCATAGTTTGATTGGTTTATTATTACACAAGAAGGTCTGCACCACACTGCTGTCTCTGCTCAGTCTGCCTCGCAACTGACAGCACATGGAACACTACACCTCCACATTATATATTCCAGCCACTATAACCTTTGAGTGCACATGAAATCACTAAGGCAGACTGTGTCGATAATGCAGTGAAGCACAGGTATCCACAACAATATAATAATATAGATATCCTAACCTAAACTAACCTGCAACAAGTGGATATCGCGTTAATCGCCTAGAAAACAGCTATGTGGCTGCGCGACTCATTCTTAACACCTCGAAATATCTCAGTGCAAGAGAAGGTCTTTGAAGATTTTTACTGGCTTCCAGTTAGGAAGTGGTTTTTTTTCAAAGTGCCCTGCACAGTCCGCTTAGCTCTGCCTGGCAAGGGTTCACTGGCCATCAGGTTTTTCTTTCATCTGTATAAGCCATAGGCTTTTACGATCAGCTCTAAGCAGGAAA
Source organism: Triturus cristatus (assembly GCF_964204655.1). NCBI lineage: Eukaryota > Metazoa > Chordata > Amphibia > Caudata > Salamandridae > Triturus > Triturus cristatus. Next base: position 403,117,776 of record NC_140579.1, on the reverse strand, counting down.
GTTACTGTGCCAAAATTCCAAAAGGCAAAATGGGGCGCACGCACTTTCTCAGTTTCAGCTGCCAAATTATGGATTACTTTGCCAAGCCACATTGCCAAAATCAAATAGGTTGCTGTTTTTCGAAAATCTGTAAATACATGGCTTTTTTCATCTTAGGTCTGACTCCCCCGTGTGGGTCTGGGAATTCTGCAACATGGTGCCTTGATACCTGTGGGTTTAGAGCGCTATATAAGTAGCTTTTTTCATTTCATTTCATACCTAACTCTCCCTCTCTTGGTTCCTCATCGCTCATTCCCATCCCTTGCAGTTCCTACTCATTGCTCCCTCCCAATCTCTCTCATTTTGATGTGTGTCGCTCATTCATTGCTCCCTACAATTCTTAGCCTCAAGATATTTTTAGGTTTCGCCTAGGCAGCACGCATGCGCTGCTCTAGGAGGGCCACTAGCCATCGGTCTGCTCCTTTTCAAGCACCCTCGTGCTTGTGCTGGCATCAACCTTGCAGGAGCAAGCAGCGGCACTCGTGGTAATTGAAAACATATGGCTCTTGCGCCGCCTCTGCCCGCTCGCGCAAGGCGGATGCCAGCACAAGCACGAGTGCATTTGCCTGCTCTTTCGTGGCCGCGGGGCCGCGCCACGCTCCCTCGCACTTGTTCATTATTTTCATGTGCCGCCAAAGACTTCTTTCGAGAATCCACTTTATTATGTTTTTCACCTCCCACGGGTTTCCGACATCCCTTTCTGTCTCTTCCCAGCTCTTCTCCACGCATACCTCCTCACTTTCACCCTCTTCAAGCTCCCCCCTCCTTCACAGCAGCATGCTCAGTCTGTTAGGAAAGGATTCCTCAGGTGCCGCCTCCACCCCTCAGTGATTTGCCTTTCTGCAAGCGGCTTATGTGTTAAACCGAAACACACCACTTAAGTGCCGGGTTGCATGTCTCCCGGGCAGTGTGTGCTTCTAGTCCGCACTCTGATTCTCAGAGCAGGAACAGCGCCAAAAATGTCACCAGCGCTCGGCTCCCTGGGAACTTCTTTCCTGGCCTTGCCAAGCCCAGTGCGTGATCTTTGTTAAAGTTAATGTCCTTTAAACGGCGCCGATGTGAGGCTTATTCCAGCAGTGTGCGCATTGACGTGTAATGCCGAAACATTGCTGCCTTTAAAGTGTACTACGAATAAACAACTCTCTTTATGCCTTTCTTTAACATCTTTGTAAAGCAAAAGCTCGAAGCGCTTCTGACTTTTGAAAACTGCCCCAGGGTACCCAGTTTGGTCAGGAGGGAAGCCAGGATTGCACCGCGGGTGTTCCCGTTCCCATTCCAGGGTGGGCAAACTAACCCTAAGCTCACACCTCTTCAAGGATATTTCAAGATGCTATGTGAGATGTGGTGTGAAAACTAAGGGGTCTATTAGGATGTCGGGCGGTGCGGAAAAATGCATTTATCCTCCCGCGAGCAGCGGTCCTCACGTCCGCCATATTAGTATGACCAAACATGGCCCATTTCCCATCCGTCGCGGTGCGACGCGCACCGCCATCAAAGTGCGCCCGCCACCGCGGTGGTAGGAGCCAATGGAGACTCACCGCCGTGCGGAATGACGTCCCCCCCGCTCCACAAATTAGGATGCCCCAAACAAGCAGGCGCACCGCAGCAGAGAAACCGCCCAACCAGAGACGGCGGAAGCTCGCAGCGGAGCGCAAAACCAGATTCCCGGTCCACACCACCCCGTCACGACTGCCATTGATCCAGCTCTACACATTTTTCCGGTGCTGTACCTGCTACATCACCCGCAACTCATGGACCGCCGCGGCCGCAGGTACGCAATAACACAAAGACAACACACATCACATGGGCTGACACATGGTCCAAATCCACATCAGACACCCAGGTGGGGCCAGGAACACATCCACAAGGGCACCCACACATGACCCACCTGCCACCAAATCACCCCTCTGCATCCTGTACACACATCTTCCGCGATCATGCAGCAATGTCCTGGTCACGTCACCGCAGCGGTGAACACAAGGGAATACATGCGCACAATGCAGAAGGCAGTGCCAGGCATGGGCAGGGCACAAAGACCACAGGGCCACATCTCCTCCCACCACACACTAGAACACCCTATGAAGGCACATGCCATGTGCCCCTCCTGTGCACCCCCATGCACAACAAGCCAGGTCAATCCACACCCTGCACTACACAACAAACAACCAGGGAAACAGCCACTGCAGGAGTGGCTGCATAGGAACACGCAACATACAGCAAAGTAGCACAGGGCCAGGGAAACGCACACACCACAACAACACCACACTCAGGGAAACAAAAATGAGTACAAGCACCAAATCAACACATACAAGGAACAAACATCCAAATGGACACACAGCCTGCATAGTCACACATACATACCACAGACTGACACACATACACACCCCACATGCCAACAGCAATGGAGCACAACAAATAGGAAAGCCAAAGTGGGCTGCACACAAATGGAAGGCCTTGTAGGCACACAACAAGCATGTGTACATCACATGCAAGACAAGGAACAGAGAAGACCACCCTCAGACCATCAAAGCACGCATGGCTGGTACAGTCAGTGAAGTCAAAACACAGACATCACAGTGCAACAACACAGGGAGATAGCAAGGCAAACCATGTATAGGCACAAGGATGAAAGGAAGGCCCTGAAGTAAAACTGTGAACAGCCACACATGTATACAACTACTGCACAGGAGTACACCAGCAGCACAACACACAAAGCCCAATGACACACTCCATGACTGTCAAACACCAGTAGGAATCTACACACATACCCCCCTCACACCAGCAGCACATAACACCAGTGGCAAACACACTGAAGGCTGGCAATACTTGCCAGTCAGTACACACACAAACAATCACACACCCTGGGGGTAGCCACAACATCACACACACATACAGGGATGCCAGAACAAATGTCTGCACAAAAACAACAGACAAACACATAACCCAACAGAAACACACACAGAACCACAACAAGAACAGACATGCCCTGTGCAGCGAAACTGTGGAAAGGCAATAGGAGCACAGACACAACAGGAGTGCACAACCTCATCACTCAGGAACAATGCACAGACAACATACCACAACGCACACAAGAAGTGCACCATCACAGAACAAAACAGCCACATCAAACAAACAACAGATGCACAGGCAAAAAAATCACATAGCGAACACAGCAGGACATCAGGGGATGCACACCAGGCAATGACAAAGCAACGTACACACACAGCACTGCATGCACAACAAGCAGTGTGTGCACACCAAGCATACCAGCCACATACAGACATCAGTGACAGAACATCAACCCACACAACACCAATCAGCACAGCACAAAGCCAACAGCACACCCAGGAAGTGAAGCAATACCAAAGCCAACACATATATATCCAACACAACACCAACAGATGCACAAGTCTGGGACACAAAGGTGGAAACAACTTGACCAGAGGACTGGGCAGCACATAATGTTGAACTGCATATGAGCAACCATGACAAACAGCACAAGAACATCACATGCGGTAAAATGTTTCGGCATCTTGAAGATGTTGCGTAAGTTTCTTCCTCTGTTGTCTTTGCAGCATAGAAAGATCACGGTGCAGGCCCTGATTGGCTCTCGCCTTGATTATGCGAATGTGCTTTATCTGGGACTGCCAAAATTTCTCCTTTCACGTTTGCAGATTGTGCAGAATTCCGCTGCAAGAGCCATCTATGGTCTTCAGCGGAGAGCGAGAGCATCTGATTTACTAAAAAGTTTGCATTGGCTCCCAATGTCTAAAAGGATCACCTTTAAGGCATTAACTCTTGCCTTTAAGGCACTTCATCAGGTAGGGCCCAAATACATTAGGAAGCGCTTGGCTTTCTATGTTCCTAGTAGAACTTTGAGATCTACATCTTTGTCCATGGCCTCTGTCCCTCCCATTAGACTGGCTAGAATTGGAGGTCGCTCTTTTCGTTTTCTGGCGCCTCAATGCTGGAATTCTTTGCCTATCTCTTTGAGGAAAGCCAATAATTTACTGACTTTCAGGAAGGAGCTGAAGTCATGGCTCTTTGCTCAGTAGCCCTTCTGCTTGCTCTCATCGGCCCTGGTTTCACTTCTCTGGTTTTTGTCAAAGCGCCGGGACACTCTTCGGAGTAGCCGTGCGCTATAAAAGATCCAAATTAACATTAACATACAACCCATTGGGGAAATGCCCTCAGTGACACATTGATACTGGCCAAAGAACTGCACCACAAAGCACAGTGTCACAAATGAAGTGATGGGGAGGCACACACACATGTAAACCAAGGGGACAGCTGACATCAAAGTTAAGTGTACTGCATGTCAGTAGGGGACATGGCAGGAGTGTACCATAAATAAATGGAGGGAGTGCAGACCCACAATGGGTAGGCATCTGAAGCACAGATAGGGGATGGTATGACAACACACACAGCATGCCACACTGGAGGCAAGAAGGCACCATGTGACAGCAATGCATTAGAAAACACAACCACATTGGCAGTGTGGAGCAGCATGTCTGCATAGTCACCACAAACAGTAACAAGACACCTGGATGATCAACAAAACACAACACTGACTTGCCAGTCACACACTCTGCATACTCACAAGTGACAAAAACAACAAGGGGGAGTCAGACAGAACTGCAAGGACACACCAACACACTGCACAGTGCTCAACATACAACTCACACATGTGCATACAACCACATCCACAGGGCTGAACAATCAAAACAACAGGCGTACAACTCCTGGGTGACACGTGTGTAGTTAACAATGCAGAGGCATGCACACATCAACACTCCCCACAAACTTACCCCCTGTACACTGCACACTTCCTGACCATCCAAGAGCACACATGGAAAGTAAGCCATGGGACTAGGATGACTGGCCATCACAAGATGATCACACACATACACCACTGGGCACATATAAAGGAAGAATACACATACATGATGACCCTGGGCAGCCTGCTTGCAATACTGTGGATAGAATCACACTCTGTGCTGGCAGTGCCCTGACATGTGTACAATATAGCCTGCATGAACAAATTAAGAAATGACAACTGCTTTCCATTAAAAAGGGCAAAGCAGCAGTGAACAACAAGGCCAGTGGCCAGTCTAGGGTGCAGAGTAGTTCCATGAGAAGCTGCACAGGCAAGGGCAAAACAGCAGTGAACAACAAGACCAGTGGCCAGTCCAGGGTGCAGAGTAGGTCTATGAGAAGCTGCACAGGCAAGGGCAAAACAGCAGTGAACAACAAGGCCAGTGGCCAGTCCAGGGTGCAGAGTAGGTCCATGAGAAGCTGCACAGGCAAGGGCAAAACAGCAGTGAACACAACAAGGCCAGTGGCCAGGAGTGCAGAGTAGGTCCATGAGAAGCTGCACAGGCAAGGGCAAAACAGCAGTGAACAACAAGGCCAGTGGCCAGGAGTGCAGAGTAGGTCCATGAGAAGCTGCACAGGGAATACTTGAACACAGCAAAGAGCAACAAGGCCAGTGGCAGAAACGAAGTGCAGGGTATGTCCAGGAGAGGCTGCACAGGGAATGTGTCAACTGTACCTTTCCATGGTCCGCAACACAGTCGGGGGGTAACAATGTGCAGTACAGGCCCACCTGTGTGAGAGGCAGGTGTGTGAGGGTGACTAACACTCAGACTTGGCTGTCAGGTGGACTGTCGGGGCACTTGACTGGGGAGAGAGCAGACCAGCTGAGGTAGAGCTATCAGTGGCTTGGCAAGCCGGAGGGCTCCTTGGACCAGGTGGTGTAGTGGCACGTGGAGGCGGAGTCATGCAGACGGGAGACACGGTGTGGCTGGGAGATTGTGGAGGGGTGCCTTTCCACTTCTTGGGGATCCTAAATGGCTTGCCTGACTTTGGATCAATGGGAAGTGGTGTGGACACAACAGGAACACTCACCACCAAAGCTGCATCAGGTGCAGACGCTGGCACCCCCTGTGGTACGCTTTGCCTGGCTTCGCCTCTCCCCCCCCTTTCCCTGTTTACTAGGTGTCACCCCTACAGTGCCCTCCTTCCCCTGCTTCACTGAGCTTGGAATGGGAGTCGAGGTGGTGGGTGATTCTGCCTTGGAACCCTTCCTAGGTGTACCCTTGGCATGCACCACCTCCTCGGTGGGCAAAGAAACTGCATGCTTCTCTTTGCGAGATGCTTTAAGGACAAGAGAGTCCTTTGATGGGGATGCCTCTGAGGCATGTGTGCCTGAGATCTGCTGCTTTGCTGTTTTTCCCCTGGTGTCGCCTGATGAGCTTTTCTCTCTGCGCTCGGGGTGGCTTTGGTCTTCAGGGGGATGGTGTCTGTGCCCGGGACTGCTTGGGTTGCTGCTGCTTGTGTGCTTCGTGTGCCGTATCGTGGACTTGATGTATGTGGATCGTGGTCACTATCGTCAGACGTGGCCACTGCCAGGGGGGTGTACAAAAAGACCTGAACTGGACTGTGAGTATGTGCCTGTTGAAGGGCAGACGTCACTGTGGAGGACAAAACCTGGACAGTCCGGTGCAGCCCACCCACGTCTGAATGTATGCCCTCCATGAAAGCAACCACCTGGGCCAATATTTTGTCGTGGTCAATGAAGTCATTGAGGAGAGCTGTCTGGCCTACACACAGCTCCCACAAAAGGTCCACAGACTCCGCACTGATGGCAGCAGGGGGGGCAGGGGCAGCGATGCCAGGGGTGAAGGACACTCTTCCCCTCTTACTGAGGCGGACACGGGCAGCACCAGAGGAAGTGGCTGGGAGGGTGGGCACTGGCCGCTGTGTGGTGGAAGATGATGCAGAGTCCCCGTTCCCTGTGCCCGCCAACATAGATGCATCCCCGCTGGCATCAGATGATGTGGTACTTTGCGTCTCAGGCTGGGATTCCTCCAGCAGACTCCTGTCCCCCTCTGAGGCGCTGGTGACATCTGTGTCACTGGGATCCTGTGCAACTGTTGTGCTAGTTTCACCCCCACTGGTGTCCGTCTCCTGTCCCTCCGTGACCACAGGAGATGCTGCATGAGAGAGAGAGAGATGTAGGGTCAGGTCAGTGGCAGCAACAGAACATATGCAAGCAATGCATAACAAAAGATGACCAAATCTACATGTTGCACACCACCCTGTGCAATCACATCGTGCCAACTCAATATATAGACTCAAACAGTGCGTGGAAACAGGAAATTCAGGCATGAGTGAGCCATGTGATGACCACACAGCACAACACCCTGCCTGGGGCTCTGTTCAACCAGACACACAACTAGCTCTGAGCACACCTAGGGACATGATGGGGGCACACTACTTGTTGCCACTGACAGATCTGGATGGAACAGAAGGGGACAACACAGACACAGACTACAACATGACAGTCCACAATGGCTATGAGCCCATGCCACCCTCCATGTTGTACTTTGGGGCCCAAAGACTGGTGCACATTGCTGTCAGATGTGTAGGCCTCAACAATCTGGGTGCATGCAATGGACGCATTGATGAAGGCACACTCAGATCGGGAACACTGCCGTTCCCTCCCATGGGATTCCCCAGACTACCCAATGCAGAAGAAACCTGAAGAGTACAACTCAGAATGCAATGGGAATGCACACCATTCAAATTACCTTTGTAAGTACAGGTAGGCCAAATGCGTGACACCGGCACCCAGACAAGCAGCCACTTACATCCCACTGCATCACACTACCAACATCACATAGGCCAACGCTGGCACAGGCTCTGTACACATGCAGCCACTCACAGCCAAAGTCACCCTCCCCAAATGCTCATCCCTGGCTTGCTGCTGATGCTCCTTCAAACGTGCATCCAGGTCAGGCTGAGTCACCGCCAAGATGCGGCCCACTAGTGGTGTCATGCTGTGCCGTGCCAAATGCCCAGTGCGAGGAAGCAGCCATAAGGTAATCTCCGCCACGTTCTTTGCCAGCCGGCTGATGTCGTCCCACCTCTTGTGACAGTGGGTGCACCGTCGGTTTGAGACCCCCAGAGCTCGCACCTTGGCTGCAATGGCCCTCCACACGGCCTTACGCTGGTGTACTTTGAGCTGCAGGAATGAGAGACAAGAGGGGAAAATGATCAGTGACACAGTGTTATGTACCGACATCTATCAGTATAGCAGCAAGATACAAACTCATCACAAATCCAGCGATATGTCTATCAGAGACTAGAGTACATCTCACATGGTACATCTGCATGGGAAAAGCTGATGTAAATGCATACTTTTGGTCTGCTCAAGTCATGCTTCCGCTGCCTGGACAATACCGGTGGTGCACTGGCATATTCGCCAGGGAAGGTGTGTCAGATTGTAGTGGCATGCTGCATGCTCCACAACCTAGCCATTCGCAAGGAGATTCCCCTGCTCCTAAATGATGATGAGGACCCAAGGCCCCGCCTGCAAACCAGCCCGTGCCCAGTGATGAGGACAGTGGAGAGGAGGAAGGTGTTGACCTGCGTGAACAGCTCATCACCCGCTACTTCACTTGAAGGTGGGTGACAATGTACAACATACCCATTGTCTGATGATATTGCTGTTGTCGTGAAGGGGTATGTGAGAATTGTAACAGCAGCCAGTTGTAAACTCAGCAGTGTCTGGCAATGTTCTGGGACAGGTCATTTGGGAACATCTACAGGACGTGTATGTTGACACGTGTTGCCCATTGTGACGTGTGCATGTTGACTTATCTTGATGGTAGGTGTTGTGTGAGGTCTGTGATGCCACACCCAGACCAGTGAATGTTGTTCTGTTGTGTTTCCCCAGGTGCCTTCAACTTCTCCTTGCCTACATACAGTCCATACTCCTGGTACATTGCGATCATGTTGAAGACTGTACATCCTGCAATAAAGACAGAGCAGACACAACAACATGTGTGTAAGGATTGTTTATTTACAATGGTGACATATGAGGGGGGTGTACATTTACACTGAGGTGGTGGTGGAGCAGTGAGTTGACAGTTATGGTAAATGAGATAATCGAGTCCACAGACACCAGGAGGCTGGGACCCAATCCCTGGAACACATCACCAGAGTCCTTGGCGCATATGAACAGGCCCAGGGACGAACGAGCCGGTCGGACAAACTGTTACGCGAGCTCATCCTGCTGATGAGGTCCATCGACACCCGCGTGGGACAAATTGTGGACCTCTTGGGCCAGCAAGTGGCGGTACTGAGGGACAGATCTGCGCCACAACCAACACCTCCACCTCCCTCTGGTGGGCCGCAGGATGACAGTTCACCATCCTCCCCTGCGCTCACAGAGAGGGGCGAGTCATCAGACCCCACTGGCCCTGCAGCAGGGCCCCCCTGCCAAGCGACGAAGAGGCCATCCTAAGAAGACCATGGGAGTATCTGGAGGCAAATCACCTGCCAAACGCCAGTCACTGAGCCAGCCCTGATGGCAACCCTCTTCACCACTGCACTGACTTTTTGGACTGTCCTTCCCCACACTGCCTTGTGAATGGCATCGGTCTGTTGGACTGGGTCACCACATCAATGTGGTGACTACCCTGCCCCTCCCACCTACCCTGCTGCCACGGACCTGTTGCCTCACCACTGTGGGCACCCGCATCCTCTCCCTGCTGTCCTAAGTCGGTGGTGTAGGGTGGTCATCTTCTGGGACAGGGAGGGTGTTGCAGGCAGCACTGGTGGTGGTGGCGGTGGACGCACAAGCCGTAACAGTAGGGGTCTGCAGTGAAGTTGTTATTGCAGCAGATGTTCTGGGGGGGGACGATGGGGACCTGGGACCTGTTGCTCCCTGGCTCACCAGATGGGCCGGCTTCGAGCTCATCGTCCAGAGAATCCTGGGAGTCAACATCCGGGAGTCCATGTACCCAGGGGGGAGACTGGCTCTGCAGGTTGCTGGTGTTGTCCTCTGCAGTGAGTTCTTGGTCACCTGTGGATCAGACGGGAAATGGTCATTGTAGTGCACCCCGCAAGCTTTGTGTTAGCTGTGTGTCATTCACTGTTTGTACACTACACTATTGACTGATCATCACATTGTTTTCTATGTGCACTTCTGTGCCTCCTGACATGATGCAGTGGTGCATGCATTACTTGTCCATGGTGTGAGGTTTCAATGCATACCATGCAACCTGTGCATAATTTATTATTACAGGGACCTGTTGCCATCTAGGGACTGGCACAAAATGTTTTTCATTGAGGACTTTGTTGATTTGTCTGACCTGGCATACGTCACATCTGGCCATGGACTGGCCATTGTCATCTCCTGCATAACTTTGTCCTGTCATATGCATATCTTGATTTATACCACCACACATGCTTTCTTATTTTTCGAATGGTCCTTGTTGCTCTGGCCCCATGGCGATGCACATGTTAATATGTGCTGTGCATGATTGTGCCCAGACTTTCTTCTACATGTGCATTGGTGTGTCACACTTTGGTAGCTGTGACTGTTTCCTTTGCTTACCTTTGTGCACACTGTGCGTGGCAATGGGGTTGGTGTGCATATTTGTGCAATGAGAGGGCTGGTGTTGTCATATGGCACCATTTCTTTTATGACAAATGTGTGGGTGCACGTACTGGCTACTTACCTGTTACGTGCTCACATTTGGCTTTGTGATGTGACACATCTGTGTGTGCGTGGTGGAGGCTTACATCCTGCTCAGTGGTGTCATAAGACAGAATAATATGTCTACCTACCTGTTAGTTTGAGGTGGGCCATTATATGCCACATGCATCTGGGTGGTATAGACAGCTCCATCTTGCTGTACTGGGGGACAAGGGTACATGGTGGAAGTAGTGGTACAGGCCTCTCTCCCACAAACACCCTCCCAAGGAAGATGGCTACCTACCTGTACGTTTGTTAGGTGTACTTCAATGGCTTCCAACTGCTTCTGGGTGGGGTGGGGGGAGGTGTCCATCTTGCTAGGCTGTGGGACAGGGGGCATGGTGGGAATAGTAGTGCAGACCTCCAACCCACAATCACCCTCCCAGGGAAGATGGCTACCTACCTGTAAGTTTGTTAGCTGTACTGCAGTGGCTTGCAACTGCTTCTGGGTGGGGTGTGGGGAGTGCTCCATCCTGCTGAGGTGTGGGACAGGGGGCATGGTGGGAGTAGTAGTGCAGGCCTCCCACCCACAAACACCCTCCCAGGGAAGATGGCTACCTACCTGTAAGTTTGTTAGCTGTACTGCAATGGCTTGCAACTGCTTCTGGGTGGGGTGTGGGGAGTGCTCCATCCTGCTAAGGTGTGGGCCAGGGTACATGGTGGGAGTAGTGGTACAGGCCTCCCACCCACAAACACCCTCAATGTGAAGATGGCTACCTACCTGTAGGTTTGGTGTACTGCAATGGCTTGCAACTGCTTCTGGGTGGGGTGTGGGGAGTGCTCCATCCTGCTGAGGTGTGGGGCAGGGGGCATGGTGGGAGTAGTGGTACAGGCTTCCCACCCACAAATACCCTCCCAGGGAAGATGGCTACCTACCTATAAGTTTGTTAGGTGTGTTGCAATGGCTGCCAACTGCTTCTGGGTGGGGTGGGGGGGAGGTGTCCATCTTGCTAGGCTGTGGGACAGGGGGCATGGTGGGAGTAGTAGTGCAGGCCTCACAACCACAAACACCCTCCAAGGGAAGCTGTCTAACTACCTGTGAGTATGATGTGGGTTGTGTAATGGCTGACACATGCATCTGGGTGGGGTGGGGATATGGCTGCATCTTGCTGATGCTGTGGGACAAGGGGGCCTGGTGGGAGTTGTAGTGCTGGCTGCCTGTACACATGCCCCCATGGGGTGCCGCTCGAGCTTGGGACTCTGTTTCTGCCTTTGATACCGGACTATTGCCAGTGCTTGTTTTTGGGCGTGAGGGACTGCGAGGCCTTCCAGCGGCATTACTAACATCACCTGAGGCCTCTTCCCGGACACTCCCCCTGCTTGTTGGCTTGCTTACAAAACGACTCGCGGCCCCCGCTTCGCGGGCGCCGCTCGAGCTTGGGACTCTGTTTCTGCCTTTGATACCGGACTATTGCCAGTGCTTGTTTTTGGGCGTGAGGGACTGCGAGGCCTTTCAGCGGCATTACTAACATCACCTGAGGCCTCTTCCCGGACACTCCCCCTGCTTGTTGGCTTGCTTACAAAACGACTCGCGGCCCCCGCTTCGCGGGAGCCGCTCGAGCTTGGGACTCAGTTTCTGTCTTTGATACCGGACTATTGCCAGTGCTTGTTTTTGGGCGTGAGGGACTGCGAGGCCTTTCAGCGGCATTACTAACATCACCTGAGGCCTCTTCCCGGACACTCCCCCTGCTTGTTGGCTTGCTTACAAAACGACTCGCGGCCCCCGCTTCGCGGGAGCCGCTCGAGCTTGGGACTCAGTTTCTGCCTTTGATACCGGACTATTGCCAGTGCTTGTTTTTGGGCGTGAGGGACTGCGAGGCCTTTCAGCGGCATTACTAACATCACCTGAGGCCTCTTCCCGGACACTCCCCCTGCTTGTTGGCTTGCTTACAAAACGACTCGCGGCCCCCGCTTCGCGGGAGCCGCTAGAGCTTGGGACTCTGTTTCTGCCTTTGATACCGGACTATTGCCAGTGCTTGTTTTTGGGCGTGAGGGACTGCGAGGCCTTTCAGCGGCATTACTAACATCACCTGAGGCCTCTTCCCGGACACTCCCCCCACCTCCTATTGGCGTGTCTAACTATAACTATTAATCATCACCACGCCCCGCGGGACGCCCGCGGGACGCGCGCCGGGCGAAGCCCGGGCCAAGGGCGGGCCCGTTTAAGCCCGCTAAAGACCGATTAAGACCGGACCGGGCTACCCCCTTAACATTTTTAAATTCAGAAATCGTAAATATTACCCCTCCATTGTATGAGTCTGGTAATTGGCCGCTTTGCTACTCACCATAACCATGACAACCACAAGAGGAACCAGGAGCAAAACGGCTACGGACTCAAACAGTATAACTGGCCCTTTGGACAATTTCATTGTCAGAGCTAACTCTGTTATCGATCAAGGGATCGCACTCATGGAACGTAGAGTTTCCCAGGAGTTGGCTCTAGCAAAACGTTCATCTATGGGCCATATTGCTTCAGTTAAAACCCCAGCCAAACAAACCAATGACTTAGCTCCCATTGGTACTCAGGCGGATCGACATAGTCTCCCAAATACGGTGGACTTGTCAGTATCAGCTTCTGAATTTATATCAGTCCTAGAATTAGATAGGTCTTCGATCTCTTCACATGATCCTTCGTTAGAAGCCTCAACTGATATACAGCGGAGGGGGACTAGAGAGGGCGCCATACCAAAATCTTTAAAAAATCCCAAGAAAAGAAAAGCTAAAAGCGTAAAGAATCTTAAGAAATGCCAGAAACTGATAGTGCCTGCGGAAAAGGTGATCCGCGAGCCATTTCTAAGTGTTCAAGAGGGGGGCCACAAACAAACAAAGGCTGTTCGTAGCAGTACTCGGCCAGATATGAATAATGCTAGTTTTGACATGGAACGTATAGACGTCTCCCCCAGTATGCCTTTAACTGTCACGGCCATTGAGCCTGAGGACAAACTCTTAGATTATATGAGTAAATTACTTAAATTGCATTTCTCTCCTTTAGAGACTAGATTGAAATGCATTGAAAAGCAGTTAACTGATTTGACTGCTCTCACTAAATCTTTGAGTAAGTCCGGGGTACACAGGGGTGGTGATAGGAAGCTAACCCTTAACAATAACCCATCTGGGGGTATGCTGTCAAATAAATGTCCAACCCCGAAAGAGTCCATAATAACAATTGATCCTACCGCACTGGAGACAAAGTCACCTACCAATGTCAATAAACCCACTCGAAATATTAGGCAGAAGGCTAGTACATCTAGAAATATTGCCTCGGACTCTAAGGGAAATTACACTGGGGGGTCATTGTCGCAGAAACCACCTATCGACTTGCCTCCGGAAGCTACCCCTTATCTGGTGATCCTGACCGGGGTACCAGAGTTGAAGGAGGATGTTGAGGAGCCCACTGGATCATTGAAGAACAAGGTACAGCATTGGCTTAATTTAAGACGGCCACTGCCCCCCAACAGGTCGAGCAAGATCCTAATGGTGCGTAGAGTACCTTGGGTAGGGCAAGGCAAAAAAAACGTTGTGGGGGATTGTATATTGGTTAATTTTGATGACCCGAGTACGGTTGATTACATCTGTTCATGGGATAATCAGCATAGCTATGAAGGTATTGCAACTAAGCGTTTGTCCTTTTTTTACCCTCCCAGAAACCGCCACGAACCAGCCTTTGACCGAAGCTGGGGAATGGTAGGTTTTCTAGAAAGAGAAGCAGACAGGTGGGAAGGGGGTTGGCAAAAAATCAGAGAAGTACGCCCCATGGACATCTGGAGAGGAATAGCGACTGATAATAGGTTTAGCTGTTTGGAAATGGTCGATTGACTCTCTTCGACTGTTGCTGTTAAGGGTGTTGCCACCGGGGATCCCAGCGAGTCAACTAAAAGAGAAAACCATCTATCAAATGTAAATTTAGGGATTATATCTGAGAGTCCGGAATCTGAGACAGAAGTGAGGTTAATTACTCCACGACCCATAGCAGAAGAGTCATTCAGTAGAGAATTTTCAGGATTTACAAATACTGACTCTGAATATGTATTATCCAGTCAACAATCTCTAATTTGTCAAGGAAGGGATGTTGGAGCAAAATCCACACAGTTAAAACTAGGCTCTAGTACCGATAAACTTCCTATTATGGAGCGGTTAGGAGAAGCCCAACGCACCAAGTTGGCCTTGTTATCATGGAATATTGCGGGCCTTTCAAATAAGATAACGGATCCTATCTTCCGAGACTTTATTGATAAATATGATGTTATCTGTTTGCAAGAGTCTTGGGAACAAAAAGAGATCCACCTTGAAGGGTATCGCAAATACTCTACGTCCGCAGTTCAGTCCAGGAGGGGCAGATGTTCAGGTGGTCTTTGTACATACGTTTCCAACACCGTAAACGTGTCTATAAAGTTCCTGACTAACGATGGCCATGTCTTTTATCAGATCCTCTCTCTCCTTTTTGGAGGGAAACGACAAATTATTTTAGTAAATTTTTATAACAACATTCCAAAGGAAGTCCTCAAACGTGTTTTGGAGGATCTAAACAATTCGTCACACTTTGTGTCTGATGCGGAACATAAAGACACGTGTATTATACTGACAGGCGATTTTAATTGTCATTTATGCCCATATAGTAGTACGGGTATGTGCGGATTATCGAATTCATCAGGAGACTGTTGTACTCATTTTGAGCACTCTACGCTGGGCAATTTATTTAATGCCTTAATTCATGATTGGAATTTGGGATTTGTGAATGAGCTATGTAATCCACAGGTTAGTTTCCAACCTACTTTTAATGGCCATGGATCGCGTTCTACTATAGATTTTATGTTAACTACTACCAGCCATTGCTACAATATCCTCACGTTTAATACAGAGGATATTGTTATGAGTGATCACTTTCCCCTTAGCGCTATTTTTGACGTTGGAATGAGCAATGGAACAATACCAAACATAGTAGAAAATCTGTATTGCTATTCCATTCATTTGGCAAAAAAAAATGGATATGCAATAAAATGGAATATGATCGATCCTACTAATTTTCTACATAGTCTAATTACTGACCAATATAGTAATATTATGACTTGTTTGGAAGACTCCCCAGACCCAAGTGCGGTCATTAATGCATTCCATAAGATCGCTATGCAAATATGTAATAATTTGACTGGAACGCATAGAGAAGGGGGGGATCCAAATCAGAGGGCTGGTTTAACTCAGAATGCAGTAAAGCACATGCAAATCTGAAAAAATCTCTAAAAAAAACGCCTAGAAATCAATTAGACATCAGAGCAGCCAGACTAGCGTATAAACTTACATTACGCAAATGAAAATTAGAGATTAAGGAAAATGCCTGGGCTGCTTTAGTAAAGGCGTCTACTTTGAGAGATAATACTGCGTTCTGGAAAGCTGTTAACGCTCCGTTTTTTATGGATAGAAAATCTGATGTGGTAGAATTGGCAATTGAACAATCTGTCTGGGTAGATCATTTTACTGAACTTTATAAGAAGGAAGACTTGCCTAGTCCACAAAACACCTGTCAAAATTTGGTGATCAATAGCGAGCCCATTTCATCTGCTGGCTTCCCTCTGGAGATTTCTTTTTCTGTCTCTGAGGTGGAGTTAGCTTTATCTGAAAGCTCAAAAAACAAAGCACCGGGACCAGACGGGATCCCTATAGATCTATTTAAGGAAAATATCTCCCTATGGGCCCCGCTCCTGACCAATCTATTAAATTGTTATAATAAAAAGGGATTTCCTTTGACTTGGCAGGAAGCGATAATTATCCCTATTTTTAAAAAGGGAGACCGTAACGACCCTAAATGTTATAGGCCTATTTCGCTGCTTGATTCCTTGATGAAAGTAGCAGGCAGACTTATCCTAAATAGATTACAAATATGGGCCAAAGATAGTAATATTCTCTCTAAATTCCAGTATGGCTTTAAGGAAGGACTAGGCACAGTCGAACAAGGACTCAATTTAGCTATAATAACTGCAAAATATATGGTAGCTAAAAAGGGTAACCTTTTCATGACCTTTGTCGATTTAAGCTCAGCCTTCGACTGTTTAAGCCATGAGGTTTTGTGGGCTACTTTAATTGCACTTGACATTGATTTTAACATTCTTAATTTTATTAAAGAGTTGTATCGAGGAGCAGGAGCAAAGGTCCGTTTTGGCAAAAAAGGGGAATGTACAAATAAATTTCCAATTATGAAAGGCGTCCGACAGGGATGCATTCTGGCTCCTTTTCTTTTCAATTTATACATAAACGGAGTGGCGGATTTTTTATTAAAACAGGAAGTAGATTATCCCCAAATAGATGGCGAGGCCGTTCCCATTCTATTATACGCAGATGATGCGGTTATCATGGCTAGAACCCAAATAGGCCTGCAAAAGGCGATAACTAGTTTTTCAGCTTTTATGACATCTAGGGGCCTAAAAATTAATATTGGGAAAACTTTCACCATGAGCTGCACATCAACGAATAATGTTTCTTGTAATACTTTTTTAAATCAGTCTAATATAGAACTAACACATACTTTTTCCTATTTAGGGATTCTTTTTAACAAAAGGGGCAAATGGACAACAACAGTTAATACTAGGAATTTGGCTTTCGCTCGCTCAATTGGTGCACTGAAACCGTTCGCAAATAAATTGGGAGGTAGACCCGTCCGTATCTTATTGGATATTTATAAGTCCAAATGCGTATCAACAGCCACATATGGGGCTGGAATTTGGGGCATTGCAGACTGCCGGGAAATCCAAGTAAAGGAAAACATTTTCCTCCGGTATTTGTTAGCTGTTCCCAAGTCCACTTCTACATATGTCTGCCATAAGGAATTAGATATAGTATTTATATCTGACTTGATTAAAATTAGTCCTCTATTATTATGGCATAAGATATGGACCTCAACAGCTACCTCCTTAAATAGAGCTGTTTTATCTGACTGCATAAAACTTGAGAGAGCAAAAAATATCCAGTGGCTTGAATATATAAAGGTCTTTTTGACCAATATGGGTCTTCTAGGATATTTTAATAATCCTTTCTCATTATCTACGATTTCAAGAAAGGAACTTAAGGATTGTTGCCTTGTCTTCCTGGAGAATCAACGGTGGTCTAAGGAAAGGAGTAAAAAATCTGTATTACAACATCAATTAATCCTACAGGGCCCCGGTCTACAGTTTTATTTATCGCCTGACCATACTTGCTATGATAGAATGTTATTGGCTCGTTTGAGAACCGATTGTTATTATAGGTTAATAACATTCCCCGATACAAACAACTGGTCGACAAATCTAATTAAATGTCCATGCGATGACCTCTCTGCGCAATCAACAATTCACAGTCTCTTGTTTTGTAAATTTTATGCATGGGGGAGGAAGAGACATTTAATTCCATTACTAAAAATTTGGGGTCTAAGGCAGTGTAGACCAGCTTATGTAAAACTGCTTATGCTGAAAGATGAAATGACTATTTATGCTGTATCTAAGTTTTTAAAATATACAATCAGATGCAGATCTTCCATGGTCTAGTTTTTTCCAACTCTGTGTTGAATAAGATTGCCCTACTATGATGTATTTAACTGGACCCATGTGCCCATTTTTATTAATCTGTGATTGTTTTTATGTATTGTGCTTTTATGTTTTTTTTTTTTTTATGAAATCGAATAAAGCTATCTTTGACATGCCCCCATGGTAATGTTTGTAGCTACGTTTGGGGTGATTGGGAGTGGGTGAATGTTGGATCTGTGAGACATGTTTTTGGGAGTGTGTGGTGCAGATGAATGGAATTTGCCCTAGGTGGTGCAGCTTTGTAGTTGTGTAAGACAGTACATATCAGTGTGGTGGTAGTCATTTGTTTGTACTTACCAGCCTCCACTACGCCGGCTACTCCTGCGAGACTCTTTGGATGCAGTATGGGAAGCACCTTCTCCTCCCATGGTGTGAATGGTTTTGGTGGAATGGGAGAGCCACCGCCAGTCCTCTCAGCCAGCTCACGGTTCTTGCTTCTCCTCTCTTTGACAACCCTCTTCAGATCATGCCACCGCTTTATGATCTCCTTTTTGGATCTTGGGGTGGTCCCTACTGCATTGACCCTTTGGACTATCCTTGCCCACGTTTGTGTCCTTGTGACTAATGGTGTCTGTTGGACCAGGCTACCAAACAGTTGTGGTTCCGCTCTGACTATCTCATTTACCACGACTGTCAACTCACTCTCTGTGAATTTGGGCATTTTATGTGTTGACATGGTTTGTGGTTTGCAAAGTGGTTGTGGGTGCAGGGGTGTGAGTGGTGGGTGTGGTTGTGATGTGTATGGTGTGTGATGTGCAGAGGGGTTAGTGGTACAGGTGTGGTAGTGATGGTGGTGGTGGTGGTGATGTGTGTGTGGTGTAATGTTTTGCCTCTCCTTTCTGTTGTGGTTCAAGCCCTTCTCTTCTGGAGTGTTGCAAAGGATTGTGGTCAGGAAAGGGGCTGGTTTTATACTCAGCTATGTGGGTGTGTCCAAATGGGGTATTGCTGTCAGGTGTGTTGTGTGTGTTGTCCTGGGAATTGTATTTTTCTTTTCTCCATGTGGTTGTGTCATTGGGGTGTGTTTTGTGTATTTGGGGGGCATGGCTAGTTTGCTGTGTGCACTTTTTGGCCTTATTGTGGGTTTTTTGCTTCGTCCGCCATATTTTCCACGGATTGTCCGCAGCGGTGGCTATGCTGCAGCTCTTCCGCTGGCTCTCCCATTCATCTCAGTGTGCGACCGCGGCAGTCGGAAACAGCGGAACGTACCGCGGGACCATCGGGGATATCCTCATTTCCCGTGCGGTGTCTCTGCTATACTTGCGGTGGGTTCGTGTTTTTCTGCTGCGGATCCGACCGCCGCGGACCGGGCGTTTTTTTTTGGTCCCATTCCGCCGCGGTCGGTGTTTTTTGGCAGATGATCCTAATTTGGCCACCAGTTTTTCCACGGTACA
This sequence comes from Triturus cristatus, assembly GCF_964204655.1. Lineage (NCBI taxonomy): Eukaryota > Metazoa > Chordata > Amphibia > Caudata > Salamandridae > Triturus > Triturus cristatus. Next base: position 403,098,250 of record NC_140579.1, on the reverse strand, counting down.
GGCGGGCGGTTGTTTTTTACGCTTCCATGGCAGTCGGGATGGTTTTCCGACTGCCATCCCAATCGGCCCCTTAGTGTCTCAGACAACCCCCAGTCCTAGAGGTCACATAATAGCCCTGTGCCAAGGGCATGTACACCTGATAGGCCAGGACAAGCTACCTCAACACCGCCAACTCTCACGACACGAGCATCTAGACCAATTAGCTCGCATTGGATTTAGTTGGAAATCAAAAGAATTGAAAGCTAATGATTTGAAAATGCTCAATTACATTTAAAATGTCACTGAAATCTAGAATTTGTTTGCGTTTTTTATACTTCCCTGTCCCTAAATCTAATCTTAACATCATTTAATAAGTCTAACCTTGACGCCAAAAAAAACAAATTTCCAACCTTCCTTCTCATCAATATTTCAAAATGATTTGGTGCAAATTTCATATAAGTGGAACAAAGTGATTGCTGCCTAGCACATTTTGCTGATGTTCTTCTAAGGCTTTCTAAAAAAAAACAAGGATTGGCATAAACAATTGTCTCGCCTTTTGTTTGTCAATGTAGACCTATTGTCTTTCCCAATACTTTTTGCATATGTAGTGCAGCATTGAAAACAAAAGCTAAAAGCGTATTTTACCCTCACAGCTATGACGACACATGTACATGCGCGCATCACAACTCATGCGCATGCATACGAAATGAGAGATCCTCCATTTTGTTTATTTTTTATATTTACTAATCCATTATGGTAGGCACCGTTCTAGGAACGATGAATAAAAATAATACGAGTCTTTCCAAAAATGCATTGTGTAAAAGGAGCAACCCAGCAGCAAACTGCAGTTGGCAGGCCCTCTAAAAAATAATAATTAAAACAAGATTTGGCATAGCCAATAGGTCTAGCTTTTGGGACATTATAAGTATTTAGTTATGCAGCACAATATCCTTGGTGCAACAACATCAACCGTTGCGTGGCTAAACACTTATAAGGTCCCAAAGGCGAGACCTATTGGCTATGCCAATGCTTGTTTGCACCTGTTTTGGAAAATTGCTTTCTCTAGGCTGACCATGCTCACATGGGCTTCTGCAGATAGTATTTATTCTCATTAAGTTCTTTATCAAACCACTCAGCTTTCCTACATCATCTTAGACCTGGGGCTCTCCTCCTATTCGCCTTCTCTTTCAAAGAATTGGTAAATTTCTCAAAATTAATTCTTCACAGGTGTCAGTTTTATAGACTTGATGCACGAGGAGATTAGTAATGATATCAAACTTGCTAAAAATCCCATCGTAATTGAAAGAAAGCTTAGGTTCTCGCGGATAACAATTTATCTATTAATCAGATCACCCTTACTATCAAGTCTGCTGCCCTCTTCTTGGTTACAAGAGGCCGGAATCCCTACTTCACATTAAAGTAAGTATAGACAGGATTGTGGTCACTTTAGATTCTGAGGAAAATTTCCAGTCCTAAACAGTTTGTTATCAGAAAAAGAAACGCAAGAAGGCAATTTTGTATTGATGCTAGGTAAAACGCAAGTGACAATACGGGTATGGTGTAGACTAGACACAGGTGTAGAGCAATATTGATTACCCCAAAATGCTACCTCATAAATTGGTTCAGATAGTCTTAAATTTAACAAATTTGTATTGGCAAAGATTAGCATTTTAGCAGTAAACTTTCTCTTGCGCATGAAGCCTAATTTCTCAGTGTGTATGAGAGCAGCTCCATCTTACCTGCCCAAACGACATGGTGACTCAGCAGTGTGGGCCAGTGCAGGCAGCAACTTTGCACCACCATATTCAGCGTTCTTGCAGGTTCAAGATTGTATCTGGTGGGAACAATAAAGAATGTTTAACTGCCTAATGGCTCAACACTATCGGCTTTTTTTACAGAGCTTAGACCAGCAGTAAACACTTTTCCATCCTCCCCTTTAGGGTCTGAGTGGGGTGAAAGGAGCATCCAATGTTGTTCCTCTGGAAAACAATAATCTACCCAGCCTCCCATCTACCTTCTCAATGTCATTTGCACTAAGACATTAAACGGCAATTGTTAGACCGGTCAGCCTTAGGGTGGTCTTCTCCCAAATATTTTTCCTGCTTGCCTACATGATTTGCTGATTCTTTTTGTTGGCCTTAGGACTTTGTGCACTTTACCACTGCTGACCAGTGCTAAAGTGCTTGTGTTCTCTTTTCCCTAAACATGGTTTTATTGGATTATCCACAGTTGGCATATTTAATTTACCTATAAGTCCCTAGTAAAGTGCACTACCTTTGCCCAGAGCCTGTAAATTAAATGCTACTAGTGGGCCTGCAGCACTGATTGTTCCACCCACTTAAGTAGACCGTTAAACATGTCTAAGGCCTGCCACTGCAGAACCTGTGTGTGCAGTTTGCACTGCCATTTCAACTTGGCCTTTGCAATCCTTGCCAAGCCTTCAAAACTCCCTTTTTATTATATATAAGACACCCCTAAGTTAGGTCTATGTAGCTCAAAGGGCAGGGTGCTGTTTAATTAAAAGGTAGGTCGTAAACTTTTATATTTTACATGTCCAGGTATTGAAAATCTCCCAAATTCGTTTTTCACTACTGTGAGGCCCACCCCTCTCATAGGTTAACATTGGGGATTCCTTCTTACACCTAATAAGCTGTATTTCCCCATTGGAAGGAGGTAGTGCTGCCATGTTTAGTACCTATGGAATTGTAATGATAAATCCTCTATAACCGTAACATCAAACTTATCATTACAATTTTAACAAAGCCACTTTTAGAAATATAAAAAAAAGACATACAGACATGGACTGAATGAATAGCAAATCAAACATTCACCCCCAGTCAAGAGATGTTGGTTAAATCCATTGTTCTTTTGCTCACCATGCCACCCCAGTTTAAACCCAGCCATATGCACTCTCAGTGTTGTCCGGTCTTCCCATTTCTTTTTAACCTTTTTTAGAGCCCTTCTACAGAAAATTGGAGGCTATCCCCAGAAACGTGGCGTTTTATGTTGCCAAGGTACTTTTAAATTGCTGCCTTTGCAAATGATATACTCCATACTCACCAAACTCCAACAATCTCTCCAAGCTCTTACCCCCTTACTCAAGGAGTTTCATGCAGTAAGTAGCAGGACTTCATATCAATATGACCAATTCTGAGGGTTTGGTTTTGGTCCAGGGGAGCTCCCTGGCAGAGTCACCGAATATAAGACACCATTTTAATGGTCACTAGACTCCATTAAAAGTTTGGGGCTACAGCTCACACATAGTCTCCTAGTTTGTGCCAAGATAAACTTCCAGCTTCTATTACATGAGAACCTAGCAGCATGAAAAACTATGCACTTTCAAGGGTGGGTCATATAGCCGCATTGGAAATTACATTGCTGAGATGCATTTTCTGTGTCTTCCAGGCCATGTCCTTCCCGTAGGTAGGAAGATATCTTGTGCTTGCAGACGGCCTGCCCAAAGGACTGTGATTTAACCATTAATCCTGTCTAGATTGGATTAGAACAATATCCTACATTTGGAAATAGACCAGGCATCTTTCAGGTGACTGCAGATGGTCCAGAATTTGGTGGCAAGACTGCTGTTTTGGCTTCCTAAGCACGCTTCAGTCTCACATCTTTTCCTTGATCTGCACTGGTTCACTGTCTCTAAATGGATTCAATTTAGGGCTCTCGCTACATGTGTAAAGCAAAATCTAGAACATGTCTACTCTACATTCAGGACCTAGTGACATTTTACATCCCTACTCATTGCTTGATCTTCCAACTTGGCCTTCTGAACTGTACCTAGGTTCCATCTGGCCCCGATGTTGGGTCCGAGACTGTGGAACTCCCTTCCCAGATCCCTCAGGGACTGTACTCTGCCTGCGTTCCACAAAGGCTTGAAGACAGGATTATTTTAGGTTGACAATCTGGCTTTTGTCATGCTTTGCGCTGCAAAATTCTTTTTGGGTAGCTGTGCGATCCACAAGACTATAAAATAAATTAATTAATTAAAATGACATATGTGGGAGAGTGGGAGATCAAGATTGGCTACAAAAACTTGCATGAAGCACCTGAGAGTAGAAGGACTGAGAGTTTCCACTTAATACACTACTACCAGGCTTCCCAGCTGCACTATGTGATCAAATGGTTAAATGGGGAAACAGACAAAGAATGGAGTTTTGTGGACCAGAATGTAGCTGCTAGACGCCAGGGGGAGATACCATGGGTTCCTAAAAAGTATGACTGGGCGACTCCTTTTCATTTCCCTAGGCACTAAGGCCACATTTGGAGCCTGGTAATCTATCACACGTGGGGCAGGGGAAGCTCGCTCCGTTTCTCTTCTCCCTAACACCAATAGGTAACAGCGATATTTCACCAGTAATGGCGAATTGTGACTTCCAGATTTGGAGGTCAAAGGGGTGTTTTTGCTGTCAGATTTTCTCCGGGGAATCTTGAAGTCTTTTAAGGGAATCAAATATGAATATAAGATTTAAAAGACTGAGTGCTTCTGCTGTCTACACATTCAATACTGGGTAGCCCAGAGCAGTATTAAGGAATACTGTATTTGCAGGGGTGTGGAATTCCTATAGCCCGATACCCAGGACATGTTTGGGGTCAAGGACAAGTTTTCATGTTTATTTTGTCCTTGGGACAAGTAGGCCCAACTCTCTGCAACACAAACCCTTTGGCTGCCAGATTACAGTACCACATTATGGATCAGGGAAGCTCATTGTATGCAGTTAAGGGAATATTTGTGTCCATCTAATAATGCTATTCGAACTTGTATTTATGGTTCATTAATAGAAAGTCTTTATCATTAGGCAAGCGCTAAGGGAAATTTTGTGAGTTTAGTCTGCACAATTGACTGGTTAAAGTATAAAAATGAGTACGCACGTTTGCAAAGTTTAACAATATGTGGCTACGTATAATGCTTCCAGGATGCTCTCTGATCAGTTGCAAATATAAGCAAAATCTCAAAAGCAAGATTGATGATTCTTTGGTTTCCAAATATAATTTATGAAAAAAATCAACTAGAAACAAAACGTTTGGCTAAACTATTGTGAAAATGTAGGTACCATTTCTTGAAGCATCATTTGGTAAAATGTGTTGAAGTATGCTAGTATTTCCCAAAAATATTCATAATGGAAAATCAGTGTAGCCAGTTTCTAAAAAATTATAGGAAACATGACAATAAACCAGCATTGGCAAAGCCAATAGGTATGACATTGGTGGACAGTCTTATGGCTTTGTGAATGCGTGTCTTGTTTTGACATGATTTTTGTACAACTTTATTGTTGTGGTAGATGCTGGGCCCTCATCAACCCTTTGAATGCAGCCGGAATTTCCCCACGGTGCGGGAAAATTCCACGCGTGCGCAGATCGGACGGCTCCCGGCCGTCCGACGCACCTGCCCACCGTGGCATGCAAGGGGATAAAATAAAGTTTGGCAAAAACAAAAATATTTTTGGTCTCAAAAACCACACATTGCCACAGTAGTTTCTGGCACTGAACAAAGCTTTACATGCAGACGTGTTGGTTTAACGCCAAACCTCAATAGGTGCCCAATTCTAAAAGAATGTCACAAAAGTGCAGAGGTGTTGGTGGGTTTTTGTTATTGGTGGGTGCAGCCAGCAATTGATGGTATGTTCTGTCTCATTGCACAAGGTGAAGAAAAAACACAATGGTAACTAAAAAAACTGTGTGATATCTGTTATATTGTGAAGCATCCGGATCCAACCCGCAGTACATATTTGGATTTGTGAAAATCTGTCCCGCGCTTTTTAAATAGAAAGCAAAAGAAAGCAGGGGTTGAGTGAAAATGAAATAACGTTTTAAGATGGCGATTTTGATATGAAAGTATGGTATTAATTATGTAGTTTACTTATGCTGCAAGTTCCGTCTAAACATTTCATTTACTGAGGATAGCCGCTTGATAATGTTTGTCAATATCAGGGCAAATATTTTGCTCAGAAAAACGTTGTTACCCAAGACCCAGAACGCTGCTATATAAAGGCCCAACAACATGTTGCACGATTTCCACTAACATATACAAACCTGAGTGCACCAAACGCAAGACAGAACGTTTAGCTGAAATATTCCACAAGTGTGACACTCTGGCTAAGATAATTATCGGAGGGGACTTCAACGTAGATTGAAATATGCAGCTGGCCTTAGGTAGGACTATTATGAACGTAGCATTCAAACAGCTTACGAAGCTGGGGATCGATGCAGGACTGGAGACCACATGGAAATCGACCCCCCTGGAATCCCATGCTTATTCCTTTTATTCTTATGTCCCTAGAGCCTGCTTGTGCAACAGTTATATTTTCCCGTCTATTACCTTACTGGATAGACTCAAATCCACATACATATCAGACATATCCCTTTCAGATCACGCCCTTGTTAAAGTAGAATGAGGACAAGATCCTGGTAGAGATGGGGAGAGACCCAGTATATAGGAAATAATTAGCTTAAATAACTACAAAGTTTTCCAACTTCATAAGGAAGGGGACACCTTTCAAGCAACTACATTGGATGCATTTAAAGCAACATTAAGGAGCGAAGCAATAGCTTGGTGGGCGCAAGGAGAGAAATAATTGATTGAAGATAAATTAATAACTGAGTTGCAAAGTCTTTAAAGGCTAATTAAACAGAACTCCTATACAAAGTCACAGTAAACTTACAACAACTGGGGGTAAGTTAAATGTCCCAAGAACAAATAAGGCTGAGAGGACTCTCTTAAAAACTAGGGTACACAATACATGAGCTGGGTAACAAAATAGGACAATATTGGCAAGGCAATTAAAGTTACAAAGAGTTAAGAGCTATATAAAGGAAATTAAATTCTCAGACTGAACATGGGCTTTTCGAGAGGTTGAGAAACAAAAGACCTTCTAAGCCTTCTTCTAGAATCAATACACCCAAGATACTCAAAATGTTCAGAAAATTGGAGAAATTGCCAGACATTGTAAAATCCTGACTGTCCCTCCAAACTATCGTAAGGAATTAGATCACACCATAGAAGAGGTCAAAATCAAACAGGCAAGCAAAAAGATGAGTTTGGGTAAATCACATGCATGGCTCAGATGGATTTATAGTCCTGTTTTACAAAACAATTTTTGTAGTAATTAGTCACACCCATGACGTCTCTCTTCTACACGTTTACCATAAACTCAGGAGTAACACCCACAATGTCGACATCAGGCATAACCCTAACTCATAAGCAACGGAAAAGCCAAGAAGACTGCTCACCTTACTGCTCGATAGCTCAATGTTGGTGCAAAGATATTCTGAAAAATTATTGGCAGCAGGCCGACCAAGGCGATGCCATACCGTTCTATGTTGACCAGGTGGGCTTCATACAGAATAGACAGGGTGGGGACGATGTAAGATGAGTAGCAAACATAGAGGAAAAGATCTGCTTAAAAAAATGGTGATCCTCCTTTGGACGCCGAAAAGGCTTTGGGGTCAGTTGGAGAGATTTAGGAGATATCTTTAAAAAAAAGTAAGCGTGAACCCCAGAATAAGAGGGTGGATTATGGCAAACTATGTTGTCCCTGAGGCCAGAATTAGGATCAATGGTTTTAAGTCACCCCCATTGCCCTTCAGAGGGGAACATGACAGGGTTGTCCCTTATCTCTTCTACTATTTGACCCTACAGAAGAGCCTCCTGTGATATGGATTTCCAATAATGACTCAGTCCAAGGGATTATATTCAGCGAGGAACAGCATAAAATATGCCTATTCACAGAAAATATCTGACTAATGTGGACAAATTTGGCATATATCTTCAAAACTAAGCCTGTCCCTTTCTGAAAGCAGAACGGAACAGCTCTATATGCCCATTCCAATGGGTGGCATCCTCCATATGATGCCTAAGCTAAATCTTGCCAATAGCCTGGAAGAGCAAACTGGCCAGAATTGAAAAGCCAAATTGGAATTATTTCTCCCTGTGAAGAGTATGTTAGAAATGTACAATAGGACAACCCAAGGTGGTAGACTATTAGCTTTCCCCTAACCCAGCATCCCCAACATATGACAATCCTGCATTTACCCTAGCAATGAAGGAAGACACGTTTCAGAAATGAGAGAAGGGAGATTGTAGAGGATTATCTGACAAGAGTGACAAGATAAAAATATTTGAAGTCTGTAAGAAGGTATTTGGAGTCATAGAAAATAATAGGTTGCAATACCTTGAACTATGTCACTGGGTCATCCAGGCTCAAATCAAGCCAGGGACAATCGGAGAGCTGATTCCAACAGAAACATCTGCATGGACACATCTGAGCACCAGGGGTCTGATAACATTCATGTATAAGATGCTTAGAATCAACCGCTTTAGGACTACTTGGAGCTATCAAATTAGATAGGCCCAGATTTCTAATTGAGAGATCGCCAACAAAGAAGGGAAGATTATGTGGTGGGATCCCCCTACAATGCACAAAGGCATTCCAGAAAGATAATCCTGCTATAAGCTTATGTACCACTGGTACATGGCCCTAGAAAAGCTACACCACATATACCCAGCTGCTGAAGATAGATAGGTGTTGGAGATGTGAAAAAAGGACACTGCGTTGCATTTCTGGTGGGAATGCTCCACAATACCAATTTTCGGCAAGGAAGTCTTCAGCCGCATCATGAGTGCTGGGCTTTCAGATCTCTGCTGACCCTACTCCTCCAAAAGGAAGCAGACTAAGTATCCAGACCAGGCTAAGCCGTCCTTGGACAGATGGCAGGGTCTGCTCGGACATCCCTATGGAAGAAGAAAGAACCCCATAGCATAGCTTGCATTTGAAAGATTATCACAGGACATTAACTATGCACAGGGAACATTTGTCAGTATTTGGTTCCATCTAGTCCCCTACTTCTCTAAATTCAAACATCTTTACCCGCAAAGATGTGTGCCATTCACCTATTTGAATATATACCCAGAGTACAGTAGAAAGGAAGGTGTAAAGATATTGACTATTAAGATGGAGCTCAATTGCCTATCTAGAAAGGGGCTGAAGACTAACACACCTGTAGTACGCTTCTTTCACCGGATACATTGTTTTGAGAAGGGATTAGAACAGGTGTTCACCTTTTCTTCCTTTAGACGATTTGAAAATGTACATGTTGCAATACGCCGACTCTACACTTCTTATGTCGTAGATGATTCATTTCTCAAATGTATTGTTATTGTTTACAATGTTCGATGCCTGTAATTCGATAAAACCAATACAAACTGACTGTTTAACCCCTTCAGTGCCCGCCCCTTTCCCCGCCCAGTGCCGGCCGTTGCATTAGCGGGCGGGGTCTATGACGAGCTGGACTCGTCATGGGCACAGCGCCACCGCGGCCCATGACGAGTCCAGCTCGTCATGGGCACTGAAGGGGTTAAGTAATAAAAATAAATAGTACAGAATCTCTGCTATTTACCTGTGTTGAGGACTGCTATGACTTCCAGGAAAATAGCAGATACTTTGTACTTTGATGCAGTTCGATAAATACCAGAAATTCAGTGATATTAGCCAAGAGACAGATAAATATAAAACAAGCATTTGCAATGCAATCGGTCTCGCATTTGGGAACTTATATGTAGTTAGCTATGCAGCACGTTAGCCTGGGTGCTGAAACATCTACTGTTCTTTAACATGGAGGGAAAGTAAGCACCAAACTGCGTGACACACCAGGTATGGGAACACATGGAGAGAAATATTACCTTTCATCAGGAAATGGTATGGTCCAAAGTTCTGTTTTTAATAGAAAATAAGGGCCTTCGGTGGTCATATCACTGAAACTATAACATTTGAAAAAAATATTATTGTCTACAGGTGCTCGTGGAAGGCATTTTCTATGGACTGGAATCTAGAGAATGCTAAAGTGATTCTGGGATTTTACTGGCCTCTGCTGGTTGTTTTCTATCAAGACAGTTAAATAGAGGCAGTTGCCAGAAAAATAAAACAAGCATTTGCAATACAATTTGGTCTCGCATTTATGAGAATTAGAGGTATTGGCATTGCGCAATGTCTTTTACCTACCAAAGGAGTGAAAGAGGAAAGAAAATGGAAACAGAAGGGATGCTAGAGAAAGGAGGAAAATGAAATGGAGATGGAACGAGTCTGAGGAAAGGGGATGAAAAGAAAATATAGGGGAAAATGCACAATAAAGATAGAATGATAAAAAAAAGAAGTGAAAAATGCAAAAATGTCCAAATATTGACAAATGAAATAAAGCAGGAAATAGAGACAAACAAATACAAACAGGAGAAGAAAATAATTTATGAAAGCAGAGCGAAACAGAAAAAAGCAAGATGGATGAAATAGAACAGAAAGGCGTGGAATGCCAATCCATGTTTCTAATTTCTATTAAATCCCACCTCACAGATCAACGAAACATTTTATTTCTTAAACTTGTGGAAGTTGTAGGGAAAGCAGCCAATGCACAAAATCAGCATAATAGAAAATCGATTGAAACTTAAAGGTTAATTATGTATCCAGTTCCCCCTCGCTTTGGTCATTTACTGCAGGACACTGCAGTGTGTGTAGCGATTCAGTGTACACTAAAAGAGATGGAATACATACAGCAGAAAAGAGCACTGTGTGCTAAGTCACTGCACTGTGGAAGAGAAAAATCCCATGCTTTAGTACACAGCACTGCCAGCGGTGAGCTATTACATAGCACCAAAGACGGACTATATGATGCGATTAAAAACTGTGTGTGTCTAATAACTATATGGCAGTGCACAGCTAGGTGCAGAGAGTCATTGTACAGTGCCAGAAACAGTGGTGCTCCTGTGTATGGTGAGAGAGGCAGACCATGGGCTTCAGTACATAGCATTGTATGAAGATAAGGGTACCCAAGCACACGTTAAATCAAGGTCAAAACAGTTAAAATATACATAGACAAATAACACAAGTAGATCTTCGTCTCTTTCTTTTGAGTTTCTTCGGTTTAATATTCTTTTCTCAAAATGTATTTCACAGTCTTCAAAACGTTCCCAAGCCAACACGTGTTTCGTCGCCTTTAGTAGTTTTTTACATGCGACTTGTTCACGGCTAGGTACAAATTGATATGGTAATTACATTAGTTAATATGTTATTACAAGATGCAAACATTTGTTGACAACGTAAACAAATGTGCTCCCAGGGTAGGTGTAAAACTATGGGTAGATTCATCCATAGATGGTATCATAAGGCTATAGTGTACTATCAAACACCGTGAGGTATGGTGAGCACTAGCCATATCATATCAGTTGGTGATTGTCAGATCTTCTACAAACTAACGTGTGAGTGGCGTATGTGAAACAATCCTGTGTGTGCTGGAACTTTAATCCAGTCCGAATTTGATCCAAAATCGCATGCGGTATGAACAGTCCATTAAGTTTGAAAGCTAAATAAGTATACAGACTATTGTCGTAAAAATTTTTTTTATGAGTAGAGATAGAAGGTGTGCCAAATGGAAAACAGGTGACGCAAATAAGACAACTGACCTGAATACGGTTTAGTATGCAAAGTCTGTAAAAGTATAATCAAGCAAAGAAAAGTGTCAAAATTGGTGACTATATAGACACTTTGTAAAACGTTTAAGAAGTGGAAGAGTTTTTGTCCAAATTCATATGCATACGTCTAGTATGACGATAATTCCAGGTCATACAAACAGACGACGAGGGAGGGGGTGGTTGATGAATTCTATCTGGATGAAATGCTTTCACATTTCCGCATGTGCCCCAAATTTGAGCACCTCGTCTGTAACAGAAAGGTAGAATGTCTCAGTATAGTAAACAGCCAAACATAACTGGTCCGTCTATCAGAAATTACATTTCTGCGGCAGTGTCGAGATAAGCTATGTATAAATTTGTGAGGTCCGTATACGTCTCGTCTGCGTATAATATTAGCGCATCTAGTCTTTAAAACCTCATACATGTGGAATATAATCTTAACATGAGACGAGGGATGGGGAGGTCCATAATATCGTTTGTTAATAGCAAAAATACTCTTCAATCACTTTAAAACTGATTTAAAACTTCAGTTTCAGTATGCACGAACAAAGTCTCGGTATACCCATGCACATATATTCTTGGCAATGGAACAAGAGAACACTAAATTAAATAAACTTCTCACTCATAGTTATTTAAGTTACATCAAAAAACAATCCTTGTTAGAAACAGGTAGATATCCTTTTATTCTCACTATCTGGCTCGTAATCTCTAAGCCTATTTACTCTTAGTCAGGAGTTAAAGGTTAAGATAAGGTGACACGGCGTGCTCTGTTATTCGTTCTCCTATTGCCTCTCGGTCTGTATAGATGAACGATTTTACTCTTAATAAAGGGTAAAGGGTTATGGCAGAATAACAAAGCATGTCTCGTTATCCGTTATCCTCTTACCTCTCGTTCAATGAAGTTGTATCTCCCCCCAACCGCGTCTGGCTCCAAATTAGAGTTGCCGGTATGCGTTTAGCCGTCAAGTATATGCATAAGTGAGAGGTCATGTGACCGGAAGTCGGGCAGCTGCGCAAGGCAAACCACTGAAAACCACAGGCGCCATATTTAAGAGGGTTGCGTCTAGATGGCGTAGAGTGGGTCTAAATCTCCCCAAATTCTATTTTCCATATTATCTGAATGAATACGACGTGATTTAACCCAGTTTTATCAACATTTCAGACCTAATATTTGTGCGAGCGACATTGTTATGTTTGTAACCGATTTGATAAATCGGTAGAAAATAATGCATAACGCATTCGCGTTGTTAGAAAGAAGGACCAAAGCTCGGCGTATCTAATTGTGAATGTATCACTGATACTAAAATCATTAAAGAATACATTGAGTTTCCAAATTTGGCAGCCATCTTGGGTCAGGACACGCCAGAGATATTGAAGGCAAAGAAAACTTTATGACGGTCAAATGTGCACAGAAATCACGACTGCACTTTAGGTAGTCGTCGAATGTATATTATAAAGGCATAAATATAGGGCCACATATATATATCGTGGACTAGTCGAATCCAATATGAAATTATCAGAATTAAGGAACATGAAGCGTGCCTGTAGTTAGATGAAACTTTGTTTGTCAAGTATCTAAGGAGTTTCTGGCACTCAAAGACTGTACATACCGTGATGTGTGTAAAATTAATGGTGGCTTACCATATACAATCAAAGGTGAATTAAGGTGAATGGGTGAGTGACATCATGAAACATATACTTCGCAGAATTCCCATAATCTCTTCAATAGAACCATATCTATACCACAACCAAAAGTTTTCAGAGGAAAATATCCATGGGTTTGTACAGTGTCCAATATACTTAGGAGATGATACAGTAATATGGTCATATATATTATCTGATTTCATTTACCAAGAAAATAATGCATTTCATCATCAACATTAATCCCTAACTCAGTCGTACGTAATTTCAGTATCCAGGAGGCTTCGTTCCTACGAAGCATGAGTTCTCTGTTACCCCCTCTAGGGTTTCTCATGGTTTGCTCTATACCATAGAATGTAAAGTCCCTGTGTATTCCCTGCGAATGGCATTCCAGGATGTGTGTTGCAATGGGGTATCTTTCATCACCCTGTTTCACTGCCCTCATGTGTTCCCCTATCCTGACACGTAAGGGGCGTATCGTGCTGCCCACATATTTTTTGTTGCACCTGCACTCGATGATATATACAACAAAATTTGTATTGCAATTGATATTCGTCCTAATCTTGTAACTTTTCTCGTTAGGACCCATGAATTCCAATTTCTTATTGTAAGCCCATTTGCACGCTGAGCAGTGTCCACATCTATGGAAACCCTCCATGTGTGTAGCCAGCCAGTTTCTACCGGTAGTGGCTATTGGATAGCTGGGGCTAAGGAGACCTCTAAGGGAGTTTCCTTTTTTATAGGTGATTTCTGGTTTGTTGCCAATAACCCCTGTCATGGTGTCGTCTTTTTTAAGGATATGCCAGTGTCTGTTAAGACTTTTAACTAGCACATCCGAAATGTCATTGTAGTTTGTAATAAATCTTACTTTGTTATCCTCTGTCTTCCTGTTAGTATTATCCCTGAGGGTCGTTTCTCTTTTGATCTTCATGATCCTAGTTTTTGCTTTTTTTAGGATGTTGGTATTGTAACCCCTGGATTTGAAGCGTTCAGTCATTTCTTCAGTGCATTTTGTAAATTCAGAGTCCAGACTACAGTTGCGTCTGGCTCTGACAAATTCTCCATAGGGTATCGCATTGATCTGATGTCTAGGGTGCGCGCTAGTGGCATGCAATATTGCATTGCACGCCGTGTCTTTGCGATACAATCTGCTATTGATCTGATTGTTCCCTACATACAATTCTATGTCAAGGAATGTGACTTTCACCTTGCTATGCTCGTGTGTGAATCTGATATTCCATGTATTACTGTTGAGGTGTTCAACAAATTTCATAAGTGTTTCTTCATCTCCTGTCCAGATCATTAGGCAGTCGTCGATATACCTGCCCCAAAAGAGAATAAACTCTATCCATTCTGAACCATGTTGGCCCCAGATCCACTCCTCCTCAAGCCATCCCATGAACAGATTGGCGTATGAAGGAGAGAATCTGGAGCCCATGGCAACTCCCTGTTTTTGACGGTACCACTTATCCTTAAATAAAAATACGTTGTTGTCAAGGATAAGTTCTATCATGGTAATTAACATCTCTGTGTGTTCCCATGTGCTTGCTGATCTAGTGCTTAAGATTTTTTTGATGGCTCTTAATCCACACTCTCTATTGATACTGGTGTAGAGGGCCGTGACATCTAGTGTCACTAGTATCATTTCTGGTCCCCATGTAATGTCCGATAAGAGTCCCAAAATATGTTTTGTGTCCCGTATATATGATGGGAGGTTGCAAACCAGTGGTTTTAGGAAAATGTCGACATATTCTGACAGCCTTTCTGTGGGGCCCTCTATCCCTGAAATGATGGGTCTACCCGGAGGGAACGGAAGGTTTTTATGTATTTTAGGCAGTGTATACAGGCAAGGGTATCTTGGTTTATTAACCTGCAGATAGCTGTACTCATCATGATCTAGAATACCCATGCCATACCATTGTTTTAGATGTCTGTTAATGTATTCTGTCAATTTCCAAATTGGATTGCTGGAAAGATGTTCATAGCATTCCAAGTCCCCTAATTGAGAGAGAATTTGTTTCTCATAGTCAAGGTTGGACATGATGACAATGTTGCCCCCTTTGTCCGCCTCCTTTATAATAATGTTGTCATCAGTTCTTAACTTATGTAGTGCTTGTCTTTCCCCATATGTCAGGTTATCATTCCTTATTCGTGGTGTGCGTTTCTTTAGATCAAATCTGTCTAAATCACTGCTGACAAGTTTATGAAAAATGTCTATGCTGTTCCCACTCTGTAACGTTGGTACCCATTTAGATTTTTCTTTTAGGCCACTTTCTATTCGTACATCACTTATCACATTCAGATCACGCATGACAATATCTGCAGTAGTAATTTCATCTTCACAATCTGTTAGTGACAAAAGTAGCCTAGTGTCAATGATTTCTTGAATAGTTACCGCACTCAGAGGATGTAGTTGCTGATCAATAGTATCTTTTTTATTCATTTCATTCGTAAACATGAAGTGTTTCTTGATTTTCATTTTCCTAACAAATTTAAACAAATCAATTTTCACATCCACCACATTACCATGACTCTTGGGACAAAAGTTAAGACCTTTTTTCAGAAGTGTTTCGTCATCGTTTGTTAATGTCTTGGTTGACAAATTAACTATATTCACAGTATTTACTTTCTCTTGTTCCAAGATCTCGTTTTCATACCTGCCCTTTCCTCTCTTCCTACCTCCTCTCTTCCCTCTCCTTGTTTTGGGCTTATAATAGGGCGTTTGTTCTGTTCCCTGTTTCCTTTCTTGATGCGTAACACCTCTTGTAAAAAACGATTCTCTAACTCTGATGGGTCTGTCCGGGTATCTCCCTGTTCTGATTCGCTTGTTATTGGTGTATCTAGTGAGGTGTTACTTGAGCTTACGGGAGTTGCCAGTTTGGATTTCACGGGATCATCCTTGGATCAAAACTACTAAAGGCGACGAAACACGTGTTGGCTTGGGAACGTTTTGAAGACTGTGAAATACATTTTGAGAAAAGAATATTAAACCGAAGAAACTCAAAAGAAAGAGACGAAGATCTACTTGTGTTATTTGTCTATGTATATTTTAACTGTTTTGACCTTGATTTAACGTGTGCTTGGGTACCCTTATCTTGATTCTATGTGGTCTGACCGCAGTTTTTAGGGAGGCTGGTGGTTCTCCCCTACCCTCTAGCACCGTCACTGATTCAGGAAGTTTACATATATCAGGTGTACTCACCATAAGCGCCTATCATCTATTATAAATACCACTGTGCAAAACGTTAACTACATAGCATTGTATGAGTCGATTCTATGCCCTCATTCGGGAGATAACCCACATGCAGCACTGCAAAGCATTGTGTGGTGATGAATGTACTCTGCCAGATCCAGTCCGTGCTCTATAGAACACACCAGTGTGAACGGTCAGTAGTTTACACTGCACTTGGTCCTGTATACTTATTTCTCCTGTGTCAGGCAGTTAATCATATGTAAAACTTTAAAATATTAACCTTATGAATGTTAAGTAATGCTGCAGAGGAATTGCCATTTAGTATCTCTGAATAATCTACATTGACCTGGGTTTAGGTAGGACTGTTTAGATACAAACTATTGCGGTAAATTGCTGTAAAGCAGTTAAAAATGTTATGGAGGCCTGTACTGAGAAGTAAGGGAAATTAAGCAATGGAACTCTGTAACTTTGGGAAGGGGTGGCAGGATGTAGTTTTCTTGATGGGTGTGACCACCCTAAAGTTGTATTGTTCTTTTGCTTACTCGTAAAACTTAATTAAAAAAATAGGGGGCATATTATCAAGAACGGCGTTAAAATTATCGCTGCTTTAGCAGCAGGAAACTGCCGCTAAAGCGGCGATAACGGGCTTGATCATATGCCCTTGAGAATTCCAATAGAAGCCCATGTTCTGGTGTGAACCTGGGCTTCTATTGGAATTCTCAAGGACATATTATCAAGCACATTATCACCGCTTTAGCGGCAGTTTCCTACCGCTAAAGCGGCGATAATTTTAACGCCGTTCTTGATAATATACCCCTAGAAACCTCAAACACAAAAAGTTCCGGCCTCACTTAGGGGCATATTATCAAGCCAGGCGATAAAATTATTGCCGCTTTAGCGGCAGAAAACTGCCGCTAAAACGTCGACAATTGGCTTGATAATATGCTCTATGGAATTCTAATTGAAGCCCATGTTAGATGTCCTTCACATCTAACATGGGCTTCAATTGAAATTCCATAGAGCGTTATCAAGCCCATTATCGCCGTTTTAGCGGCAGTTTTCTGCCGCTAAACCGGCGATAATTTTATCGCCTGGCTTGATAATATGCCCCCTAGAGGCAAAGTGTGAATTCTGAGAAAGTCCATTTAGAACCTCGTGGCCACGTCCTTGTACACCCAGGAACAGCTTTAGAGTTTCCTGATAAACAATTATTGCCGCTCGTAGGCGCGGACTTTGGTTTTTTAATTTATTTTACCTGCCATCTCATCGAGGAGCTCTTGGGAAACTTTGCATAGCGCTGACATTCCTGGAGGCTGCTGCTGGTGCTGGGACTGCGAGGCCCAGGGTGCCCTGCCTCGTAATTGCTCACCGCACCTGGTGCCTCTTCCCGGCCCCTCCTCTCATTACTTTGTCTACAAAACGCCTCGCGGCCCCCGCTTCGCGGGAGCCGCTCGTAGGCGCGGACTTTGGTTTTTTAATTTATTTTACCTGCCATCTCATCGAGGAGCTCTTGGGAAACTTTGCATAGCGCTGACATTCCTGGAGGCTGCTGCTGTTGCTGGGACTGCGAGGCCCAGGGTGCCCTGCCTCGTAATTGCTCACCGCACCTGGTGCCTCTTCCCGGCCCCTCCTCTCATTACTTTGTCTACAAAACGCCTCGCGGCCCCCGCTTCGCGGGAGCCGCTCGGAGGCACGGAGTTTGGTTTTTTAATTTATTTTACCTGCCATCTCATCGAGGAGCTCTGGGGAAACTTTGCAGCGCTGACATTCCTGGAGGCTGCTGCTGTTGCTGGGACTGCGAGGCCCAGGGTGCCCTGCCTCGTAATTGCTCACCGCACCTGGTGCCTCTTCCCGGCCCCTCCTCCTCCCGCTACACAACCCACGCCTACTAGCGCGCGAGCGGGACGCAGACCGGGGCGAAGCCCGGGCCAAGGGCGGGCCCGTCTGAGCCCGTCCGAGTACGGCAGAGGACGGGACGGGGCATAACCCCTGGCTCTTTGGTTTTGTGGGTCCTTACTTGTTTCTCCATGTCATCGATGTTCTGTACTGTACAGAGTTCTGCTTGTAATATTTGCCTGTAACGCCTTTAGGAATCCTGCCCCTCTCTGTGCACCTACATCGCTGGATCACTGGCTATGGCAACTGCAGGCTCGGGGAAGGGGAGGAAGTCCCTTACTGGGTCTGGAGTTGTTGGTACACTGGATAATTTTATTATAAGGGCTACCTCAGTTCTACAGAGGGAAATCGAGCTAACGGAAAAAAGGCTCTCACTGGGAAACATTGCTTTAGTGCAGTCACCTATAAATCTTTGTACTACTAGTCAAGTATTAGCTCCCAATTGCCAAGACAGCCTATCCTCAGCTGTAAATTCTAGTACCAACTGCCTATTTGAGCACGGAGAGTCTACTGACCAAGATCCCTCCACACCTATAACCTCTGTCGGGACAACCAGATCTGGCTTACCAATTCGCTTAGAGGCATCTAACGCCAAACCGATACAGCAGGATGCTAGACGTAAGCGAAGAGGCACAGCCCTGCCCAACAAAAGATCAAACATTTCTAAACGGGCAAAATCAGGTGCTTTAGACTGTGCAGTTAATACAGATTCTGTTAACCTGGTGACTCAAAGCACTGAGTGTGCCCTGGGTGTGGAGCTTGGAGGAGAATTTTGGACCAAATTGGAACAGCTACTCACTGCAACATGCCTCCCTATGTACAACAGACTTGATTTAATTGATAAAAAACTCTCTGCTTTTGAACTATTGTTTGTTGCTCCTTCGGGGGCTAAGGAGCTAAATGAGTGGGAGGGCGTTAACACTGATTTTCTTTTACCTGCTAAAGATCCAGTCGGACCAAATGTTTCTGTACCCAAATTACCTAACATAAGGCCAGAATTAGCAGGTCAATCCTCCTTGCAGTGCGATAGACCAGGCACCATCGCCCAAATAGCACCACATGGCCCAACTACACGAGCCTTAATAGAGAATACATTGAGTAAGCGAAATCATGTTACCATTAACCCCCCAGTTGATTTGGGGAACCTTGATCCTCCTCAAAATATTCTTAGTTGTCCAAACCCAGACACTTTAACTACACCAAAGCTGCCTTGTCTGGATTTGCCTCCTGAATCAGCTCCTTATGTGGTGGTCCTAACGGGGGTCCCATCTTTAACCCAGGGTACAAGGGAGGACTTTAGTATGCTTAAAAATAAGTGTATTCACTGGCTGAACTGCCATAAACCCCTTCCCAATCGTTGCAGGAGTGAAATTCTTTTCGCAAGACGGTTAGATTGGGTGGGTCCTAGAACTAAAGATATACAGGGTGACTGCGTTGTAATTAATTTTAGAGATTTTAGAACAGCCAGATTTATCTGTAACACGCAGTCACGTAATTTTGGCAGTTCTGAAACAACCATAAAAGCCCTCCCTCTTACCTACTTTTACCTGGGTCCCTCTTTTTCTGGTCGCGAAGCACCCTGGGGAGGTGGCGTGGATGGTTTGGGGAGGATACAGGCTGGTTTTCCATCCATTGGGACCCAATTTAACAATCATTTTTGCCCACCCACTCTTGAAACATTCCACCATATTAACAGATACAGTGTTCTGGATCAGGTGGCTTGACGTCTGGCCCCCACTGTTGTTACCACCTTGACCAAGGAGCAGAAAGGGCTACA
This sequence comes from Triturus cristatus, assembly GCF_964204655.1. Classification (NCBI taxonomy): domain Eukaryota; kingdom Metazoa; phylum Chordata; class Amphibia; order Caudata; family Salamandridae; genus Triturus; species Triturus cristatus. Next base: position 403,078,300 of record NC_140579.1, on the reverse strand, counting down.
TAACACCAAGGTTGGTGGGGGGGATGACCATCCACAGTTTGTGTTATCCGCCCCACCGTCCAGCCCAAATTCCAAGAAAGATCGACCTTTGGAATGTTTCACAGCACTTTTGGAAGATCTACCTCCATTGACACTATTGGGCGGGCTGGGGCATGAACACGACCGGGAAAATTTGGGTAGGGAAAGTATTTCCCCAAGTAACCTGTCCACTAACGGAGAGTCTAAGACTGATATTAATCTCATTTCTTGGAATGTAGCGGTATTAAAGAATAAACTGATTTGCGAAGAGTGGGGCAACTTTATAGACACCTTTGATATTTGTCTATTGCAAGAGACATGGGCTCTGGAAAATTTTCAATGGGCAGGGTTTGTTTCTTTTGATATTCTTGCACTATCAAGTGGTAGGGGGAGACCTTCTGGAGGCCTCAGCACCTGGGTTGCAATCCACCTGGGTGCCATAGCTAGGCAACTTCAAACGGGTTCTGATGACATTCAATGTGTCCTATTAGATCTGCCCGGAAATAACTATCTAGCCCTTTTGAATGTTTATTCAAGACCCTCTCCAGGTGGAAGGGAATCCAAGGTGATTTCAACTTTGAATGATTTTATTCTGACTTTAGATCCAGATTACTCTGTTATAGTAGGTGGCGATTTCAATTGCCAATATGAGCCGCTAAGTCTGCTAGACCACAACGACCCTGTGGCAGAAGATATACATCGGAATATCCCTGAGCCTTTGATTCCTACGGTCAAAGCCTGGACCCCACTAGTGCTACAAATCCTCGCTCTTACTTTTTCTTTATCTCTGAGGGCCTGCAATGGCAGATTCAAATCAGATCATCCTGGACAAACTACCTTTAACAGAACAGGACAAATGTCGATTTTGGATTACATTCTCATCGAAATAAAATCCTGGGATAAGGTACTTGATTTTAGGGTGATAGTTCGCGATGATAGCGATCACAACGCCCTCACTTTGAAACTTAAATCTGGAAGTGCGGTAACCATATCTCCCCAACCCCTAATACTGCTTAATAACAGACGCAGAGTTAGGTGACCTAGCATTCTTGCTTGTCCAGAGAAACTGGCAGAAACTTATAGATTGGCATTACCTTGCCTTAATGAAATGGCTGATGCAGTGTTAAATTGCTCTACTACTGAGAGCACATCCAGCCCTGTCACAATTCATGGCCAGCTAGCAAGTCAACTCCTCGACGTCTTTTCCCGGGTAGAGCCCATAAGGCCCCACGTGGCTAACAAACAATCGTGGTATACTCCCGAGTGTAGGAAACTAAAAGGCGAGTTAATCCTGGCAATTAAAGCCGAGGATAAAACTAGAATTAAACTATCACGGGCACAGTATAAGTTGTTGATCCACAGGGCAAGGAAGCCTTGGGAAGACGATAAATGGGAGGAGTTAAGAATAGCATTGCAGAATAAAGATTTTAAATCATTTTGGGCCATTGTCAGCAACGGTAAGAAATACCCCAATATCATTACCTGCTCTAATATAGCTCCTGCAGTATGGGAAGCACACTTTGAGGGTTTATACTCTGACAAAAATTGTAACACACCCTCTTCATTTGATTCCCCTCCTAATGTAGCCCGTTGTGCTGAGGACATCCCAACAATAAAGATTAGGGAGGTTGAAAACACCATTCACATGCTCATACCCAATAAAGCGCCGGGTTTGGACAAAATTCCAGGTGACCTCTTCAGGTCTGAACCCCAGGTATGGGCACCGTATTTGTGTGTTTTGTTCAGTTCCATCTTGCTCGGCGCAGAACCACCAGAAACCTGGCGAGGCGCCGAGATTGTGGCAATTCATAAAAAAGGTTGTCCACTTCAGCCCTCGAACTACCGGCCGATTAGTCTAATTGACACGACTCAAAAGCTATTTGGGCGCATAGTCTTGGATAGACTACAGGCCTGGGAAGCAGAAAATAATATTCTAAGCACCCTACAGGCGGGCTTCAGGAAGGGTATTTCTACTCTCGATCAGATCTTTCGTCTCCAGGTCATATATTGGAAGACTGTGAGTGTGGAGGGTGGCAGCCTCTACCTCATTTTTGTCGACCTTAGATCAGCATTTGATCTGGTCCCGCGCAAAAACCTATGGAGAGTTCTTCAAACGCTCAATGTTCCCACCTATCTCTTGGATGTTTTGAAGAGCCTCCATATGGGCAATTTTGCCCAGGTTAGATGCCGGAAATATGGCGAACTATCTGAACGTTTTCCTGTTAATAGAGGAGTCCGCCAAGGATGTGTACTAGCGCCCACGCTGTTTTGTTTATATATTAATGGGCTTATTAAACATCTTCTAGCTATAAAGGATACTGATGTCCCTAGGTTAGCCACGGGCAAGGTACCAGCCCTAATGTTTGCTGATGATACCTTGCTATTGTCACGTACCCCCATGGGAATCCAGCGCATTCTAGATGGTTTTGTAGACTTCTGCAGAGACAGGGGTCTTGAGATCAATCTAGCCAAAACGAAATTTATGATCCTCAACCCTCCCAAACACACTCGCCCAAACCCAGTACTAAATGGTATCCCCCTCGAACGGGTAAAAACGTTTGGATATTTGGGGATTATACTCCAAGAAGACCTGGGATGGGGAGGTCAAGTTGCCAATTCCACTCTAAAGCTGACCCAAACTACAGGAGGCATGGCCAGATTGTTCAAAGGTTTGACTTTTAAACCAGCGGCGCCAGTGATAGAAATTTTTACATCGCAGGCTAGAGCTGCTACAACCTATGGAGCGGAACTTTGGGGCCATTCTAAAACTGACAGCTTATCCAGGGTTGAAAATACCTTTATTAGGAATTTGTTGAGCTTACCATCCAGTTCCCCGTTGGTCCCCATTAGGTTCGATTTTGGTTTGCTCCCTATGGAAGAGGTGGTGGCTGTGCGGCCCGTCTACTACTGGAAGAGACTCTGGTCCAACCCGGACTTGGAATCTTATAGAAATGAATTCATGGGGGTCTGGCCTACAATTAAAAATCTGAACATCCCTTGGCTAATGTATGTTAGGGACACCTGTGCCAAGATTGGTTTCCAGGAACTTTGGGACACTCCAGAAAGTTCTTGTCTGGCTGTTTCCAAAAGTAACTTGGACGAACAATTCAGATACTTCTTCCTATCATGTTTACACATGAATTCAAATATAGGTAGGCTGACTGCTCAGTTCCTACGGATTAAACCAAATTATGGGAGGGAGTTATTCCTGGATTTGATTTTCCCCCCAGTTGCTAGGAAGCTGTATCTCCAACTAAGAATGGGCACTTTACCGCTCAGGTCCTTCACTTCCAGATGGGATTCCAATAAAAATACTTCATGTCCCGCTTGTGGCTATATATTGGAGGATGAAAATCATGTGTTTTTCTTTTGCCCAACGTATGACTTGTACAGAAAACGCTGGGTAAAACCTATTTGCAATAACCTTGGTTTTAGAGAGTGCGAAAAAGCCCTGCGAGTTTTGAAATATGACACCCATCCCCCAATTGTTTTCGCAGTCTCACGCTTTCTAAACGCTATATGGTTGCAACGCAGGAAATTTTCCACCAACTGTTAATTATTTGATTAATTTAACTTTATTATTTCTACCTGATTTTGGTGGCATAAGTTTGAGATCTGTTCTTGATGTGATAATTTCATTATTAATATTGTTTGTAATTCATTGTTGCTTTTATGGCCCTAGTGGCCGAAATAAAGTTTATGAACTGAATTATTCATGAACTAGGGAGAAATAATAAAACACAACAGCGTGATATAAAAGATAAAATGCTGGCTTAAGAGTCTGCTTCTGGAGTAGTATGCTTATCTGCACCCATGTGATTCAATACTTTATGGCGGTGCTGCTGATATTGGAGCCGCGTCGTGCTTCCAGTCAGCAGCATTATTGCACCTTAAATGCTTGGTTAGTGAAGAATGTTTTTGTCTGTGGGAGCTCAGAGCATGCCCATGCCCGGATTTTGTGTGGCTCTGTTATGCCACCGAGCAGCTGTGTGCATTAGCACCCGGCCTTGCAGGTCTTCCCCATTTCACTCCTGTAACGTTTAATTTATAAACAAAGCGTATCCAGCTAAGGGGTTTAGAAGAGAAATTATTTTTGAAAAGCATTTGAGTCTTGAGATTATTTTTAACAATCAAGCAGCCGCCTCACTTGCTGAGGGAGATACTCAATATTGTACAGTTGATATTTGCAGCGATCACGTACAGCAGAATCACGTCCTGTGGTTGGTTTTTCAACATTTTACCTTTGTAAGTATTAACATGAAGGAACAAATATTTAAAAACTTTCTAAATGGTACCTTTAAACAAGCTCTGAAGTAGACAGCCGTCCAATTCAGGCCCAAAGGGAGTTGGCGCCGAATCGGAATTCCAAGTAATGAGGATATAAACGGATTTGGGAAAGGGGAGTGCACATAGACTAACACCATCGCTGATAGGTTTTCAATGTCATGTGACATGGGGGTCGCCCAATGGAAGAGCAAGTATGTTATGTGATGTGAGGTGAGGTGACTACCACAGAAGTAATGAAGGGAGGACCATCAACATTTTACCTTTTTACGTATTATAATGAAGGAACCAATATTAACCCCTTCGCCGCGGCAGGAATTCCGCCGCGGCGCTGGGGGGGGGGTTTGGGGGCAGCACGGTGGCGCGGTGCTCGTGACGGAACCGCTCCGTCACGAGCCACGGTTGAGCTGTGCTCATGATGGAGTGGTTCCGTCACGTCTCCGCCCACTGCGCTAATCGCCCGCACAGGCGGGGAATTAGCGCCGCGTGGGCGGAGCGGCCGCCAACGGCCGTAGCATGACGGAACCACTCCGTCATGAGCGGGGAAGGGGTTATAGTACTTTCCAAATGGTACCTTTAAACAAACTCTGAAGTAAACAGCCGTCCGATTCAGGCACAAAGGGAGTTGGCGCCGAATCAGAATTCCTAGAAATGAGGATATTAACGGCACATGACGGAGAGGGGCAGCGCACATAGACGAACACCAGCGCTAATAGGTTTTCAATGTCATGTGACACAAGGGGTCGCCCAATGGGAGAGCGAGTTTAAGTGACGTGCAGTGAATCCCACAGAAGTAATGAAGGGAGGACCATCAACATTTTACCTTTTTACGTATTAATATGAAGGAACCAATATTTAAGTACTTTATAAATATTACCTTTAAACAAGCTCTGAAGTAAACAGTCGTCCGCCATGATAAAAACCAGTAGTGTGTGCGAGCAGCACTGCAGAGTGTAATATGTGGTAATGTATTCTTTGTTGTGTTTTCTTTAAGGAATCTTTGAAAGGAATGTTCTAAGTTGTAGTATTCCCTTTTGTAGAATGTTGGTGTAGGCATTATTTGAGAACCTGCTGTTGAGCTGTTAGCAGGTGGTCGTGGGTCCTGTTTATCCAATAAACTTATTTTACTCTTTTGGATACTTCGTCTTGGATTTCTTCCAGAAGAGCATACTACACAGAGCTATGGTCGGACCGAGCACCACAGTGATTGCACTGTGATTCTGGGCAAATCGCTTAATCTCCCAGCGCCTATTAAATAATCAATGTGTCATTAACTGGTGACCATCGGTTCCGGAACAACACATGGGGAGAGACAAATAAAATAACACAACACACGTGGAGGGGCGAGACAGATGAGCAGCAACCTTGGAGCGAGAGGTGGTGGTGGTGGTAGGCTCCAGTGTTGTGATGGGGTCGAAGGGGGTGGGTGGGTCCATCGCACGCTGTGTGAAGAGAAAGGTAGGATGGTCAACTAAAGCAATCACTAAGTGAAATCGCCTTGGCTGAAACAGAGAGCCACAGGCGGGACAATTCTGTGGAATGGACCAATAGAAAGCCAGCATTTCTAAATGCCACGAGAAAGAACCAATGGCAATGGGTGGGTGTTTCAAACTCCACAGAAGAGATAAGAAAAGGTCAATCGAATCGAAGCTCGACCTAAAAAAGAAAGTCCCTCAGCAGAAAGCAATTTAGGTATTTTACTGATCTCTACTGGTTGTTTTCTATTAAGACAGTTAAATAGAGGCAGTTGAACAGAAAAATAAATCCCTAAGCGGAAGCAGGCAGGTCCTAGGGCTGATCTCCAAAGCCCACAAAGTACATACACATATAAGTATATACTAAAGTATATACAAGAGGTCTCGATTGCTCGACCTAAAAAACTGTACTACTTAACCAACAACCTAGCACATAGGAGAGAAACATCAGTGTTCACATGCCAGGTATGTAAATAGTCTAGAAAATGTATTGCTATTTAAGCAGGCAAAGGTGAAGGATTTCTTTTTGCCTGGAAAGGTAGGGGACGCGCGCTTTGTTTGCTTCTTAATCCGCCCACTCCCCGTTCCTCCACGGGCTTTCCCGTTTGTTGTGGAGGGAGATAGCTGAAGAACTCTGATTGGTCCGTTGCGGGGAGGCGGGGTTTCATTGTCCTTGCGGACACGTGATCCTTCACAGGCATTATCAGTAATGCCTGCTGACCCGCGCAGCGGACGCGCGCTGGAAAGGTAGCGCCCTGTATATGTGTAGTCCTCATTCTTAACTCGTGTATCGTTTTTTAATTGAAATGCTCATAATGTGTTTTTAAATCGTTTTGCTGCTACTTTGCCTCATTGCCTTTTTGCACATCCTTTGTTTGCTTCTTGATCCGCCCACTCCCCGTTCCACCACGGGCTTTCCCGTTTGTTGTGGAGGGAGATAGCGGAAGAACTCTGATTGGTCCGTTGCGGGGAGGCAGGGTTTCATTGTCCTTGCGGACACGTGATCCTTCACAGGCTTTATCAGTAATGCCTGCTGACCCGCGCAGCAGACGCGCGCAGCGGGGGCGCCGGTGGCGCGCCGTAGGTGCGCCAAAGGCAAGCCCGTCTGCGCCCGTCCGCGGCAGACCGGGGCCAGGGGCCAGAACTCCTGCCCCTCTGTCTTCTGTGGCATCCCCACGATTAGTTTACTCCTCGTTTCAACTCCTCACTCTACGACCGATCTGCCCTACTGATTGTATTCTTTTGGCTGTTGATAATACCCACGCCGTCACCTGTTCGGGGGTTCACTGTTCCTTCTCCTTGACCCATTCCCTGGAGTTTAATGACCGTACGGCCACGTTATCCACTAACACTGTTCCTAAGTTTCGTTTCCTAAGCCTAAACTGCCGCTCCCTCCCCAAGCATAAAAGCTTCATCTTTGATCTCCTTCTGGAAGATTCACCAGACGCCTTTTTTTTGACCGAGACCTGGCTCCACAACAGTTCTGGGCCAGACATAGCTGCTGCTCTTCCGTCTAATTACGCCATCGCCAGATTGGTCGAACCACTGGATTGGGCGGGGGAATTGCTGTCATTTATAAACACTCCTTTCAATGCAACTTAGAATCTGTCAACCTTCCCAATTGTGAAGCCGCTCAATTCAAACTTATACTTACTCCTAATTTTTCTTTCTCAGGGCTTTTGCTCTATCGACCGCCTGGCTCCTCCTCACTGTGGTCGGCCACTTTGCCTGGTTTGGTCTCTTCTCTCCTTTTGACTTCCTCTAATTTCTCATTACTCGGAGATCTGAATCTCCACTTGGAAGACACTGCTAATGTCACTTGCTCCAATCTTATTTCTGATCTTCTAGCTATGAATCTGGTTCTCTGTAATTCTGGTCCCACTCATAAAGCCGGCCATCTCTTAGATCCTATTTTTTCTAATGTTACAACTATCGTATGCGAACCAGCGTTACCTATTTTTTGGTCGGATCATTTCCTACTGAAATTTCAAATTCAGGCCCCTGATAATTCTCTCCCAGTTCCCCCACAGTCCATGTTCTTTACTAGGGACTGGAAAAAAGCCGATGTTAATGCTCTTAACAATCTGCTAAAGGAATATACGCCCTCTGTTACTATGCAGATACCTGCCTCTGCTAATATCATCCAAAATTGGTTGTCCCATGCTGTTGAAGTATGCCTTCCCCTTGTCAAGAAAAAATCAACTTATCACCACCCCCCTGCGCCTTGGTTTAATGACAGCCTTAGGGTTGAAAAATCCAAATGCAAAGCATTAGAAAGAAAATGGCGGCAAAACTATGCCCCAGATTTGAAAATAGCATACAAATTCTCCTTAAAAATTTACCATGACCTATGCAAATCCGCACGGGCTGCTTACACCTGCGACACTATTAACTCTGCTACTAACCGTCCTAGGACTTTGTTTAGTTTAGTGAAAAATTTGGCTGGCGCTCAGACCATAGCTAAACCTTTGCCTCTTAACAAGCAATCCTGTGATGATCTTGCTCAATTTTTCTCCGATAAAATAGAACTCATTCATCTAGAAATAGCAAACTCCCCCCTTAACTGCACGAGGCCTCCTTCAATGCCGGTCGATACCCTTCAAGAACACTTTAGTGTTTTTCCTAGGTTGTCTTGTTGGCCCTCTTTGAATCTGGAAACTCTTATTTCCATTCTTGGTACCATTAAATCGGGTTCTCCCAATGACCCTTTACCTGCTTCCATTATGAAACAACTTGATCCCGTCCACCTCCAGGTCATTATGGAAGTTCTTAATTCCTCCCTTACATCCTCTATTGTTCCTCCTATCTGGAAGCACTCCATGGTAGTCCCTCTGTTAAAAAAGCCTGCTGCTGATTCTTAAGTCCTGTCTAATTTTCGTCCCATATCTCTTATTTCCATTTTTTCTAAGCTTTTAGAAAAACATATTCACACTCACCTTGTCAAATTTGTTGATACTAATAATCTCCTTCACTCTTCTCAGTCTGGCTTTCGTGCCAGTTTCTCGACTGAAACCACACTTTTAGGCGTGACTGAAAGACTGCGCCACCTATTGGATTGTGGTGAGACAGTAGCGCTCATATTATTAGACCTGAGCGCGGCTTTTGCTACTATCTCTCACCCCATCCTAATTAACACTCTTGAATCCTTTGGCATTTGTGGTTCAGCCTTGGACTGGCTATCTTCTTTTCTTACTGACCGCACTTTTCAAGTGTTTTCTGCGTCAGACAGCTCTAACATCTTTCCCTCACCATTTGGAGTCCCTTAGGGCTCCATTTTGAGTCCTTTGCTTTTTAATCTGTATGTTAGGCCTCTTGCGGACATTGCTGTTAACGCAGGACCATCCTTTTTCACCTACGCTGATGATTCCCAAATTATTTTTTCACTTTCCAATTCTGATCCCTCTTCCTCTGCTTCTGTTCTCCAGTCGGGCCTACGTCAAATTGCTGTTTGGATGAATAACAACTATCTAAAGTTAAATGCAAACAAAACGGAGGTCCTTATTCTGGGTAAGCAGAAGGATCTGTGGGGTGCTTGTCACTGGCCGAACGAGTTGGGTACTCTTCCCCGTCCTGTTGACCATTTCCGAAACCTAGGATTTTTCATTGATGACTCCTTGAAAATGCACCATCATGCTATCAAAGTCTCGGGCACCTGTTTTACTATTTTGAAGTGGTTGCGTAAAATCATTTGGATGCTGCCTAAGGACACCCAAAAACCGTAGTCCATGCTCTTATTACGTCACGTTTGGACTATGGTAACGTTCTGTTTCTGGGTGCAAACAAGGCGGTATCCCGTAGGTTGCAACTTGTGCAAAACTCCGCTGCTCGACTCCTATGCGGAGTTCCTAGATGTTCTTTTATCTCTCTCCATCTACGGGACCTACACTGGCTCCGTATTGACAAACGGGTTGAGTTCAAAGCTCTTTCCTTTATGCACAAAATCAAGTGGGGCCTAGCACCTGACTACTTACAGACTCTTGTCTGTCAGTATGTTCCAACTCGTCCTCTTCGATCTGCCTCACTTGAAAAATTCTATGTGCCCAGGTTCAAACTCTCACGAATGGGAGGTAAATCCTTCTCTGTCTTGGGTCCTTCTCTTTGGAACTCGAATCCTCTTGCTTTACGCAGAGAGCCGTCTTATTCCCACTTTCGATGTGCTCTTAAGACTTGGCTTTTCAATCAATACATTTCTTTCCTCTTCAGTAGCTTCGTCCAGGCGCCGGGAAACCCTTGTTGGGTAGCTGTTGCGCCATATAAGTTAAATAAAAAAAAAAAAAAATTTGCCTTGCTTCCGATAAATAGTTTACAATCACTGCTATTTTGCTACCAGCCAGGTAAATAGTGACATTTCTTTGCACAGAATAGCTAAGTGGCATGCACATATCCACCAATAACAACATAACCACCACAAGTTCTTGAACAGAGAACCTCGAAAAATAGCTTATCCCTTGACTGTCATCATTAGGATTGAAATAATAAATACAAATACATACAAAGACAAAACTATTTCTTTTTTTTACCTGAATAAAGGCCAGGTTCATCAATTAAAAAATTTCAGATTTAAGTCTTTGAAATTTGTAAGATGTATTACATTGGTCTTTTTTTCTGACAGAAGATTACGACCAACAACAGAATTGATGTTCAGTCTTAACTGATGCCCCTCAGTGCCAATGCTCTGGGTCTTCTCACAAGGCATTTTGGGCGTGCCAGTCTAAAGCAGGTGTGATCAGAATGCATGGTACAAATGTCAATTACATGTACAGATTCACAGAGATCGAAATGCTGGAATGTAACATTTACAAGGGGCACATATGAATAGCATATTCTGCCAGTATGATGTTGCAGGTTTAGTGGTAAGGGCAGGATTGCCAGCTTTTTTTTTTTTTACCTCAAATCGTTTTTATTGAATTTTCAAGAAAATAACAAATAAATAATAAACACAGTGATAAAATAATAATGATCACAAGAATAATGTCAAATAATAACAACCAGGATTGCCAGCTTTGACACTCGGAATGCCATTGTTGGCCGTTTATGCACTTACCCCCACTCCTGTCCTCCTTTACCTTGCCCTCTGACCTCTCCAGATTACTCCACTGGAGCTCAGACTGCTGCTGTCTCCCAGGTCTCTCTGCAAGCTCTTTTTATTAGATCCCCACTCACTCATTAGAGTCCCTCTTCTTAACTGAGCCAACAGTTTGCCGGTCCATAAGCCCCTTAGGCCTCCTTTGTTAGCCCTTGACTACCCCTTTTAACTTCATCTCTAACAGCAATTGTATCCTTTCCTGGCACCCTTCCATCAGCCCTCTTAACCAATGCTACATACTCCAGTAGCCATCTTCGTTCCCTTTCAGAGGCCTCTGAACTCTTCTGTCTCCCCTTGGCCAGTATCAAACAACCTTTAATGTCCCTTATAAGTCATCTGCTTTCCTAGCACTCTGTCAGCTAGTACTGACTTCTTATCCAACATCACTTTACACGCTGTGATTTTGAGCCTATAGTTCAAACTCAAAAGCAAAAATACAAGTCTCAGGCCATACTGTGGCACAATTGAATAATCAACAGTGAGTGTCTGAAGGGCTCACATATAACAAGGGGACACTAACTATACTTGAGTCACAATCTGTTAGTCATCAGATGCCTTAATGCTGCCCGAAACTGCATGCACTCTTTTATACTGAAGCACACCCCAGAGACCCATAGTCATGGCTACCGGACCTCATATCCAACTTTCAGCACTCAGGGCAGTGCTTTTAATGGGTTCGACAAGTGGAGGGGTTTTTAAAGGGTACATTGCTTATTTAAGCATAACTAAACTATTTACAAGCGGCGTCACCTCTGTAATTAGGTCATGTCCTAATACATGTGGCTTAGAATCTGTTCTGGTTCCCCTGGCCTGGCTTTGATCATCCTAGTCATCATCCCCTTCGAGTGCCCCTCCTTCTCTTATACCTGGCCATTCTCTTGGTCCTGTTTGTTCCGCTCTTGCTGGTAATACTGGTTCTGGTCTTCCTTACCCATCTGGTGGCCTTATTCTGGTCCTCCTCCTAGTGATCCTAGTTCTGGCAGTCCACCTGGTCCTCCTCCTTCTCCCCAGTTACCCTGGTCCTTCTCCTGGTCCTCCCACTTCTCATGGTCTGGTGGGTCTTTTTAATCATACTGGTCCTGCTGCCAAATTTCCTCCTGATTCTGATGTTCTTAGTAATCCTGGTTCCTTAACACTGTGTTCTACTCCTCCTCCTCCTCTTGGTCCTGGTTCTCCACTGGTCCTTATACTCTGTATCCTAGTCTTTCTAGTCCTGCTAACCCAGCTGTTCCAAGTCCTATAGGTCCTGGTTGTTCTGACCTTGATCCTCCTGGCTGGTCCAGGTCCTCCTCACTGTCTTCTTATTTCTCCACCAGGACCTCCCCCTCCTCCTGATCCTTCACCTCCTCCTTCTGGTTCTGTTCTTCCTCGTGGAGTTCCTCTTGATTTTGGTCCTTCTATTGGCCATTCTTTACCTCTTCCTCCTCCTGGTCCTCCTTGCCATGGTGCTTCTGGTCCTAAGCTCCTACTGGCCTTCCTCCTCGCCTTGCATATCCTAGTCTTCTGCTTGATCCTCCTACTCCAAATCTTCCTGGTCTTGGTCCACTTGCTCCTGATCCTTGTGGCCCTTTTCCTTCTCGTCCTTCTCCTTTTCCTGCTTATCCAGTTTCTCGTCCTCCTGCGGTTCTACTCTGGCCTTCCTGTGGGTCCTACTCCTCCACATCCTGGTGGTACGTGTCTTCCTCGACATGGCGATCTCGGTCCTGGTGTTCTTCATGGTCATCTTCCTTGTGCTGGTCTCCCTAGATCTTCTTCTAGTTCTGTGGGCGCTCCTGGTTATTTTAGTCTGGTTCCTCATAGTGGTCCTGGTGTTTCTGGCCTTTCTGGTCTTGATCCCCTATTCCTGTACCTGACCTGCCACTAGTCCTCATCCTGCTCTTCCTAGCCCGCCTCTTCACCTCGCGTGCTCCTCGTCCTCCTGGGTCCTGGTTTTCCTATTCTTCCTGGTCTTCTTGCGGGCCTGCTCCCCATGGCCCTAGAGGTCTTTGTCCTCCTCCTTCTCATTGTGGTCCCATTTCTGTGTTCCTTCTGATCTTCTTCCAAATATTCGGAATCATCCTACTAATCCTCCTAGTCCTGTATGTGGTTTGTGTTCCCCTCTTTCTGGTCCTCATACTTTTCCTTCCAGTGCTGGTCCTACTGTTGGCCCAGGTCCCCTCCATCCTTGTCATTGTCATGATTTTTGTGTCCCTCTTGTCCTTCCCAGTCTTTATGGTCTTCCTGGCATCCCTCCACTGTCTGGTTCTCCCCCTCCTTGTTCTCTTCCCTATGGCCTTACTGTTCACTGATTCATCCTCTTTCTCCCATCCATACCACCCCTTCCACTATAGTTTGGTACAAACTCTAAGAAGGGACAGACTTTGACCTCTAAATGTCTCTCTCACAAACCTTTACATGGTGATCCAAGCTGTGCAGAGGTACGTATGAGGGGTCAGAGCTTGTTTAGAAGCTGACTAAGAAGTAGGGGTTGCAGCACAGAATATGTGCTTCTACACTCTGCTTTGGAATCACATCTTCGCCTTTAGAAGTGCGTAAAAGGAGGAATGCAAACAACTGCTTTAAAGTGGCCCTGAGCCAGGAGGGACGCGACCCTAGTCAAGCGGAGTGCTGCATCAAGCAGCATTAGTCGCACTGTGTTATTGATTAGTCTCCATGACTATAAGCCTGTCACTCAGTTCTTTTTGAGGAAGGATATAAAAAGGGGACACAGAAGTGATCTGTTTCAGGTCTTTGGGGGGTGAGCAATTGTTTACCTCACCAAGGCACTTCGCTGTCACTGCTACTATCTTACTGGATTCAGATAAACCTCGAGTCCATCTTGTTGTGACTCCTCTCCTGATCCAGCAGGGGCTTCTCCTCCTCTAAGGCCAGTGTTAACTTCTTTTCTTCCAGGGCCAAAGGCGCAGCTGCTGCTGCTTTTTTATGTCTCGCCTACGCAGCGCGCATGCGCTGCATAGGAGGGCCTTTAGCAGTCGCTCTGCTCATTTTCAAGCACACACTCGTGCTTATGGCGGCATCCACCTTACGGGAGCGAGCTGCGGCGCGCCACAAGCACGAGTGCAGTGCTTGAAAATGAGCAGACTGCTCTCCCAAGCGCGCGCGCGCACACCAATCGCGGGCTCACCTCCTGCTCCCCCTCTCTCTCACAACCTCTTCACGGGCCACTCCTCTTCCTGTATGCGATGCTCGCCGGGGCCGCACTTGTTGCCTCATGGTGGAGTTTCTGTGAAGGATAACGTACAACTGGTGGCGCCATTGCGCCTCTAAACACGGTGCATCCCTCCCGTGTCTACGATCCCGTGTTGTTCCCGCTATCGTAGACATCGGCCGATGTCCGAGTCGATTGTGGATCTTCCCCAATAACTTTTTGCCACCAGGATGCAACCTTCTGCCCGAGTACTCAGATACTTCCCTGACGGCCACCAATGGGAAGCCTCCTCTATGCAGGCAGTCTCCAGGCTACCTCTGATCGTACTGTGCGCTTCAGCTTCGAGGTGCTGACTTCTCATCCCTTCTAGTTACCTTTTGTCCCCAACAGCCGGGCCGTGGGCTTATTATCACCTCGGTGATTGCGCGGACGAAACAAAAACGTGTTGCCTAAGCAGAGCCACCCCGGACTGTGTTTTTACGATATGCTTAACTGCAGTGTTGTCCAAATGACTCCCACCGCGTTATTCATTCGCGTCTCTATACAGAGCACCAAAACATGCTGCAGGACAGAAGCGGACACTGGGTTTTGCAGCCATTTTTTGATTTCTCCTTGACTAAATTCGTCTTCTTGTGTGCACTGCTTGGTTCACTGTTTCTGAATTCATGATGTATTTAATTCTGGCTGCATCCTCTTCATGGAGGAGATGTTTGCGGTTTCTCGAAGCACACAACAAGGGCACCTTCCGCAGGCCTCTCTGGGTTTCCGATAGATGATTTGGCAGGAGAAGGGCCTACGGGCTTCATTGCCTAGAAGAATCATACCCGCTCACTGTGGTCTTAAAAAAACCAGGCAAGCACGCTGCCCACTTAATAAGCAACACGCTTGCACTGATCCGTGCACTTCCTATGGAACTGCTGACGTCCGGGAGCCTCCTTAGTATATAAATGCTGTGATAATAGTCATACCAGAAACAGATGTGCTTTCCCTTGGAAGCGGCCTCCTTGCTCCAGCTGGGTGAGTTTATGTTCAAAGGCAACTCGCTTCCTACTCTATTTAACAGAGACTGATGTGCGTGAAGTGAACCCACAGTGGTCCGCTCCCACCCTCCCCTTCATACTGCTCGTGAGGCACTGCTGTTCAGAAAGCTTGCTTATCATTAAAAACAGGGTTTTGTGAGAGGACAGAAAGAGTTAGAATGGTCTTACTAGTTTCCACGCTGTCGTACTTTTTTTTGGTGACAGCAGGGTAGAGTCAAACGGGAGGTTTCATTAGCTAGTTTACATAGCGCCACCAAGCACCCCAGTGCTACTGTAGGTGCTTCCGAAAAACCAAACTCCCTTTTCTGTACCTCTTAAAAGTCTTTAGTTCACTTTAAAAGGAAAAGAATAGGAACCTGCTGACATCCTTCAGCTCTGACTCCCTCTCCTAAAATAGTTTATGGCCGGTGGAGCCTTTTAATCTTAGGCGCTGGAGATGGTAGATGCTGGCACGCATTTTGTGGTGAGTTGTACAGTAATTAAGTTCGCAGTTAGCGCCTGCGAGGTGCCCTTAATAGTGGAGCACAGCTGCCCGCCTGCGTCCGCCCCTCTCCCCCTGCGTGTGTGCGCGAGTGTGTGTTTGGGAGGTGCCGTTTCCCACAGGTCTGATCTAATTCAGACGAAACTCAATTTCCGTGTTGACCAACCCCACGCCAGCGCTCTCCCAACCGCCGACAGCCCGCTCTCTCAGGCTGTGTGCGTGTTACACATTTACATTGTCAATCTGGCAGGCTCCCCTCAAACAACCCTTATGTCTAGGTTTACAATGTCAACCGGCCTGGTTGCAGGGACTGTCTGCAGCAATAACACGCTCATGACCCGGGTCCCTATCGTTCATGCCCCCCTGCGCCCCCCGTCCCCGCATCGCACTTTTACTTCAACAGCCTGTGTCCTGTGCCCTCGGAGCGCCGACACCAGTGATCAGTCATTTGGTTAGAAACCATTTCCCTGCGTGAATTTCACAATAGTTTCACGCATTGCGGCACCTTTATGCACGGCGTAATACAGCAGATTGCTCCCTCTCTCCAAAATAAAGTGACCGATTCAGCACACAAATGCCTTACTCTGCTTAAACATTTTAAATACGGGTCTCAATGATTTTCCTGACAGTCCATACGTTCTCTGTCCAGGTTCTAACAGAGTCACCTCAAATAAATTTGTTAGTCTTGCTGTCCCCATCCAAGAACACTGCCGCTTAGTCAAAACAAGCATTGGCATAACCAATAGGTCTCACCTTTTGGACCTTATAGGTGTTTAGTTATGCAGCTCAATATCCTTGGTGCAACAACATCAACTGTTGCATGGCTAAACACTTATAAGGTCCCAAAGACGAGACCTATTGGCTATGACAATGCTTGTTGACTATTTGGGTGGTTTGTGCTTGGCCCTCCATAATATTTTGTCCACATAAGGTCCACAGCAGTTTGTATCCTTTTTTCCAACATCCTGGACATTCTAAAGGTATCGCAGGGTTTGCGGATTCTCCTGAAGGGGACCGAAAAAATAGCCAAAATATAGCAAAAGTTTGAGTTTTTGATGGAAAAATAGGAAAAAGTGCTCTGGATAAAAGTATCTGGTCTTTCTCATAAAAATGTCATCAACAAACCGTTTGCTGTGCTAAAGTTTTTTTTTAACCACAATTTTCAAAGAGGTAGCCCATTTTTCCTATTTTTGTGCTTTTAACCTACTATTAGTTTGTGGTGAAAACCAGTGTGAAACCTATGGGTGATCCAGGAAAGCTATATATGGCTGAAAAGTGGACACATCTCTGAATTCAGCAAGGGGTCATATGTGCAGATCCCTCAAGGTTTTCCGAAAGAAACAAATTAAATAAATATTGAAAAAGAGTTGAAAAAAACAGCCATTTGTGACAGTGTTTTAATCTGTAACTTTTTGTCACAATGGCTGATTTACAAAAGTAATATACCATTATGGTCGCTAGACTCTTTTGGTTATAAGGATGTATAGTGTTTGTAGGTTCTCCAGGAACCCGAGGTACCCAGAGCCAACTGACATGCACCGTTCAATGGTTTTTCACTGAGTAGAGACCAATTCTTACGAAGAAATATGTACAGTGAAAAATAGGTACCAAGGTAACCTATGTATTTCTGAAATGGTCACTAGATCTGGAAATTAAGAGCAGTGGTTATTTGTAGATTGCTGACTTTGTGGGTACCCGTAGGAGCATATGATTTGGAGGATATTATTTCAAATGTCTTCTTTCTTACACACTGGCTTACATTTGAAAGGCACAAATGCAGCAAAATCTAATTGTAAAAAACAAATATCCTACAGTTCTTTGCTCCCGTAAGTCTTCCGGTAAAATATGGTACCTCACTTGTGTAGGTAGGCCTAGTGCCTGTGACCGGAAACTGCCCAAAACTCAACAGAGCTACATCACATTTTTCTACTCAAAACTGACCGTTTTTTTTGCAAAGCGGCTAGCTGTGGATTTTGGGCCTTAGCTCAGCCAGCACCTAGGGAAACCTAGCAAGCCTGTACATTTTTTGAAAACTAGACACCTAGGGGAATCCAGGATGGTGTGACTTGCTTGACTCTCCCCAGGTTGTTTTTCCCAGAATCCCTTGCAAACCTCAAACTTAAACACATTTTCCTCACATTTCTGGGATGGAAAATGTTGGCATCTGCAGGGAGTCGCAAACTTCCTTCCACTCCGACTTCCCCTCAGTATTTCTATAAACATGGTACTTCACTTCCTAACACTCATGACAGGAAACAACCCAAACACAACATGGATACATCACATTTTTCTACTCAAAACTGACCTCTTTTTTGCAAAGTGGGTGGCTGTAGATTTTGGGCCCTACTTAGATGGCACCTAGGAAAATCTAGCAAACCTGCACATTTTTTTAAAACTAGACGCCTAGGGAAATTCAGGATGGGGTGACGTGTGTGGATCCCCTATTTTTTTTTTTTTTTACTCACAATGCCCTGCAAACCTTACTTGAAATCGCACATGTTCCTTACATTTCTGGGACGGAAACTTCCAGAACCCTCAAGAATCCACAAAAATCATGCCACCCAGCATTACCCCACTTGTGCCGATAAAAATGATGCCCCACTCCTGTGGTTGGGCCTAGTGCCAGTGCTAGGAATAGATCAAATCAAGGTCAATGGAAGCCCTGGTGTGACCTCTATTCTGTTACTGTTGTGGCACTAGGCCCAATCACACAAGTGTTTTTATCAGCACAAGTGTGCAGTTCTGGGTTGTAAGAATTATGTGGATTCTGGAAGTTTCCATCACAGAAGTTGAAGAACCAGAACCTTTTGGGCCTGGCGGCGCAGGGTACGCCCAAGTCTCCGGAGTTCTCCTGCTCAGCTACACAGAGACACGGGACACTCTGTCGGCGTTAGAAGATCATATTTATTTAGCTGCAGCTAGTACAGTTATCCTAGAAGTACTCAAAGTAGGTTCTCAGGAGACTGCCACTTCACTCTGTGGCGCACAGGTTTATATACTATATAGGGTTCATATACATTAACCAAATGCACTCCCAGAACACACAAGAAAGAGCCAATAAGGAAAGTTGGAAAACAGGATAGAACCAATAGGAGAAATTGGAAAACAAAAGTGTCAGATGACTCAAAGAAACCTCTCCTCCAACTATGTTTGTCACCCCTCCCTCAAGCTAATTCATTAACAGATTCGTAACTAACTTGCAGGTGGCGAGATACGTTTGTGTGTGTTGGAGGACAGTTGTGAAACGAGAGAATGCTAGCAGAAGACAGTGAAGGCCAGATGATAAGATAAAGTCAGGAAAGAATAGTGTGAATCAACAGATAGTTGAGACGGGGATTAGGAAAGCCAGACAGGGATTAGTGTACTCGGCCAGTCCTAACACCAGCTTTGCAAATAGAGGCAGAAAGCGTATTTCGACACCAGGCTGCAGAAAAAGCAGAATAGACTTTGTTCGCTGTGCTGCCTGAGTGATGGCAACACAAAATGGCGGTGGAGCACAAAATGGCGGGTCGATTTGATCGCGATCAGAAATCGAAGTTCCTCAGACCCTCCTTTTGCCAGAACTCAGGCAAGATAGACTCATGCTAATCTGAGTCAATGTCGATAGCCATGAGGTCATCGAGCTGTTGCTGCAACATCATTCTTATGTTTTCTGTTACTTGTGGTTTGGGTTTTGGGATGCACATAGTAGCACAAAGGTCACAGATAGCGGGACCACAGTGCATACAAAGGCAACAGGAGAAAATAATGGTCAGAATTATACCAAGAAATGTCAATGCTTTCCAACCCCATTTGGACAGTAGTCCCCAAAACCACTCCGTAAAAGACCAATCTCCTTCGTCCTGGTGAATCGACTCAGAGATTATGTGCAATTTGGAGATAGCTTGGTATACTGTCGGAGCGTCATTAGGTATGAAAATACAGGAACTTGACCCTATCAATTTGCACACTCCAACACGATCGGCAAGAACAAAATCTAAGGCAACTCGATTTTGTAATGTCATAAGACGGTCCGCCTGTAGTTCTGCCGTGATGTTACTTAAGGCACCTACAGTGATGTCTATTGTGGTTTCTACGACACGGACCAGTTGCCTTATATTTCTGCTGTTGGCCATTGGACCCCAGAAGGGAAGAAATCCTTTGAGGAAATCTCCTCCCTCTTGTCCTGCTGTGTCCTTCGAATCAATAATCCCTCTGCCGTATCTGGTTCGATGATGATTTGCGGAAGCGGTGTAAGTAGGGGGAAGAAGAAAGGCTATATAACAAGTACCGGAGAAACCCGTTGGTAACCATGTATAAGCTCTATTATAGCAAATGAAATAGGTGCCTTGAGACTGCAGTAGAGGAGGCGAGTTCTGAGAGGAATAAACGTATATGTAGGAGCAGTTATTCCTTTGTATAGTGTCAGAAGAGCGATCGTTTATCTGTAAGCAGAAGTTGCCCTGATGTGGTATAGTCCAAATTGGTGAAGACTTTCCTTTCTTAACTTTATCACTAAGACTAGACATATATTGGGTAATGTTCCAGTTAGTGTATGCTTTTCTTTCGTCAATGGAGATTTTACTATTTTCCATGATTTTAGCCATAGCTACCATTCCCTTAATCAAAGAGCTATGACTAAAATCCGGATCACTAACATGTGAACTAACGGATCGTCTGAATTTGCTTTGATAAGCATTGGAGAAAATGACGAAATAAGCCCAAGCAGAACCCTCATAAGAAAACGGGAGAACTAAATATGGCATTCCTTTCTCTGTGGTGTGTGGCATAAGTCCACACACCCAACAGTTAGTTATATTGACCACTAACTGATGCTGATGTAATAACTGAATAAAGGAATTGTTATAATATTCAGTTCTTCTAATGAGCTCATGTGAAGGAAGAGTATGAAAGAGATGTGGAGAAACAGTTGAAGAAGACGAAGAGGAAGAAGAAGAGACAACTTTTTGCTGCAGAGCATAAATAATCCAACCTATAAATGCCAAAACAATA
Organism: Triturus cristatus; assembly: GCF_964204655.1. Lineage (NCBI taxonomy): Eukaryota > Metazoa > Chordata > Amphibia > Caudata > Salamandridae > Triturus > Triturus cristatus. The sequence continues at coordinate 403,057,776 of NC_140579.1, read as the reverse complement.
CATAATAATATAATAACACATAAAGTTATACTGAAACGACTGTACATTATTTTACAGGATTCTTTCTTTATTTCTTCTTTTCTCTCTCTTTTGCCTAGTGTACTTTCCATCTTTCTAATGGATGCTCACTGCAATCTTCCTCAATCGCTCAATTACGATTGTCTGCCGTCCTATGACACTGCAAGTCCTGCAGGCCTATTGCCACTACTCAGGTCGCAACTCAGACTCCTACCGTGACCCTGCAACCGGGACAGAATACTACACAAGAGAGAAATCTTAAATGTTCTTTGGTCTAGGTCTCAAATTGTATCGTTCCTTCCCAGGAATGTTCTGGTCTTGGAACAATGTTCGTGGATTAGTCGTATCCAAGCGACGATGTGGTGGTATTGCTTCCTGCAAAACGTCGTCGTCCTCTTTTTCAGACAGTGTCCCATTCAGGTGTGCATCACTAAAGCGCACGAATCGTGGAACTTTTTCACTTTCACAGTCACCAATACCCCTGCGTACCCATTGATCGTAGGGCAAAGGCAAAGGCACTTTCTTACAATGCACACCGTGAATCCAATTTTTCTTTCCTTCGACTTTAACTGCTGTTCTCGTAGTCAACAAAACCATCCGGGGCTCTCGCCATCTGGGTTCTAAATTCCTCGTCCTCTGGAAGTTCTTAGTGCAGACCCAGTCGCCTGGTCGAATGGAATGACCTGGATCTGTGGAGGCCTTCGGCAGAGCACTCTGAACCTGTTGATGGAGAACACGCAATTTAGTCGTAAGATCATGCAGGTAGTCAATCAGCATTGGATATGGCAAGTCTGAGTATTTCTTTGGGCGAGGGACTCCCCATACATTAGCCGGGCGTCCAAAAACCACTTCGTAAGGGCTAAGTCCCAAACGAGAGTATACTGCAGTTCTGGTGGATAGCAAGGCCAATGGCAAAGCATCGGGCCAATTGAGTCCTGTACTCGCTTGAACCTTTGCTAGTTTTAACTTCAAGGTTCCGTTGTAACATTCTACTAAACCCGCTGACTTTGGATGATTTGCCGCATGGAACTTTTGCTTGATACCAAGACCTGCACAAACTTTCTGCATAACTTGGCCAACAAATTCGCTCCCATTGTCACTCCAGACAATGCGCGGCAAACCAAACCTGGGGAAAAATTCTTTTAGTAGAACTTTAGCTGTGGATAAGGCTGTGTTATCCTTTAGGGGGTATGCTTCTATCCATCTTGAAAAGGTGCATACTATCACCAGAACGTATTTGAAGTTGTTGCATCGTTCCATGTGAATATAATCGATTTGCAACACCTCAAATGGATATATCGGAGGAGCAAAATGACCTGCTGGAGTTGGGGTTCCCTTTCCTGGATTGTACATTAAACAAACAATACAATGTTTCACTACATTGTCTGCGCATTTTGGGATTTGTTCGTTTTTCCAAACTGGGGCCAGAAGTTTACAAATACCTTTTGCACTTAAGTGGGCTGGACCATGTGCCATAGTAACCACTGGGAGTACATAGGCATCTGGTAACAGCCAACGTTGATGTTCAGATAATTCCACCCAACAACCCATCTCATCTAACATTCCTGTACTTTCTTTCCACTTGCTCAACTCCCGCTCTGATGCCTCTTTTTGAATCGCTTTTATACTTTCCACTGTATCCTCATACATTCCTCTCTCTCTGACCCAATTCGCAGGACCCGCCACATACATTCGACTTGTAGAATCTCTCGCTGTCTTTTTCGCTATTTCATCTGCAAATGCATTTCCTCGACCAACATCATCTGTAATCTTTTTGTGTGCACTACACTTCACGATTGCTATTTGGGTGGGTAAGGCAAGTGATTCGAGGAGATCGGTCACTAACTGACCATGTTGTATTTTGGTGCCATGTGAAGTGAGAAAACCCCTTTCCTTCCAGAGACGCCCGAAGTTGAACGCTACACCAAAAGCATATTGGCTGTCAGTGTACACGTTCACTCTTTTCCCTTTCGACAATACACAGGCTCTTGTTAAAGCTATCAATTCTGCTGCTTGCGCTGAATTATGTCTAATGCGTGCAGTTTCCACAACTGTATGTAAAGTAGTTACCAATAAACAACGAAGCCAGTGTACAATAAGGGGGCACTCAAATCAATGTGGTACATCAATCAATCGAGCCACAAGCCTCAGATTCCCTGTGAACCGTTATGTTCATTGGGAATATGCTTGGCAACATCAGAACAATACCCAGTGGGTATGAAAAGCCCTCACTCACCAACCTGGTTGGTGACATGCTTCATCATTGGGCTTCCACTGGGACGACCGAATGTCATCCCAGTGTGCTGCGACGCCAGGTTACTGCGGAGCTGGGTTGGTTGTGTGGGGAAAGTGAATTTAAAATAACCAATTAAGTCAAAAAAGAAACTTTATTAATTTTGCTTAAAAGGCAAGAAATAAAAAGGAGTGAGGGTCAAAAAATAAAAGACCTGGTTCACTCCGTGGCGGTCAACATGTTTCTGCCTCAGAGATTGTTAATCGGGCATTCGTCAGGACCAGAGGGGGATGTGCGTAGACCCGGTGGTGTGCACGCTCTAAGGTACACCCAACCGTGGGCTAATGTGTGAAAAAGTCAACAAAAAAACACACTAAATAGTGTGACCTCCGCCAAAAAGGTTAATATGGGGAGAGGAACGAGTTTACTCTGATGGTTAAAATTGACAAACAAACACAGAGACAAAACATAAAAGAAGTATTAATGTCTGTCACACAGAACGTGCTCAATGGATCAGCACAATAAACCTGATGTGCTCGAAGGACAAGTGAGTGCCTTTAGGTCTACCACAGGTGCAGTAATATGTGAGAAATTGTGCACCTAGGTATAGTAGGATATCGGTGTAAGGACGACGGATCGTTGTCCTCTCAATGGTGACTAGTAGTCAATGATCGGATCGCAGGTGAAATGTAGTAGTGACACTCAATGCGAAAAATCGCGCTAGGGATAAAGTAGACTGCACGCGATGCTTATATGCAGAAAGAAGGGGGACGGGTCTTACAGCGAGGCCTGTCCGTTGGAAGCCTCATGGGTCCCGGTAGGGGGGTAGGAGCAAAATGGCACACCCTGCATCAAAGTAGAGAAGGAAGAGAAACAGAGTTCGTGTCAATATCACGAACAATTGAGAAAGCGAAAAATCGCTTACCTTGTTGGTTGAGGAGCGGATTAGAATTACTTACGCCCTTGCTGCTCTCAACCCGCGTTATGCCTAAACAGCCTCTTGCTGCCGGGCCCGGAGAGTAATGCACCCCGGACGGGCGTGTTCTTAAAAGGGACCTCAAGGTAAATCCCCGGTGAAGTGGAGAGATTAGAGCTTGACCCTGATAGGATGGATAGCTCAAGCTCGCTCGCTGAATGGCCCACAGGGAGCCAATCAGAACGGCGAACAGGAAAGTTCGTTGCGCTTGGTAGCGATGGCAACGAGGGGATCAGAGTGTGAGATACCGTAGAACTTTATTGACACAAGCACTGCGGGAGTCTGAACAGAACGAGAACAAAGCCCCGTGCGTGTGCAACTTAGCTTTAGCAAAGAAACGGATACCATAGAACGTTATTGACACAAGAACTGCGGGAGTCTGAACAGACCGAGAACAAAGCCCCGTGCGTGTGCAACTTAGCTTTAGCACAGAAACGGAGGTGAAATTGAATAGAGTAATGTTATGGGCACGCGCAGGAGGTCAGAGAGATCTAGTAATGCGTGCATGGATAACCAGTGGTGAGTCATATTCAGCAATGGAGCAAAGTAAAAGATTACCAAATCGTAAACTATTAAGACGACATAAACCCCTAGACCAAATGGTGTTAGCAGATGGTGAAGAATATTGGTAAAAGAAGGGGGTTATACAGTGAGTGGTGATAAACAAGAAAGTAGGGGACAATTAAAGGATATTACCCCAAGGGACATTATCATTGAGTCCGTGGAGGCTAGTCCCCAAACGGTACACCCACCTCTGTTCCCTTTCAAACAGCACTTTAGGGATGTTGTAACCGCTTGAAATTTCTTCTATCACTGTCCATCTCAAATCGTTGGTAGTGTGGTTTGCAGAGAGAAAATGTTCGCTCATTCTGGTTGTGGTGCGTTTGCACCTAATGTTACTTCGGTGTTCACATATCCGGAGTCGCACCTTTCGTGTCGTCATCCCTACATATCGTAGACCGCAGGGGCAGGTAATGAGGTAGACCACATTCATAGTGTTACAATTCGTGTGACCTCTTTGGGTCCAGGTCTTGTTAGGTTCTAGCTCAAGGGTTTTGCTATGTGTGGTCAGGTGGCATACACTGCAGTCTGAGCAGGGGAAATGCCCAGTGACCTTAGGGAGGCCCCAAGCTTCCGTTATAGATCTCAGTGGGGTCTCACGTGGCAGCAGTGGTCGTGTGTGTACTAGATTGTTGCGGAGGCTTTGTGCGCGTTTAAATGAGAAAAGGGGTTTGTCCCAGTTGCGGTTTGCGCTATTGATTATACCCCAATGTTTGTTGATGGTCTTTTTGAGTTGATTAGAAAGGGAACAGTATGTGGTGACACAGGTAAGTGGGATAGAGGCAGTATCCTTTGTGTAGTCTGTTAGGAGTACATCCCTCGGTTGGTTCCTCGCACGTTTGTAGCTTCTGGATAGGAGGGGTGAGGGGTACCCTCTCATACTCAGTTTGGTAGTTAGGTCCTGAGATTGGCTCTTGAAATCGCTCAAGGTGGTGCAATTCCGTCGTAAGCGGAGATATTGTCCGTAGGGTAGATTTTCCCTTAGTGGACGCGGGTGAAAACTGGTGAATTCGAGGAGATTGTTTCTTGAGGTGGGTTTGTAATAGGTCCTGGTTTGAAAGGACCCTCGTACTTTTGTTATCACCACGTCCAGAAATACAACCTCAGTGTCGTCATATGTATAGGTGAACCTCAGATGTGGGTTCAGAGTATTGATCCATTGTAGGAAGGATTGGAGGGTATTGTTACTACCTTGCCAGATCAGAAGCACATCATCTATATAGCGCTTCCATAAGGCTATGGAAGAGCGATAGGGGTTTGAAGTTGGAAGGATGAACTTCTGTTCGAAAGCATAGACGTACAGTCCAGCTACACTTGGAGCAAAGGTACTCCCCATGGAAGTACCCGTGGTTTGGAGGAAAAGTTGGCCCTGGAACTCAAAGAAGTTTCTCTTCAAGGCCAAAGTGGCACATTGTAACACGAACTCTTTAGTTGTGTGGTATTCCCAGGGAATCGAGTCTAGAGATTCTTCCAGGACCCTGATGGTTTCGTCCTGGGGAATGCTTGTATATAAGCTCTCTATGTCCAATGTTGCCAGTATAGTGTGTTCTTAGCATGTGGTGTTGCTGAGTAATTTCAGAAGGTCCTTTGTATCCTTTAGATAGGTGGTCGATTTTTGGACCAAAGGTTTTAGAAAGTGGTCACAAAAAGTAGTTACAGCATAGGCTGAGACTGTATCTCCATTAGGCATTTTAAAACAAGAACCGTCTACCCATAGCGTTCCATCCGGATTCTCTAGTGGTGTGTCTTTCAAGTCAATTCTTCCTTTTGTCTCTTCCTCAGTACAGAAGAAACAATCATGCTGTTCTTTAACACTTTCCTCATCTGGAAGGGGCAACAGAGTAGCTGGATTCAGGGTATTACATCGTTTGATGTGTACGTGATTAGACAAAAGTGTCAGCTCGTATCCAGTTAGACGAGCACTTGTAAGATGCTGCGTTTTTGTTTTGTTTAGTAAAGTATCCACTGCATGTGGTACCATGACAATAAGAGTGTTATCCAACACCACTCCAGCAGACTGTCGAATAGAAATTGCTGCTGCTGCTGTCGCTTTGAGACAACTGGGCAATGCTTTAGCTACAGGATTTAACGTAGCCGAAAAATAGGCACATGGCCGCTGTTTGTCTCCAAATTGCTGTGTTAAAACTGACAATGCACAACCCTCTCTCTCATGAACATAGAGCGTAAAAGGCTTAGTGTAATCAGGGGTGCCTAGTACAGGAGCAGAACACAGAGCGGTACGTAAATCAGTGAAACTCTTTTGGCACTCATCAGTCCAAGGAAGGGGCTGAGGCGTATTTTTTAAAGTGAGTGCCAACAAAGGTTTGGCTATTAGAGAGAAGTTAGGGATCCACTGTCTACAATAAGAAGTAATACCCAGAAAGGCACGTACTCCCCTTTATGTGGATGGTACAAACATTTGCGTAATCGCCTGAATTCGTTCTGGTGTCAATCGTCGTCCCTCCTTTGATAGGAGATGACCCAAATAGGTAACCTCTCGACAAACTTATTGTAGTTTGGAAGGTGAAACCTTATGATTCAGATTAAACAAATGGCGTAATAATACAACAGTGACAACTTTGCAGATATCTTCTGAATCAGCGGCGACTAACAAGTCATCCATATACTGGATAAGAGCAGCACCAGACGGCAAATGAAAAGTATCAAGATGACATTTTAAAGTTTGGCTGTAAATAGAGGGACTTTCACAATAGCCTTGAGGTGCGCGCTTAAACCGGAAGCTTCGGCCTCCAAGAGAGAAACCAAAAATGTCCCAACGCTCTTCTGCAATGGGGATACTAAAGAAGGCATTCTTTAGATCGATAACAGAGAACCAAGTCGCTGTGGAAGGTATCCTTGTCAACAGAGCAGTGATATCTGGAACAACAGGACAACAATTTTGTTTACCTCCCGCAGATCAATTACAAAATGATATACAGGTGGTTGAGAAGGATCAGTGCGTTTGAGAACAGGAAGAATAGGACTATTGCATGTGTTACCTCTTGTTTCTTCAACCACACCCTTCTGAATCAAGTCATGAATAATTTCCAAAAGCGCTTTTTCACCTTCAGTAGAAATTCTATACTGCGGGATGCGTGGTAATTCAACATTGGGCTTGAGAGTGACAACATAAGGTGGAATCTCAAGACAACCCACATCGTTCGGACCCGTGGCCCAAAGCGCTGCTGGAAGAGAAAGTAATTCAGGTGGAAACTGATCTTTGGACAAATACATTGGGGAGATCAATTTCTGTCCTAAAGTAAGATGTACATCAGAAGGAGAACAATATATCGTAGCATGCATTCTTTTCAATAGGTCTAGACCCAACAGATTCTCACCGCAACCATTCGTCAACAGAAGTGGAGCTACCAAATCATAAGGGCCAACTGAAATAGGCAAAGGGCAAGAAACTGGATTGCGAACAGGGGTGCCAGAAAACCCTACAGAAACATTTGTTAAGCCAGACAAAGTTGCCCCAGGGAGTTTAGAATGAATGATAGAACTTCTCATTGCCCCAGTATCTAGAAGAAATTGTTCTGAAACACCCATTGTAGTGACGTTAACATAAGGTCCATTCTGATCTACTGGAATCGACACAACTCCCTTACTTTGTCCATGGCTGTCCTAGTTAGCATGAAGACTTTCATTCTCGCCTTCAATATAATGGTCTTCATTGTAATACTGAGCAGACCTGACATTTTGCTGATCAAAGTAGTTCATGGAATTGGGAGAAGGAAGGGCACGCTGTTCTTGAGTCAGCACACCCCGACCTCTACCTCTGTTTGCTGACTGGAGGCCAGCACGACCTCGTGGAGCAGATAATGCTCCATTGCGCTGCAATAAAACCGGACAACTATTCTTGAAATGACCTTCCTCTCTACAATAGGCACATTGATTAGGACCTAACAAAGGTCGCGGAATGTATGGCTCAGGTTTTTGATACAACCTCTGAAACTGCGGAGGTTGTTGAAATTGAGGCTGAGCATAACGTGGAGGATAGGTTTGTTGCAAGAGAACCTTCGTTTTTAATGATTTCGTCTTTTTCTCTTGCTTTTCTTTTTCCTCCTTATCTCTGTTTTCATAATATTGCGCAGTAGCCAATATCTGGGCACCATGAACTTTCAGAATCTTTTAATTTGTGTGACAGCTCGGGAAGCAAATTGAATATGAATTTGTCCACAAATAATCGCTGTCCACCCTCTGTAGCCATATCTTGACCACTATGGTCGATAAATGTCTCCTCGAAACGAGTAAAGAAATCAGAGACACTTTCATCTTTCTTTTGTTTGCTTGCTGCTAGTTTAACCCAATTAACTCTCAATGCAGGCATCATAGTTTTCATTAAGGTAATAATCCTACCAGGAAGTTCCGAAATCAAAGCGTCAGGCTTTGCGCCACCCACTTGGTCTCTATCTGTAGTAGTTATAACATCCCAAGTAGCACCTAGTTCCTGAGCATGATCTTCTCTACGAATCTTAGCCCATATTGTCTGTAGGACTACATTTCCCATTAGCATGTCAATACCTGCTAGGTTCATGATGCAAGCATCAACTGTCTGTGATAATTCTTTATAATAACCTGCAGGGTTTTTACGAGGATCCGGTAGAGTCTGTTTAAGGGCCAAGACTTCAGATCTCTTCCAAGGGACATGTACTCATATACGTTGGAAATGAGCAGGAATAAGTGGTACGTTGCCTGCTGCTGGAACCTCTTCCTTCCATACTGGAGGAACCTCTCTCATAGGATAATTTTTCAATGTCAGTTTAACTGACGGATCAGAATTAAGGAAAGCCTGAGAGAACAATAAGGACCTATAAGAAATAAGTGTCCTTATAGCTTTCTCAACCTTAGAACCCACAATAAGTCCTTTATCAAAATTGGCCTGAACCTCTAACAGATCTTGTGGGATCGGACTCGAACTCACATCTTCCCATTCTTTAATGAGTGTGTCGCACATTGTATTAAAAACATATCTTTGCGTAGGCGCATTCTATTGTGAGAAAGTAGGCATGATATCAAGAACACTATATTGAGGACCCTTTTTGATCCATTTACGTGCAAGAGAGTCCAACTTCTCTCGTTCTTCAAAATCTGGGAACTGACTACGAGACTGTCTTCGAGCAAAAGCCGGGGACACATTTAAAGCTCCGAAGAAAGGAGATAGAATACCAGTGACTGTGTCTGTGAGACGCTTACGCACAGACGGAGAATTAGACATGAGAATTGGAGACAAAGTATTAGGAGAACTGACAGGAGGAGAACCGATAATTGCAGGAGGAGCAGAAGGCAAAGGAGATCTAAGATCAGGAGATGAGGAAAAGGAAGTCGAATTTAACGGTAAAACCGGCAAGGGCGGTAATACTGGAGGAGGCAAATGAGGAAGAGCCGGAACAGGCGGAGGTACCGCTGGCGGCTGGACAGGCTGTAACGGCTGAGGTGCATTGGCACTTTGTGCATAGGGCGGAGGCAACCTTAATAAGTGGGACATTAGGGGATCTTCTTCTATATCTTTCTTATTATCAGAAGGGGAAACAGACAACACCGGATAGCATTTATCTATCGCCATACGATGCTGTCTTTCTGAAATTTCAGTCGCATTGTCAATTTCATCGTCTTTAAACTGTTGGGCAGCCTGTATAATTGTCATACCCTGTGCTTTTCTATCTCGTTTTGCTTGTTTAATTTCTTTCTGTTTGGCTTCCTTACGCCAAAGGCGGAAACAGTCAAACATTGCCGGCCGGGCTTTTCTTTTAAGCAAAACTGCTTCTAAATTGTCTAGCACATCAGGATCAAAACTACCATTTTCTGGCCATTTTAGAACACCATCTTTCTTCGTGTATCGGGTCCATGTCTCGTTAAAGGCAATGGGGCCAATACCATGTTATGAATAGAGCTCATATGTGGGAGTTCCAACCAAAGGAATCGGACAAGAGTCCTCAAGTCGGGAATCCCTATTACAACCAAAGCAACAAATTCTTCCAAACTTAGTCAGACCAGGCATCTCGAGATATCACTGGACTGTTCACAAACTTCAAGGGGGTAAAACTCAGTTTACGCAGCACAAATGCACTTACCCTCGGCTTCAACTATTGCAACAGTTGAATCTAAGGACAACAAAATACCCAAGAAAACAAAGAACAAATTGTGGGCGCGACCCACGAAGATACTTAACTAAGGACGTCTTCTTACACCAACAGAGGCCCGTCTATCGTCTCGCCTTACCATACATCATCAAAGGAAGGGCCAAAGCAGGGCGGCAGTCAGGGCAGCGGTCGTCAGTAGCCGTCAGGAAGGAGTAACCGCGCTGCAAAAGACCTTCGGACCACTTTCGACATACAGGGGTCGCTTAATGTGGCTCGCGAACCCTCCGGAATTTTCTTGCGGGGTTCCTCACGACCTTCAGGCAGAACCGGTACCACTGAAGCCGCCCCACGTTGGGCGCCAGTTGAAGAACCAGAACCTTTTGGGCCTGGCGGCGCAGGGTACGCCCAAGTCTCCGGAGTTCTCCTGCTCAGCTACACAGAGACACGGGACACTCTGTCGGCGTTAGAAGATCAGATTTATTTAGCTGCAGCTAGTACAGTTATCCTAGAAGTACTCAAAGTAGGTTCTCAGGAGACTGCCACTTCATCTGTGGCGCACAGGTTTATATACTATATAGGGTTCATATACATTAACCAAATGCACTCCCAGAACACACAAGAAAGAGCCAATAAGGAAAGTTGGAAAACAGGATAGAACCAATAGGAGAAATTGGAAAACAAAAGTGTCAGATGACTCAAAGAAACCTCTCCTCCAACTATGTTTGTCACCCCTCCCTCAAGCTAATTCATTAACAGATTCGTAACTAACTTGCAGGTGGCGAGATACGTTTGTGTGTGTTGGAGGACAGTTGTGAAACGAGAGAATGCTAGCAGAAGACAGTGAAGGCCAGATGATAAGATAAAGTCAGGAAAGAATAGTGTGAATCAACAGATAGTTGAGACGGGGATTAGGAAAGCCAGACAGGGATTAGTGTACTCGGACAGTCCTAACACCAGCTTTGCAAATAGAGGCAGAAAGCGTATTTCGACACCAGGCTGCAGAAAAAGCAGAATAGACTTTGTTCGCTGTGCTGTCTGAGTGATGGCAACACAAAATGGCGGTGGAGCACAAAATGGCCGGTCGATTTGATCGCGATCAGAAATCGAAGTTCCTCAAAATGTAAAGTAAATGTGTGATTTCAGGCAAAGTTTGGGGTTTGCATGGCACTGTGGGTAACAAAATGGTGTGGGATGCATGCAAAACACACCACCCTGGACTCACCCAGATGTCTAGTTTTCAGAACTGTTTGGGTCCGGTAGGTTTCTTCTGGTGGCAGCCTACCCAAGCCCAAAAAGTGCAGCTGTTCACCATTGTAAGTGGGATGATACTGGGAGTTAGCCAGACTCTCCTGGCCCATATGTAAAAACAGCACCCTAAAGCAGGGGTACTCATAGTACGGCCCACCGGCCGCCGGCGGCCCTGCAAACCTTCCTTGGCGGCCCGCGGACCATGCAGACATCGTACCTTGGTTTTTTGTATTTTTCAAAGTGTGTCAGCAAACACCACCGGACTCCGAGAGAGACTGCTCTATGGGGGCCATGAGATTCCAGGATAGAGTGGAGACAGGCGTACAACTCCCATTGGACTCAAAGGGTTTCAGCCCCCCGTCGTGTTTGGCTGCCCGGGATGAGAGAGCTTCCCGGGAACACACGCAGCCGCACCCGAGCACTTCACAGGTCTTTAAAAGACCTTTTGCTTGTTAACGAGGCTTTGATGGTGTTCACCCCTGCTTACAGCCCCTGCATCTCCACTCTGCCTTTTGCTTGAAGAATCAGCCTCCCCCCCGAAATGTTTTCTTAGCCCCCCCCCACCCGAAATTTGACTCTAGTTGCGCCTCTGAGTGGAGATGCAGGGGCGCTAAGTAGAGGTGAAATACAACAAAGCCTCATTAGCAAGTAAATGGTCTTTTAAAGACCTGTGAAGTTCTCCGGTGAGGCTGTGTGTCAGCCCGAGAAGCTGTCTCAGCCCGGGCTGCCACACATGCAGGGTGAGGTGATAGAGGACAGCAGGGTGAGAGTGCCCAGTGAGGTGAGGGGGGGGGGCAGCAGGGAGTGAGAGCCAGCGAGGAGTGAGAGCCGGGTGAAATGGCAGAGGGTGACAGGGGCAGCAGGGAGTGAGAGCCAGGTGTGGTGACGGAGGGCAGCAGGGTCTGAGAGCTGGCTTTTACATTACACAGGGAGAGGGGGTGTAGGGGGGCTGTTTATGGGCTGGTGTCGGGGACATGTAGACACAGAAGTGTGCACTGCCCGAGGCCCAGAGACAGAGAGAGATATAGATAGACAGGGACAGACTGACAGATAAAGGCAGGAGGCAGGCAGAGGCAGGTAGAGACAGAGACAGGGACAGGCACGGAGAGAGGCAGATGGAGAGAGGGAGACAGATGGAGAGAGGGAGAGGGGGAGGGAGACGGAGAGGGAGAGAGGGAAGGAGAGAGACGGAGAGAGGGAGACGGGAGGGAGGGAGACGGGAGGTAGACGGAGGGAGGGGGAGGGAGGGTGAGGGAGACGGAGGGAGGGAGAGGGAGACGGAAGGAGGGAGACGGAGGGAGGGAGGGAGAGGGAAGGAGAGAGGGAGACGGAGGGAGAGAGGGAGACGGAGGGAGAGAGGGAGACAGGCAGGGAGAGGGAGAGACAGACAGAGAGAGAGAGAGAGAGATGTGCGTATGCCAGGTTTGGTGGCTCAGTGGACGAAGGCGTCCACTGCAGGGGCCTGTGTTCAACCCAATGGACACAGTTTTTTTTGCTCTAGCCCCGCCCCCCTCCCCCACTGACCCCGCCCCCACCAGTGCGGCCCTCGGCCACAAACCACATTAATTTGGCCCCTGAGAGAAAGTTTGTGAGTACCCCTGCCCTAAAGGATCAAATTTCCTCTTGCCTGCCATTGTAATGGGATGCAGGGGGAGCAGAAAGACTGATCAAGTTTTATGGGTGGCGGTAGGGCCTGATGTAAGGATGGGAAAAGCCCACCCCAATATTTTCCTGAATATATATATTGACCTACCCCCCTCGAACAGATTGTGGGTAATTTCCCCACTCACCCCCCTAGGGGGCAGAAAGTGTTTTGCACCCTTTTAGTTGTAGTTGGGGCATGGCCATGCCCATGTGGGCATTTTCCATCAATCTATTTTTTTTTTAAATCCCTGGTGTCTGGTGGGCTTTCTGCCCCCCGCATCCCCCTTGGGTGGCATATCGGTGGTAGTTGCCCTCATCTGCCCCCGGGGTCGCAGAAAGACTGTATACACTTTAATTAGGGGTGGGGGCATGGCTATGCCCATTCTAGGTAGCTACCATCCCTCTATTTTTAATTTAATAATGCATCCCTGGAGCCTAGTGGACTTTTTGCACTGAGTGGCCGGTCAGGGGCAGTTGCCCTCCCCCCCCCCACCCCCCACCGATTTGCCGTCCCCCAAATGGGGGCAGAAAGACTATTCACCCTTCTATTAGGGATGGGGCCATGGCCATGCCCATTCTGGGCAGCCCTCTCCCATCTATTCTTATTTTAAAATTAAATCTCTGGTGTTTAGTGGGCTTTCTGCCCCCCCCCCCCTCTGGGGGGCAGATCAGAGGGGGCAAGGAAGCTGAAATTTAAAAAAATGCCCAGGGGGAGCATAAACCCTTGCCTTAGGGGCTGCTCCCCCATTTCCGGTGGGTAGTGGGTGGCTACCCTGCATGGGAAGCGCTCTCTTGTGGCGATTCCCCCAAGCAGGGATCTACTGAGCCAAGGTACCTTTGGAAAGGGGAGATTCTCCCCAGTGTAATAATACCTCTCCAGTAACAATCGGTGCTGAGAGAGCCCTCCCGAGCACCTATTCAGTGAAAGTAAAACAAACCCATCGGCTCGTTTTACTTTCACTGCAGCGACGTCAAGGTGCCCTGTGCGCCGATCATTGTCGAAGAAAAAAAACCAAACATTGGCATAGCCAATAGGTCTCGCCTTTGGGACCTTATAAGTGTTTAGCCATGAAACAGTTGATGTTGTTGCACCAAGGATATTGTGCAGCATACCTAAATACTTATAAGGTCCCAAAGGTGAGACCTATTGGCCATGCCAATGCTTTTCTCCTGGGCAACCGAGGCTGCCTTGTTCTCTTCAGCGACCAGCTTATTCTCTTCCAAGGCTAGGGCAGCCAGTTATAACTTCAGATCCCTCTCCACCTGTATGTCCTCCAGCTCTCACTAGGTCAAACTGCGAGAGGACAGGCTACTCACTGCTCTGGACGATGCAGGTGATCTAGTCCCCCTATGGGCTCATCTTTCTTTTGCTCTGGAGCCTTGTCAATGTCAATTTCTTTTCCTACCTCCTCTTCTTCATCCTCACCTATTTGCTCCTGTGGGGTGAACTGCTGCATGCATACTTCCTCCAGACTCTAAGAGCAGTCTGGTAGTCCTCCTTCTTTGATGCATTCACTGGCTTTACCCCCTTTCTATGCATATGCTGAGGCTGCCAATGATCCTCTTCCATTTTTAAAAAAAAATCACAGGTTTAGGAAAAATAAAAAAAGTCAAAAAACGAGACGTCAGTTTAAAAATATAAAAACTCTTTTGATGTCCAATGACAAAAGGGATTTTTGATTTTAACTTCGCTGAGTTGTAGCGCAAAACACAAGTCCTGGATGCCACCACTGCCACCAACTGAAGAAAGTGTGTTATTATTTGGGATGGGTGACTATCCCCCTCAAGGAATAATCACAACCCATGTCAGAGTGAGCGCTCAAACTCACCAAATTAACCTGGGCTCAACTCCCTGGTAGCAATGGCACAGAGCAAAGAGGTTTAATTTAGGGCACTGTGTTAAGTATTTCTGCAGTACCAAAACAGTAATAAAGTCGTAATGCAGGGCTGGGCCATATCCCTTACATCCGGCATTAACCATCCCACACGAAGGACAAAAGGTACTGTTGGGAATTATCATTGTGCTGTTCAAGTGAATCGGGGGTTAGGGTGCCAAACGATACACCATGCCATCTAAACCTACACTCCAAAAGTGTGTCCAAGGGGCACGTGCATGTGCTTCAAAACAACAAGCCATTCCAAGAGCCTCTGAGGGTAAACTTCCAACTGCAATTGACTTAATGCTCCAGAAAGCTATCGGCGTGGTCACCTCGGAAATCTAATTAACTGAGCGTCGCCTTTCTTTAACACCTGATCTTCCAGCTCTGGGGTCGCCTGTTCATCTCACTGGGCAAGATTTGAATCACACTTACATTAGCCAGTCTTGTTCTCCATCGGTTGTAATCACGCAAGACCCAATAATTGCACCCATGGTTAGCGAGGGCCTTATACCTATACCATCGAAAACTAAAGGAAAAAGGAAAGCTACAAATGTTGGTAAAAAGACTAGGAAGACCAAGGGGAGTCCCCTCAAGGAAACCACATGTTCTAGCATCCAAACTGCTGCCACTACCACTACATCATCACTCTCTCAGGACATACCATACCCTGCTTGGGTGCATTTAGTGGTGACTAATATTGTTGACCAATGCAAAACTATTATAAAGGAGGAGATGACCCCTATTTTAAAACTAGTTCAAAGTCTTTCGAAAGCACATACTGACCCTCCCTGTAGTTCTAAGCCAAGCACATCCAATGCGCAAAATGCCAGTCTATCTACACCTCAGCCTCTATCACTAGCCCCAGTGGTTGTCCAACGTAAGACTGGGCAATCAAAGGCAACCCAGCCCCGCCCATCAACAGAGGGACCCCCTACAACTATTGGTACTAGAAGATCCCTTTCCCATGTTCGCCACGTACAAGATTTGCGCCCTAATAACCAAAACCTTCCAACACAGATTACTAATACCAATGAGCCTTTAGCTACTTCTATTATAACTCGTAAAATACCTCTGGAAAATAACACTGCGACCATTGTCACTAACCCTCCAACGATCAATCTTCCTCCAGCTGCATCTCCGTACGTGACCATACTGACTGGTGTCCCCGAACTTAGAGAAGGTACCAAAGAAAACCACCTTGACTTGCGTAATAAAGTCGTTTTCTGGTTGGCAAGATACAAACAGTTCCCCTACGAGATGGCTAATGAGATCTTGATGGTGAGTAGGGTTGCATGGATAGGACCAACGGGAAAAAGTCTTAGGGGGGATTGCGTGGTCATTAATTTTAGATATCCGCAGACTAATCAAAAGATTCTTGACCATCCCACACTATCCTTAAGGACACCATACTTCAATTAATGCATCCCCCCTCGAATTTTTTTATCCTCAGGCTCCCTGGATTTCAGTCCCCTATCGAATCGGCTCCATTTTTTCAGATACCGGGTTACCCCAAAATGTATCACATAGAACTAACTTGAATAATTCACATTTTGGAGTTCCCGTACACAATCGATTTGCTCCGCTAAAGGACGTCGATTGACTGGAAGATTAGACTGACACTGGTTCAAAAAATAGGGGTTTGCTCTGCCCCCCGATAAGTGACACCAATACCTTGACTAATTCCTTCACTAGTTCTACCCTCCCCCCTGTACACCCCGCCCCTCAAAATAACATCGCTCCCACTGAATCCATCCCCCTTAGACCCATATTAAGAGAGGTGACTACCCATTCCACTTTCCCCTCGCCTAACGCCTCACGACCCGAAAGAAAGAATCTTCACTTAAATAACCAATTAAAAGTACTATCCTGGAATGTCGCGGGCATTATAAATAAACTTCTCTGCCCCGACTGGAATTCTTTTATTAACCACTACGACATTGGGCTGCTGCAGGAGACTTGGGCAAAAGAAGAATTTACAAAAAAGGGCTTTTTTACAGCCAATACTTTAGCCCTTGCGGGTCCTAGGGGAAGGCCATCTGGTGGGTTGTCTATTTTTATAGGGTCACATCTGGGATGTGTAACTTCTGAAATTGCCACGCAAACACTTGATCTTCAATGTCTACAGCTTATGTTTCCCTCAGGTTCTGCCCTTATTTTGCTTAATGTTTATTCCCGCCCTACCAAGTCAGGTAGTGAATCATCTACACTAGACATATTGGATAAACTTATTCAAACAGTAAAAGATAAGGGCACCCTGATTGTTGCTGGCGATTTCAATTGTCAATTTGAGCCCCTACCAGGGCTCATTGACCCTATTACTAGGGAGGAAGATGAACAATGGTCCATACCGGCCCTCCAAATCCCACCTGCCAAGGCCTGGACACCATTAGCCTTGCAAATTAACTCCCTAATATTAGCTAACTCACTCAGAGCCTGCAATGGGCGCTCTTTGTCGGATCTTGAGGGTAACCATACTTTTAATCGCCCTGGCCAGACCTCGCGTATTGACTACATCATGGTTGAGGTCAAAACTTGGCCGAGGGTTATGGATTTTGTGATCCACCCTCGACACGATAGTGACCACAATGCGCTGACCCTCGATCTGACTTTAGTGATGGAAAATAGTCCCACACAAAATAGCGGCAGGCCCCGACCCTTACACCTCTCTGGCGACAGAAGACGCCTTAAGTGGTCGATGATTCTTAAATCTCCTGATAAAATCAGCCTCATCTACTCGGCCACATGTAATGCCCTCGCACAAATGTGTCACACCCTAGACCAGGATAGCGATACCAGGGAAAACTATGTGTCCCAAACCCACACTGAGTTAGTTACCATACTGGGAAATCATTTAAACCCATTGGCATCTAGAAAAAAGAAAACCGTGATGGCCCTCTCCTGGTTTAACAATGAATGCAGGAGGGCTAAATTAGCCTTATTGGCCTCACTAAAATCTGGTGATAGGAATGCGGTCGCTACGAGTAGAATTGAATACAAGCAGGCTGTAAAAGTGGCCAAGCAGAATTGGGAATACGATAAATGGGAGGACATTAAAAGAGCTCTTATCAAAAAGGACATGAGAGAATTTTGGGCAATTGTTAGATCAGAATCTAAGGAAGGCCTTATAGCCGACGATCCTAATATCGCATTGAGTCAATGGGTTGATCACTTTCAGAGTTTATATGCCCCCTTGGCCCCCACTATTGAGGCCTCACCCCTCCCTGACGTGAATAACGAAGCCACTGATAATATATCTCTCAGGGAGGTAGAAAAGGCTGTAAACAGACTCCCAGTAGGAAAGGCACCAGGCCTTGATAAAATCCCAGGGGACCTATACAAGCATAAACCCGAGGTGTGGACCCCTTATCTTTGCTTCCTTTACAATGCCATTCTCCATGGTGCTCCCATTCCGAATACTTGGGCAGGTGCAGAGATATTCCCGGTTTTCAAGAAGGGCTCCCCTCTCTTGCCAAGTAATTACCGCCCGATAAGCCTAATCGACGTCAGCCAGAAGCTCTTTGCACGTATCATTCTAGATCGAGTGCAAGCCTGGATGGACGAAAAACTAATACTAACTCCTTACCAGGCTGGCTTTAGAGAGAAGACATCCACGGTGGACCAACTTTTCCGATTACAACTTCTTTATTGGAAAACCGTGAGGGCAGAGGGTGGCAGCCTCTACCTTATCTTCGTCGATCTCAAAGCAGCTTTTGACCTAGTTCCCCGGCAAACCTTGTGGGCGGTCCTGGCTGAGATGGGGATGCCTGCCTGTCTACTGGGGATTATAAAACGGCTCCATAACGACAATTTCGCCCAAGTTAGGTGCGGCAAGTGGGGCAATTTGACCCCAAAGTTCCCTGTTAACCGTGGAGTTAGACAGGGATGTGTCCTGGCCCCAACCTTATTTTCCCGTTATACTAATGCATTAGTGTCCCACCTGAGGGGAGTTAAGGACATCGATGCCCCCAAACTTAACAACGAGCAGATGGTCGCACTGTTTGCCGACGACACCCTTCTGGTGTCAAAATCCCCTATGGGGATCCAGCGTGCCCTCGATAGTTTTTTCGAATTTTGTTCCCATAGAGGGCTTGAGGTTAATTCCTCAAAAACAAAATTTATGATATGCAACCCGCATAAGAAAAATGGCCCTAACCCTTCTCTTAACGGTGCTACTCTGGATAGGGTTACAGTGTTTGAATATCTCGGTGTCACACTTTCGGATAGGATGGAATGGGGTCCCCAGCTAGCAAAAGCTAAATTACGACTCACGCAGATTTGCGGTGGGATCCTTAAAATACATAGAGCATCCATCTCAAAACCGATAGCACCCACCATTGAGATATATAAAGCACAAGCACGGGCTGCAACTCTCTGTACGGGGTTGAACTATGGGGGCACTGTCCAACCGGAGACATCGGCAGATCTGAGAATCTGTTCCTAAGGTCGTTATTGTCCCTACCACCCAGCACCCCCCTTATACCACTCAGAATGGACCTGGGAGTTAGGTCCATCCAAGACGAAATTGCTCTAAGGCCATTATTGTACTGGCGCAGGCTGTGGGCAACACCAGAGTTAGTGAATTACCAAAACGATTTAAAATCATTACTGACCCCCTGTGGTATAGATAATATACCGTGGCTTCTTTACATTAAAAGGGAGCTTATCAGATTAGGGTTTCCTGCTCTATGGCATCATCCTGAAATAAACGCCCCTAAATTTTCTAGAGCTGAATTGGCAAATGCATTTTGGTTAAATAACAAAAATATGATGCTAACCAATAATAAATCAGGCTCATTGACCATGGAATTTTTTAATAATAAGACGGACTTCAAAATAGAGCCAGTTTTAGACCTGATGGAGCCTAATGCCTCTAGAAAATTATATATGCAATTCAGGTATGGAACATTGCCCCTGAGAGCTTTCACAGGAAAGTGGTCGATAAATAATTCTTCTGACTGCCCAACCTGTGGAGCCACTAGTGAAACTGATCTACACGTTCTCTTTTTTTGCCCCACATATAAACCTATCAGAAAACGTTGGCTCCTTCAACTCTGTAGGAATTTGGGGACCACACATTGTAAAGTTGCCTACAGAATCCTGAAGACAGACACAGCATTACCTATAGTCTTCTCGGTATCACGTTTCTGGCATGCTGTGTGGCGAAGGAGATGTTCCCTTTTATTGACTAATTCCTTGGCTTAACTTAACAGCTATTGATTTTATGTATCGCTGTTTTTATAATATTTTAATCTTTTATTCTTTTATCTACAGTTTTAATGAATTAATTGGGAATTAATGTAATCTTTATTGTACATACCTTTTATGAACTGCAATATCCTTCTTTTGTACAAATGTATGTTTTTGTGGATTGATTATCTTTTATGGTCTACGACCGAAATAAAGATTACTTTGATTGATTGTAATGCAACACAATAAAATCTCAAACTGAATTAGAAAACAAGTGAAATGTAATAAACAAAAGAATTGCAAAATGACAAAACTCCAATAAGGGGAACAGGACATATGAATTTTCAAAGTCTTAAGTAAGAATAGTGCCAAGAAGCATAAAGTACCAGTGACAGTAAATTGTCACGGTAGACTGTCACAAACAGAATTGGATGCTTGAAACACACAAAAGGTGATGGGAGGAATGCTTGCAATTTGTCTAACCATTGGAAATCACTCAAGATAGCATCCCAATCCATTGTTCTTTTGCTCACCATGCCACCTCAGTTTGGACACTGCCATATGCAAATCAGCCTTGGCCCTGCTCCTCATGGGAACAGTCCAGCCTAACTTCCAAGAAAGGTCCTCCCAGAACCAGAACACAAGCAAACCAGGACACATTTGCTTTAGTTATGGGCTCATCAGCCGACCAGCTTGATTTCAGTAACACAGTGTGAATTGGACTCGCATCTGGGCATACCCATGCCACTTAGGGTGGTACATGAAACCCACGAAAGGTGATGGGAGGAATGCTTGCAATTTGTTTAGCCACTGGCAATCGCTAACAACCCAACCCATCATTTTTTGCTTACCGTGCCTCGTCAGTTTGGACCCAGCCATATGCAAATCATTCTTGACCCTGCTCCTCAAGGGAACAGTCCAACCCATACTGACAAGCCAGGTCCTCCCTGGACTGGAACACAAATTACCCTGGGCGGGTTTTTCCCTAGTTATGGGCTCATCAGACAGGTACAGCTTGGTTTCAGTGACACAGTTAAGCATGGGTCCCACATCAGAGCATACCCATGCCACTTAGGGTGGTGGGGCTCTTGTCAGGTCTCAGCAGCAGGTCCAGTCCTCTTCTGTTTCCTCAGGTCCAGGAGTGTTCTGAAGTGGGTGCCACATATATGTGAGTGGGTGAAGTGGTCACATTTATGCCTAGCACAATCTGTGGGTGGGAATTAATCCTTGGCATGCCCTAATCAATGGGGTAAAAAAAGGGCCAACACACCCACTTTGGGCATTTTCAAGATGGTGATAGTCTACGCACACACTAAACGTGAGCTTTGAGGGCTAGGCGTCTGTCTGGCTTGTGCACTAAGGTAATCCTAGTGTCGTGCTACATCTAACAATAAAATCAAGTTTGGGGCAGGTACTGTACCCACAATAAACCCAGAGACAGACACCTGGTAGAACAAAAATAGGAATTTCCAGCACCCAGACAGTGGATGAACAACTATTGTTTTTGCATTCCATTTCCATTTTTTTAAGTGCGCCCCCAGTGTTATGTGTAAACCCAGAAGACTTGTAAAGCTGGATTTGACATTCAAGCAGGATTTGACACTAATGTGAAAAAGGATGATCACAGCCCCACCCTGCATATTCTGTTGGGTTTAGAGGCAGGGGCGTAACACAGACCCCCGCAGTGCGGGGGGGCCCTCGCTCCAGGGGCCCCCTCACTCTAAGCGGAGGGAGACGGCTGCGCCTGCAAACAAGCCTCTTCAGCCTCCCCAAGTCCCCATAAATTAAACTGTGCGCGCACACCATGGTGACAGCATCTAAGCCTCTGAGTCTTCCCTCTCATTCTGTCTCGCTCCTCAGATAGTGAAAACCGAGACTTCAAGAAACGGGTATTACCCTCTCTTTCCTCCTTTCGTTTATTTGCTCCCCTGTGAAATGGATCCAAAAAAGAATAACATTTTTGCTGGAAACGTTGTCTTTTTCTGACACAAGTGCAGCCTCCGGGTGGAGAGAAATAAAACATTCCAAATGTGAAAAATAAATAACTAATTAAAGCAAGACAGAGTGGTTGCAAAGTGTCCAGATTGATTTATTTACACCTAAACACATTAGCACCACTTTACAGTGTTTGCCAGTGAAGTGATACTTTTGTTTACTCCTCTCTCTTTGAACAACATTGTTTTCCCTGTGTGAGAAAGTGCACCTTGCCTGGAGGTACTGAAATACCTGCTTGATGGGTGAATTGGAAAACAAAATGTGTACAGCGACTGTGTGTTTACGAATGTGGTCTTTTTAAACCATACTGCCTATGTTTTGAAAGAATATAAGCAATGGGCACCGAAACGGGTCCCTTCCGGTCCCTGTAGTCATGGCCTTACCTTTTCACGCAAAAGCACTCACTAATTTCAGAATAATGAGTGTAAAAGGAAAAAGGTAACCATGTTGTTCCTGCTTACATTTCACATGCTTTACTTAATCTTGCATTCCCTATGAGTGTTGGCTTTTTCTAGGATGTTGTTAATTTTTTTTAGGTAGCATATTGCTCTTGTCTAGTGCGTAATTAGAATTGAGTCACATCCAGGTATTTATAGCGGGTCACTGCAGTGCAAGTTTCTCTAAGTGGGGCAGTATAGTGTTCAGTGGGGGAGAGGATGTGGCGCTATGGTCAGAGCTGCTGAAGTGGAACTGGTGAACCAGGTTCCTCCTTAATGACCAGGCTCCCAGACCACTCTCCTGAAGGAGCACATTCCTGTGCTACACCTTAGAAGGCGCCGCAAGATCTTAAAAGCCCTGGTGTCTTAGCACCAGCAGGTGGACCCTAGCGGTGGCAAGTGTGGATTAACCTTGAAGGCCTGACCACCACTATCCATGAAGTTCAACTCCAGTCTTGGGGACAGACCTATGAAGCAGCCCACCATAGAGTGGCAGTGACTCTGTCACTGAGGTCACAGGACCCTTGAGCAGGGTGGCTCTAGGGCAGTACGACCGCACAGGGCGCTAACTTCAGGTGGGGGCATCGTGTTTGTAAGTATATCATGGTTTTAAAAGCACTTGCTGCCTCCTTCCTGGCCTCCAACATTTTTGGGCAACAATGAAAATGTCTTGATAACTCCAGTGATTAATGTTCTTAGTAGAGAGAGAGATGGTGTTTTGTCTAGTGGAAGGTTTGACTCATGAAAAGGAATGGCATGCTAAGAACATGTGCCATGCATATCACAAATTGCACATAATATGAATAGGTCAGTGGGTTACTGCTTTTGTGAGAGAGACCCTATTGTTACTTGCAGATAATAAGTTAAAATCCTAATATAGAACACTGAGCTATTAACTGTCATGTAAGAGCTGCATGCAAACTCCCAGGTATAAGTTAGAGCGTTATGTTTTTGCCCCAGTCTTCGATTATCCTAATGTTGCAAAAAAGGGTTCATTTGGGTAGAAATCAATTCTGATTGTTAAAGAGAACCCCTAACCATGGTATTATGTTTTTAATTCTGAGTTTGTGTTTCTGCAGACCAATCACTATTAAACTATGCTGCCTACTAGTATGGTTGTCATGTGACTCCTACACCTTGTAATCCTTTGATTTATGTAACATTTCCTACACAGTGATTTACACACATATGAATGATTGTCTCTGTGTAATATGTGTGATGTAAAGTGCTCTGATACCCTACACTGGTATTAGTGGTGCTGTAAATTTTCTGATACTTTATTATTTTGAAAGTTTTACACATGCTAACAGTCTCTGCAAAGATGTTTCCTTATTAGTACTAGTTGAAACATACAACTGCAGCAATGAGAAAGGTGACCAGTCAACCTTTGCAAAGGGCCTTCCACTTCACAGCAGCACAAGTCACATTTTTTAAGTAACATTTGTTGTGTTTGAGCTATAAAGAATTTATTAGTTAAAATCGTCAGAGTATGCAGCAGATGATGTATTATGTGGCAAATATGGCAAAGCCATAGTTATGTGGAAAACATTTGCAAACTAGGATATTTTGCCATTCATGTTTGAACTCTCTCTCTAGGCATCTTGAAGCTGGAAAACTCCTGCATCCATCTCATACTGGGTTTCGCCCCTCTCAAGGGACTGAAACAGCCTTACTGGCAGTCGAGGAAGACTCTAGAAGGATTCTTGATGCAGGTGGTTCTCTAGCCGTGATATAGTGAGATCTCAGCGCGGCATTTGATATGGTTAATCACGGTATCCTAATGCATCGACTCAAAGATCTGGGTGTGACAGGAACAGCCCTAAATTGGCTGTGCTCTTTCCTCGAGGGTAGATCCTTTCAGGTCTTCAAGGGCGAGGCCATTTCAAGCCCTAGACCCCTTTATTGTGGAGTGCCTCAGGGGTCGTCCCGGAGTCCCACTCTCTTTATGGTTTACATGGCTTCTCTCGCAGACATTGTTCTACCCTTTGGGGTGAATAGAATTTCATATGCTGACGACACTCAATTAGTGGTGGCATTTAACTACAAAAGCAGTTCCCCTACTTGTCTTGGCCAATGCCTCGAGGAGGTGATGAGGTGGATGTGCCATTCCCATCTAAAACTGTACGGTGATAAGATCGAGCTTATGTTGCTCGGTAATCCCTCCCCCCTCGAGGTTTCCTCTATCTGGCCAGCATGTATGGGCCCTGTGCCTATCCCCAAATCCGAAATAAAGCGTTTGGGTTTCTGGCTTGATTCTGAGCTTAGCTTTTAAACCAAAACAAGGAAAGTTGTTGCCTCCTACTTCGGTAATCTAAGACTGCTGCGTAAAGTGTTGCCTTTGCTACCCCCTCAAGCAAGAAAGCTCGTGGTCCAGGCACTTGTCTTATCCCGCCTGGACTATGGCAACGCTCTTTATCTCCGTGCTCCCTGTGCGGTCTTTAAGAAACTTCAAATCATGCAAAATTGTGCCGCAAGGATTCTTGAGGGTACTCCAAGCCGCCAGTCAGCCAAAGCTGCACTTAGGTCTTTACATTGGCTTTCTATTCAGGAAAGAGTTCACTTTAAAGCCCTCTGCACCACCCATAAGATGCTAGGGGGTGTGGGACCGGCTCTCATTTCTTCCTTTGTCCAGCCCTACCAAGCCAACAGGCGGTTACGTTCAAATGACCTCCACCTGGCGTCTGTTCCCAGAACCAAGAGGTCCAGAAGTGGCGGCCGGCTCTTCTCTTACAAAGCCGCTAAACTCTGAAACTCCTTGCCGCTTCAGCTACGTAAAGAGCCAGACCACACCGTCTTCCGCAGGAGGCTCAAAACCTGGCTTTTCCCTAATTGATTGCCACAGCTTAGTGCGGTTTCTGCCCTAGCGCTGGGATGCCTTCGGGTAACCATGCGCTTTATAAATGCTATTTCATTTAATTTCATTTAATTTCAACTGCTCTTGTGGAAAAAGGGAGGAGAAGTGATGATGACAGAAACTCCATGGCTGGGAGACAAATGGCTTGCGATTCCACTTTTAAGGATATTTGGGACATTCTGTGATTGGAAATGTATTCCACTTTGTGAATGTATTTTAATGTCAATAACACATATTTAACCTTAAATAAACATGTGTATCTATTGGTTAAATTAAATAATGTAATAAGCTGTAACCGGTTAGTGAAATGGGAAACGAATACTGAAAATTGGGAATATTTTTGCTCTTTCTGCCACACCTCTCACTCCGCCCACTGACCCAATCCATTGGTTATTCCCGCCCACTGATTCTCCTCCCGCAGTTCATCTACTTTTTTTCCCCCACTTCGACCACTGCCTGGCACTAACATGCATTAGAGACAACTGTGGGCTTTTACCACTGGGTCTCTTAGAGAATGACACCTCAGGTCCATACACGGGGGCTAAACATAGCACGTTTCTGGGTTCTCCGCACAACGTGTTTGCTATTTGACGCCAGACTTCTGCAGCATGTGTTGAGGAAATTAAACATCCCCTTTTGCTTGTATAAAACATAGCTGCCAAGTGGCATTGGCACCATGTCGTGTCCATTGGTAGCTTTTATCCAACAACACTTTGCATGCTGGAATGTTTAACCCCTTACTTAGATGGTCACAGCACAACTCCCAGAATGCAAGGCGCTGTTGGCTTAAAATCCAGGCCTGGCTGGCGGTGTCACACGTGACGATAGAGCCATTTGGAGGCAATGATGAATCTGTAATTTAGCAGGCGTGCCTATACTCTTAGTAAATTGTAAATACCGCCAGTGTTAACACACTGAGGTCTGAGGCCCCTGTTTGTTATGAACTAAGGCCCAGTCTGGTGGTTCAGGTCAGTCCTTGTGAGGGAAGCTGCTGGACTTGTTTTTACCATGCACTTTGAAAGTATTTTCACCTTGATGCAAGAAGAAAGTTGGATTGTTTTACAAAACATGCTTGATTTTTGTATATTGCTGGACTGGGGATTTCTTTATTTTGCACTTTGAAAGTATTTGCACTTTTTCTTTTGCTTTACTAACTACAGTTTGTATAGATTGTCATTAGGTACTTGCTGATATGGTTTGTTTTTATTCTACATGCAGTGTTATTTATGGTGTATTGCATGCACTTGTCTGTAATACGTGTACCTTAAATCTTGTATTTAGCATTGTTTACACTACAGAAATGATAAATTAAAAAAGACAAACATCTGCATCAATGTTCTGAAGCATCCAAACAGTTTTCTTCCTCAGCCTTGTTTGCCTGCCTGTTTTGCAGTGCTTACGAATAAAGACATTATGATTGAAATTGCTTCCGCAGTTCACGTTATTATCATGCACAACCCTTGACAGTCGATAGTGTGTGGCATGCAGATAATTCACCAGTCTATTTCTCTTGACTTTCGCAGGATACTGAGTTATAGCTTGTGTACTTCTCATGTATATTGTCAGTCGAGTTTTTATGGAATTGCAGGTTTGGGTTGGTCTTTCAAAGTTTCAAGGTATTGGCAATTCTATTTCAGACCCTTCATAGTTGTTCTTTGTTCTTCAGCCATAGGCAGTTCCTGAGACAATAGGATCGCTCCTTGGCATTGTTCTGATTGCTGCCTCAGTTAAATAAGCTGCTTTTGACAGTATTGTTACAAATGGCATAGCTTGTATGTTAAGAGTGTTTCCCACTTTCTCATTAGAACTTAGAGAAAGACAATATAGAGGCATTTCATTTAAATGTTGGAGGTTTCAAATCAAAATATGCTAGATTTCTGGGTGGTAGGGCAAAGTGGTAGATGGAGGGCCGCGCCGCCGGGGGGGGGGGGGGGGGGGGGGCCTCCATGTGCTTTGCCGGGGGGCCCCCTCAAGTTTTGTTACGCCACTGTTTGGAGGAGTCATCTCTGCCCGTTCAAGTCAGCCTAATATTTGCTCCTTGGAAGCACCTCACACTTTTTTTCACACATATTCAAATGCTAATTACTGGGTGGCTAAAGTGTGAGATCATATGCAAATTTAGTCTGAAGGAACCTCACACATAGACAAGGTAACTTTCTACAAGTTATTTTTCCTTAATTCTTACAAAGGTCTATTTCCACCATTGAATTTGATTTGTAATACTGATTACAATTTTTGTTAAATTATTTTCCTAGCTAGTCCCATTACCAAGATACAGTATTAGGATTTTATTCAGTACTCTGGTTTTCTATGTAGGACACCTGGACCTGCCACAGGGTAAAATAGCGTGTCACTGTAAAGACATGATAGCATTAAATTTCTCTTTGTCCTACTTTTAATCACCACGTACCCTGCTTTGAGGGCAACAAGGCCTACATAGGGGTGACTTATTAATATTTAAAAGGGAAGTTTGGGCCTTTCTAAAGGTTTTAATTTTGGCAGGCCGACGTGCAGTGTTTAAACTGCCACAGTCAGGCTACACTGTTAGGCCTGAAACCATGTTTTCCACGGTCACTGTAGTGGGGGGCACAATAGGGGCTGCAGGCCACTAGTAACATTTAACTCACATGGACTTGTAGGTAAGTTAACTGTACCAACTTGGAATAGGCCAATTCGACCATGTTTAAAGGGGTAGTGGTAATTTACCATTGGTCAGCAGGGTTAAAGTGCACAGAGGTTGTAACACAAAAATATAGGGTCCAGCAAAAGGCAAAAAATACATGGTGACAACGTAGAAAAGGCAGATTTCCTACACCTGGGCTGTCTGTTTTCCTTCATAGTCTGCCTGGTCCCCCTCACACTGTTCTCAGCCCTTGTCTCTCCACTCCATCTCTCTGGTCTCCTGACCAGTCTGTCAGATCTGCTTTGACTCTGCCTCTCCCACCTCAGCTTGCTCACTCAAACCCTAGACTCTAAACTATTGCCTCCACTCTGACCACTCTCTCAAAGTCTCTTCACTTCCCTCTGATTATCTGCTGCCACTCCTAGTCTTTCCACTCTGCCCCTGTCTTTCCATTCTTTAAAATGTCAGCTCTCTCTACAAATGTCTCTGCTAACCCATCTCTCCGTCCTCCCTCCTTGTCCGTTCCCTCCCCCCACCAACCTCTCCGGCCTCTCCTATCTTTGTCTTTTACCACCACTCTTTCCACTTTCCCTATTCTCTTCACCCTTCTCTGGCACTATATTCGCCATTGTATGGAGTTTACCTTTCATTTACCAGGCAGAACTCTGCATGGTATTTCCAATTCTGTGGGGTTAAATGTACACATTTGATACCTGCTTTGAGCAGGTGGTAAATATCTGCTGGGGTGTGGTGTGAGGAGGTGGGGGAAGGAGAAAGGAGAGTGTTCGAAGGAAGGGAAGGATGTGGTCTGGACGAAGGAGCATTACATGCTCTCCATGCCTGAGAAGCAAGTTGTCCAGTGACCAGGGGACAAGCATAGGCCTCACTGCAGCTAATTCTCAAGACAATTTAACTGGCCAGATTTTTCAGCTGGTAAAATCAGGTCTGTGTTCCCCGAGCTGGAAAAGCCAGGTGCAGGGACAAGGTCCAATTATAATTCTAAGGGGCAGCATCCCACTCGGAGTTGCCACTCCTTCACGAAGAGTTCATTACAGAAGGCAGAGGAGTTGATTTCAGGTTTGCTCCTGAGTTCAAGCAGTAAGTAGAAGAATCAGCGGCGTTTGAGCATCGCCGCACCTGCCAGCAGCCAGAAATATGAAAAATAAAACGATAATAAACCCTTGTTTATTATGGTTTTATTTGCTTTCGCTCGGAGCTGAGGCTAGGGGGCGGGCTAGGATGATAACAGGCTGGTAGAGGAGTTGGTGCTCTGTGTCTCAAGCCGGCCAAACCGTCATGCGCACTGAAGCTCTCTCCTACCTGAGCTTTGTCGTCGGTTTGGAGAGAGCAAGCACAGGCTCCCAGTCTAACTGGGACACAAATCATCAGCGTTTAGGCCAATCCTGACGCTGCTTTCTGCAGTATTAAAGCAGCGTCAGGATTGGCCACAATGCACTCTGGGAGTCTGTGCCTGCAGAAGAGAGGGGCCCGATGTGGCAAGTAGGTTTTTTTTTTTTTGTTTGCCTCGTTTATTCATCCCCCCGTTCTCAAATCACCCCCCACTCCTGGCCAGCAACGGCCTGTGCAGGTAACAGAGGTGGGGGGTATTTCTACGGACGATGACAAGGAAAAATTAGTTATTTATTTCATTTTTCCTCGTCATTGTCTGTTGTAATCCCCCAACCACCCCCCACCCGGCCCCACTACTCTTACCTGCACGGCCCGCGGCTGCCCCCGGCCCCACCACTCTTATCAACACACCGGTCGTTACTGAGAAGAATCCATTTCATTATTATTTTGCAGTCTAGGAACCAAAGTACTTTGCAAAAGGAACAGGAATCCAGTTCATTTTCCACTTCACAATTATTTCACGCAGACTTCGTTCCAGAGGAGAAAGGAAACCAATTCAGGTTCTACGCCTACGCTCAGCAGGCACACCACCACCAGCCCAATAATGGGACTGCACATACAAGCAATTGCAAAAGGCTGAGATTCCAGTCTTTTTCACTCCTGCTGTCTGACCCACCGCTTTTTTTATTTGATCTGATTTCCCTTTCATACTTGCTGTCACACCAGTTGTTGTTTAATTGCAATAAGGTGTCAGCTTGGACATTCTGCCAGAAGGCCTGTTGTCTCTCCCATTTCCCTGACCCAACTCCCTGCCAGGGAACGTGATGTATAAAGAGAGGCAATTCCCTCCCAAAGGCAAAGGCCATAAACAAATCACCCTGCAGACCTGGCCGAGAGGCTTCAAGCAACTATACAAAAGAACTATTTCTACTAGTTTTCTCTTGCAACAACCCCTTTCCAAAACAATTCTTAATAGATCCAGAGCTACCATTAGCAATGTCTTGTATTTTTCGAGGAATTATTTAGGAGGCTTGTCCAGATAGGTTTTCCACAGTGCCTCTTGTCAGCAAGGCATGAAATTTCAAATTGGTCAAAAGACTCAATACTTAATCATAGCAAGTGAGACTTGCAAGTTTGTAACTCTGATTGAGATGTCACTTTTTACTCTGACAGTATTTGGAAGTGGCTATGTTGCAATGTTAATCTACTTTTGTGCCAAAAAGTCAGAGCATTCCTGCAAATCCAATGGAAGGAACAATGGACTGCCTTCCAGATATTGAGTTACTACTCCCAACTGATGGGTTCTGAGTCTTAAACTAGTGCTCTACACCACTCTAGCTGAAGCAAATGACACGTATGGTAGAACTAGGGCTTTTCCTCTCCATATGAATGGGGACAGTTGGTTAGCACCCTGTAGCGAGGTCACACCAGTGGGCACGCTAATGATGTGTGAAATAGCATTTCCACATGTGGTTGTCTGAGAATAGGAGATTAAGAGATTACTACTCAATCTCCAACAGTCACTTCAGGATGGTAAATTAGACTATTCCACTGCAAGTTTATGACTGCTTTGTTCAACTGTAGTGCTTGCAAAGGTGATAGCAAAACAACTGGCCAATCCAGAGCACTGATCAAGATCAAAGTTGTATACAGGGGTTCTCACATGTCACCCTTCTGTGTTTAAGAACGGTTGGATATCAGGACCTGTTTGCAGTGTCACCCAATTTTTGCACCATTTGAGACCCCTTGATGCTGGTTTTCTGACTCAGAGAGTGCCCTGGGCTCATTCTGGGCAGGCTTTGTGCCAGTGCTATGGTCAAAACGCCCACTGTTACGTTGAAACACACACAAGCATTAGGGTATACTATGTTATAGGATACACCTGATTGGCATGACCTACCCTATAGTCCCTAGTATACAATAGGGCGGGGGATTAAATCTACCTATAAGTCGCTAGTATATAAGGCGGCTTGGCATGCACTGCTGATAGCCTGAGGTCATTTTAAAAGCAGCCCTGTGTTGCAGCTCGGCTTTTAAATGTAAATTGTGCCCAAACTTGACTTTGGTGGTATGGGCACTTAAAAAGTGATTAACCACAATATGTTGGCATATCAGGTACCCACGGGGTCTTTCCTAGGTATCTCAGAGGTGGGAGATCATGTAAATATTTGGAGGACCCTTATAAAAGAGGTTTTATATGCCCTGGGGATAGATAAATTGCACATTTCACCTTCCACATTGTAATAACGTCCTTGCCAAAATCGACTTTGTTGCTAGGAGCACTTTTGAAGTGAGAATCTACACCATGTTTGCATATTCAGGACCCCTAAAGTCTCCCCTAGGTGTCCCAGGGGTGGAGGTGCTGTAGCTATAAGCAGAGGCCTTATAAAAGATGTTGTGTATGCCCTGGTGATGGAGAAATTGCTCATTTTGTTTTCTCCATTGTAGATACCTAGCCCCATAGGATAACATGGCAATATTTTATTAACACATTCCTAATGCTTGGAATCAAAGAAAATATCATTCAAGGACTCAGGAGAATGGTATTGATAAATCCAACTATATGCTATTATTGAATTTATCCTACAGCATACATAAAAAAGTTATATGACGTTCCTGTCTGTAAGCCAAAATTCCGCCTTCCTACCCTCTTCGCAGATTGATCAGAGTTAACAGGATTAGCCAGGCTCCTTTAATGAAGTGTAAAGTGGCTCACCCAGGAAGAGGCTATTTATTGGAGAGCTCTGCTACATAGGAATGCCAGAGCAAGGGGTGTGGGGGAGGGGTGTTAAAGCATGGGTCTTCAAAGGGGAATAGTACAGGCAGAGAAGGCGAGGCCCATCTACCCTAGCCCCTCTGACATAGCTAGATGGCAGTCTTAAGGCAAGAATTTACAGATGCTAGGGGAGGAAAGCTATGGAAATGAGTCATACTGAGGGTTGATTTAACTAGTTCTTGCTCCTCTGCTGGGATTACAGCCATACTGATTTTTGGAGTAATAGTGCTTTCTGGGAGAAGATTATGCCACACTTTGAAGGAAGTGGTCATTCTATGGGGTGTTGCCCTGCACCTCATTGGCCAGGAGTGCTCTCCTGCTTGACCCCAGTAAACACTGAATAGATATGCGAGAAAAGCAGAGCCTCTCAGATCTGCTACATGAACTAAGAGAAGAAGAAGGCTTGCCAGGCTGGAAGCTTGATTTGTACTGTCAGGCCCTCATTCTGACTGACTGCACCTGCTACCTTATCTGGGACTACAGTCCTTTAGATGTACCTATCTTCAGGAGGAATAAAGAGTGGATTCCCTCCATATAACAGGTTAACAGAGCTCACCTGGACATCACCACCAAGAATCCCCAGCCTCAAGTGCGTCCGGTGGATTTGAAAGGGTTTTGTCCAAGTGGATTGTGGGAACTGAAGTCCCAAACTTTCAAGGACCGTCGTGGGGATTTAAGACCCTTGGATTGTGTTCTGGACATTTTGGACCCCCAAGTGGAACTTCAGGCAGAAGTTCCAGAAGTATGGAGCAATTTTGGAAAAAAAGCTACTTAAGGTGACCGACTCAACCGCGAGAGCAAAGCCGGCCACCTCCAACCTCGAGTCAGCCTGCTCCGCTGGTTCGTCCTGCTGAAAAGCACTAGATCTTCCACCTGCTCTGGTCCTGTAGAAACGAGGGACAATGGCTAGGGAGAGGTCTGCTGAGCAGAGGTTTCTCTTGGGGGCGTGGAAGGAGATTCGGTTGTTGAGGTATTGGTGTCCGGTGTTGTGGAGGGCTTTGTAGGTATGTGTGAGCAGCTTGAAAGTTATTCTTCTTTCGACGGGAAGCCAGTGGAGGTCGTGGAGGTGTTGGGTGATGTGGTTGTATCGTAGGGTTTCGAGTATAAGTCTCGCTGCGGCGTTCTGGACAGTCTGCAGTTTGCGCAGGAGTTTTTTGTTGATTCTGGCATAGAGGGCTTTGCTGTAGTCCAGTCTGCTGGTGATGAGTGTGTGGCTGATGGTTTTCCTGGAGTCGGGGGGGATCCACTTGAATGTCATGCTAAGTATGCGGAGGGTGTTGAAGCATGCGGAGGATACGGCGTTGATCTGACGATTCATGATGAGTGAAGAGTCGAGTATGATGCAGAGGTTGCGTGCATGGTCTGTTGGGGTGGAAGGGTTTCCGAGGGTGGAATGCCACCAGGTGTCCAATGCGGAGAGGGTGGAACAAAGGATGAGGACTTTTGTTTCTCCGAGTTGAGCATCAGGCAGCTATTGCTCATCAGGTTGCGATGGCTTTCATCCCTTCTTGTAAGTTACGCCTGGTGATGTCGGGTTCCTTGGTGAGTGAGAGGATGAGCTCGGTGTCATCGGCGTAGGAGACGATGTTTAGTCTGTGGTTTCTGACGATGGTTGCGAGGGGTGCCATGTAAATGTTGAAGAGTGTGGGGCTGAGGGAGGATCCTTGGGGTACTCTGCATCTGATAGCTGTCTGTTCTGAGAGGAAGGGCGCACATTTTATTCTCTGTATTCTGCCTGAAAGAAAAGATCGTATCCATTCTAAGGCTTTTCCTTGGATACCGGCGTCGTGTAGTCTGGTGGCTAGAGTGCGGTGGGAGACCGTGTCGAAGGCTGATGATGGGTCCAGGAGGATGAGGGCTGTGTGTGGCCTTGATCGAGGAGGGCACGGATGCATCGGTAGCGGCGAGGAGGGCGGGCACAGTGCTGTGGTTGCTGCGAAATCCATATTGATAGGTGTCTAGGATGCTGTAGGTTTCAATGAAGTGTACTAGCTGGGTGTTGACTGCTTTTTCTATGACTTTGGCATCTAAAGGAACCAGTGAGATGGTCCTGAAGTTCTTGAGGTCCGTTGGGTCTGCGGAGGGCTTCTTTAGGAGGGGGATGACTTCAGAGCACTTCCAGTTGACAGGGAATGGGGCAGTCATGAGGGAGCAGTTGATAGTTCGGTGTAGCTTGGGTGCGATGGCAGCCCTGTGGAAGTTGTAAGGCAGGTAGGGGTCAGAAGGTGCTTTGCACTCGACAAACGCAGAAGCACGCTACTCCAAACTGTCAAGCTGTGTGTGCAGTTAGAGGAAGTTAAGGCTTGCGGTGTGCGCAGAGTGTTGGTGCGACTTGGAGAGAGACTTTGTGTCTGCTCTAGTTGCACTATACTCAATACCTGCATGC
Organism: Triturus cristatus; assembly: GCF_964204655.1. Classification (NCBI taxonomy): domain Eukaryota; kingdom Metazoa; phylum Chordata; class Amphibia; order Caudata; family Salamandridae; genus Triturus; species Triturus cristatus. Next base: position 403,023,525 of record NC_140579.1, on the reverse strand, counting down.
AATCAAGGAAATTACATGTCCCATGAAAGCACAAGACTCTGCAAGGTTTGCATGCCGCAGCAACCATTTTTAGCTGCCAAGTAGAATTTCCTTGTGGTCCAGAGCGTCCTTGCTAGGCAATCAACATACATTGTTGCTGACCAGGAGTTGTTTCCAGGGTGAAGAAAAACTGTGGAAACTGATCATCTTTGGAATCAATGGATGTCTAAATTCCGCACAGAGAAGCATCCATAGGAATTCAGTCACGTTTGTGGAGACAAAACTCTATTTACCAAATACTGTTCCAGAACTAACTTTTAAGGACTGCAAACTCATATGTTTGCACCCCTTTCTATTCAACTTGAGGAATGGGAGGAATCCTCCTCACTTCAAGACTTTGATATATATATATTTTTTTCATGCACGTATTGTACATAAGGTAGTGACATGGGATGCAAAAGTGATTGCTTGTTGCCCAGATGAACTTTACAATGCTAGCATATGTTTATTAAAATGTAGTTTATGAACCAACCACCTTGATTATATTTTCCAATCGGGAAGTGTGCTCATAAGATAAAAAGTAGTTTTTTGTGAGAGAAACAAGATAGTTTCAAAACTTCTTACATCTCATTCATAGATATTTGTGCTTCAGTTTTAGTATTTAATAAAAATTCAGAGTTCCATCACATTGTAGAGAGTCAGAAGTACAGAGATATTATGAAGGTGTATTGTGTGTACTAGTAGGTATCAGCACTCATCCAGCTGAAGGCAGTGCCCTAGATGAACGCAAAGCGTGATTGTGTCTCTGTTTTCTCTCCTATCCAACTCCCATTTCCCTGTGTCCTCTGCTAACCAACATATTACGACTAGCTGTGGAATCAGAGCGATATGGAAACTTCCATCACTAGTTAGGCCTGCAATAAATGAACAGAGGTGTGTATTTGTATTGGAACAGCAGTGGGCGTTACATGTCTCTATAGCTATGGGTTCCAAAATGAGGCTACCATGAGTTTCTACAGATCGAGATTGAGGTGCATTGGAAAGACCTGTGTCTTGTTTCTGGGATAGTGGGGCACTGCAGGTAGAACTGAGGTGTCATCACAGAAAGTGCTGTGAGTGCTGCATGCATGGACGGATGTACCCTGGAAAAGCTGACGCCTTAATAAGAGAAGCAGTTAGGATCAAGGTGCTTTGGCTGATCGACTTTATCACATTATATATCCTTCCTGCAGATCCTCCACCCTGCCCCCTCTGGACTGGCCGCTTCCCAGCCAGTATGAGCAATACGAGCTGAAGGTCGAAGTGCAGCCGCGGATACACCACCGGGCCCATTATGAGACTGAGGGCAGCCGAGGGGCTGTGAAAGCCTCACCCGGAGGGCATCCTGTAGTCAAGGTAAGGTGAGTCCGTGGTGGGCCATTGATAAAGATTAAGATATGCAAGTTTGGCAGTGTTGGTAAATGCATCTTAACAATGTGAAGAAGGATGTATCAACTCCATAGCTCTTCGGTGTTCTTGGATCTGCGTTGATGTGATTTCCATTGCCATTCCGAAACTACTACATTTTAGGCAGCCATCTTAGATCCATATCACTGTGTCTCAAAGTCGTCATTAATCTGCTGTCAGATGTGTGTCAGAGCCATATCTTAAATGAACTTTGTGTTTTCTTCGTTATCGTCTTAATGCATTGATTGATAGTTATGCTGTAACAACTGTTCGACAGTTGTAATAGCGAAGCATGCTCTTTCCTGACACAGTGGTGGTTGCCATCTTGGATCAGTCTCGCTGCACATACGGTAATCATCTAGGATGTATTAAAACAGTTTTGGTTGCTGTTGGGATTCAGTCTTGAGTGAGGCACAATCAGAGATATCATGATTCAGTCTTAATGCAAAATGGTAGCCATTTCACAACACTGTTGAAACGGTTATTCAGCAGCTACAATTCGAATGGTAACATTCTACATATCCCAAGTCAAAAAGTAAGATCATCCTGGAGTGATGACATCAGCCAGGCTATTCCTGCAATTAGCTGGGGAAGTCATCCGAAGCCATCCTGAAGTATGCCTACAGGACAAAATATTCCAATGAGATGACTCATCGAGTCATCAGAGAAACTACTCCAGGATTATTTCCCGATTACTTCAGTGGAAAAGATGTGATGATCTTGTACTACTGCAGGATGATCCCATCATGATTTCAGGATTAGGGTAGATTACTCCAGGATGGGTTCCTGATTACTTCTGTGGAAACCATGTGATGATCTTGTACTACTCCAAGAGGATCCCGTGGTGATTTCAGGATTAGGCTGGATTACTCCAGGATGATCCTATGAGTATTTCAGGATGGGGCTGTATTATTACAGAATCATCTTGTGATTACTTCAGAATGAGGCTACATTACTCAAGGATGATATAAGGATTACTTTAGAATGGGACTGTACTATCTGAGTAATTCATGATGGGGATGTATTACCCTAGGGTAGGTTCTGGCAGTGATACTGCATGGCAGTTCCAATATGCAGATGCATTACTCTAGGATGACCTTGAGTAGTAATACTTGATTGAAATACACAGGATGTTAAAAAATACAGTTTTATTAGTTCGTTAGCAGAGCAAATTATTGCTACAAACACAAGCATTGGCAAAGCCAATAGGTCTTGCCTTTTTGACCATGTGGTTTACCAATGTCTTCTGCCAATGGTCTGCAGTAATGGTTAAAATAAACAAGCATTGGCAAAGCCAAAAGGCCTGGCCTTTGCAAGAGCTATTGGCTTTGCCACTATGTTTTAGCCATATTGTACACGAGCATGGCTGTTGTTCAGCATGGCTATAAGTTAGTGGGGTAAAGGAGAGTTGCATGTCGAAAAGTGCAATGTGATGAAGTAGTGTAGATTATAGCGGCAGTGTGTCATGGAGTGGTGTAGAACAAAGTGGCATTGAGTGTTGCGTAGAGTGGCATAACGTGGAGTAGTGTAGGAGAGTGGAATGGCAGAGTGGAGTAAAGTCTTGTAAAATCGAGTGTCGGAGTGGAGTGGCGTGGAGTAAAGTGGCATGGAGGCAGTGGCGGCTCGTCTATAGGGGCGTTTGGGCGCCGCCCCCCTGCTTTCTCGCAGTGCGAGAAGGCAAAAACATAAATGGTAATAACTACCATTTATGTTTCTGCCTTCTCGCACTGCGAGAAAGCAGAAGTGCATGGTTGGGGGTGGGCGTTCCTGCTCGAGGGCAGGGGGGGGAGTGGCTTGCCCACTGTTGTGTATACTGATAGTTTGGTCGGCCCTGGGGCCGACCAAACAGTCAGTGTGCACAACAGTGGGCAAGCCACTCCCCACTGCCCTCGAGCAGGAACGCACACTCTCCCTTTTCTCTATGTAGGCTGCTGCATGCAGCCTACATAGAGAAAATGGTCCGGATGGGGTGCGCTCAGATTCGCCTCACAAGTTGTGATTGGCGGAGGGGAGGGAGGGCTGATGACGAGGAGAGCTGCAGCCGGCCGGCCTGGAGCTGGAAAATGCAGCAGGAGTCAGGACCGGACGGCGGGAGTCAGGACCCATCCAGAAGATGGCGCGGGACGGTAAGTTTTCTATTTTTTTTTGCCATTAAACCACTCCCGCTTTCCCCCCCCCCCCCCCCCTTCCCTCCCATGGCGCGACAACCCCATTTCCACCCGCCCGTAATGCCGCCAGGACTGCAGTATCCTTATCCTGTGATTATTGGCATATTACTTAATCCTTATTGACATTATATTAAAATATTTCATTCTCTTCTTTATGCCCCGTACCTCTGACTGCACCCTTGTCTGATGCCTTTGATTTTGTAAAAAGACCTGCCATAACGATAAGCCACAGCCGCAACAAGCTAAACAGAATCTTATTTTCCAGTGGCTGACAACACTACGAGCAGCGACGTAGTGAAAATGAGAGCAATGACGCCGAGAGAGGCGCCTGTTCACCACTATATGTGTGTGTGTGGAGGGGGAGGGGCTCGCGGGGGGATGCAGGCACAATTAGCCATTCAGCATGTCCAGACTGACTGGGGCATGTAAGTTAAGAGTGTTTCGTAACATTCAAAGCTGTTACCATTGTTTGTTTTCCTCATGTAAACAGTATTTAATCTTTTAAACAGCCAATTTTCCTTTCTTGTTTTCTAGTTACAGGGTTTTGGTTTATTTTGCTTTCTTCATGAGACAGTTTATATTTACTCCGCTTGTACAGATTATTTTCTGGGGTTTTCTGTATCTTAACTAGTCCTGGCTGTGAAGGGCACACAGGCTGCACACACCAGGCAGCAGACACTTTTATTTGTTTTTTAAGGTATTTTGTTAAATTCCCAAACTTTCTCTCAGTTCGAAAGAGTTTCATTCTTTCCACACAATGTTTATTTTGTAGTAGCAGCTCGTCTCTCAATGCAAATATAAGAAATGAGCCCCTGTACAGATTTTGCACACCCTGCTGATGGTGGCAAGACTGGGCCAAGGCCTGTACGCCTGATTAATAATGCTTCCTGATTGTATAAATTCATTTTCATTGACAAATTAGCCACTCACAATTGGTTGTACTTTTTAACAGAATAGCTTATCAACATTTATTGAAAAAAGCATCATTTTGTCATCATGAATCTCTCAAATGGCAATAGGACTTGGTTGTTTGCTTCAATCCTTTGATAGCCACTTTTATGCCCTACCACTTTCAAAAGTCACCATCCGCCACTGCATGGAGGGGGTTACATAGAGCATTGTTGAGTAGTGTTGAAGGTTGGCATAGCATGGATTAGAGTTGTAGAGTGGAGTGTTATAGAGTCGAGTCGAGTAGAGTTTAATGGAGTAGAGCATCAGAGCGGAGTATCGTAGCTTATAGTGTCGTAAATTGAGTAGACTAGATTGAAGATGTGTAAAACACAGTGGTGCAGAGTAGACTGGCATAGAGTGCACTGGTTGAGTAAAGTGGTGTAGAGTGCACTGGCGCAGAGTAAAATGACGTAGAGTGCAGAGTAGATTGCAGTGGTATAATGTTGATTGTTTCAGAGAAGAGTGGCGTAAAGTGGAGTGGTGCAGGGTAGATTACAAAGGTGTACAGCAGAGTGGAGCAGAGTGCAGTAACATAGAGTCGAGTGCTGGAGAGTGCAACGGTACAAAATATATTGAAGTGGCGTGGAGCGATGCCTAGTGCAGTGAAATAGAGTGCAGTCATGCAGAGTAGCATGTGGCAGAGAATGCGGTCTTGCAGAGTGTCAGAATGCAGCGGCGCAGAGTAAAATAGTGGTGCAGCTTAGAGTGCAGTGGCGTATAGTTCAGTGGCAGAGAGTGCAGCGTTGCAGAGTAGACTATCGTAGAGTGAAGTGGTATTTAGTAGAGTGGCATAGAATACTTTTTTTTTAAGTTTAAAGAAGATTTTATTAAAGTTCATTTACAACATATTATCAACAAAGCATAATATTAAAACTTATCTCAAGTAGAAAAATAGAAAGTCATATTTAAGAGAGAGCAAGAAAAGACAAGAGAGAGAGGTAGAAAAGAAAAAGGTAGAAGGCATCATCAGATATAGCAAAAGCAATTGCAGTAGAAATGTAATCATTGCTATACAGAGCTATACATAAAATAAAAAGTGCATCAGATGTACAAAAACTCTTCCAATAAAGATATACACAGTAGTTATAGGTTAAACAATTAAAGTATGTACAAAAAACCATTAGGAATGCCATCATGGGGGTTTGGGAACTTCTTCTGTACACGGATTATGTAGGGGTAGGGATCGAGCAGACACATCTAAGAAATCTGTGATGGGGAGCCATAATAAATCGCGCTTAATAGCAAGTGTAATGGGGTAAACATAGGCTCTATCAAGTCTGTGATGATAACAAACTCCATACCACCAAGCCTGAAAGGAAACACTCGAGGTATCCTTCCAAGATTTAGTGATTTGCTGAAACGCTACAGCCAAAAGTAAATCAATAATGGACGTGTTAATGTTAAGAGAGGACCATATGTCTGAAAGACTACCTAAAAAGATATGTGAAAGTGTAAGAGGGAAAGAGGTGGAAAAAATCCTATTAATCTGAGCCCATACATCAGACCAGAATTTATGAATCTTCGGGCATTTAAATAACATGTGCTTAAGATCCGCCCCTGACGCTGAACAAGACCAGCAAGAGGAGGGAATGGAAGGATCAATTGAATGTAATTTGGCAGGAGTAATCAAAAGTCTGTTGTATATAAAAAATAACGTTTGAGTCGTATTTGCTGCTCTAGAGGTTTTCCTTATCTTAGTCCAGATCCTATACCACAGTGAGACAGAGAAAGTGTCCTCTACATCTGACTCCCAGTCCAATTCTGTTTTAGATTTATCGCGAATACTAGTAGTATCTCTCAATTTTGCATATATCTGGGAAGCAGAAGAAGAAGCCAGTAAGCAAGGAATAGAGAGAGGAGAAAAATTAGTGTGGGTGATTGAGTCAGAAAGAACATTGTACCTGCTTTGCAAAACCTCACGTAAAAGCTCATATTTGGATGCATGTGATACATGCAAAGAAAAACGAGATTGGAGGATAGAAAAAGGAATACACGTGCCCTCATCAAACAGTTGATGGATCCAGAATATACCAAGGTCGTACCAATCCTTCCAAAAAAGTATCCTATTTCGAAGTTTAATAAGAGGGTTATACCACACGGGAGATTGTAAAAAACGCGAACGGTCATCTAAACCAGTTAATAAAAGAGGAGAAAAGGTTTTCCGAGAATTTTTAAGAATAGGGAGAGAGAATTTATTGGGAATATGGGACAGTGATACAAATTCGTCAAAGGTAAAAGGATGAAAAAAAGATGATTCAATCTCAACCCACAAAGGTCTTGACAGGGCGTCGGACACCTGTCCGGATAATAAAGGGATAGAGTGTTTAAGGAAAAATGAAGAATGATAAGAGGCAAAATCCGGAAAATTAACTCCACCCAACTGCTTAGGGCATTTAAGTTTTGCAAAGGACATTCTAGCCTTTTTATGTTGCCATAGGAATTTAGAGAGCGTAGAATAAATATTCTTATAACAAGACTTAGGGATATTAACTGGAAGGTTAGAGAGGTAAAACAAAATAATGGGAACTAACATCATTTTAATCGAGTCTAGTCTTCCCCACCAGGATAAAAACAAGGGATGCCAACGAGTCGTAGAATCCAGTAACAATGTTTGTAGGTTTTTAAGATTAAGCGCTACAGTGTCTTTAATAGAGGATTTAAACCATAGGCCTAAATATTTTATCTTAACCGGACTCCAATGAAAGGAAGAAGTCAAAAAGTCTGCATGGAAACAAAATTTATTCAGGGGGAGAATTTCACACTTATCAACATTAAGCTTATAACCTGAGACTCTCGCAAAATTAGATACTTCAGATAAAAAGGATGGAATAGAGGACTGTGGATTGGAAATAAATAAGAGAATATCGTCTGCATAGGCAGAGAGTTTCAAATACTTATCCCCATATGGGAAACCAGTAATCTCTGTATTCATGCGAATTTTTATCAAGAATGGTTCTAGTGCCAAAATGAAAAGAAGAGGAGAAAGAGGACAGCCTTGTCGGACACCTCTGAAGAGGGGGAACGAAGAGGAGACGAGACCATTGGCCAAGATAAAGGACCTAGGAAAAGAATATAACAAAGAGACATAAGCAAGAAATTTCTGGCCAAAACCAAACCAAACCAGAACTGCAAGCATAAATTGCCAGTTAACCCTATCAAATGCTTTTTCAGCATCTAACGCAACAGCGGCTAAAGAATGTTGATAGGAATGGGATTTACTCAGTACATTAAAAAAGAGGCGAGTATTGTCAGAAAGGTGACGACCTTTAATGAAACCACATTGTTCCTTACCAATTATGCTAGGTAAAATTTTATCAAGGCGGAGTGCAAGAATTTTTGCGAAAATTTTATAGTCCAAATTGATCAAAGAGATGGGCCTATACTTTTTGCATAAAGTATGGTCTTTATTGTCCTTAGGCAGGAGACAAATTAAGGCCTCTTGAAAAGACCCTTCAGATTTTTTGGACGATATAAAGAATGAAAATAATCGATGGAGTTTAGGAACAAGCAATTTAGCAAAATGTAAATAAAATTCTATCGTAAAGCCATCTGGCCCAGGAGCCTTACCTTTTTTGATTATTCGAATGGACTCTAAAATATCCTTAGAGTCTATATCTGCCTCCAACGGGGCAAAGTCAGTGTCTGGAAATGAAGGAGGAGGAATGGAAGATAAATAACGATCAATATCTGTTAACAGAGGAGGAGATTCCGGAGTATACAAAGTTTGATAAAAATTAGTGAATTCTGCCAGAATATCTTCATCTTTGTGAAGAATGAGATTCGATGAAGAGACGATAGACTCAATTTTTGTGCGTTCTTGCTTAACTTTAAGATACTTGGCAAGAAGATTGCCTGCCTTATTTTGCGCACAGTAGTATTTGGCACTGGATTTAAGTAGGATTAGGTTAGCAGATTCCGTGGAGAGTTTATTAAAGGAGAGTTTGGCCTTGAGAAGTTTATCTAGATCAGACTGAGACTTAGTTAAATAATAAGAATGCTCTAATTGCTTAATTTGTGTATTAATTAACTGTAAGGAATGGGAAGCGTTGCACCTTTTATGGGAAACAAACGAGATAATGAAATCTCTAGAGGCAGCTTTAAAGGTATCCCATAGTACCTGAGGGGATATCAAAGGAGACTCATTTTCAGTAAAAAATAGGGATGAAAAGTCAAGGAAAGCTGGAGTGAATTTGGGATCTAATAGGAGAGAATTATTAAATCTCCACCTCCTGGTACCTTTTATGGGGGGAAGCAGATCGAGGCATAGAGAAACTGGAGCATGATCAGAAATTAAGATGGACCCTATTTCAGATCTGGTAATATGTTGGATCAAAGCTTTAGAGACAAAAATGTAGTCGATCCGGGACTGTGAAGAATGGGCTGGTGAGTAATATGTATATTCACGAAGTGTAGGATGGCAGAGTCTCCAAGAATCAACAAGGGAGCGTTGGGATATAGTGGATGTAAATTGAGTATGTATGGAGGATGGTGAGAAACGTGAGTGTGAGTTGCGGTCTAGTAGGGGATCCATAACCATATTGCAATCTCCTCCTAAAATCAGATAATCATCAGAAGATTGCATTAACGAGACTAGTATCTGGGGCCAAAATAATTTATCATATGTGGAGGGAGCATACAAATTAAAAATAGTTAGAGGGACTTTATCAATTAATACAGATACAATGACCCATCTACCATCAGAGTCATTGGCTTGATTTATAAGTTTGATATTTAACCGCTTATGACAGAGAATTGCGACACCATTACGTTTCCCTGAACCAGGAGACGCAAATACATGACCTACCCAGTTACGGCGTAACTTGGCAACTTCCACTTCTTGTATATGGATTTCTTGTAACAGTACAATATCTCCCTTTAAATTTGCTAGATGAGACAAAACTCGTTGCCGCTTAATGGGGGAACCCAAACCCTTAACATTCCAAGTAAATATACTTAACGACATCTAAATATATGACTCATAACAATAATAACTCTTGTGTATAGGACAATCAAGTAAATGAATATTCAAACAATCATCATATAAAGATTGGAGAGAAATAACGTTAGCATTAGAAGAAAAATGAGAGGATGTAGCACAGAAATTTAAGATAAGAGAATGAAAGGAAAATAAGAAAATATAAATAGAAAGAGATAAGAAAAAACGAGAGAGAGTCAGAAATAAGAGATGCAATAAATGCCAGGAACATATCTGAAAATGAGATAAAGAGAAAACTAGCAAAACAGTAGGAGAAAAAGAGATAGTAAAGAGAATTAGAACAAGAAACAGAGAAACAACGCCAGCAATATGTGCAATGTAACGGCAAAAAAAGAGGAGAAAAAGAAAGAACATGGGAAAAGGAGAAACTGAGGAAAAAGTAATGAGAGAATAAACTTTACAAAACAACGCCGTTGTGCGAGGAGAAAAACAAAGAACCAAAAGACATGGTAGAAGAACGCAATATAATGCATCATAAAGACATACCACAGGTAAACATTGAGGATGGGGAGGGTGAAGCCACATAGGAAAAGGCAGCATACCAAGACGGACAACTCCAAGACTGACGAAGGTACGAAGGACGACGACCTCCAGGGACAATGAAACAGGCAGGAGGAAGGGAATCAATAATATATCTACAAAGGAAACAAGAAGAAAAAATGTTAACCACCAAAGTTATATACGAGACATAGGGAAGAAAGTGCAAAAAACTAAGCATAACACAGAGGAACACAACAAAGGATAATACATTGGCCGGAGTTACGAGCGAGACATGTCCATAGATTCATCCCTACATGTGTCCAAAAAATGCTGAAGAAGCGCAGGATCTTCATAATTAGTTGTTTTGTTTTGATACGTGACTTTGAACAGACATGGATGAAACAACCCATAACGAGCATTCAAATTACGGAGAGCAGGCCTCATGTCCAAAAATTTCTTCCGACGATCTGCCGTGGCTTTAGAATAGTCTTGGGCAAAAAATAGATTAGAACCATTCCAAAGAATCTTTCCTTTCTGCTTGGCGGCTTGTAAGACTTTAAGTAGGTCGGTATACTCCAAAAAATATAAAATAACACCTCTTGGCTTCCCATGAGAGGACGAAGGAGAGGACGAAGCAGAAGAATTCGGCATATGACCCAAGCGGTGCGCTCGCTGGATGTTGAGAGGAGGTGTGGCAGGAAAACCAAGAAGTTTTGGCAAAAAAGAGCGGAAAAATAGCAAGGGGTCGGGACCTTCACTTCCTTCCGCAAGACCATAAATGCGTAGATTATTGCGCCTATTCCTGTTTTCCAAATTCTCCACCTGTTGTGTCAGATGCATAATCTCCCTTCGCATAACAGGAATGTGGTCTGTAGCAGCTTGAATAGAGTCAACATGAATTTCCAGTGCATCAACTCTCTTCTCCGTATTTGACCAATTATCTTCCAGTTGTTGGAGGCGAAAATTAGTCTCTGTCATGTATGGCTTAAGAGAGCGAATTTCGTCCAATAAAAGTTCCATTGAAAGCGTAGGTGAAACATTAGGAGGAGAAGGAGAGTTGATTTTTGTTCTTTTACCCGAAGATGCAGAAGAGGCAGAGGGAATCTTAGAGAGTGACTTATTACTGGAGCATGAAGAGACGGAAGCCAGAGGCGCAGAATTAGTAATTTCAGAGCCGGGCTCTTCCACCGACTCCTGCAACACACTGTAAGGATTAGAGTCCGCCATAGACAAAGACTTGGGCTGCTGGACGCCACCACGGCTAGTGCGAGGCATTGCCATTCAATTCCAGAGATGGAAAACCAAGAAATGTGGGTAAAATAGCTTGTTTTTAAAAAAAAAAAAAAAAATTAACCAATGAGGCAGAGATGAGTAACCTACCTCATGAATATACCAAAAGCCAAAAGTCAGTAATTTTCAGTAATTTGACCTCACCACGACGTCAGGAAGACATAGAAACCAAGTTGTAGACAATTGAGGCCAAAAAAGCGCTCACCGTTAGTCACATAGACAGATGGATGTGAGGAAAGCCTTCAAGGACGAAACGCGGGAAACCGGAACATCCAAAATGGCGGCCGCGGCGTTCACGGAGCCTCGATAAACGCAGGAAGCCAAAAAGCAGCCGATTCCGCTGTCATTCAGACCCCATGGACGTCTCAAAGAGTGCAGGCAGGAATCCGGAGCATGATTCCACAATCTGGGGAGTTCGCCATGAAGGGAAGAAGCCCTGGAGGAAGACGAACGCACTACTCCGTCACGGAGCTCCGGTAGGCAGCGGCCATTTCCTTCGGCGTTCAAGCCACGCCCCCCGGCATAGAATACTTTGGCATGGAGTCAAGGGGCTTAGAGTGGGGAGTAGAGGGGCATTGAGAGCAGTGGTAGCAGAGTGGTGATGTCAGAGTAGTGGTGTCAAGTGGTGACACTTAAGTGGTGTTGTCGAGTGGAGCAGAGTGGCGAGGTGTAGAGTGTTGTGGAGGGGCAGAGAGTAAAGTGGAGTGGCATAAAGTTGTAAAGCAAACTTAGTCTACCATCCTTCCGAGACTGGTAAACTGAGAAATATGAAAGAGTGTAATAGTAACAACTGTAAGGTATAGCGCTTAAAAGAAGGAAGTACAGTATAAAAAATTATTTATACTTTGGTGATGGCAGACCTTTAATGTAAGAAAAATCACCATATGGTAGCCTAACTTCACTGCAGAATCATTAGCAATGAGAATGGCACCCTTGACACTAATAGGACTCCTTGCCACCAAATGTGATTTCAATACATGGCAAGGGGCCTACCTGAATCATAGCTTTATTTTAAGTCTGGTATTTTATATATACACACACACACGCATATATACACACACGCATATATACACATATACACACACACACATATATACATATATACATACACACGCATATATACACACACACATGTACACACACATAGCCTTTACATCACATGTACACGGTGGAGACAAGCGTACAGAGAAAGGAAGTACAGTGGAGAGTACATGTGGAAGATGAAGGCCATATAAAAATATAGCAGATAGCACATGTTTAGTATAGAGGATGCATGTCCAGGATGGAGAGCAGATTTTCATGGTGTAGAGCGGATGTTTTTTTGGAGGGGGAGAGGATGTAGCAGGCAAAGACTTTTTGTGGAGTGAAAAGTAGATGGCAGATATAGAGTACACTCAGAAAATATAGAGGGTAACAAGCGTATGTACTGCATTGAGAGAATAGATTGCAGAGAGTGGAAATGGAGATCAGATGTACATGGTTGAAAGTGGAGGCAGACTTGAACATTATATTGAGAGGGCTTGGAGAGGGTGTGCAAGGTAGAGAGCAAATGTTGAGTGAAAAAAAGAGCAGACAGGATGTAGAGGATAGAAAGGTGCAGATGGTCAGACACTCATTACTCAACAATTCTTCTTAATAACTCAAAAATCCAGCCAGTGCTTTACTTCATAAACAAACATTGGCAAAGCCAATAGGTCTCGCCAACGAGAGATATTGCTTTGGCAATTATTTCTAGCCTGCTGTACAGCAGCATGGCTTAAAATATATATTTTTTAAAGAGTTGTGACGTGGCCAGCACTACTGTGCTTTTTATAGAATTTTTTGAAAAATTGGTGGAGTGTGTAAAGGATGACACAACATGGAGGGAGGGAGCGCACTCGAGAAGGATGCTGGTGGGGAAGAGGACATGCGGGAGAATTGAGAAACATGTGACGGGCAGCAGGGGCTCTGGAAGCACACAGACAATGGAGGGTGGGCAGGAGCAGCTGAGAGGCAAACGGACAACAGAGTGTGGGCAGAAGGGTAAGGAACAGCAAACGGCAATTAAGTTTGGGCAGAAAGTGATGGAGTGGCAAGCTGAAAATGGAGAGTGGGCCAGAGAGGCTGGGGCAGAACGCTGACCATAGATATAGGGAAGCAAGCTAAAATCAGAGGGTGGACAGGAGTTTCTGGGAAAGCAAGCTAAAAACTGAAGGTGGGCAGGAAGGGCTAGGGCAGCAAGCTGACAATGGAGGGTGGGCAAGAGGGGTTCAGGCAGTAAGCGGACAACAAAGGGTGGGTGGGAGTGGCTAGGGCAGTAGGCGGACAACAAAGGCGGGAGGGGCTGGTGCAGCACTGACAATGGAAGGTGGGCAGGAGGGCTGGGGAAGCACGCTTACAATCTAAATGCAGAACCGCCGGGACAACAGAGGGTGGGCTAGCAGTTCTAGAGTGCTTCTCCCGGACCACATGCCCATCCCCCATTGTCAGCTTGCTTCTCCACCCCCTCCCATCCACCCTCCTATCAACTTGCAGCCACAGTCCCTTTCGCTGACTCTCCATTGTCAGCCGGCTGTCCCTGCCCCTCCCACCAGGAGGGTAGACAGACGTGGCTAGAGAAGCAAGGAGGAGATGGGGCCGCAAACTGACAACTCAAGGTGGGCAATCAGCTCTGGGTAGAAAATGGGCAATGGAGGGAGTGAATGGGGAAGTACATGGACAAAGGGGTGGTGGGGAGCAAGAACAGTAAGGGTAGGTGGGTGAAGAGGAACCAACAACGGCAACTGAGAGAGAGTGAAAAAGAGGAATATGGCATGGAGTGACGTACAAAAGAGAGACAGCTGGAAAGCACGGGTACTCTCAGGGTGCTTAAAAAAAAAAAGAGTAGCGTCTGAAACGTAACACGCCCATGCTCCAGGGTAGGAACAAACACAAAAAGTTTAAAGAATGCCTACAGAAGTCGACTAATAGGAAAATAAATAAGAGGGACAATGAAGGCAACCAGGGTAAGCAGTGGGTGGGCTCTAAGCCTACTGTAGGTTAACACAATGTCTTGCAACAGACAGAGCATGTGCTAGAGTACCATGGCTCTCAATGCAGAAACTGAAAAAGGCCTGCTGCCCTGTTTAGGCAGTGAAGCCATGATTAGGGTGCAGATGCCCCTCACCCAGTCTGGACACCATTGCCACTGCACCTGCTGCATTATTGATGGTTTGCTCTGTTGTGTGGAGAGTGCACATGGAGGTTTAAGAAGCACATGGAGTGTGTAGAATAGAGGAAGGATCCAGAGTGGAGGGTGGAAAGCAGATGCACGTAGCGGAGAGCATTGGCAGACAGTGCATCTAGATGGGGGAGTGTATATGTGAGTTGAAAACAAGGGAAAGAGGACGAACAGAATGAATAGCAAATGCACAATGTGACAGCAAAAATGGAGAGTGGATGTGGACCATGGAGTGCTGATGTTCATGGTGAGAGAAAGGATATACAGTCTGCACCGTAGAAGTGGTGGAGCGGTGTTGAGAATGGATATAAAGTGGTCCATGGAAAGTGAAGGTATTGGGTTGAGATTGATGGGGGCAGAGGGCATGTGGGGAGTTTGAGTAGGGTGGATAGAGGACTGAATCTGTGTGGTTTAGAGAATATATCAGGGGAATGCATCTGCAGAAGGGTAATAAATATACATGGTGGAAAGAAGATGTGGATAGAGGATACTGAGATTCTGCACAGTATGGAGAGAGCAAATGATGAATAAAGAAAAATGTGGAGGGTTAAGAGCAGATGAACATGGTGTAGACTGAAAGTACAGGATGGGGTACAAAAGTGGAGTGTAGAGAATACACCTGGGTGGCAAGTGATGTACATGGTAAACAGTGGAAGTTCACTGGAAAGTGATGTACATGTTAACATTGTGAGCACAGTGGTGTTGATCATGGAGAAAAATGTAAGAGTATGTGGATAGTGGAGACTGTATGTAAAGTGCATGTGGAGGTGAAAAAGCAGCTGTATAGGACAGAGGGTGAATTTACACAGTGGTGAATGAATGTTCAGAGTGTAGTGTGTGTAAGTGGAGAACATATATGGAGCGTCAAGACTGCATGTGGTGAGTGGACAGCCCATATGAAGGGTAAAGCCCAGGTAAACAGCAGAAGTACTGTTTTTAGAATAAATGTGATAGCGTAGGCTGTGAGTGTGTAGGGTGCAGATGGAAGAGCATGCATAGAAGTTGGAAAAGCAAGTGGAGGGTGCATGAGGAGAGTCAAGATCAAATGCGGAGAGGTTAATTGAGAATGTACAGGATGCAGAGAGCTAATGTAAATAGTTGAGAAATGCATGGATTAGGGTAGAAAACGTATATATTACCGCGCGTAAAGGGAAATCCTGCGGCTGCAGACTTTAGAACTTAAGAACCAGGTTCGAGTCCCAGCATCGCTCAATATCCTGTGATTTTTGGTAAATCACTTAATTGCCTTGTGTCTAAAAAACTGAACCTATCGTGTGTAATATAAATGATGCGGTAGGCGCTCCTATACCTTCGGGTTGAACTTGCACTGTTAAAAAAAGTTTTAAAAAAGGTTTTTATAAAACGTGGAAGGTAAAGAACAGGGTAGATTGTAGATATGGATGGAAAGATACCATAGTATTCGGATATGGCTCAGAGCGAGAGGTATCTCGGTGCCCTCTTGTTTAAAAAATAGGAAAGGTTTCAAATCTCTCACCTTGGGGGAGTGAGAATGTAACAAAAAGACAGGCAAGCAGTGGTGGCCAGTTTAATTAAGTCACACATTTTGCTGTTTTCGAATGGTTTTGAACTTTTAACAGCACATTGTCATTTTATTTACCTCAGAATGAGTAAGGGTGTACTCAGTTGTCCTGGAAATGTAAATATATGGAAAAACACGTCTCAGCCCTCAATACTTCTCGCGTCCGTAAATTAACAATCTACCAGCATATGCAATGTGGAACAGGGGGAGGTGAGTGAGGGAGCTTCGAGACCTTCCAGACCACACCCTAGAATCTGAGCAGGGGAGACAACTCACCCCGGAATGCAGTTTCATCATCCTCAGCCCCCTGGGTTTGAGTCGAAACTTCCCAGGCTGCATTTGCATGTGCAATTATTACATGAAGACACACACTGCAACAGGCAGTCTTCACAGTGCCACACATCACGGAGAACACGCACTGCACGGGATGCTGCCTCTAAAACTAAGAGAGCACGATTTCTTAAATGAAATTAAATTAAATTTCAACCTGCAGTCCAAATATTAAGGAGTTAGGTTTTTGCCGACACACTGTATTACTGCATTTTAATTGCATTTGTTTAGTACTTACTAGCCGTGACAAGGCACAGTTTCTCTATAATTCGTGACATGGTTAAATAAATCTGCTTTAGAACGTTCATTGAAGAGTAGCTCATAAATGCCCATTAACAAATGTGTTGTATACGGCCTTCCTTGCTCTCACGAAGGGTAAACAAATTGTTTCAAAGTTAAGAGGAAAATTACTCGATTTGTATGTAGCAATGAGTAACATGACAAATGAACAGGAAACAATTATTGAAGAAGGAAAACAAAATGAGTTTGAATTGTAAATACCAGAAGTTTGACTGGAGCATACATTAAACTTGGTACAGTAATGTGTGCAAACTGCAGTGCGCAACTCGGGATGCCATATATCACTCTATGCATTAAATATAATTTTGACAAACTGGATTTTTATTTAACAGTTCAGCCCATCCTAGTAACTGCAGTCTTTACTTCCTTTGACCGAATTCAACTAACGCTGTATAACAACTGTTTGAAAAAAGAAATTCTGGATCCATGTTGTACAGTGCACATGGAGAGATTTGCCAATCGAAAAAACGAAGGAATTACACAATGACAAAGTTGGGCACGTATGCCGATACCAGAGAGGCCAAAGATGGAATGAGCATGACAGTGTATTGCCTTGTTATAGACAAGGCTTTACTGCAAAGAATAAAATGTTTGGATGGGCATGGAAAGTGAGGCGTGCCATCTCCCAAAAGTGATTTTTGTAATAAGAGTCCAATGATTGCATGGGCCTCGACAGTAATCCACGTTATTTTCCAATACTGAGTGAACATGCTGCCTGAGTCTTCCCAGCACCAATTCAATATGCATTTGTCTATTCAATTGTCCATTCAATTCGTCTGGAAATGTGTGCAGACCTGTGTGCTGCCAGTCTTTGTGGTGTGTGTGATTTTATGTGGGTAGATATGTGTCTCGTTTGCATGCGTGAGTCTCTATGTGTTGTCTATATCTATCAATACCTTTGTATCTGTTGGTCTGTACGCTGTGGTGGCAGTACGTTTGTGGCTGGTGTAAATCGGATTAGTGGTTTATGCATCGGTATTTGTATAGTGTCCGGTTTTGTTTGCATGGGTGTGGGTAACTGTCATGCTGATGGCTTTGCACATCTATCAATGAGTGTGTCAATTTACACATGAATGTTCTGTGTCTCTGGCGTGAGCAGTGAGCACCATACAAAATCAAACCCGTTAGCTTAGCTAAGGTTGCCCTAATTAGAACTTTCAGTGAGAGCAATATTGATGCGCTCTTGAGAGGGAGATGCGGGCCTTCCTTTTGTAGGCACCGTTTGTTTATCTCAGCTAGAAGAGGCAGCTGCATGCCTTACATGTAGTAAGAGGGAAGGTTAGGGCTCAGCAAGTGGGTGAACTTGGCAATTTGACATGGCAGTAAAAACTGTGCACAGACACTGAAGTGGCAGGTCTGAGACACATCTGAAAGGCTACTGGTGTGGGTGGCGCAACCAGTGCTGCAGGCCCACTAGTAGCATTTGATTTACAGGCCCTGCACACACACAGTGCACTGTTCTAGGGACTTAGTAGTAAATCAAATATGCCAATCATGGAAAACCAATCATAACACAATTTTACAGTAGGACGCACTTCCAAAGCCCTGGTGTGGAATTACTTACCTGCACTAACGCCGTGAGGGGAACGGCCCGATCTTGGGAGGCAACCAACGGAGGAATCCTGACGCCCTTGCCGCCGTGTGGGGAACGGCAAACCGGCAAACCGGACTCCATCTCCCAGTGTTCTCAGCTCCGGGCGCCTGCCTCTGACACCTTCAGGCAGCGCCCGGGCTCCATTTAAACCGCACTTCCAAAGCCCTGGTGTGGAATTACTTACCTGCACTAACGCCGTGAGGGGAACGGACCGATCTTGGGAGGCAACCAACGGAGGAATCCTGACGCCCTTGCCGCCGTGTGGGGAACGGCAAACCGGCAAACCGGACTCCAACTCCCAGTGTTCTCAGCTCCGGGCGCCTGCCTCTGACACCTTCAGGCAGCGCCCGGGCTCCATTTAAACCGCACGAGCACCCCGCGGCGCACCTACTACCCCATTGCCAAGCCTAACGGCCATAGATAAAATGTTGCAAAAAACAATAGGGGTTGTTGCCACGGCTATTCAGAACACTGAAAGACGCCTCTCGCTTCCACCAAGTTTGCCCCTATTTATGCACCATGATAACTCCTTTGAAAAATCCCTCGATTCTTTACTTGCTACATCCTACGCGGGGCTTCCGGGCACAGTCACCAAAGAGAACCACACAAATGGAAATATAGCATCCTATGACCACCTGCCCACTATGTTAGAGCCAAGCCCAAATAGGGACTTGGATTTTCTGCCATCCCCAGCCGACAATTTGATTCACACAGAAGGGATTGACTTATGTCATGACTCTGATGCTTTGGACTCAGGTGGTGATAAAAGCACTAGCGGACTAATGCAAACAAGGGGCCAGAAAGCAAAGAGGCAAAAAGCTAAGAGCAAACGGAAAAATATTGAGCCTGTATAAAATAAACAGAAGGGTGGGAATAGCCAACCACGGAGGTCTGTTGCCCCCGTAGTACTAGATAAGGCCAAAGGGGACGGCCTACCTAGCAGGATGGATTCCTCTATTATAGAAATTAACACAGTGTCAGGGGCTCAGGGATTTTGGGGGAGACTGGAGACACTGATATCTACTCTTTTGGGCCCTCTGAATTTACATGTATCAAATATAGAAAAAAGGATGAGAGTATTGACTGATCATGTATCTAAACTAAGTTCAGGGCGCCATCAAGAAATTTTGCCCTCTTTAGGGGCAACTACCATCACTGATGTGCCCAAATAAATCAGCCCAAAATGTTTAATAAAACTAATAATAGCGTCCCCTTGTTGCCCCCAATACCAAGCACAAGTAAAAGCCTACCATCTGTGGAGCATCGTGCCAAACGGGCACCCAAACCAACATCCCCCAAGGCTGCCACCCCCATAGAGACGGCTCAAACTGTCTCTAAAAGTAATACGGCATATTTTGGTCAAACCAACACTGATGTCCGACTTGACTCATCCCCTCCCTTACCTAAGCCGGACCAGTCTATATAACCACTGCTAAGCAAATTCCGGCCCGTATCAGCCTACCCCCAGAGTGCGGACCCTACGTCCTGGTCTTAGCTAATGTCCCCAAGCTAAGGAAAGATCAAGAGGAAAATTTTGTTAGCCTAAAAAACAGAACTCTCCATTGGCTATCCAGACATTGTCAATTTCCGATGGATGGCGCTGGAGAGATTATTCATACCCAAAGAGTGGGGTGGGTGGGCCCCCTAAGGAAAAAGTTCGAAGGGGACTGCATAATTATAAACTTTAAGTCCCCTCTATGGGCTCAATGCACGCTAGCAAAAGCCCCACAGCCCTCCCATTGGGAATATAACACCACCCTTCTCCCTCTTGGGTATTTTTATAGGCACTTTATAGATCCTAATCCTAGTCTTGGGACTCATTTCTTGGGACACCGCCAGGACATTAACACTGATTTTAGAATTAACAATCGACGTTACCACCAGGGCCAACATCCTGACACTAAAAACGGCCTTTCATTGGGTAATGTGACTGCACTACCTGCACACCAAATGTTATATCCCCCTTTCTTAGTCGCACCCCAGCACATTCCCAGGGAGAGGCCCTATGCAGTGACCAATCAAAATATTTACCCGGATGAGCATGAGAGGAGGTACCTGTATAATGTTCCAACATATAATCGATTTGAACATGCCTTTTCAAACTTAGAGGAACTGGACTGACTGGGGGATAGTGTTAGGAATATTGAACGTGTAGAGGTAGCTGATGTAACTGAGGAACTTTTAGATCCCACATAAATGATCATATTTCAACCCATGGCCGCACAGCCCGCCATGGTTGAATCCCCAGTTGCATGTGAGGACGTAACAACAACCCTGCAAATTAACCCCAGGCAGATTACCAGGGATAAGCATTCAAGTAGACCAAGTGGCTGTGATTTGTCAATCCTTAGCTGGAACGTTGCAGGTATAGAATCAAGATTGTCTGACCCTCAGTGGGTCCAGCTATTGGATGGCAAAGACATCATTATGTTCCAAGAGACCTGGGCCGTAGGGAACGTGCACCTAGAGGGTTATCATTGTTTTAGTGTGTTTGCCTCTAAGCCTGCCTTTGGTCGTGCAATGGGAGGACTTTTTATTGGGATCAGGATATTGGCAGGTGGTACTTTTAAGGATTTATCATTCGGGAACCCAAACATTCAGGTTCTTGAATACAAGCGAAAGACCAAGATTTATTTAATTAACTTTTATAATAATGATTTTAATTTGATACCAAATAGGAACTTTATAGCACTTTCTAATTTATTGGTACACCTTGAAATGAACATGAATATAGGTCTAGACGAGAAGTCAGGGATTCTTATTGGGGGTGATTTTAATGCGAAAATTCCAGGAAAGCATCGATTAGAGGACAAAAGCTGTCCAGATTCAGCAGACCGCAGAGGTACTGAGCTTGTTAAGATATTAAATGAACACATCCTTAGTAATGTAATGGAAGCAAGCCAATCTCCAAGGATGATCTGTGCCCCCACGCATAGAGGGAGAGATTCACATTCGACGATTGATTTTATTTTCACATCCCCCTACCTAATAGATCGTGTCACAGATTCAAATGTGGTAGAGACATTATATGGAGACCATAACCCCCTTACAGTCACTTTGTATTTGGGCCCTAGCCCAGTATATGCCAAATTTAATGGCGCAAGAGATATTATGCCATCAGGTGATGGTCTCCGCCTAAAATGGAGGGGAATTGATTGCGAAGCCTTACTTGATCGTGTAAAAAATGATCACCTAGTATTAATAAATTCTTGTTTATCACCCGACGGGGATTGCCACAGAATAGTTACCGATTTTGGTAAACTATGCGTGGCAATCAAAAATTATTTGTTAGTCCCACTACCCACAAAGGCGAAAGACCCAAGATGGTTCGACTCTGCCTGTTCTATGGCAAATAGGGAACTACGCAGGGTATTAACCCTTAAGCCAAGGAATACAGTGGAGGTACAAACAGCTAGGAAATTTTATAAATAAAAAATAGCTGAAAGAAAGGCGGCACTTCTGATGGAACAGTGGGAGTCCCTGGTCGTTAGCGCCAATCTGAAGAGCAGTGGGCCATTTTGGTCCGCTGTTAGGAAAATGCGCGACATGGGTAAACATTTATCCCCAATTGGCTGCAATATAACCAGTAGCACTTGGGAAGCCCACTTTTCCAATATATATGCTGCTCCCTTTGAGGAAATAATTACCCCAGTTTTGGGACAGCTGCGAGACCTGCGGATTGATCTTTCCGAGGTGGTGACAGCCGTCAGAGAGAGCCTTGGCAACAAGGCCCCTGGACCAGATGGTCTTCCCATAGATATCATAAAGCATAGTTCAGATCTATGGGCACCAATCTTACACAATGTTTTTAACAGTTTGTCAAGAGTGCCCATCCCTAAGACGTGGTCTTTTAGCATCATTGTCCCAATTTATAAAAAGGGCGATAGGTCAGATCCAGCTAACTACCGCCCAATCTCGCTTTTGGACAACACTTTAAAAATACTCGGGCGAGTTATTTACAACAGGGTGGTAGAGTGGGCGGAAGACTCTGACCTACTGGATCCATGTTAGATGGGATTTAGGAGTGGGGTGGGCACGGTCGAGCAATGTTTGAATTTAAAATTAATAATTGATAAGTATACCGTTGCTCGATCGTCCCCTATATATCTCGCTTTCATGGATCTTTCATCTGCGTTTGATCTGGTAAACAGATCAAAACTGTGGTCCATGCTTCTCAATTATGGACTGGACGAGCCCTTAGTGCACTTCCTGGCGTATCTCCATACTGACCTCAGGGCGCAAGTCAGGATTGGGTTGGGAGGTGAAGTCTCCGGAGCTATAAAAATTGGCAGGGGGGTTAGACAGGGGTGCGTTTTAGCACCCCTGTTGTTTATCATTTGCATCAATGGCATAGCAAAGGTTTTAAAACAAGTAACTAGAGATGTCCCAATTGTCCAGGGGCATCCTTTGCCAGTTCTACTATACGCAGATGATGCGGTCCTTATGGGCCGCACCCCTAACGCCCTCCGTTTGCTTGTGGAAAATTTTGTACATCATATGGAGGGCCTAGACCTGCGTGTGAATTTCAAAAAATCTTTTGTTATGTCATGCGGACCTGGTAAACGGAAACTTAATACCATCCATATCGGGTCTGATAAACTTGATTCTGTAAATTCTTTTATATATCTTGGGGTGGCTTTCGCTGCGAACAACTCATGGAGTGGGCATTTCGCCCACGCCACGAGTAAGTTCTCGAAGGCCATCAACTCAATATTGAGTCTCCCACGCCCTAAGAAATTAGGTGCAACCAGTGCTATTTTAAATTTGTTTAGATTGCAGTGTATTCCTGTTGCCACTTACGGGGCCGAAGTTTGGGCCCCTGCTAAAAACCCCGGTATCCAACGAGAAGAGACACGTTTCTGTAGGAAAGTATTGGGTGCCCCAATTTCGTCCTCTGAATTTATCTGTCACAAAGAGCTAAACCTCCCTTACATCTGTGATTTTATTAGAAGTAGACCAGCCTTATTCTGGTTGAGAATCTGGAGGAACAATGCAGCCTCCTTAACACAAGATATAATTAAAGATTGTCTTAAATGTGATCACGGTCTCTCAATCCCATGGCTTGCTGGAGTTTTAAAATTACTAAGTGCCGTGAACAAAGGAGATCTCTTCTCAGATCCCTCCAGAATCGGATGTCAAGATAAGGTAGAGGTTAAACAAGCACTATATGCACTCTTTGAAACAGAAAGGATGGAAAGGGAAATATCCAAATCCACCGTTGTCAGATACATGGAGAATGACCTGCCCAGGCAACCCCTCCCACTTTATCTTATTCTTCCTATGTCCAGCTGGGAGAGGTCTCTGTTATTTCGATTAAGGGCAGGCTCCATAAAATTTTTGTTGGGTTTCCCCTTGGGTTATAATCACACCACAGAATGTAACCCCTGCCCCTGTGATGGTACCAGCAAACAGAATGATCTGCATTTTTTATTTTTCTGAAAATTTTATTTAAAATACATTAACTGGTTTTTAACACCCTATTTTAGAAAACAAAGACCCCTCTCCCTGGAGGAGTCCCATTTGATGTTACTCTCCCTGGATACAGAGGAACTGACCTTTCGTACTAGTACCTTTTTAAGATTAATAATTCGTGTACGTAATATGATGGAAAACCCCTGAAAGATTGCTGTTTTAGTTCCCTTTTTAATTTTTAAAGTCACTGTATTTTGTATATTGTAATAATGAACTGTTTTTATGTCTGTATTTTTATGAATTCAAGTAATTCGAATAAAGGTCTTTTGATTGATTGATACAGTAGGAGCACTTGCACTTTAGCATTGAATAGCAGTGAAAAAGTGCATAGACACTAAACCAGGAAAGACGAAGTCCAGCATACCATCAAAACAGCAGGCCAGAAAGCAAAAAGACAGGGGAAACACGCCAAAAGATGCCAGGTCTAACAATGCACCAGCTGGTCGGTGATGTTGTAAGGCATATTCTGCTTCAACGTGTCCACAACAAGTGAAAATTACTTAATAATGTAAGGGAAATAAGAATTTCAAGTAAAACACTCAACTAAATAATCTAGATTTACTAACTTTTATGCCTGCACTCATACATTTTATTTTTGCCCTGATCTACCTGAATCTATTGAAAACAGTAAAAATATCACACTGCAAATTACCTTTGACACCTTTTTCTGAAGCACATTGTTTGCTTCTTTAAACGTTATAGGCATGTCATGTAGTAGCGTAATAGTTTTCACTGTTCAGTAATCAGCCAAAAGGCTCAGCATTCCTGATGCAAATGCAACCAAAATAGTGAACAGAAAATATCATTGTATTAATCCCTCTGAAGTGATCAGATAGTCATTTTTAAATCATCCTCAAGTAATCAGGAACCATCTCGGCCTATGAAGTAATCCTAAACTAATTTTCAAATCATCCTCAATCATCAGGAAGATTCTTATCTTGTGAAGTAATCAAATGGTCATTTTCAAGTCATCCTGAAATCATCAGGCTCAAGTTTCTAAATTTTGCTGATGACTTCAAGAGCTTGATGATGTCTGATGATGTGAAAATGACGTCTACAGTAGTTAAATGATCATCCAATGACTCTGGGATGGATTCTAAAGTAATCCTGTTTGACCTGTGATTACATAAGCATGGTGAAGTTCTAGAGCATGGGTACTCGCAGACATGTCCCCGGGGGCCGCAAAGTACTGTCTGTGGCTTCCTGATGGCCCCACCAATGCCAGCAGGGGGGAGTCGGGGTGTTGAAAGGTGGGCGTAGGGGGACGCATAGCAGATGCATAATAAAAATAAGTTGTCTAGAAAACATTCTTTGCTTCTTTACCTTTAGTTTAGTTAATCTGCAAGTAAAGTATGCAGGTCTCACAGCTTCCTGAGTGTTCCTGCTCTGTCAAGGGAACAATAGCCCAGTGCTGCTGTTCACCAGTGGGCCGCAATTAAAGGTCAGGAGGGCCGCCTGCGGCCCCGGGCCCTACTTTGAGTATCCCTGTTCTAGAGCATGCACACATGTATTATTCTAACCTAAGACAGCACAAGACTGGGCATAACATATCGTCCTTTTCTAAACCAAACACAGTCAATAAATAGCAACATGAAGACTAATACAGATGAAAAGATCACATTTAACTGGCCAACCATGCCAAATTGATAACTATACGTAACCTTGTCTTCATCTCAGGCTTTTTTCCCTTGTGTAGATTTGTGCTGCTCCCTCTCTCCTAGGACGCCTTCTCCTACACCAACTTCCTATCCTCCTTGACTTTCTTCCTGACACCCTAGCATGACATGCAGTCTTACTTTTGCTACCTTTTCTTTGTACTAACATATTTCCACTTACACAAGTTGTCGACCGTAAAACTTCTTTCACTGCTTCTTCTGGTTTGTTCCTAAACATATCTTTCCTCATAAAATTAACAAGTTTCTTATTTACAAATTTCTCACTTTTATTTCAACCTTTTTAACTTTTTTCACAACATCATAACACCTTTACTCTCCTGTACCTTCTCTACTATCATTCTAATCCTCCTTTTCGTACAGTGATTACATCGCTTTAGCACTCTGTTCAAAGGCACCCAATCTGGATTCAGATGAATAATTCCCCTCAGCGGTTAAAATAGTGAGACGTGTGGTTGAACTGGATGTGTTGCTATCATTCAGAGGAGATGATGTGGCCTAACAGCTAGAGCGGTCGACCTTGAAGCTGGGGAACCGGATTAGAGTCTCGGCAGGGGCACTCAACTTCCTGTGATTCTGGGCAAATCACTGAATCTCCCCGTGCTCAACAAAAAATGAATGTGTCAGTCTGTAACTCAACTGGTGCTCATGTAAAGTGCTCGGATACCTTTGGGTCAAGTTGCGCTATATAAAACTCCCCCCCCAAATCAATGCCACTTTGTATTTTCCTCCATTGTGCACTTTCCAATATTAGATCCACACTGGCCACCAAGTTTTGTGTATCTTCATCGTCTCTCCACACCCCTCTTTATGCCACAATAGTAGTCTAGATCAGCAATCAGCTTTCTTATTTCTTGACCTTGCATTGTTTTCAATATCAAAGTTATATTCATCCAGTCTATTGTTCACGCGAGCTAAGCTTGCCCTGCACATAGATTAATAAATGTTTGTGCTCCTAATGATAAAAACAAGTGAATTATAATTCATCCCGAGGGTGGATTTAAAGCCCCTGTTAGACCTGGCACCATTGGCGTGGGTCTCCCTTCCATTTTGTTGCTGTGCCTCATACGTTTTTCTGGTGTAAGATGCTTAGGGCACTGTGCCACTGCTGTCCAGTGCCAGAGTGCGAGTGCTCCCTATGGTAACTTGTTGTATGAATTAGTGATTCCATGATTGGGTATATTTGATTCACTGTTAGACCCTAGTACAGTGCACGAGAGGTGCCCGGGGAATGAGAGTCAAATACTGCTGGTGGGCTTGCAGCACTGGTTGTGCCACCCACAGAAGCAGCCTGTAATCGTGTGTCTCAGATCTGCCATCGCAGAGCCTGTGTGCAGTCTCGCACTGCCGTGACAACTAGGTAAGTGCACCCACTTACCAGT
Source organism: Triturus cristatus (assembly GCF_964204655.1). NCBI lineage: Eukaryota > Metazoa > Chordata > Amphibia > Caudata > Salamandridae > Triturus > Triturus cristatus. The sequence continues at coordinate 402,996,725 of NC_140579.1, read as the reverse complement.
CCCTAAAACTTCCCTTTGCTTCATATCAGTCACCCCTATGGTAGGCCCAAGGGCAGGATGCATTGTAAGTATAAGGTAGGACACGCCCTTATGTGTGTGGCATGTCCTAATAGTGAATTACAGCCATTTTCATTTTTTCACTATTGTAAGGCTACCTGTTCTCCATAGGCCAGAATGGGCAGTTTTGATTATTACATCTTATAATCATAACTGACTCATGGAACATGGTAGAAATTCGAGTTTAGTATGCCTGAACTCAGAATGATAAAATACATCTTTTAGTAAAGTTGGTTTTAACATTCTGTGTTTGAAAATACCACTTTTAGAAAGTAGATATTTTCTTGCTTAACTGTCAAAGCCTGCCTCTGCTAGGTTGTGTATTGCTTGTCTGGAGTTTAAGTGACAGGGGCTGGGGAAATTCCAGGAGACAGGGTGAGGCAGCCAGGGCTGAATAGAGAGATCTCCATGCAGATGGGTGGGAGGAGTTGCACCTGGGACCTGAATAGGGCTGTGCCTTCCCTCCAAAATGCTGGCTCCACCCCCTGTGGAGCGTCTGATGTCTCTGCCCTGCTCTCTGAAAGGAAAGAAAGAGTCATGTCAACAGAGTGCTCCAGAACTGGTTTGGACTGGGCAAAGGCCCCTCTGCCCTCAGAGGACCAAGTATTTTGGGGTATAAGTATTGGGACCCTGATCCCAAGAATTTAGATCACTTTTGGGAAGACAAGAAGAAACCTCTGCTGAGGAAGGAACCCGCGAAGACTGAAGGAGAGGTATCCCCACCTGGTTGCTGTTTTGGGGAATTGGCCTGCAGTGGTTGCCTTACTGCCTAAGAGAGGGAGGAGAACTGTGTGTGTACCCTCATCGGCTTGTACAAAGATCTCCAAGGGCTTGGAAGAGAGCTTGCCCCCTGACCGAAGTCTCAGGGCCTGTAGACTTCACCTGCCTTTGTGGATTGCTGCTGGAAACGCTGTTTCAGTGGCTACAGAGGCAGGGAGCTGTGACCGACTCTCACGACCAGCCCGGTGTCCTGTAGGCACCGCATTGAACAACGTCCGCATCGAACAACGCAAGCCCTGTGCTCACCGACACCGTCCTGACGCCGTCACCGAGCCGTTGCCTGCACCGTAACCTGTGGACACCGCGACGTGCAATGCCTCGCTACACCAAATCAACCTGGTCTGACCGACACAATCACTGTTGCTGACTTCGAGTCCTGTGAACGCATCGGAGTTGGGCACCGCTCGCACCCTTCGCGAAGCACCGCCCGACTCGTACCGCTATCCGGACTGATCGACGCCAGCTCCCGCAATCCGGCTATCGCAGCACCGCAAGCTGCAAGCACCGCATCGAATCACAGTCTCGCCCTGCAACGTACGCCTCGGACCCACCGACTCCGTCAACGGGCCATTGCCTGCACCGCATCGAGGGACAACGCGTCCTGCAACGCTTTCTTTTCTGCACCGCGACGAATGCCTCAAGTAAAAGGTACTGTGGCTGAGTCTGTTGACATTTGAGTGGGCCCGGACCGACGCGGTCCGCTGGATTTGTTAGACTCTGTGTTATTTCAGCAACGATGTAGCCGGACAGGGCTACCGACTCGCACAGAACTTTGATTTAAGCCTTTTTAACAAGAACTCTTGATTTCTAATAGTATTGTGGATTATTTTTGTCGTTTATGGTCTTGTGGTAACTCTATATAAAAGATACTTATTTTTATAAATATACAACCTGTGTGGTGTCCATTTGTAGTGTTGTCACTTGATTACTGTATGTGTTCACAAGTGCTTTACACACTGCCTCAGAGATAAGCCCGTCAGCTCGTGCCAAGCTACCAAGTGGGTGAGAAGGGGTTATTTTAGGAGTGTGCCCCCTTACCCTGACTAGAGAGGGCCCCTATTTGTCACAAGTACCTACCTGTGCCAAGTAGAGACCCCCAATTCTAACAGCCCCTTATATACATCTTGAACGTTTGTATGACCCACTTGCAGGCTAACAACTTCTCAGTTAATAAGTACTGTCCTCTCTATGTGCATCACGCAAAAGCTAGGCTGTTCTTTACGATACCTTTGTCTCAAATCCCACCCCAAATCAGGTTTGCTGATATCAACAGTAACGCAAAAAAGGCAAAAACAGTGCCTAGTTTGAGCCGGTGGTTTCCAGTGCTCAGCATAAGCACTGAATCAACAATACTGACACTTTTCATTTTCAGGAAGATTAGATGATTTGCCCACAATCACAGGATGTTGAGCCAAAGCAGGGACTCGAACCTGGTTCCCCAGCTCCGAACTCTGCAGCTTTGGCCATTAACGCCACATCCTTTCCCCACTCTCATGGTTGTTATTTAGTTTTATTTCAGGTGGCGCAAAAAGGAGAAATGGGCTGATGCAAGCTGCCTCCTGACGAGAACCCCGGCACTTATTATTATTTTTTTTACAAATTAACCACTGGGCAAACCTAGTACATAAAGTTGCAAATTGGGTGTTTAATATTTTTTGCTGTAATGGTTGGGAACATTTTAACCTGCTCATCTCCCCATATAAATGTATCTCCCTTCTTAAGTACTCTTATGAGGGGTTCAGCAGTGGAGTCAAAGTTCATCACAGATTTTGAGCCTTGCAACATGCACACCAGTGCGCTCTTGGCATGACATCATCCCAGCTCCAGCTGTTGCTGTTTGTATTACCAAAGTAAAGCAGGATAAAAGGTGGGATCTGGGAGCGCAGTCATTTGTCGATGTTCGCTCCACCTGTGAAATTTGGCAGATTACAAATTTGTTAAAAATTTCTGCGAAGGTTGGTGCCCCGCTGCTTCCATTCTTATCACCCCTAGCCCCATGGATATTCATGCCCCTCACAATGCTTCTCCCTCCATGGTGCTGGGTGAGGCGTGGAGCGGAGAGACACCACCGGCTCCCATGCTGCACACTGGCTTACATCACCGGCTCACATGCTGCACACTGGCTTACATCACCCGCTCACATGCTGCACACTGGCTTACACCACCGGCTCACATGCTGCACACTGGCTTACATCACCGGCTCACATGCTGCACACTGGCTTACATCACCGGCTCACATCACCGGCTCACATGCTGCACACTGGCTTACATCACCGGCTCACATGCTGCACACTGGCTTACATACCGGCTCACATGCTGCACACTGGCTTTCATCACCGGCTCACATGCTGCACACTGGCTTACACCACCGGCTCACATCACCGGCTCACATGCTGCACACTGGCTTACATCACCGGCTCACATGCTGCACACTGGCTTACATCACCGGCTCACATGCTGCACACTGGCTTACACCACCGGCTCACATGCTGCACACTGGCTTACATCACCGGCTCACATGCTGCACACTGGCTTACATCACCGGCTCACATCACCGGCTCACATGCTGCACACTGGCTTACATCACCGGCTCACATGCTGCACACTGGCTTACATCACCGGCTCACATGCTGCACACTGGCTTATATCACTGGCTCACATGCTGCACACTGGCTTACATCACCGGCTCACATCACCGGCTCACATGCTGCACACTGGCTTACATCACCGGCTCACATGCTGCACACTGGCTTACATCACCAGCTCACATCACCGGCTCACATGCTGCACACTGGCTTACACCACCGGCTCACACGCTGCACACTGGCTTACATCACTGGCTCACATGCTGCACACTGGCTTACATCACCGGCTCACATGCTGCACACTTGCTCACATCACCGGCTCACATGCTGCACACTGGCTTACATCACCGGCTCACATCACCAGCTCACATGCTGCACACTGGCTTACATCACCGGCTCACATGCTGCACACTGGCTTACATCACCGGCTCACATGCTGCACACTGGCTCTCATCACCGGCTCACATGCTGCACACTGGCTTACACCACCGGCTCACATGCTGCACACTGGCTTACATCACCGGCTCACATGCTGCACACTGGCTTACATCACCGGCTCACATGCTTCACACTGGCTTACACCACCGGCTCACGTGCTGCACACTGGCTTACATCACCGGCTCACATCACCGGCTCACATGCTGCACACTGGCTTACATCACCGGCTCACATGCTGCATACTGGCTTACATCACCGGCTCACATGCTGCACACTGGCTTACATCACCAGCTCACATCACCGGCTCACATGCTGCACACCGGCTCACAAGCTGCACACTGGCTTACATCACTCACCGGCTCACATGCTGCACACTGGCTTACGTGTCCGATTCCAGCACTGAGTGGGCTCTCTGTCCCTGAGAAGCTATCAAAAAAGGCCAGCAAGTGCAAAACCAGTAGGTCTGGGTTTAATGTGCTAACCTATACAAACACACGCATGCTGAAATCCAGTTACTGCGACAGCACTTAAAGCCGCACCTAGAGCAGAATTTAGTTTACAAAGGGTATGTTGCTACAGTAGGGCCCACTGTCATGAATGCTGCATCTTCAATGGGTGAACCAAGCAGATTCACGGTAGATGAGCCTCGATTAAAGTTTTACCAGATAAATCTTTCCAGTGGAACCACGGTCTTCTGTTTTAGAAGCAGCACTAGACCACACAGTTAGCAGTGTATGTTACTGAAAATGTTATTTTTGTTAGCGCCCCTTGGGGTAATATGCCACTGCCTAGAATGCCTTAATTCCCTATGTGTCTGTATCGGAGGCAGTAACATTCCTAATGTAGTTTTGTGAACTTATTACCCATACTTCACAGCTTTCTTAGAATCCATCAGCAGATGTCGTCTCACTTTGCCATCCCTAAACACAAGCTGCTTAGCACGGGAGGTATCTTATTCACTGTCTGCTTTCAAAAAGTCTGTCCTGCCAGCACTGAGTCTGTGGCCTTAACAAAACTGCTGAATTCATACCTCTTCTCCCAAGAGGCAAACCACTCTGGACAAATATTGCAAATCCCTCCACAGATAAGTGCTCGTGATAACACGGCAGAGCAGAAGGTGACAGTCACGTGTCATGCCCTGCTAATAGCAACCCACTGCATCTCCCATCTTTTGATTCAGGCATCTCTTCCTCACGACCTAACTCCTCATACTTAACTAGCACACCAGGATCTATGCTTTCACAAGTCCCTTGGAGTTTAAAAAATCAAATACATTTTCAAGTATACCATCCTCTGTGATAAGGCAACAGATAGTTGAAAGGTTGCTTGTTTACAACCTTAAATAGCAAGAAGTGGTACAGCACAGCCAATTGTAAAACCATGATCTAGGAGCCAAGAAAGACAGAAAAATACCCATAATTGGATCTTGTCTCGCATAGGACCAACCAAGGGGAAGATAAGTGGGTAAACAATGAGAAGAAGCCAAGAGGAGACAATGTTGAGGTGCCGAGGAACAGCATTAGTACCTGGTTTAAGGGTTCATATGATTTTTCACCTTCTGGTCTCTGAACCACCTAGATGCAATCTTGTGTGTGCCAATGTGCACAGGTAGGCCATGCCTTGGGGAGCAGCACCGAGCGCGCTTCTCAGTTCACTAGGCAGCCGTCTATGAAGGACTGGATCAGTGTTCGGGACACTCTCCTATAATAGTTCAAATAAGAGAGCTGCAGGCGCACCAACATTTACAGTATCTCTTTCCTGGGGCTAATTTTTTTTTTTTATAATTCTTTTTATTGAACAGTTGAATCAATTACATAGGTACATCAGGTGTTCATACGATTGATTTTACACATGCAGGGTTGAATCAGCTAATATCATTACAATTCAACTGTGAAGCATTTTATGGTGAATCATGGACATCTAATGCAGTCATTCTTGGGGGGGGGGGGGGTACAGATATTCCCTCTATATACATTCCAAGCATTCCAGATGGAGACCCATTTACGGTACACTGTTTTTTCTCTGAACATGCACCAGTCCATGACTCTCATCCAGGCCCCCACTACTGGAACATGGTCTGCGCCCCAAAGCTGTGCAATATTACGCTTGGCTATCATGAGGCCCAGTGTCACCCAGGTTTTCTGTGCTACATTAAGGTCTGTGGGCTCCCACACATTTAGGAGGCACCTTTTGGCCTCCAAGCGAACGGTCATGTTCAGTGCGGCACTTGCGATTGCGTGCACATCACGCCAGTATCGTTGTACAAAGTCACAGTCCCATAGGATATGTAGGAATGTGCCCATCTGCCCGCACCCCCCTCCTGCACTCTCCACCTTCTGCCCTCCCCATTTCCACCAGGCAGGGGCCTCTTATGTGCACTCTGAGCAGAATTTTTAACTGGACGAGGCGTAACCTAGCTGATATTGCCACCTCTCGCGGGGACATCACGGCCTCCGTCCAGTCTTCATCGTCAAGAATTATTCCGTCGTGTTCCCATTTTTCTCTTGTGCGGCTGAGAGGGTCACTCGTGTGGTTGATCAGTTTTTGTATGTTAGTGAGATAGTTTTGGTGGGTAAGTACCCGTCCAGCAGTCTGTCCTCCAGTTGGGAGGATTCCGGGGGTGTGACGTCCTTCTGTATGTGGGTCTGCAGCGCATGTTGCACCTGCATGTACCTGAAGTGTTCTGTACTGGCTAGCTCGTACTCCCTCTGCAGGGAAGAGAAGGATTTGATTTCCCCTTTGCCCCAGAGATCTCCCACTCTCGAGATTCCAATAAGGTCTCACCTGTCAAAGCCCTTGGAAGTCCATAAGTTACCCAGGATCTCAGAGTCCCATAGAGGGGTGGCTAATGTGATTTTGTTCTCCCAACCCAGACTATGGTTAGCTGCCCTCCACACCTGCACCGAGTGTCTGGTCGGTCCTCTCAGCAATTTCCCTCCAGTCTTGGAGTACAGTGCCCTGTTGTAATTCCCTCCAGGGAGTATCCATCGGTCCATGGCATAGCCAGGGTCATCAGCCCTCCTGTAAGTACCGTGGTTTATAGCAGCTAGGTGGGCAGCTCCGTAGTAGCGTTTGAGGTCTGGCAGGCTAATTCCCCCATCGTAACACGTGAGTGTAAGTTTGGTGAATGCTATTCGGGCCTTTCTGTTCCATAGCAGCATTCTCTGCAGACTTTCTATTTCCCTGAAATAACTCGCTGGGACTGGGTCTAAGGTATTTTACAGTATGTAAAGGAATCTGGGCAAGGCTATAATTTTAGACAATGTTGCCCTACCCAGCGTTGAGAGCGGGAGCGCACTCCAGCCCACTATATCTCGCTTTGGTCTCTGAAAGGGGGAAAAGGAGATTCTTGTCGAACCTGCATTTTGGGTCCGTAGTGACATATATACCTAGATATGTGAAACCCGTTGTGGTGATCTGGATCAGACATCTCTTCGGGAGGATTGGCTGCGGTCCTTGCAGCACGTAGAACATAGACTTATGCCAGTTGATCGAGTATCCGTAGTATCGACCGAATGTGGCGAATATATCAAGCACACTATTGAGAGATGCTCTTGGGGAGGCCAGGAATAGGAGGATATCGTCCGCATACAGGGAGATGCGGTCCACCCATGTCTCCGCCCATTTCAGTCCCCGCACCACCGGGTCTCGTCGGATCCAGGAGGCTAGCCGCTCCAACGCCAGAGCGAAGAGCAATGGGGAGAGCAGACTGCCCTGTCGTGTCCCTCTGCCCAGCTGAAAGATCTGATTTCTTATTATTCACCACCACCTGGGCTAGCGGGATTGAATAGAGAAGCTGTAGCCATTTAGTAAAGCACGGTCCGAAGCCCAGTTTAGCGAGAACTGCGAATAGATACGTCTATTCGAGTGTATCGAATGCCATTGTGGCATCCAAAGACACGATTATCGTCTCCTCTTGAATTGTTCCTGCCCCCATGGACCCTTCGCAGATTTAGTGCGGTGTTGCGGTGCGGCATGAAGCCCGATTGGTCCGGGTGGACCAGCCCGCTAATGACTTTGGTCAAACGGGTGGCGAGGAGCTTCGCCAGAATTTTGGGCTCAGCGTTCAACAAAGAGATTGGCCTGTAAGAGGCGCAGTCTGTCCTAGGCTTCCCTTTCTTGTGGATTGTGACCAGCGTTGCAATCCTTTGATCCTCTGGGAGTACTCCCTGTTCCCTACATTCTTCCAACATCGCCCGAATATATGGGGCGAGCCTATCCGGTTGGAGCTTGTACAACTCGATGGGCAAGCCGTTTGGACCCGAAGCCCTCCCCGATCTTAGACTTCTTATGGCTTGGGCAACTTCGTCATTAGTGAGGTCACTGTCCAGCAGCTTAACGTCGTCTACTGAGAGGGAGGGGAGCGTGATGTCCTTCAGCAGCTGGCGGGAGTCGTCTGCCGTGCAGTTTGTTTGTGAACTATATATCTTACGATAGTGGGATGCAAATGTGTTGCCTATCTCCTGCGGGTCTCTAATCGTGTGTCCTGCCTCATCAATCAATTCCGGGACCAGTCTGCTCGCGAGTTCTTTCCTATCTAACCATGCAATTAGTTTCCCTGCCTTTATTTTATTTATTTATTTTATTGAACTTATATTGCGCGCAGCTACCCGCAGTGGGTTTCCCGGCGCCAGGGATAGACTGGAGGAGAAATCGGAAAACAAGTAATTGCAAGAGGGAGACACTAGACCGGAGGAATCTGGAACTAGAACAGGAGGGTCTTCAGTTTTTTGCGAAAAGCCAGAAGACTGGTTTCTGTTTTAAGCGCCATTGGGAGAGCATTCCACATCTTGGGGCCCAGATATACGAATGAACGGCCTCCCATTTTTGCCAGTCGGATTCTGGGAATCACAAGATTGCCACTGGTGGATGACCTCAAAAGGCGGCCAGGCTGATATGGCTGCGCAAGATTGTGCAAGTATGCCGGAGCAGAGCCTTGGCGAATTTTGAAGAGGATGCACAAAGTTTTGAAGGCCACTCGATCCGAGATTTTTAACCAATGGAGGTCACGTAGAGCCTGCATTGCGGACATTCTCCTTGGGACATTACGCAGCAGGCGGGCGGCTGAGTTCTGTACAACCTGGAGTTTATTGATTGTAGCTTTATCTGCTCCTAGATAAAGCACATTGCCATAGTCGATATGGGACATCACAAGGGCCTGTACGACAGTTCTACGAGTAGACTCAGGCAGCATCCATATGATCTTTTGCAACCAGCGAAGGGTGTTAAAGCAGATCGCAGCGACCTTAGTTGCCTGCTGCCTCATCGAGAGTTTGTCGTCAATTAGGACACCGAGGTTGCGAGCAACAGGCACGGGGGTAGGCAGAGGACCCATGTCACTGGGCCAATGTCGTGGACCCCAGAGATCTTTTTGTTTGCCTAGTATGATCACCTCGGTCTTGTCTCCGTTGAGCTTTAACAGATGCATTTGCATCCAAGCTGCAACGCGAGAGAGGCCGATTTTGAGGGCAGAGGTGTCCTGAGCCCTGCTGCTAGACAAAGAGAACACAATCTGCGTGTCGTCTGCGTATGAGTATATAGACAGACCGGCGTCCTCTACGATGGAAGCAAGTGGTCTGATGTAAATATTGAACAACAGAGGGCTCAATATAGACCCTTGGGGGACGCCGTAGGCAGAGGAATGAATCACAGATTCAGCTTTGTTTGAGAAAACCTGAAAGGTGCGCTCATTAAGAAATGAGGACACCCAGGCGAGCGCAGATCCAGCAACACCGAGGGAACCGAGAGACTCCAATAGGATGGAGTGGGACACGGTATCGAAAGCAGCGCTTAAGTCAAGAAGAATCAGCGCAAAGGTCTCACCGCCATCGATACCGTGTCGGAGTCGCTCAGTTACCCCTAGGAGTGCGGATTCGGTGGAGTAATTAGCGCGAAAGCCTGATTGGGACGGATGGAGATATCCCATGTTTTCAACAAACTCATTAAGCTGGGTGTTAACATGGCGTCCTAGGATTTTAGAACAGGCTGGCAGCAGGGATATAGGCCTGAAGTTGGCAAGATTTGTGATGTCAGCACCAGATTTTTTAAGCAGGGGGACGACCATGGCATGTTTCCAGTCCTGTTCCACTCGAGATTCGGTGAGCGAGACGTTTAATAGCCTCATTAGGAATCTTCGTGGATCAAGGTCAAGTTGTTTGAGTATCTTCATGGGGACTGGGTCCCGCGGAGATCCAGACCTGATGCTTTTTAAGCAGGATAGGAAAGAAGAGTCGTCAAATGGTGTCCAGTTGTAAATAAACTCAGTGGGGGAGGTGGAGGTATTACAATACGGACCGTGTAGAGAGGAATCAGTTGGAGAGGGAAGGGAAGCAAGAGATTGATGGATGCCCTCAACCTTAGATACAAAAAAGTCTGCAATGGCATTACATTGTGTGGCATCTAAAGCCGGTAGTGCGGGGACAGTATCAGCTCCTGTGAGTTTTTTAACTGTGGCAAAAAGAATTCGGGGACAGTTTTGCACTGAAGTGATTGTGGAAACAGTGTAGGAGGCCTTAGCACGTTTGCAGTTTGAATGATAGAGTTTTAATTCTTCTTTGTAGATCACTTTAGAGGAAGCTGAATAGGATGCCCTCCATTTCCTCTCCAGGGCTTTGCATTTAGAGCGTTGGATTTTCAGCTCCTCTGAATACCAGGGTGCTGGTGGGCGCAAGGATCTATGTTTGCTCCTGGATTGAGGGACAAGAGTCGATACTGCATCTGTCAGCCAATCAGAGATGGAAACATTCAGATTCTGGTCAGTATTGATGGAGGATGGAATAGACTCCGTTAGACGCAGGTTAAAATCGGCTATATTGAGCTTGTCCCAGCGATACGATGATTTAATTTCATCCGCATGGACCCTGGCAGAGTATAAAGCAGGTGGTAGTACAAAGTGAACCGCATAGTGATCAGACCAGGCAAGCGGGCGGGCAGAGTGGGTACAGACAAATGAGAGAGTAGAAATGATTGGATCCAAAAGATGGCCAGCATTATGAGTGGCTCCAGAATTACAGAGTTTGAGGTTAAAAACCTCAAGGTCAGAAAGAAGGACTTTATTGAGGGGTTGTTGACATCATCGAAGTGAATGTTTAAATCACCAAGAATGGTGAAATTATTAGATTTTAGTAGTGTTGCTGATAAGCAATCAATAAGTGAGGGAATCCAAGGTGCAGCATTTCCGGGCGGCCGATAAATTAGCAGACCGGAGAGCATCAATCGAGGATTAATCGTCAATTTGAACAGTGCAGCCTCACTACCTGGGAGATGTAGAGGTTCCAGTTTACATTGATAGATAGATTTATAAATGATTGCAATTCCACCACCTTTACCTAAGGGTCTGTCCTGATGCAGCACAACATAGTTAGGAGGGACGGCTGCGGCAATGTCCGGACCCGAGCTGGCCTGAATCCAAGTCTCGGTCAGGAACAGAGCGTCAGGTGATTCCTCAGTGATAAAATCGAAGATGTTTAGTTTGTTCCTAGGGAGCGATCTACAATTTAGGCTCCAGAAATGGAGAGGGGACGGGGAGGTGATAGGGCCCTTGGTGGGCTTTCTTTTTCCCCTATAGTGCTTAACGCTCTGCTGTGTCTTGGAGAGCTGCATTTTACCAGTAGTGAAGCCACAACCAGCACAAGTGAAATAATGGCTAGGCAGAATGCACAAGGAACAAGATATAGGGGTACAAGGTCGAAAAGACAGTAATGTCGTGGAAGAGTAGATGTACTTACGACCACCCTGAGTCTGATTGTCGAAGGGCATAATAATGAGGGACAGCCCGTCCTCAGCGCGGACGGCCTTATCCCCTAGGTCGTAAATTCTGCCCTGCTTCTCCCATCCCAGCTTCTTAGCCCTATCCGTCACAATAGCCCTATAGCTGTCTTGCTTAAGCTGCAAGATGTGCACGGTATCCGGTGTACTGTCTTCCCTTAGTTCTTCCTCCAGCCGGAGGATTTCGTTCTCTGCCTCATCAAAGTCTCGTGTTTTTTCTTTCCGTACCCCGGCTATCTGGGAGAGGGCCTGTCCTCTTATCACTGTTTTGAATGCCTCCCATAATACCTGTGGGGAGTGAACTGATCCCTCGATCTCCTGGAAATATAACTCCATTCCCTTATGTAGTTCTTTATGGACCAGCGGGTTACGGAGATAGGGGTTGATGGGTGCTATTCTACCCACTCTGTTCTGTCCAACCACTGTCTGAGCCCAAACTGGGGATTGATCTGAGATGCCTCTTGCCCCATGCCTTATTTCTAGTATATGGGTTACCTGTGATGCCGGAACTAATAAGTAGTCAATTCTCGACAGGCTATTATAAGCTCCTGAGCGGTACGTGTGTTGGATGCTTTCAGGGTGATAGACTCTAGACGTTTGTAGGATGACGTCCCTGTCTCTATAGTTGAGTAGTCTGGCCAAGATCGGGCGTGGAGGTGCTCCCAGTTTCGATCGCCCCCCTGGGACTCTATGCGCTCTTTCAACTTCAAACAGATTTGATAGGCCTTTAGGTTGCAGATGGGCAATAATGAGGTTTTTACAAATAGGTCCGTCGCTTGCCCTTCGGCCCTCTCAGGTACCCCCAAAATACGCACATTGTTGCATCTTGTGCGCCCATCGTAGTCATCCAGCTTGTCTTCTGCGAACTTGCGGAAGGCCTTCAGCTCTTGGATTTCGCTTTGCAGCTCCGAGGTATCACTTACCAGGCTGGCAGTAGTTATTTCAAGTTGCTTGACCTTTTCTCTATTGGTGGCCAGGTCTGCTCGGATGAGCATCACCTCCGAAGAAATAGCGTCCATGCGTTGCTCCATAGATGTTCTGACTCCGGTGATGGCCTCCATTACGTCTTTTAGTATGAATTCCGGTCCTTCACTCAAAGCGGCTGCCGTTGGCTTTTCTTTAGGGAGTTGCTGGTCGATCGCCATCTTCAAACAGGTATAGCGATCAAGTTTATTTTGCTGGGTCACCTTGGATCCTTTATTGGAGGCCATGATGGCGCGGCCCTGCCTTGCGTCCCGAACAGGTCCTCAGCCGTAAGCAGGGCTCCCGGTCTCGCCTCTGCTTGTCGCCGGTGGGCTATTGTTCGCAACTTCGGACCCTTGCTCCCTGGCCTAGCTGCACCTCGAATTTCTGCGCTCTGCCTGGTGCGCCCGTTGGGCTGCGGTTCGACCCCGGAGCTGCCTTCGTGCTCCCCAGCTGCCTGCTTGAGCTCTCTCGCTGTATCGGAGCGTGTTGCGCCACATGCGGGGAGAGGATTTCCCCACCTTTTTCCCCACCAGATCGGGTACCTGGTACATGAAGGTGGGGGGGGGGAGAAAAATCCAGGAGATGCTGCCTTTCTCTCACCTCATCCACCACTGCTGCGCTGCTAGGCCCCTGCGTGCTGTTGGTGGGCCTGTCAGTGAATGTGTCGTCAATATGTCTTAGTCCTTTCTGGGCCCCCAGCCCTAGGCCTCACCAGGGTTCCCACCCCTGAGTCACCTGCACAGACTGCGTGGGCACTCCTGGCTCTTTATGTGTCTCTGATGTCTTTCAGGGCCCAGGCGGCCTCCCCCTTGATCATCCCGCTGCTGGGTCACTACACTGGGCCCCTTTGTCAGCCGAGTATCGCTTTTCCCTCGTCTTCCGCCGATGTCGCCACCCCCCGGGGCTTCTCTTCACAATTGTGGGCTCTCACGCTCGGCGCCTCACCTGCGCTCTATTGAGGTCGTGTTCCAGTGCTGTAATGTGTCGATTCTCAGCTCCGGAATTTCAACTGGCGGCCGCTGCTCGTTACATACTTCTCATGGCACTGCCTCCACTCCAATGCCCGGCTTCACACGCAGTGGCGGATGGTGACTTTTGAAAGTGGTAGGGCGTAAAAGTGGCTATCAAAGGATTGAAGCAAACAACCAAGTCCTATTGCCATTTGAGAGATTCATGATGACAAAATGATGCTTTTTTCAATAAATGTTGATAAGCTATTCTGTTAAAAAGTACAACCAATTGTGAGTGGCTAATTTGTCAATGAAAATGAATTTATACAATCAGGAAGCATTATTAATCAGGCGTGCAGGCCTTGGCACAGTCTTGCCACCATCAGCAGGGTGTGCAAAATCTTTACAGGGGCTCATTTCTTATATTTGCATTGAGAGACGAGCTGCTACTACAAAATAAACATTGTGTGGAAAGAATAAAACTCTTTCGAACTGAGAGAAGGTTTGGGAATTTAACAAAATACCTTAAAAAACAAATAAAAGTGTCTGCTGCCTGGTGTGTGCAGCCTGTGTGCCCTTCACAGCCAGGACTAGTTAAAATACAGAAAACCCCAGAAAATAATCTGTACAAGCGGAGTAAATATAAACTGTCTCATGAAGAAAGCAAAATAAACCAAAACCCTGTAACTAGAAGACAAGAAAGGAAAATTGGCTGTTTAAAAGATTAAATACTGTTTACACGAGGAAAACAAACAATGGTAACAGCTTTGAATGTTATGAAACACTCTTAACTTACATGCCCCAGTCAGTCTGGACATGCTGAATGGCTAATTGTGCCTGCATCCCCCCGCGCGCCCGTCCCCCTCCACACACACACATATAGTGGTGAACAGGCGCCTCTCTCGGCGTCATTGCTCTCATTTTCACTACGTCGCTGCCCGTAGTGTTGTCAGCCACTGTAAAATAATATTCTGTTTAGCTTGTTGCGGCTGTGGCTTATCGTTATGGCAAGTCTTTTTACAAAATCAAAGGCATCAGACAAGGGTGCAGTCAGAGGTACGGGGCATAAAGAAGAGAATGAAATATTTTAATATAATGTCAATAAGGATTAAGTAATATGCCAATAATCACAGGATAAGGATACTGCAGTCCCGGCGGCATTACGGGCGGGTGGAAATGGGGTTGTCGCGCCATGGGAGGTGGGGGGGGGAGGCGGGAGTGGTTTAATGGCAAAAAAGAAAAGAAAACTTACCGTCCCGCGCCATCTTCTGGATGGGTCCTGACTCCCGCCGTCCGGTCCTGATTCCTGCTGCATTTTCCAGCTCCAGGCCGGCCGGCTGCAGCTCTCCTCGTCATCAGCCCTCCCTCCCCTCCGCCAATCACAACTTGGGAGGCGAATCTGAGCACGCCCCATCCGGACCATTTTCTCTATGTAGGCTGCATGCAGCAGCCTACATAGAGAGAAGGGAGAGTGGGCGTTCCTGCTCGAGGGCAGTGGGGGAGTGGCTTGCCCACTGTTGTGCACACTGACTGTTTGGTCGGCCCCAGGGCCGACCAAACAGTCAGTATGCATAACAGTGGGCAAGCCACTCCCCCCCTGCCCTCGAGCAGGAACGCCCACCCCCAACCATGCACTTCTGCTTTCTCGCAGTGCGAGAAGTCAGAAACATAAATGGTAGTTATTACCATTTATGTTTCTGCCTTCTCGCACTGCGAGAAAGTAGGGGGGCGGCCCCCAAACGCCCCTATAGACGAGCCGCCACTGTTTTCCCTCCGGCCCAACTTAGGCCGGCGCAGTCACTCAGGCTGCAGAATGGGCCCGATCGACCAAGCAGACCCTCCGACGGCTGTTTCTCGCCTCGGAACTCGGATTAGTGTAGCGGATTAATTGATTGGGGGTTGACGAGCCCGGAGTTTCCCTAGCTAGCAGCCATATTGCTACGTCGCGAAGCCACGGAGAAGGGGTTGGAGCCCAAGTCTGGCATGTGGCATATGCCATGACATATGCCACAGCATGCCACATTTTGTGGGTATGTTGTTTGAGGTATAATTGTGTTATAAACCCTCCAGAAGTGCTAGTGGAATAGTTTAAAGATATATCTTCCATCTGGGTTAAATTAACAAAAACATAATAACAAATTTCAAATACATAAGCTATGGGGCTTGAACCCTTGTCAAAAAGCATTCATAGCGCAGTCACCTACCACTGTACCATCTGTTCTGGATAGATTTCCTCTGCCCCAAAGCCTTTGTGTCTTGGAAAAAGGGTGATGTCCTTCTTCTGTTGCCATGCCGGTTTTCTTTTTACATGCCACAAATCTACACTTGATTTTCGCTATTTATAAACAAAGAGCCCTTCCTTCCTGTCACCCTGACACTCAGCCCATGCAATTAGTTTTCTTACACAACCATTCCTAAAGTCTCATTCCACAAATTAAGGGATTTCTTTCATAGCAAACCTTGCCCCCCTTCCTCGTGCCACAGCATGTCACAAATGTCTGACATGCACTGGCTTGACTAAAAAGGACACAAATCTCCCAGACACTGCTAGGGGTGATTTACAAAAGGGCATCTTTCATTTGGGTAAAATAGAAAAAAAAATAGAAAAGAATATAAAAACCGATTTCCCCCAGCTGGGGTTTGAACCCTTGTCAAAAAGCATTCATAGCCCAGTCACCTACCACTGTACCATCTGTTCTGGATAGATTTCCTCTGCCCCAAAGCCTTTGTGTCTTGGAAAAAGGGTGATGTCCTTCTTCTGTTACCATGACGGTTTTCTTTTTACATGCCACAAATCTACACTTGATTTTCGCTATTTATAAATAAAGAGCCCTTCCTTCCTGTCACCCTGACACTCAGCCCATGCAATTAGTTTTCTTACACAACCATTCCTAAAGTCTCATTCCACAAATTAAGGGATTTCTTTCATAGGAAACCTTGCCCCCCTTCCACGTGCCACAGCATGTCACAAATGTCTGACATGCACTGGCTTGACTAACAAGCATTTACAATGCAATGGTCTCGGCATTGGTAAAGTTAGAGTTATTGGCATTGCTCATGACATTATTTTTGTTTATGTTTTTGTTTTTAAAACATTTAGAGAAACGGCATTGTTATTTACAATGTCAATAGCTTAATCTCTCTCATACAAAACATTTGCAATGTAGGATATTTTGCCATTCATGTTTGAACTGCTGTTGTGGAAAAAGGGAGAAGTGCTGATGACAGAAACTCCATGACTCAGAGACAATTGGCTTGTGCTTCCACATTGTATCGTATTTTGAACATTCTGTGATTAGAAACATATCCCACTTTGTAAGTATATTTTAATGTCAATAACTCATTATAACCTTAAATAATCATGTGTATCCATTGGTTGATTAAACTGGGCAGTGAAATGTCAAACAAATACAAACAATTGGGATGTTTGCGCATTCCGGCCACACCTCTTGCTCCGCCCACTGATCCGATCCTTGGGTTATTCCTGCCCTCTGATTCTCCGCCTACAGTTCCCCTACTTTTTTCCCCCCACTTCGACCATTGGGTTAAGTTAACACCTTGACATCTAAGCCACGTCCTATAAGCACAAGTAAAGAAGGCTGCCTGAGATACCTAAAATGGAGTGTAGTTGCTGCCACTAAAGATGCACCCTATTTTGCGGATTTCTGTTTCACTGGCTGCCTGAGTTGTGAAGGAAGCCACACAAAATGTTTTGCCTGGTCGGTGTGCACATGTGGCTGTGGTTTGAGAGACAAACCTGTTTTCTGCACTCGTCTAGACAAAGTCTGCATGAAACACGAAGCATGACCAAAGGAGTGTGTCCCAGGTTTGAAATCACCCCACCACCACCCCCTCCTAGAAGCGCATCTGGCCCTTTTCCCATTTACAATGCAATGGTCTCGGCAATATTATAGGTAGAGCTATTGGTATTGCTCATTATTTTTTTTATCATTTTTGTATCCCTAAATAAATGGCATTGTCATTTCAATTGGCATTAGCTTTTTTGTTGCATATGTGATACCTATTGCATTAGCAGAGAGAGAGTGAGGTAGTGAGATAGAGAGAGAGAGAGTGAGGTATTGAAATAGAGAGTGAGGTAGTGAGAGAGAGTGAGGCAGATAGAGAGTGAGGTAGTGAGATAGAGAGTGAGGTAGATAGAGAGTGAGGTAGTGAGATAGAGAGAGTGAGGTAGTGAAAGAGTGAGGTAGTGAGGGAGAGGGATGTTGTGAGGTAGTGATATATAAGCATAGAGTGATGTTGTGATGTAGTGAGATAGAGAGAGAGGTGGTGAAAGAGAGAGTGAAAGTGAGTTAGTGAGATAGAAAGAGTGAGGTAGTGAGATAGAGAGAGAGTGTGTGGCTCATCGATTACAATATAATATACTTCAATGAACTCGAGTGCAACTCGCCCCACCCCCGACGCTATAACCACACTCTTAAACCATCTACCTTACCGAAGCACATGTATCACATTGAAATGCCTTTTACAAATGCCTCAGCCTTTCTGCTCCAAGCTCGACAGACGATCCCCTGCCCCCGCGTGTGCAACAATCACTCATTTAGCCCCCAACTAGCCTGCAGCTTCCATCCAACGGAAGGGGGGTGGGAGCTTTGTGCACACAGACAGTGGGTGGGGGTGGGAGCAAAGCAACAGAAATGTAAACAAGCACAGCACGCGAAAGTGAAAGCGACCGCATTTGGACCAAAAATACACACACTTCAATAAAATATGTATTGCTATCCATAAAAGGCTGGTAGGTCTGGGTACACTCAATTACGGAAGGAAGGGAGGGCGGTCAAGGGATAAACGGTAAGAAAGGGACGGCAGCAAGGGGATAAAATGCAAGAAAGGGAGGGCGGGAGATAGTTAAAAGGGAAGGAAGGCGAGTTGGAAAAAACTCATTATGGAGCGACATCACACTAGCACCCTATGCTCCCCGTTAACTTCTGCGCATGACCCAGGCCAATGCTCACCTCAACCTCGCCTTTGTCGCCGCCCGCCTTTTCATGGTGGTGTCCGTAGGCAGCTGGGCACTGCCTCCTTTCCGGATCGCGGGAGTTCTCTCAGCACTACACCCCCTGAATCGAGGTTGCCGAGTCGATAACATGCCCAGGCATGTCCTGCAGATGTTCATTTAAGGGCCGTATGGGCGCTTTTCGTGGCAGCCACAGACTGGCCTGCTGAGGGGTTTGTGAGTCACTCGGCCTCCCCTTGCGGATGCCGTGGCTACATACTGCAGGCCGCCGGGTAAAGTGATTTAGGAAGCATGCCTTATGGTAATAATACCCACGTTGTTCAAGTCTGTGCAAATTGGAGCAGGAAACAATAGTTTTTGTTGTTAGCGTTGTGAAAGTGAAAGAAACTAAGAATTAAATGTAATGCATCTCTCTTCCAAATATATTACTGCCATTGACTTTAAGGAAATACATCTCAATTGGATACATATATTTTTTCAGGCGGTTTGATCTGATGTGAGGCAATTGTTTTCTTAAGGCTTCTTTCAAGCGGCAGGACTTTCAAGTCCTCTTTCTGGGCCCCGCAGTTATACATTGTAAACTAACCTGACAAAGCAGGGGAGCGAGTCCGAGGCAGTCTGGGAGCTACGGGTCGCTCGCGATCGACCTTTTGGAGGTTCCTGTTTTAAAGTGACATCACGGACATGGCTCAGTGAGTTAAAGGCTTGCTGTTGGTAAATGGCAGTTCAAACTAAGCCTTTTAACACGTGTTTTAGTTGCGGCGTACAAATACAGTACGAAGCGCTAGATTATTTTCTTTCTTACTTTTCTCCGAGCATTAACAAGGGATTTTAGCATAGCCAGGCGCACATGGAAATCGTTCCCACACCAGTCTTGGGGCTAATGTTCCCACACTGCTGGGGCTGCAGCAGCAACTGTGTTGCACTGATTTACAATGCTATCAGCTTGCAGTAGCAAGTACGTGCTGAATGTGTCAGCCTACACCGGCGGGAAGCGAGTGTCCCGGGGCACCGCATGGGTGGGAACAGCAAGGAGATAAAAACGTGCCTCTTTTTTAATGTACAGGTAATGAGTTTCTTCCCTCCAGAAATTAATGCCAGCATATTTTATAGCGTATGTACGTGCATTAAGTCACGGTGTGCAGTTCGCGGTGTACCTTCAGTCAGAGGCGCAACTAGAGTCAAATTTCGGGGGGGGCTAAGAAAAAATTTCAGGGGGGCTGAAACTTGAAGCAATCGGTAGAGTGGAGCTGCAGGGGCTCTTAGAAGGGGTGAAACAACAGCGAGGCCTCATTAACATGCAAATGGTCTTTTAAAGACCTTTGAAGTGCTCGGGTGCGGCTGTGTTTCTGCCCGGAAGCTGTCTCAGCCCGGGCTGCCACACACGACGGGGGGGGGCTGAAGCCCTGTGAGTCCAATGGGTGTTGCGCGCCTGCCTTCAGTTTTGATAGAAACTCTTCACACAACAAAAGTGGGAGCGAGACGGGGCACACACACACCCTTCCCCCCCCCCACACACACACACGCGCACGCGCCCCCACACTCGGCGCTTTATCCTTGCTGCTTCTTGTCACAGTGCCTTATGCAGCCCCTCCGGGACAATAGGCGGTGACCAGACATTTCGCCTTTGAGACAATGGTGCCCTTTGCTGGCTGACAGGCCTCTCAAGACGGCCTTTCTGCTCGAGAGATAAACCGTTGCGTTATCTGCGCGGGACAATGCTGCGTGAAGTGGTAGCGTCCCTAGCGCCGATATCAAGCAGTCCAGTGTGGTCAGCGCAGAGTCAATGTTGTTCTTTGTAATTTCATGGCACAGTCGAGAGCATTCCTGTTGTGTTGAACGGGTCATTCGTATTGTCCCCCCTCCCGCCCCACCTTGGTTTCACCCTGGCTGTAAAGCAGGGGATGGCCTCGAGGGTCCGCGGGGTGGGAGCTGCAGACCCCACCAGACGGGCGGCAGCTGGATAAAGAGTCGCTGGAGCCCTTCATGGGAGGT
This sequence comes from Triturus cristatus, assembly GCF_964204655.1. Lineage (NCBI taxonomy): Eukaryota > Metazoa > Chordata > Amphibia > Caudata > Salamandridae > Triturus > Triturus cristatus. Next base: position 402,976,212 of record NC_140579.1, on the reverse strand, counting down.
CCGGCAGGGCAGGGACGCTGCTGTCGGTGGCAGATGTTAGCCTGGCAGATGTTGCTTGGACCCGAGATTTATCTCTGGGGCGCTCCTCGGGCAGAAGAAGGGCCCACAGGTCAACAGGACGGGTTCGACTTAAAGTGGCAATGTCCCGGGGTAAGGCGAGGTCACCGCGTGCGTCGTGGGCAACCAGTGAAAGCTCTGGGTGTCCCAAGCATTGGGTTTTAACCATGGACCAGCGGACCCCAGTTTACACAATGACAATATTGTCTGTCACTGTACTGTGCCCCGAGGCTCCGCTCTGCCCATACCACTGTTTAATTGGTAGATGCGTCCTTTGTGTCACGTGCTGGCACAGCATTTACAGCCACATGTACTGATAGTACACAACTCTAGATCATTTTGGTAAATAAATTGGAGCGCAGCCTAATATCAGAACATGCTTAGATCATGTGTAACTGCACGAGAGAGGGCTTCCTTGGCCTTACAGGAGCAACAAGGCAGAGCAAAAGGCACACCACCGCCTTTCTCCGAGGCACAGCAGAAATGCCTCGGAGAAATGGAGCGTCCTTTTCGGATTCGGGGGCGTGTTTTGCTGTTGTCTCCTCCCTGAGACTTTTCGCAAAAACACGCCCCCCGATCCGAAAAGGACGGGGCATGATTGGAGTGACGGGACCTCTTCTCCAATGGCTGGCCAGCATTTACTAGGCCAGCCAATGGAGAACAGGGTAGAAGAGGGGCGGGTTCAAGCCCCTCTTCTCCCAAGTCATTATCTCTCGCGAGCGAGACTGCGCAAGCGCAGCCATCGCTAGCCGAGACCTAAAAAGGACACAAATCTCCCAGACACTGCTAGGGGTGATTTACAAAAGGGCATCTTTCATTTGGGTAAAATAGAAAAAAAAATAGAAAAGAATATAAAAATCGATTTCTCCCAGCTGGGGTTTGAACCCTTGTCAAAAAGCATTCATAGCCCAGTCACCTACCACTGTACCATCTGTTCTGGATAGGTTTTTTCTGCCCCAAAGCCTTTGTGTCTTGGAAAAAGGGTGATGTCCTTCTTCTGTTGCCATGACGGTTTTCTTTTTACATGCCACAAATCTACACTTGATTTTCGCTATTTATAAACAAAGAGCCCTTCCTTCCTGTCACCCTGACACTCAGCCCATGCGATTAGTTTTCTTACACAACCATTCCTAAAGTCTCATTCCACAAATTAAGGGATTTTTTTCATAGCAAACCTTGCCCCCCTTCCTCGTGCCACAGCATGTCACAAATGTCTGACATGCACTGGCTTGACTAAAAAGGACACACATCTCCCAGACACTGCTAGGGGTGATTTACAAAAGGGCATCTTTCATTTGGGTAAAATAGAAAAAAAAATAGAAAAGAATATAAAAATCGATTTTCCCCAGCTGGGGTTTGAACCCTTGTCAAAAAGCATTCATAGCCCAATCACCTACCACTGTACCATCTGTTCTGGATAGATTTCCTCTGCCCCAAAGCCTTTGTGTCTTTGAAAAAGGGTGATGTCCTTCTTCTGTTGCCATGCCGGTTTTCTTTTTACATGCCACAAATCTACACTTGATTTTCGCTATTTATAAACAAAGAGCCCTTCCTTCCTGTCACCCTGACACTCAGCCCATGCAATTAGTTTTCTTACACAACCATTCCTAAAGTCTCGTTCCACAAATTAAGGGATTTCGTTCATAGCAAACCTTGCCCCCCTTCCTCGTGCCACAGCATGTCACAAATGTCTGACATGCACTGGCTTGACTAAAAAGGACACACATCTCCCAGACACTGCTAGGGGTGATTTACAAAAGGGCATCTTTCGTTTGGGTAAAATAGAAAAAAAAATAGAAAAGAATATAAAAATCGATTTTCCCCAGCTGTGGTTTGAACCCTTGTCAAAAAGCATTCATAGCCCAGTCACCTACCACTGTACCATCTGTTCTGGAAAGATTTCCTCTGCCCCAAAGCCTTTGTGTCTTGGAATAAGGGTGATGTCCTTCTTCTGTTGCCATGCCGGTTTTCTTTTTACATGCCACAAATCTACACTTGATTTTCGCTATTTATAAACAAAGAGCCCTTCCTTCCTGTCACCCTGACACTCAGCCCATGCAATTTGTTTTCTTACACAACCATTCCTAAAGTCTCATTCCACAAATTAAGGGATTTCTTTCATAGCAAACCTTGCCCCCCTTCCACATGCCACAGCATGTCACAAATGTCTGACATGCACTGGCTTGACTAAAAAGGACACACATCTCCCAGACACTGCTAGGGGTGATTTACAAAAGGGCATCTTTCATTTGGGCAAAATAGAAAAGAATATAAAAATCGATTTTCCCCAGCTGGGGTTTGAACCCTTGTCAAAAAGCATTCATAGCCCAGTCACCGACCACTGTACCATCTGTTCTGGATAGATTTCCTCTGCCCCACATCATTTGTGTCTTGGAAAAAGGGTGATGTCCTTCTTCTGTTGCCATGCCGGTTTTCTTTTTACATGCCACAAATCTACACTTGATTTTCGCTATTTATAAACAAAGAGCCCTTCCTTCCTGTCACCCTGACACTCAGCCCATGCAATTAGTTTTCTTCCACAACCATTCCCAAAGTCTCATTTCAAAAATTAAGGGATTTCTTTCATAGCAAACCTTGCCGCCCTTCCACGTGCCACAGCATGTCACAAATGTCTGACATGCACTGGCTTGACTAAAAAGGACACACATCTCCCAGACACTGCTAGGGGTGATTTACAAAAGGGCATCTTTCATTTGGGTAAAATAGAAAAAAAATAGAAAAGAATATAAAAATCGATTTTCCCCAGCAGGGGTTTGAACCCTTGTCAAAAAGCATTCATAGCCCAGTCACCTACCACTGTACCATCTGTTCTGGATAGATTTCCTCTGCTCCACAGCCTTTGTGTCTTGGAAAAAGGGTGATGTCCTTCTTCTGTTGCCATGACGGTTTTCTTTTTACATGCCACAAATCTACACTTGATTTTCGCTATTTATAAACAAAGAGCCCTTCCTTCCTGTCACCCTGACACTCATCCCATGCAATTAGTTTTCTTACACAACCATTCCCAAAGTCTCATTTCTAAAATTAAGGGATTTCTTTCATAGCAAACCTTGCCCCCCTTCCACGTGCCACAGCATGTCACAAATGTCTGACATGCACTGGCTTGACTAAAAAGGACACACATCTCCCAGACACTGCTAGGGGTGATTTACAAAAGGGCATCTTTCATTTGGGTAAAATAGAAAAAAATAGAAAAGAATATAAAAATCGATTTTCCCCAGCTGGGGTTTGAACCCTTGTCAAAAAGCATTCGTAGCCCAGTCACCTACCATTGTACCATCTGTTCTGGATAGATTGCCTCTGCCCCACAGCCTTTGTGTCTTTGAAAAAGGGTGATGTCCTTCTTCTGTTGCCATGACGGTTTTCTTTTTACATGCCACAAATCTACACTTGATTTTCACTATTTATAAACAAAGAGCCCTTCCTTCCTGTCACCCTGACACTCAGCCCATGCAATTAGTTTTCTTACACAACCATTCCCAAAGTCTCATTAAAAAAATTAAGGGATTTCTTTCATAGCAAACCTTGCCCCCCTTCCACGTGCCACAGCATGTCACAAATGAATGACATGCACTGGCTTGACTAAAAAGGACACACATCTCCCAGACACTGCTAGGGGTGATTTACAAAAGGGTATCTTTCATTTGGGTAAAATAGAAAAAAAATAGAAAAGAATATAAAAATCGATTTTCCCTAGCTGGGGTTTGAACCCTTGTCAAAAAGCAATCATAGCCCAGTCACCTACCACTGTACCATCTGTTCTAGATAGATTCCCTCTGCCCCAAAGCCTTTGTGTCTTGGAAAAAGGGTGATGTCCTTCTTCTGTTGCCATGCCGGTTTTCTTTTTACATGCCACAAATCTACACTTGATTTTCGTTATTTATAAACAAAGAGCCCTTCCTTCCTGTCACCCTGACACTCAGCCCATGCAATTAGTTTTCTTACACAACCATTCCTAAAGTCTCATTCCACAAATTAAGGGATTTCATACCGGCACTCCTGGTCGGTCTGGATGCCGAAAAAGCGTTTGACCGGGTGGACTGGGGGTTCTTGTTCTCCACCATGCGGCAGATGGGCTTTGCCGAGCCGTTTATCACAATGATTCGGGCCAACTATCGGACTCCTACCTCCCGAGTCCCTGTCAACGGGACGTGTTCTGCGCCTTTTACCCTTTCCAGAGGCACGCGGCAGGGTTGCCCCCTATCCCCCCTTTTGTTTGCCCTGAGCATCGAACCACTAGCGCTGGCCGTGCGCCACAATCCACTGATATCTGGCATTCCGTTTGCGGGGGAGGAACACAAGATATCCCTCTTCGCAGACGACGTTCTCCTCTCCCTCACTCACCCTTCCACGGCACTCCCAGCCTTGCATGCAGAACTGCAGCGCTTCGAACGCGTAGCGGGATTTAAGATCAACTTAGACAAATCTTATATTCTCAACCTTACGATACCCACGGAGGAGCTCCCGCGGCTGCAGCAGTGCACGACCTTCCGGTGGGAGACTGACTCGCTGCAATACTTGGGTGTTCCTCTTACTCCGTTAGTGGAGGATCTCTATAGGGCTAACTCCCCCCCCCCCTTCTTGCTCACATTACGGCTGATCTGGCGCGCTGGAAACCATTGTTTATCTCTTGGCTGGGGCGCATTCATTCGCTCAAAATGACGGTCTTACCGAAGCTACTACACTTATTTCAGGCCCTCCCCATTGAGGTTCCTCTTTCCTTCTTCTCGACCATGCGCTCTCTCTGTTACCGTTATATCTGGCAGGGGGGGAGAGCCCACCTGTCGCACTCTCTGTTACGGAGGCCCCGCTCTGCTGGCGGTGCGGGCCTTCCCGACTTCCACCTCTACTATAAGGCGGCGCAGCTACGTGTGCTGGTTGATTGGTCCAAAAGAGAGTCCGATAAACATTGGTTACATATGGATAGGTCGATTGCAGGGCGGTCGATTTGGGATCTGGTCTGGCGCCCTAAACAAGATCGGCCAGATAACACATACATTAGCACGCCCACCAGAACGACGTTGCGGGTCTGGGATACTTTATCCCAGGACGATCGGTGGACCACCTTTCCCTCCCCTCACACCCCCATACACGGGCACGCGGCTTTCCCGCCGGCGTTCGTCAGGGGGCCTTTCACTGCTTGGGAGGAGGGCGGTTGCTTAATGGTTGGGCATCTACTTAGAGGTTCACGGGTGTTGTCGTTTTCTGAATGTAGGTCCAACTTTAGCCTTCCGCAGACTGAACACTATAGATATCTCTAATTACGTCACTAGCTCCAGTCGCCTACCATGCAGATGGCGATCAATAGGCCCCAGACCCCGTTTGAAAAATTCATAAGAGCTACCACTACCATGAAGGGGGCAATTTCTTTCCTATACGGTCACCTCCTGGCCACGGTGGTCTCGCCGACACCACGCTTCAAGGCTACGTGGGAAGAGGTGGCGAATAGGCCGATTGAGGAGCGCGAATGGGAGGCGCTATGGTCCGACATCACGAAACACAACCACTCAATCGAACTGAGGGAAGCACACACTAAAGTGATGGTAGATTGGTACCTCTACCCAGCTAAACTGAGACGCATCTTCCCGGGCACCTCTGATCGCTGCTGGAGAGGATGTGGGTTACTAGGGGACTTTCAGCACATCTGGTGGACCTGCCCGACTATTCGCCCCTTCTGGGAAGAGATACTGGCGCAAATTAAGACTATGTTGGGCTACCCGATACCCACCTCTATTGAGACCGCGCTGTTGGGCCTCCGAGACCCCTCCTTGCGCTACCAGACCAGAGCAGATAAGGCCATTATGTGGCTTTGCTTGGGGGCGGCGAAGGTGGCTATCGCTGCCAACTGGAAGAAACAGGCGGCCCCCACGGCCTCGATGTGGCACTCCCGCCTTTGGAGGCTTCTAAGTCTGGAGAGAATGGCGGATATTTTTAGGGATGCCTATGCTGCTTTCGAACTTACCTGGGGCCCACTGGTGACATTGCTCTCTCGAGGACTGCCGGCGGCTGTTTGCCCGCCCCAGGTGAGGGGGTTGCGGCTATTCCAATTGTAGCCTCCTGAAGTCGCCCCTAGTGAGACCTCCCTGGTGGTCCAACTCGGGGGCGCGGCGCCGCCTGGATGAGACCATGCCCAGATCCCCACCCTTGATGGTTTTAGCCTCCGGCCCTTGATCTCCGTTGTTCCCTCCTTGCGACTCTCCTCTCTCTCTCTCTCTTTTGCTTTCGTGTTTCTCTCTGTTCTCTCTCTCTTTTTCCTAATGGGGTGTGGGGGGTGGGAGGAGTTGGGTTTTCTATAAAGCAAGTTTGATACTCCGTGGCGCGGGGGCTGCGGCTTGAGTGGACACTTATTCTCTGCACAGACTGCGGACACCGGTCTATTGGACTGTAGGCTGTGCCCATGGGTGAAGCCCCGGGCATCGTTTCAGGGACTGCTTCGCCTTATATTCCGCACTACTGTACCCCTACTTTAGCATTCATTATGGTTGGTGGAGTCTGCCCTTCCTACGTCTGGGTCTGGGTCTGTGCCTTTTGCTCTTCTATTCCTCACTTGCTGGTCCATTCTGTGGTAGTACACGTGTCATGACCTGTATTTTTTTGATTTGTTGCTAATAAATACAATTTTGACAAAAATTAAGGAATTTCTTTCATAGCAAACCTTGCCCCCCTTCCACGTGCCACAGCATGTCACAAATGTCTGACATGCACTTGCTTGACTAAAAAGGACACACATCTCCCAGACACTGCTAGGTGTGATTTACAAAAGGGCATCTTTCATTTGGGTAAAATAGAAAAAAAATAGAAAAGAATATAAAAATCAATTTTCCCCAGCTGGGGTTTGAACCCTTGTTAAAAAGTATTCATAGCCCCTGTTACCTACCACTGTACCATCTGTTCTGGATAGATTTTTTCTGCCCTAAAGCCTTTGTGTCTTGGAAAAAGGGTGATGTCCTTCTTCTGTTTCAATGACGGTTTTCTTTTTACATGCCACAAATCTACACTTGATTTTCGTTATTTATAAACAAAGAGCCCTTCCTCTCACCCTGGCACTCGGCCCTTGCAATTAGTTTTCTTACACAACCATTCCCAAAGTCTCATTCCACAAATTAAGGGATATCTTTCATAGCAAACCTTGCTCCCCTTCCACGTGCCACAGCATGTCACAAATGTTTGACATGCACTGGCTTGACTAAAAAGGCCACAGATCTCACAGACACTGATAGGGGTGATTTACATAGTGACATTTTTCATTTGGGTAAAATAGAAAAAAATAGAAAAGAATATAAAAATCGAATTTTCACTTTGGATTTGTTGAAAAGCTCTCATACTCACTAAAAGGTACCACTGTACCATCTATTGTCCTAAAAGAATGTTTTGGCCCAAAGCCATTTTGTCATGGAAGGAGTGTTGCCATCCCTCTTCTATTTCTATGTCATTTTGTTTTTACATGCCACAAATTCTATGTCATGACCGGAGGCTTTGATTATGCTTCTCATTTCTTTACTACTAATTTCAGCAGCCATTAACAATAAAGTAAAACACAAACTACATAACCCATGTTTCCCTGTACCTCCCATGTCACATGCTCCAATTATATATGAGCTACCCATATAACTGTACACGTCACCATTGTGTGTCCTCTTTCGTTGCTGCTTCACAGCCAGATAAGTGCAGTTTAATTATTTATGCTTGTACTGCCATAATTATAGATATCTCAAATCTCTATTGCGTAGAATGTTTATTTTCTATATGCTTGTTATGCCGTAATTATAGGTATTTCATACATCTATTTGCTGTAAATGTCATGCTTTCTACGTGTTGCGGTACTATGAGGGCAGGAGTGGTAAGGTTACCAATCACCCACTGCGTGCGCTACAGCTCTGGGACTCTGCCTTCATTTTTTGAACACTTACGGCGGTCGGACTCCGACGTTGCTTGCTGCCTCAGTGGAGCGGGGAGAGGACAGCGCACGTCTCGCTGATGTGCGCAGCATCTTTTACTTGTAAACAAGGACCACACAACACGCATGTGCAGAAATCGAATGCGATGCTCAGGGATATTGATCAGAGCGTTTGCTGGCTTTTTCTACATATAACGTGACCCGGCTCTGTATGTGGTGGCAGGGGTGAATGCTCCCCCTGAGCCCTTTCTCACAAGTGTGTGCAGGGCTATATACATTTGCATAGGCTCTGAATAGAGTGTTTTTTTTGGTGCAGACAGCTCCCTTCATATTTAAATTAAGGCACAATCCTTGGCCTGGCAGGGTTTTTTCCACTCCCCCCTTACTCTCTCAACTCCTAGTAAATTGTGTGTGCATGCAGAGAGAATTGCACAATGGGAGCCCTATATGGTGGCGGCAATCAACTACCATGAAGAAGGTGATGACCAGCTAGAGCTGGATTTTGTGGATGCACAGGACTGCAGTGTACAGCAATCTGTGAATAAGCCCCTGGTACGGGCACTAGGTCCCTTCACGGGGCAGCTGTGTGAGTTTGCATTCCAACAAGGCTGGCAACCCCAACTTCCTCCGGCCAACAATAAGGTGGGCCCATCAAAAAATAACAAAGTCAAGAGTAAATCACAGCCAGAGGTGCACGGAGAGGCTTTTGAAAAGCTAAGGCGCAAGAGACAGACTGAACACTATTATAGCGCCAACCCACAGGGAGAGTCCTCTCAGTCTCACACCTCACAGTATGCAGAGGCCCTAGACTCAGACTGCTCTTCCCACACTGAGGACACTGATGAGGGTGAGAAGACAAGACCCAGTAAGAGGAAATGGTCTCCAGTCCATACCCCTCGGGTGCTCCAATTCGAGCCCACCAAAGTAATTCACCCCAGGGAGTCAATGTATTTATTTTTATTTATTTATGAAGTTTTATATAGCGCGAACAGTATCCTGAAGGATACCTGAGCGCTTTACAAGAAGGATGGAAGGAGGGTAATACATACAATATTGACTTTAAGTAGGAATAAAAGCAAAAAAAATCACATAATTACAAGAAGAATAGGTCAAAGTAGCATAATACAGTAAGCAGGTACATAGCGGACTAAACGGGGGGCACACTATGAGATTAAGAAGAGCATCATCCAAAGATGGTCCAATGGTTGTAGGATCAATGACCTAGTGCAGGTGACCCTAACCCAATTAAGGTAGGAATGTGCTCATTAAGAATCTTTTGACTTCCCGTTTGAAAGCAACCGTTAGGGAGATTCTGCATATTTCCGGTGGCAGAGAGTTCCATATCTTTGGGGCGGCACCGGAGAAGGCTCGCAGGCAAGTTCTCTTTTTCCTAAAGATTCGAGGTTTCAAGAGGAAAGTGTTAGTGCTTCTTGAGGCTCTCCCCCGCAGGATAATTCAAGTTTTTGCGCTAGGTACCTGGGAGTTTTGAAGTGTAGTCCTTGGTGCGCCAGAGCGACAATCTTGAACTGGATTCAAGCTTCGTAGGGCAACCGCTTCAGAGATTTTAGGACTGGGGATATGTGCACATTTCGTTTGGTACCAGTAACCTGTCTGGCCGCAACATTCAGTGATGCGCTTAGTGGAGCCATGGTGTATTTGGGAAGGCCACAGAGCATAGCGCTGCCATAGTCTGATTTCGGTAAGACGAGCGTTTGAACCACCTGCTTGAAATCCGTTTGTGGAAGGAATGGTTTGATATTTCTAAGTTTCCTCATCAAGTGATTTGTTCCTCTATGCATGTTGCTGATATGATTATTCATGTTCAGGTGCTTGTCGAGGGTCATTCTGAGAGATTTGGCTGAGTCTATAATGAGGGGGGTGCAGTTGAAAGCCGTGAGGTGATTCATCCAAAGGTCTACTTTGGGGATGTAGTTTGGAGGAGAGATGAGAAGGAATTCAGTTTTTGAGATGTTGAGTAGGAGATGGTTCTCAGTTAACCAATTTTGAGTAGACGATAGGGTAGAGTCGAGTGAGATGATGTTATCCGGGGGGGGGAGATTTTCAAATAGAGTTGTGTATCATCCGCATACATATATAAGAAAATGTTCATGAAATTTAGTGAGTTTGCTAATGGTTCCAGGAAAAGGTTGAAGAGTGTAAGAGATAGGGAGGACCCTTGGGGTACACCCATGAGAACTGGGGAGGTCTGGGAGAGAGAGTGGTTTGCCTTAACTCTTTGTGATCTATGTTGGAGGAAGGACGAGAACCATTGTAATGCCCTACCAGAGAAGCCCATCCTGTTCTTCAGAATGGATAGGAAGTTGTCGTGATTGACCATGTCGAATGCGGAGGAAAGGTCGAGGGGGATTAGGAGGCAGGATTCATTTTGGTCAAGCATTTTTAAATTGTCATCCATAACGTGAGTGAGAGCCGATTCAGTGCTGTGCCCCTTCCGAAAGCCAGATTGATGCTGGTTCAGGAGTTTGAAATTCTCAATGTGAGCACATAGTTGGGACTGTGCGCATTTTTCTTGGGAGTTTGGCTAGGGTGGGGATGTTGGAGATAGGGCGGAAGTTATTGAGGTCAGCATTATCTGCGTTAGTTTTTTTGGGGGTATCGTTGATACCTGAGCTGCTTTTAGACAATCTGGGATCATGCTTTGTGACAGTGAAGCATTTACAATCCTTGTCCAGGTAGGGATGAGAACTTTCTTGATTTCTTTGAAGAGGGCCGGGGGCCGCTGAAATGGTTAGAAGGGTTGATATTCTGAAGAATCTTGTTGATGTCTTTTTCACTGAAAGGGGTAAAGGTGCCCCATGATGCATTGTTCTTGGTGATCAGACTGATAGGTTTGCGGTTTTCTAAAAGGTCAAGGGGTGGAACAGACCCAGATGGCAGAAGCTCCTTCTTGGAGGTGAGTTCAATGTTTTTAAGCCTTGATTTCTCAGTGAAGAAAGCAGCCAGTTTATTGCATGAGGGTGGGCTGCCTCCGGTAGGGTGGGTTCCCCCTCCAGGGGTTGCGGAATACCTTCATACCCATCTATGGCAGAGCTTTGATAAAGAGGTGCGTGCATGCCTCCACATGGAGTGCCCCCGCCCAGACCTGGCGGGTAAGGTTGCAGACACACCAGAGGTAGATCCTATCATGGTCACTTTTATGAAAAAATACGCAAGGGATCTGAAAAAGGGCCTGGATCGCTCATGTCGGATATGCCAAGATAAACTACTTGACCTGACAGGAATCTTGACTAAGATCTTAGACTTAGCATACTAAGTCAAAGAGTCCAACTCCCCAGTAAGTACTGACGAGCTGATTGGCTGGGCTCAATGAGCAGTCTGCATGTTAGGAAACACCAACTGCACCATCTCTACGGAGCTCCAGAGATCTATCCTGATGAGAATAGATCCTAAACTGAATGATCTATCCAATTCGTAAGCCAGGCAAATGGCCGACAGCCTATTATTCGGGGGCTCCTCTGTTAAGGAACTGTCTAGATTTTGTGCCACCTACTTGACTATATACAAGGTCCAAATGTCGTTAAAAAGAGTATTCTGGAGAGGCCTTTTTGTCAGGGCCGGGTGCCATGGAGGGTGCGCCAGGCTGTGGAACCCATAAAAGCTCTCAACAAAGCTACTATGCCTACGGCAAAGGTGGTTGGTATGGACACCAACCAGATCCCACATTCTATCCCACTCAACCCAGAGGTGGCCACCCCAGATTCTGCCACAGGTCCAGACACAGACAATAGAATGCATTTCAGGACACAAGATATACTGGTATGAGTTATTCCCTTCTCGAAAGTGATATTGGGTGGAAGAGTGTCGCTATTCACCACAATTGTAAATGCATATCCATGGACCCATGTGTACTGGAGACCAATCAGGGCTTCAAACTGGAATTTTACGAATCTCCAACTCAGTCTGGCCCCCCAATACAAATGTATTTTTTCCAAACACAACAAGTTTTTATAGTCAAACTCTCCTTGACAAAGGGACAATAATCCTGACAACTCCACACCCCAAAGGGTTCATGGGACCCATCTTTCTGTTTGAAAATAAGGGCAGAGGTCACTACTAGTCCTAAACCTCAAAGATTTCAATGTCTGGATAATGTACAGACATTTCAAAATGGAAGAAATTCTCTTGCTAAGAGATATTCTACAGGAATGCGACTGAATGGTCCGTCTGATCCTGGAGGATGCCTACCTCTCTTTCCCCATATTCCCACCTCACAGATGGTTTCTACAGTTCATATGACGAGGACAGTGCATGGAATTCAAATCCCTTCCATTCGGTCTCTCATAGGCCCGTGGTGTTTCACTAAATTGATGAGACCAGTCGTAGACGCACTGAGGGCTTGAGGAGTATGTCTAATTGACTAGACAACCTCCTGTTGATGGCCCAGGACCTTCAGACACTCAGGACTCATCTATCATGGACTATACAACTTCTTCAGAGGCTGGGATTCCTGATCAACTCCCAGAAGTCATTCCTATCGCCAGTCCAGCAAATGGCATTTCTGGGTTTCCAGATAGAATCAGCCCGAACACAATTGCTCCTTCCAACCCAAAAGATGTGCAATATCAAGAGGGAATTGAGGTCTGCGTTGTGCAAATAGACTGTATCATTGAGGTAGATTGCCAGAATCATGAGACTCCTGGCCTCATCGATACAAGCCATATTTCAAGGCCCCCTCCATTACAGAACCCCTTCAGACATAAAAAATCCAACACTTATGGAAGGGTCTATCTTACACAGAACAAGTACCACTGATGGGCACAGCCAGAACAGAGATAACATGGTGGCTGGACCACATGGAATCCTAGAATGGTCGAGCCATTTTCGGCACCTCACCAGAAATAGGGATCGAATTGGATGCCAGCCGGTTGGGTTGAGGAGTGAGGTGCGGGACGATGTCGACAGGGAAGTGGTGGTCGGAGGTGGAGCTCAGGCTCCTCATAAATTGCCAGGAAATCCTGGCAGGCTCTTTCGCTATCAGAAGTCTCTCCCCGATAAAGACAGACTATTATATCTTACTGAGAATGGACAACATCTCAGCAGTCCACTACGTCAACAAGACGAGATTGCCAAGGACTTCTGTCCCTTCTGACTCGATCATTGCATCTCCCTCATAGTGGAGCACCTACCACGCAAGAGGAACACCATAGCCTACTGGAACTCCAGACACTTACAAGATTTCAGCGACTGGAAACTGAATCACTCAGTTTTCCAAGCTGTGAACAGATTGTGGGGCCCGTGTGAAATAGATCTGTTCGCATCATGACCCAATCGGCATCTGACACATTTTTTGAGCTTGTGCCCAGATCCAGAAGCCCAGGTGACAGATGCATTTATCCAGGACTCGGATCAGTTCAGAGGCTATGCCTTTCCCCCATTCTTGATGATTCCCTGTGTCCTGTCACAGATCAGTTGACAAGGAGCAGAATTCATTTTGGTAACACCTTACTAGAGAGCGCAGCCTTGGTTCTCAGTAGCTCTAACTCTAGCGAGTGCGCCTCCAGTTCTGCTCCCAGTTCAGTCGGATCTCCTCCTAGACCCGGAAGGTATTCCTCACCCATTGAATCTACCAGGTCAACTCGAGCTGGTGGCTTGGATGGTTTCAGGCAAAAATGGCATACCCAAGGCATTTCACAACAAGCTGCATCCTTCATCAGGCAGGCCTGGCCAGATAACACCCATAAAAGATATTCTTTAGCTCTGAGGAGATAGTGTGCTTGGTGCAACACATGGAGTGTTGATCCCGTGGGGGCACAACATTGTATAATAATAACATTTCTACCAGAACTAGCATCTTCAGGTTTAGCATACCAAACAGTTCATAACTTCAGATCAGCAATCTCCACAGGACACCGCCCAGTAGAGGGTAAACTATTAGATGAATACCCTCTAGTCTGCAAATGGATGAAAGTTATCCGTATGGTCAACCCTCCGAGACCCAAGTATACACACATTTGGGGCGTGAATGTTGTTCTCAAATTCTTGGAGCAATGGTCTGCAAACAAATACTTGTCGTGCAAACAGCTTTCGGGCCAAGCTCACAATGTTATTATGTCTGATTTCCTATAAAAGGGTATTGGACTTACGAGTATTGGATCTATCAGATATAGTATTCTCTCCAGATGGCATTTCCTGTACTATCACACGCCGCACCAAATCTATTTCCATGTTGGTAACCTATCCAAGTTTCTCAAACAGTAGTATATTAAGTGTGGTGCAATACTTAAAGGATTATGAAATCGCTACTTGTGATATGAGATAGGAGGCTGGAGGACAACTACTTATTGCCTTACAAAAACCCTAAAAAACCAGTGTTTGCAGCTACCTCAGCCAGGTGGATGAAATGACTACTGGCAGAAGCAGGCGTCAACATTTCTGTCTTTGTGGCGCATTCTGCCAGAGGAGCCATGGCATCCAAATCATATGCACTCGGCTCTCATGTAGAAGACATCGTAAGAGCGGCAGACTGGATCTCTGAGTCTACATGTAAGAAATACTATTATAAACCTATTGTAGATGTGGCATCTGTGGTGGTAACATGACTTTAAACTAGCATAATCGGAGCCTCCGGTCCTGACATTGAATGAAATTGTGTCTAGATCACGCATCAAGAATTTCCAATTCTATTAGGTACACGGAGGCGTGGCTCACCCTTTAGATGCAATTGATTTTGAACTATAATTCAATTGTTAAAAGTGTATTGTTATAGCTAATGTTGATACAAAATTGAGTTCTTTCTGTCTTATTTCTCCCACCTGGTGATTTTTGGCAATAGTCTATGCTTTATATTTATGATGCCAGATTTTACTTTGGGGATCTCTCTCTATTTCAGGAAACTCCCAGAACAGCTGTGAGGTGCACTCTGCTTTGGAATTCTTTCCTTTGAGAGGAGTTATATATGGCGTGTTGACTCACTGCAATTTTAATCCCATTGCAGAGTTCAGTCATGGGCTGTGGTTGAGGCTATACATCCCTGTTGGATCAACTGGAAGTTTTGAGTCCACGTTGGGCTGTATGGATCTTTGGTGACTTTTACCCTGTTTCCCTTTGGAATATTCTGTTCTTATGGACTAATCTAACAAAGAAAGAGGGCACAAAATGGTGACTTCCACAGTTACATGGGTAGCTCATATATGATTGGAGCATGTGACATGGGAGGTACAGGGAAACATAGATAATGTAGTTTGTGTTTTACTTTGAGATTGGCTGCTGAAATTAGTAGTAAAGAAATGAGAAGCATATTCCTCACCTCCGTGTCCTTAACAGAATTCTTGATGCGTTGGCTATAAACAATTTCATCCACACTTGCTTTTCATGCTTTATAAATAAATAACCCTCCTTCTGTTTTATTCTGAGACCAGTCCCATAAATATGTTTCTCGCAAACTCTTTGTGTATAGCTTCTGCCACAATTTCATATTTATTTTGCATGCCTCAAAACACTTTTACTTTTCAAGACTGTTAGCCACAAAATAGCTATTCATTTTTCTCTGTGTGTTCTCTATAGTAGGATTGCTAAATATTTTCAATTATGTACGAAAAGTGCATTTGAAACATTCTACTGGTCAGTCTAGAACCCTGGATAACAACCAAGCAGCTTCTTAGTTCCTGTATTTTGCCTAAAGGATCTTGCATCCAATAACATGAGTGAGGTCAGTTGCGCTGTTGCTGTACACTATCCCATTGTTTGATTTTATGACGTTGTCTTTTTAACTTTTTAGCTGTGTACTTTTGTATTTTTACTTGATGGGCTCTCACCTCCACACGCTGGGGAATTTCTCTTTCTTCCTGGTTCCACCCCGTTTCGCCGCGGCTGTGTGCCGATTGGGTGGAGGGCATTCCCGAACCAGCCAGACTCGCGTTTCACAGCATTTCCGGGTTTTTCCTATTTAAACCCATGCCGAAGGCGTGCCTAAGGCCAGCCCGTATGCACCCGTCCGCGTCCGGCCTGGACCAGTGGCCAGAATCCCTGCTCATTTTTGATTGCAGCCTCAACTCACTTTCTTCTCTCAAGATCTTAGGAGTTTTAAATTCACCCTAATGATGTTTGTCAGCGTCTTGCCCCTGATGCCAGCATCAGTTCTGCTCTCATTGTTTATTTGATAATATCTTCCCCACTTATTCCCGGCCTGGCCCCCACCCTTCTTTCGAAGGAGAGACTTTCCACCTTTCCAGAGTTGACAATTCAGGCTCACATTCATCTAGGGTTTTCCGCTGTTTTAGTCTCAATTGTTGCTCCCTTCCCAAACACCAGTTGCACCCATTTCACTTCCTAGTTGACATGGATCCAGATGTGGTTTTTTAACACAGACCTGGCTCCACAACAGGTCCATACCAGATGTGATTGTGGCACTACCACAGAATTTTGCTCTATTAGGTATAAATAGACCTCTGAAAACTGGTGGAGGAATTGCAATTATTTAAAAAATAATCTATAACTGCAAAATTGAGGCACTCACTATTCCCAACTGTGAAGCCCTACTTTTCTCTATCCCATTCTCCACAATTCTTACCTTTTCTGGTGCCCTCATTTACCGTCCCCCTGGTCCATCTAAAAAGTGGGGTTCCCTGTTGACCTAATCACTTGCCCCTCTTGTTCTTCTTGTGGCACCTTTTCTGTGCTTGGGGACTTGAATTTTCATTTTGATGAACCTAGTAATAAATCTGCTTGAATTCTTTTGGACAATCTGTTGACCCTGAATCTTTCACTCATCAATTCCTCACCTTCCCATGTAGGAGGTCATCTTTTCGACTCTATTTTTTCGAATTTTCCTACTGTGTCCACTGCTCCTCCTATTCAGGTAGGCTGGTCTGATCACCTTGCCATTCCTTTCTTTATTGATTTCTCCTTGGCTTATTCGCCTCGCCCTCCCGCCTTGCCAAAGAAAACTCGGGACTGGTCTCTACTTGATTTGAAGGCACTAAATGAGCTGCTTTGGCAGACTGTTCCTTCCATTTCCTCTCAACTGGACTAGGACAAGCTACTTGTCGATCATTGGTTGTCTGAGGCTATCGATTCCATTCTTACCCTTTCTACTAAATCCCAATCTAGAGTGCGCCCCGCTCCGTGGTTTACTGACTCCCTTAGAGCTGGAATAAAACAATGTAAAGTTTAGGATAGACTGTGGAGAAAGCATTATGAGCCAGAGGCCAAAGTCACATATCTAGAGGCAGAAAACCATATCATGCTCTTTGCAGATCTGCTTGTGCCTCCTTCTATACGGATAACATTACATCTGCCCATAATTGTCAGAAAACCTGATTTAAAGTTGTGTACGAACTTTCTGCATCCAATATGTTCTTGCCATCCCCCTCTCTTCCATTACACCAGTGCAATGAACTCGCACAGTTTTTTCATAATAAAGTTGTGACTATTCATCGTGAGCTTGAGTTGGATTCCTCTTCTCATGACAACTTCATCTTTCATCTTTCCCACTACTCAACTTTCTGACAATGTTGTGACTGTTCCCCCTGATTTTGCATCTGATGAATCTTGTCAAGTTAAGGCTTGGCTCCCAATTGATTGAATTCCTTTGATAAATCTAATTGGAAACATCAAGTCTGGCTCCCCACTTGATCCTCTCCCTCCTTCCAAGCTCAGATGCCTGGATTAGCCTTCACTTGAGGTGATTGCTCAGCTTCTCAATTCCTCCCTAAATCTGGGCCAGTTGCCTCGCAGTTGGAAGCACACTCTGGTGCTTCCACTGTTGAAAAAGACTGGTTTAGATCCCCTCTGCTGCTCTAACTACAGGCCTATATCTCTTCTCTCCACCTTTTCCAAATATTGGAAAAACACATTAACTCTCAACTTGCTGCACATTTGGCGAAACATAAGCTATTTCATCCGTCTCAGTCTGGCTTTCGTCCTGGTCACAGTACCTAATCAGCTCTGTTGGGGGTCATGGAGGACCTTAGGCAGCAGCTTGATTGTGGGGGCTAAGCAGCGCTCATCCTTTTGGATTTGAGCGCTGCTTTTGATACGGTATCCCATTCCATTCTGGTGTAGTGCCTCGTAAGCTCTGGTATTGTAGGTGTAGCCTTGCAGTGGCTGATTTCTTTTTTGGAGGTTCGCTCCTTTCAAGTCTTTTCTCACACCAAGAAATCTAACTCTGTTGCCTTGACATCTGGAGTTCCACAGGGTTCGATCCTGAGTCCTCCACTTTTTAATCTTTACGTTCGCCCTTTGGCAGACATTGTGGAAAAATCTAGGTTGACCATCTTTTTATACGTTGACGATACGCAGATTATTTTTTCTTTATCATCTGCTCAACATCAAGATCCTTCTTCACTTAAACATGGTCTGTGTAACATCTCCTTGTGGATGACCAGCAAAGCTTTCAGGCTGAATGGTTCTACAATGGAGGTGCTCATCCTGGGGAACAATCCTGAGCTTTGGGGAGACAACCACTGACCTGTATCTTTGGGACCTTTACCCAACCCGGTTCCTAAGGTTAAGAACCTGGAATTTTCCATCGATAGCAAGCTCTCTCTCATTTCTCAGGTCTCTGGAGTCACTTCTGCCTGCTTTGTGGTCCTCAAGAGGTGAAAGAAAATTCTCTGGCTAATTCCACCTGCTGCTCAGTGGACTGTCCTGCAGTCTTTGGTGATCTCCAGGCTCGATTATGGTAATGTATTGTATCTTGGTGGGGACAAGACCTCTGTACGCCGTCTCCAGCTCATTCAGAATGCAGCTGTCCGCCTACTTTATAGGTTGCCTCGCCACGCCTCTGTCTCCCCTTGCTCTATCAACTCCACTGGCTCAGGGTTGGCAAGCGTATCGAATTTAAGGCTCTCTGCTACATGTTTCGAGCTCAGCACGGCCTGGCCCCCGCATGCATACCATATCTTGTCAAGCCCTATTGACCTTCTTGCAATCTAACATCTGCTAATCTTTTCCTTTTCTCAGTCCCTAGAGTACGGCTGGCCCGTATGGGTAGCCGTTCGTTTTCTTTCCTATGACCAAAATTGTGGAACTCTCTTCCGCTAGAACTCTGGAATTGTCAATCCCTCTTTGCCTTCCGTAAAAAGCTCCAGGCTTTTCTTTTTAGCCAGGCCTAATGCCAACTGAGCTTCTATCTTGCTTGTTCCGCTGTCGGCGCCGGGAAACCTTGTTGGGTAGCTGCACGCTTTATAAATCTCTAAATTAAAAAAACTTCAGTCCCTTTTCTATTTCAAGTATTAGGGTAATTCATTGATAGGCCTTCCTCAATGCCATGTGACACCCCTGTTTAGCTCCAGTTATTTTGTGAGGTTGTTTTTAAATATATTGCCATACAGTGGAATAATCTACCTCATCAACTACCACTTCTACCTGCTTAAGCAGTGAAAAGTGCCACCTTTCATATGCAGGTTGTGTCACTCATCCTGGAGAATTGCTGACAGAAACAGGATTCTCGATCAAAACAAAAGAAAGGGGGACCAGGAGCTAATTATGGTCCAGTGTCCGTGCACCCACAGATAATCCAAAATCAATGAGGACACTGTTCCTAAACCCGGGGTGCAAATATGTCACCCTCACGGTGTCAAGACGAAGAGGGAAAAGAGATAGCAGGATGAAGCAAGAGAGGAGAGAAGAAAGAAAGAGGCAGTGGTTTCTGGATTCTGACATTGCCACTCCACATTGTGCCATTAAGACAGGGTAAGCAAAAGCATGGGCCTGGATCAAGGTCTGTGGGGCCTTAAGATTACTGTCCAAAACCTTCCAAATCACCACGTAGTTACTATGTAATATGTCAATGTCCTAAATGTGATCCTATCAAAGACACTTTGTCAAACGAATACTGAAATGTGCTCATCGGTGCTGATTGTAAGTCTGTGGCACGAGGTGGGGCATTAAGCGACTCTCTTTTTGGTGAAAGGGAAAATATTTTTAATTGGGTTTTGGCCCAGAGAGAAAGGTGAAAACCCAAGGAAGGAAGAGAAAGACATAAAATAGTGAGAAAGAGAGAAAGCAGATATGAAATGGAACCTGCAAGAGTGAGATGAAGAATCAGTGTATGTTGGTAGATGAAACAGACTTACAGTCGGCAAAATTACTACAGAATGAAGAAAAGCTTTGGTTTTCTAATTGCTTTGCAAGTATACATACATAAACATACACAGATGATAAGACATGGGTCCTCAGTTAGCATAATTAAGTATGACTACCGAACACAATTGGCATTTACTTCAGCTGCATGATGATGATACATGGTGATGCACAGGGAGGCCTAAGGAGAGCACTAGTAGCAGCGCATAATTTGTAAAATACTGAGTGCTGGTACCCGCAACTTTCATGAGAAGCCCGTGGGCCGTGCAATTAAAAGTTGGTGCATGAAATACCAAAGCTGGTTGTCTCAAAACTCATGATGCACCTTAACTCCACTGACGCACATTTACCTGCCCATTTATTTCACTCTTGCCTATCCTGCTTCCTCCCTTTGTGATGTTCTCATTTTTCTCTTTCTCTATCTTTCCCCTTTTTTCCCTCTTCTGCCATCTTGAAACAACAGATGCGAAAAAAAATAAATGCTGGTCCCCAAAAATAAGTGCTACTGCCCCACACCGGCAACCACTGGCTCTATTTAAGCACTGATTGGTAGAAGGATAATCTAACTTTGAGTATTAAACAACTATCATGGGGCAATGAACGATTGAGCACAAGCAGCTCTCAAAAATCCAGTGTTCTGTAGCATAATGCCCATACATAGAACTTTATGGTATCTTATAGTGTTATGACACACAACAGCAGTTAAGCACGTTTAGTATCTTATGATGACACACTTTGTAGTTCATGGGCATCGATTAGTTCATCATTCACATTCATGATAAATTGCACAAATAACACACAATATAGGAATGATTGCACAAATTAGTATTTTGTAGCACTTGGATTCTTCCTCCTATTTGACTTATTAAATCTAGCTTGGCCAATTATTTATACCATGAGTTACGATTCTTATATTTATATGATTGTTTACGTGGTACATTCATGTTGGAGCTTGTAATACTTAAGCAGCGCATAAAGATTCACACAAATCCTTCCTTGTTTAGAAATACAGTTTCTGAACATCAACTCTTTTGCAATACATGGAACATAAATAAGTTTCACAGCTTGTTGTTTTCTTTGGTTAAAGTTGAAATACTAACAGTGCAAAAGAGGTCTTGAGCCGAAATCCACAGGGGACTGGGGTGTTAAGAAACACAGTGTTAGACAGTGGTTTCCACCCTGTCCAAGTAGAGACCCTCACTCTAGTCAGGGTAGGGTGATTATACAGCTCAGATAACCCCTGCCCACCCCCTTGGTAGTGTGGCTGGAGCAGTCAAAGCAATTGTAAAGCATTTGTAAAGCATCTGTACATACAAACACAGTAACAGTGAAAACACTATGAAAGGACACCACACCAGTTTAGAAAAATAACCAATATTTATCAGAATAAAACACCAAAAATCCTGCATATACAAGTAAAGATATCACATTAAAAAGGGTGAACAGTCTAAATATCGAATTATAAATATCGAGTTGCCATAATATCCAATTTTAAATATCGAGTTGCCAAAATATTGACTTACAAAAATATAGTGGTAAAGAATATCAAAAACATTCTAAAATAATAATTATTTTATTTAGAATGTTTTTGAATTAATTAGTTAGAACTTAATTAATTTTTGTGTAATTTTATTCCGTAGCGGGTTGTGGGTTTATAGGGGAATAGGGTGGAAAGTAATTTAATTTAAATATATTAATTAAAAAATTAATTCATTAATAATTCTGTATTTAATTTATATTGTTAATTGTGTTAATTAATTATTAATTAGTTATAAATTGATAATTTATTGTTAATTATGTTTAGTGTGTAAAAATATTAATTAGTTATTAATTATTAACAAATAATTTGTTAATATTTTAGAAGTGTGTTGTGGGTTTATAAAGGAATAGGGTGAGAAGTAGTTTAATTGTAATTAAGAAATTATTAAATGTTATATATTGGTATTGAGAATTAATTTATTGTTAATTATTAATTGTTAATTAATTATTATTAATTGATAATTATATTAATTGTATTAATTATTATTGGAGCGCGTTCTGGGTTTAAATGGGAATAGTGTGGGAAGTAATTTAATTGTAATTCAGTAATTATACATTTTTATTTTGGGGGATTGAGAATTCATTTATTGTTAATTAATTATTAATTGTTAATTAATTTATATTAATTGATTTATTGATAATTATATTAATTATGTGACATTTTATGTGGAGTGGGTTGTGTGTTTATTGAGGAATAGGGTGGGAAGTAATCTAGTGTTATTAAAGTAATAATACATTTTTATTTATTGGTATTTTTAATTAATGTATTGTTAATTCATTAATAATTCATTATTTAATTATAAAAAATAAAAAAAATTAAGTATGTTATTTTTAACCTTTATGCTATCCAACACTTTCTCCACTGTTGCATTCATACGCATCATATCCACGAAAAGGAACTTCATCCAGGACAAGATCCTCGCCAACACCAGCAACTCAAATGAGCTCCTCAACATCATACAGGAATTCACCAAACCCCCTAGCGAAGCCTCAGACGTCACGCCCTCCCAGGACCTCTGCAACAAACTTTCTGTGAGGAAGGTGACGTCTGGTGACAGAAGGGCGGTCTCTGTGCTGTGGTTGCTGTTGAATCCGGATTGGGAGGAGCTGAGGATGGAGTTAGCTTTCAGGAACTTCGTGAGCTGGATGTTGACGACCTTCTCAGTTACTTTAGCTTCGTAGGGGAGGAGAGAAATAGGTCTCCAGTTTTTGAGGTCCGTTGGGTCAATGGAGGGTTTCTTGAGAAGGGGCTTGACTTCTGCACGATTCCAGTCGTCGGTGAACATGCTGGGTTCAAAGGTGGAGTTGATGGTGTGTCACAGTTCAGGAGCTATGGTGGTGGCATGTCTGTGGAAGATGTGCGGTGGGCAGGGGTCCGTGGGGGATACTGAGTGAATGTTCTTCATGGTCGTGGCGATGTCCTCTGTAGTGACTGGGGTCCATGCGGAAATGGTAGGCTGGCTGGCATTGCTGGAGATAGGTGAGGTTTCGAAGTATGGTATCTGTTCGTTGAAGTTGTCGTAAAGGGCCTTGATCTTGAGATGGAAGTAGGAGCCAAGTTTGTTGCAGAGGTCCTGCGAGGGCGTGACGTCTGAGGCTTCGCTAGGGGGTTTGGTGAATTCCTGTATGATGTTGAAGAGCTCATTTGAGTTGCTGGTGTTGGCGAGGATCTTGTCCTGGATGAAGTTCCTTTTCGTGGATATGATGCGTTGGTGGTATTCGGTCATGGCGTTCTTTAAGCTGGTCCATGCTTCCAGGGTTTTGGTGTTTCTCCAAACTTTCACGAGACGTCTGCAGGTGCGTCTGGATTTACAAATGGTCGTAGGTGAACCAGGTGGCCTTCGTGGGCACTGTTTGTTGGAGTTACTTTGGGGAGCGAGCCTGTCTGTGCAGTCGGTGATCCATTTCTGGAGTTTGTGAGCTGCAGAGTTGACTTTGGTCGTAGAGGGAGGGGGAACGTGGTTGAGGGTGGAGTTGAGGTGTTCTTCGGTGACCTTGCTCCAATTCTTGCATGGGGGCGTGGTGTAGGTTTGTGTGCAGTGGGTTTAGAGAAGGAGAAGTGTACGTATCAGTACTCTCCCTGACAAGGGCCACATGGCGGCCTTCATCCTATTTGACCTCTCTGCAACTTTCAACACCGTCTCCCACCTCACACTCACCGCCAGACTCCACAATGCCGGCATAGAGGGGAACTGCCCTCGCCTGGATCTGCTCTTTCCTCACCGGCCGAACCCAAAGAATCAGATTCCCGCCATTACTCTCCAAACCCACAGAGATCAGCTGTGGAGTACCCCAAGTATCTTCGCTCAGCCCCACGCTTTTCAACATCTACATGAACCCCCTAGATTGCCATTGTCAGGCAGCACGGACTCAGCATAGTATCCTATCCCGACGACACCCAGCTCATCCTCTCCCTCACAATGGAACTCGACACCACTAGACTAAGCTTCCAGGAAGGAATGAAAGACGTTGCTTCCTGGATGAGCAGCAGCTGCCTAAAGCTCAATTAAGAGAAGACAGAAGTCCTCGTACCCACCCCCTCCACATGGGACAACACCTGGTGGCCCACCGCCCTCGGCAACCCCCCATACCTATGGACAATGCCCACAACCTCAGCATCATACTCGACTCATCCCTCACCATGACCGGACAGGTCAAAGCCATCACCCCCACGTGTTTCAACACCCTCCGCATCCTCCGTAAGACCTTCAAATGGATCCCCCGAATCCAGGAAGACCGTCACCCACCCACGCACTCATAACCAGCAAACTAGACTATGGAAACGCCCTCTACGCCAGAATCAACAAAACCCTGCTCCGAAAACTCCAGACCATCCAGAACACCCCTGCCAGACTCATCCCCGTCATCCCACGACAAGGCCACATCACCCAGCACCTACGAAACATCCACTGGCTCCCTGTCGAGAACAGAGTGACCTTCAAGCTACTCGCTCATGCCTAAAAATCCCCCCATAACACCGGATCTCAGTACCTCTACGAAAGAGTCTCCTTCTACGCACCCAAGAGAAACCACCGCTTCGCAGACCTTGCCCTTGCCAAAACCCCTTGCATCAGCAGAGCCAGAACGGGTGGGAGAGCCTACTCCAACATCATGGCAAAGACCTGTAACGAACTCCCGCTCAGCATCAGACGTTCCCCCATTCTGCTTGCCTTCAGGAAGAGCCTCAAGACCTGGATCTTTTGGTAAGACGTAGCTGCATATTTCTCCCCCGTGCACGTGTGAGTAGCACGCATCAAAAATTCCTGATTGATTGATTGAATATGTGATCTGCAGAATAAAGCACAGATGCAAAGAGGAAGTAAAAAAGCAAAATTAAGCTATTTCTCCCTGTTACTGCTCTCACAGGTAGGTGCACGATTTTCACATTAACTCAGGTTTACTACCTTCAGTAAATCATGAATGCATTACAGTATAAGGGTGGGTGTATGTCAATGCTCATGGTCCACCCATTTAACGTCAACCCAACACAGTGTAACCAACGTGATTCACTTTTTGTTTTTTTACAGAGCCATGCAAGGTGACACAAATTGGTCCTTGAGTGGCTTTCTAAATCTCAAATATCATTTTGAATTGTGGCTGCTCTAAAAAGTGGCACATCCACAATGAAAAATGTTAGTAGGTCTGAGCCTAAACTTCTAAGTGCTGTCCCTGGGGTTGTGGGACACTTGGATGTAGGTAACTGTACTTCTGCAATCTCTGAAAAGTTGGGTCATAGAATGGTTTTGAACTTCCAGCCATAGGAGAACTGAGAGCACCCATCTGAGCCAATCCCACAAGAGTGCAGCTTCACTGGGTTAAAGAAAAAGGTTTCTCATACAAGGAACTTCTTTGCAGCAGGAAATCTGTTTCTGCTGGTACTCTATGAGAAGGAATCCAGGCTGGAGGAACTCATCATCAGATAGAACCTTTAGCCTTGTCAGATGGAGGATACTGACCTCTGAGAAAAGAGACTTATTGCTTGATTATGAGTTTGGTGGTTAGAAGGACCGTCAAACCCATATTGGCAGTGCAGTAACCGCCACACCCGTGGTTGGACTGCCGTATTACAAGGATGGCAGTGAGACCGCCATAGGACCGCCACAACCACCAGAGATCCGCAATCCCTTGTGGTGGATCGGTGGCCTGAGGAACACAATAAGCTGACAGTACCTCTACAGCACCGACAAGCATATTACTAGTTTCCTCACATCCAACGTTTTCACGGCGGTGAGCCCCCCCATATAAAGGGTGGCGGTGAGACAACTTGGTGGGTGTTACAGGCCCCCCGGTTCCCCCAGGGCCATGGGATGCATGCATGGGGGCACTTTCTGCATGCACTTTCCTGCAAATTCAATTTGACATGGTTTGCTTCGTGCTATATCTACCAGGGGATTAGTTTAGGTTTAAATTACTGAAACCTTAGCTTGAACCAAAAATGTTTGTGACTTTATTACTTTGCTGACCCACTACAAACTCAAAAGTAATAATTCATTGTCTTACAGGTACTCTATGTGGTTCTTATTTACACTACATTCTCTCACCCTGCTATGCAACTGTTGGATTTTCAGAGTTGTCAACATTCTCAGAGTTTGTGAAAGTTTATTATAGGCTGTCCTGAATCCTGCCTACACACACCAGCGCATAGCAACTTTAAACTCTTCTGCAAAACAACAAGGAAGAGAAAAGCTCCAAAACTTTATGCAAGCGCACATTACAAGTTCTTCAAAGTTCAGGGTTTACACCTAGAATTAAGTATTAGTCCGGTAGCAGAGAGAATATTGGTTGTATCCTGTCTGAAAAGGTTACATTGTATTCATTTGATGACTGTGTCTTTCATTACAGAACAAATGTAACTAAAATGTCGCATAATGTCAGAACAGGAATAGTGAAAGATCTTTGAGCTTTAAGGGCCCAATGCATAGTTTGATAGGCGGTAGTCTGTCAGTCAGGGTGGTGGAAGAAATTACATACGCCACTATGATGAACTACAGCACACCAGATTTAGAGTTAACCTCCAGCCCAGCAATGGTGATGCATGTGATGGATTGGTGTCAATAAAACCGCCATCCGTGCCGTATCGTAATGGGCACCTTAGTGTCATGGCTATGGTGTTGTCGACCCTCAACCCATATGCTAGTAAATAAAGTGACACAGGTTACATCATGAAACTTGCTCCAGACTTGTGCACCCAGCCCCTGTTATTGGCAGTGCCACCTACCTGGTGATGCATGTGATGGATTGGTGTCAATAAAACCGCTAAAGAACGGTAGTTAAATTCTGTGTTCATCCCTGAATCCCTGGTAGGCAACTCAAGAGATCCTTGCAGCCTCAAATGGGAGTCCGTGCACCAAAAGGGGCCCTGCTGGGCCCCCCGAACACGCTTTACAACATGGTTTCCATCTCCGACAGACCCGCATGGAAACCATGTCAGAAACCATGATCATGATCACAAGGGGGAAAAGAGCCAACCTTGAGATTGCATGCCGCATTCCGACTGGCAGACGGGCTCTCCAAGCCAGTCGGACCCAGCCAGAATGACCGGTCTGATTCCATTCCGACCACCTCCATCAAAATGAGGCGGTTGGAAAGGAATCCAAGTGGCCCATTATGATGTGGCTCGCCATCGGAGCTGTATTGTAATGGGCCCCTTAGTGTCATGGCTGTGGTGTTGTTGAGAGACTGCCGGAATCGGAAGAGGAGCACGGAAAAGACTACTGCTCTAGGAGCAGCGCCCTCGAGTCCGGTACTCCAGCAAGGGAAGTGGAGGCTAAGGCTCCCCTCCCCACGGCCCAGGAGGGTCGTGGGTTCAGGCAAGTGCCGGGTTCTTTTTGGTTTCTGGGTTGGTGGGAGGGAATACGGGGCACGACACACTAAGACACAATACCGCCTTCCCTATTAGACACCTGTGACAGGGCGTTCGACACTGTAGGACCGCCCTCCCATAAACAGAACTGTTGTACACCAGATGCCTCGTTGACCCCTTCTCTCCTCCTGCAGCAACCCGAGGTGACAGGACCACTGGAGGAGAGATATCCCTATGATACGCAGGACTGGCCCGTGGAAAGTGGACAGGGCTCCTTTAACTTCGCCTTTCAGAATGACGAGACCACTCCCACCGATGACGTCACGTTGCTAGGATACACAAAAGCGGTAGGATTCCGGAAGACGACGGACGGCGTTTCCCAGGAGGCGGAAGGAGATTCAGCGCGGAGAAGGAGGACGATTCGGGAGCGGAGAAGCGGAGGTAGCAGTACGGAGGAAGGGAGACCGGACGGAGACGACACCGACAAGCCAGGAGGCCAACGTTACCACGAAGCGCCCGGCCACGTTCCCAGGGGAGGAGCGTGGCTCGAGCAGGTACGTGGAAGGGTAGCGGGTTGGTTGGGGAAAGCCACCTCACCTCCATTGATAAACCCAGACCCGTAACACCGAGACCGTATCCAGTACCCTGCCATAGTCTCCCCCTCACACGTGCACCCCCCCCACAGTCACGAGAGAGTGAGAGCACTACAAGCACTTGGTTTCCCTCACTCCCGGCCCTACCTGTGTCCCGGCGCACGAGATCCCCGACCTAACCAGTACTTTCGTCTCTTTTGTCCCATACGACGGAGGGAAGACTCGGAGGGAACCAGACCGCGGAGTCAACAGCAACTGGCCAGACGATCGAATAGGAGCTTGCCGCCCTGAGTGTCAACCAGACAGTCCAAAGACTGAAGAGCCAGAGACATACCATCCATGTACCGAACATTATTGGGAGAAGCCCTGTACCAGGTTGAGAATAAAGTGCTCGACCAACCTGCATTCTCTTGTTTGTCGTCTCTGCCGCCCCAGCCCCGTCACAACACCTCACAGCTAGGACCCGGTGGCGGAAGCACAAATCCCTGTTGACCCTTCTGTCCGAGGGAGAGAGCCCTGATACTCTTGTTTATTCTTTCTTTGCTTCCCTGATTGAGGAGACGGACACCCAGAATCCAGAAGCTGACCAGACCCGGAGCGACTCCAGAGAAAAGGACCCAGAGTAGAGAGAGAGAGATCTACTGACCGAGAAACTTTCACAAGAGACATTTAAGGAAAGAACCCCACTTGTTGTCTGGCAGCAGGGCTTTTTTTTAATGTTGTTTCTCCAATCCGAAAAACGCCGAGCTCACCCTGGGACTACGGAATAACAATACCAAGAGCCAAAACGTTCCCCCCCCCCCTCTTTTTGGATTAAAAATAAAAGGCTCCAAAAGTCCCCGAAACCTAAGTCTCCCGTGCATTGTTTTTCCTCCCTTTACCTCAGAAAGGGAACAATAGATCACCCAGGAGCCAGGGGCACGAGTACATTCACGTTTCTAGGGAGACAATCAGGAGCCAAAAGGGTTCCGTCACTATTAACTCACAAGATACTACAGTCTGTTCAAGTACATTTTGCCAGAATGTAATCATTATAAGACTGCTACATTTATGTAAAATCCAATTTATAATGAAACGTTTTGACCCTCCGAGGAAGATCTGAGTTTTGTTTTGTCCTTCTTGTGTCATTTCCCCTTGTTACTCTCGCTCTATTTTATCAAAAGGGCCCTCAGTTTGCCGTTATGCTTTTTGACCAGGGTCCTAGCCTCTCATCTATTTTTTAAATTCTTAATTACTTTCCTGATGTGAAAGTGAATGTCTTTGTAAACACTCCCAAGCAATGTCAGTGAAATTTGTGGCCTATTAACTTATGCCAATCCATTTTTTTTAACATGTGTTTATTGGGTTCTTCAACTTACATAGAAACATAACATACATCAATGCAGTGTATAAATGCACAGCACGGACAATAAGCATACCTACTGCTAGAGGTAATTCTGCAATGTAGTATCTACAGTGGATCACAATAGCATTTTAACAGGCGTTTGTTAATTAAGCACAGACCTTCACTATGATATGGGCACAACGTTCCTAAGGAGACATAGACAGACAAATGAAATACACTTATCGTGCGTTCCTCCCGACCCACAGGGCCCCCAGCTGAATGTCCAGTTCATGTACCCAAACCCAAAGCACACAGGTTCAGATCGAGTGTTCCCTCAGATAATCCACCAGGGGCTCCCAGATGTCTCTTGGGCGAGACAAGGCTGGCAGGAGTTCCGCATAGTTCATTAACTGATCCTTACAATAAATAAGGCCTGCTTGCCATTCCTTAAATTTGGGGATCCGCCCTATGCCCCAACTGCACGACACCCTCCGTTTGGCCCGCAAAAGACCCATTGCTACAAATTTTCTGTATGTTTGTACTTCAGCTTTGTAGCCCAGAAGTGCTAGTAGGGGGGACACGGCAAGAGGGGTGTCTATCGTTTGGGACAGAGCAGCAATCACCTCATGCGAATACCCATGAACTTCGCAACACTGCCATGCAAGGTGTAAGAAGCCGGCCCCCGCATGATGACATCTCTCACATAGGTCGTCAGTTCTCAGTTTGTATTTGTAGAGCCAAGTGGGTGTATAGAAAGTTTGATGCAAGTATTTGAAGTGTATGATTCGTACGCAACTGCTTGCTGTAATAGCTTACGTCTGTGTGCAGCAATATATCCACCGCCCGTCCATCAAGGACAGCTCCAGCTCATGATCCCATGCCTCCCTGACCCGGTGTTTTGGCTGTGCCCTCTCGAGCAGTGCGGCCCGGTATATGCAGGAAATCGCGTGCTCCGGTCCAGCCACTTTGAATAGGGTGTGTAGTGTTTATAGAGTTGGGGGTTCCTGTGGGAATCCCAGGACATTGGCCCTAAATTTGTGTTTCAGTCTTATATAAAGAAATATCTCCAATGGAGTGACATTATCCCCAGTCATTAACTCCTGCCTTACCCCGAACGCACCCCCCGGTAAAGGTCGCCCCAGCAGTTTAGGTCTCTCCTACGGAGCATCTCGTGGCATACTGCCCACTAATTTAGCTAGCCATTACAAAAATGGGGTAACCCTAGGAAGAAGGACCTGGGTGGATTAATGGTACCAAAAACAGTGGTCCTTAACCAATGATTAATAAATCTGAGGCATGTATTTCACTTAGTCAATTAGTTAGCTAATTATGAGCCTAAACGAAATTTTCTTTAAGAACAGAGGCTCGCAATATTCAATACGTAATTCAATCCAACAGGGGACAACATCCAAAACACTAAGAGCTGGTATACATCCGTTTATTTTAGCAAATTTTTGCAATATTCATAGGACAGAACAAGGTTGCTCCAAGAGGAAACGTGCATCAAAGAAAGGTGATTGAAAAGTGCGTAAATAGGACAAGGAATGAAAGATACACAGTGGTAGGAGTATTCAATCAATTACAGGCAATGTGGATCGGTTATAATTCACCGTCCAGATACCAAGTAACCTGGTCACATTCATTGGATACAAAGTTAGTATAGTTCAGAGAATGACCCCATTGGTGGTCTTGCACGAGAGACTGAAAATGTGTCCCAGGTAGTAAAGGGTGGGCGTCGACGTTTCGACCCGTCTTGGTGGCCTTGGGTGCTTTTAAGCCTTGGCCTTGCGGGTCTTCATCAGGACCAATAGGAGGGCAACCTGACTGGGAGGTGATCTTAACTGAACCACCTAGTAGAAATTACACTGAATGAATCGCCGAATTGGAGGGCTTGCTATGACAGGTCATGTAATTCGTATCGCTTCATGGATTTGTAGCGATATATCCACTGTCTATTCTGGGATAGCCGATGCGTAGATTCCATCAAGGCATGCGAGCACAGAATTGTGCTGAAAAAAGGAGCGTCCGTCTCCGTGAGAGCCCCAGCGCCGTGGACGAGCCCACACGGCGCTGGGGCTCTCACGGAGACGGACGCTCCTTTTTTCAGCACAATTCTGTGCTCGCATGCCTTGATGGAATCTACGCATCGGCTATCCCAGAATAGACAGTGGATATATCGCTACAAATCCATGAAGCGATACGAATTACATGACCTGTTATAGCAAGCCCTCCAATTCGGCGATTCATTCAGTGTAATTTCTACTAGGTGGTTCAGTTAAGATCACCTCCCAGTCAGGTTGCCCTCCTATTGGTCCTGATGAAGACCCGCAAGGCCAAGGCTTAAAAGCACCCAAGGCCACCAAGACGGGTCGAAACGTCGACGCCCACCCTTTACTACCTGGGACACATTTTCAGTCTCTCGTGCAAGACCACCAATGGGTTCATTCTCTGAACTATACTAACTTTGTATCCAATGAATGTGACCAGGTTACTTGGTATCTGGACGGTGAATTATAACCGATCCACATTGCCTGTAATTGATTGACTACTCCTACCACTGTGTATCTTTCATTCCTTGTCCTATTTACGCACTTTTCAATCACCTTTCTTTGATGCACGTTTCCTCTTGGAGCAACCTTGTTCTGTCCTATGAATATTGCAAAAATTTGCTAAAATAAACGGATGTATACCAGCTCTTAGTGTTTTGGATGTTGTCCCCTGTTGGATTGAATTACGTATTGAATATTGCGAGCCTCTGTTCTTAAAGAAAATTTCGTTTAGGCTCATAATTAGCTAACTAATTGACTAAGTGAAATACATGCCTCAGATTTATTAATCATTGGTTAAGGACCACTGTTTTTGGTACCACTAATTTAGCTAGGCGATCCCAGGCTTGGTTAGTGCAGGTTACTGTGTGAAAGGCTACTCCAGGGACGCGCGTTCCCAAAAAGTAGGTTGTGGGCATAGGAGCCATATATCCCTGCTCGATGGCCAGGTGTGGCATAAAGGGTGGCGGATGGAGCCAATATATTGTGTAGTGGGCTTGAGCAGCCAGAAAATATAGCTCCATATCTGGGGCCTCAAAACCCCCATTGAGGCATGGTTGCGTCATGGTCCGTCCGCCATCCCACTCGGGGATGTTTCTCGCCCCATGCTAGTCTGATGAGTATTGATCAGAGGGTGTCAAAGAAGAGGCGTCCCGGGTTAAAGGGTATATTATTGAATATATACAATAATTTAGGTAATAGGACCATTTTCATCAAGGCCAATCTGCCAGCCAATGAGAATGGCATCGTGATCCATCTAGACACCCAGTTAGTGATGGTTTCAAGCACAGTGCCACAGTTTGCGCGAAGTGTTTCTTATTTATTTCTTGTTATTATCACGCCTAGATATTTTATTTCCATTTCACACCATTTCAATGGGAACTGAACAGTGCTGGGCGTGAGCGGGAAAAATCTGCGATTTACTCCAGTTGATCCCTATCCCGAAGAGGAAACTAAATCTGATGAACGCTCTTAGGATCGGTTTGAGGCTAATCTATGGGTCCAGTAAATAAAGGGTGACATCGTCGGCATATAACGATATTAGTATCTGAAGTGAGGGGTATGGTATAGCATGCTCTCTATGATGTTGCCGTACCTTCGTCGTGAGGGGTTCGATGGCGAAAGCAAAAAGCAAATGGGACAGAGTGTAGCCCTGGCGTGTGCCTCGCATAATGGGGGTTGGATTGGAGTATAGACCGTTAATCTGTATAATGGCCTTAGGCCAGCCATACAGCAGCTTTATCCATGCCAGGAATGGCTGGGGAAGGCCCATTCTACCCAATATTATGAACATGTAATCCCATTTCAGGGAATCAAAGGCTTTAATGGCATCTAAGCAGATATCTGCTGCGCTGATCTCCGGGTCAATATCATGCAGTAATGCGAATGTTCTGCACAGATTATGGGAGGTGGCCCTGCCAGGTATGAAACCAGCCTGGTCTGGGAGGACCAGGCCCTCCATCAGCAATGTCAACCTATTTGTGACGACTTTAGTTAGGATCTTGATGTCACAGTTGATGAGTGACAGGGGTCTGTAGGCCTCAAGGCTGCTGGCCTTTCTGCCTGGTTTGAGCAGGGATGTGATCATGGCTTGCCGCAATGCCATGGGAAGAGTCCCAATCTCTCTTGTCTCCTTGAAGACCTGCTTAAGGAAGGGGGCTAGCTTGTCTATGTAACATTTATAAAAGTCCACTGGGAGCCCATCGGGTCCCGGGGCCTTGACGGAATGCAGGCCCATTATTGCAGCCCGGATTTCGTCCTCCGCTATATATCGGCAGACAGAAACTCTCTGCGAGAGTCGTTGGTCCACCCAAGAGCAGTGTCCTCTAAGTAGCACGCTATGTCTGGAGGTACTTTTCTATGCGTGTGAGTTTTGCATAGTCAGCAGTCAAATTATTAAGGATCTCCTGCGATTCGATATGCGTAGTGCCTTCCTCCTCTATTATTTACAAAATCTGATTAGCGAATCTAGGGGGTCTGGTTGCCTCGGACAGAGTCCTGCCTTCACCGAATGATCTGGCCACATGATATTTAGATTGGAATTTAGATTCATGTTCCGCCTCATTGGAATATTCAATTAGTAGATCTTTAAGATGAACCTTTCTCTTTGGGCTAGGGGCGGAAGTTATGAGCTCCTCTGTTTTTTTGAAGTCTCTTTATAGTCTATTTAGTGTTCCCCTGATGGAACATAGGATCCCTCTGCTTTTGGCTATACATAGCCCCCGATTGGTGACTTGAAGCTTTCCCATACACATGCAAGTGTTGAGACACTGTTTTTATTGTGAGGGAAGAATTGAAGAATATCCTGATGTATTTCTTCACAGAAGGCTCTATCTAGCAAGGTTGTGGGCTGGAGTCGCCAGGAACGATATGGAGATTCATTGTCCGGCGCTTTAGTCTCATGAGCGGGGGGGATGGTCTAGGGAGGTTTGCGCCAAGTGCGTCACAGCCTGGATCCAAGTGTTAAGTCCGTTCGACAGCAACCATAGTTCTATTGAGGACCAGCTGGAGTGCACACTAGACTAGAAGGTGCCCTCCCCTCATGATGGATGGAGGGACCTCCAGGGGTCAAATAGCTGGTGATCTGTCATGATGCCTGTGAGGTGTTTGGTTGCCTGCGGATGTGAGGATGAGGTGTCATGTGAGCCATCGGAAAGAGAGTCTAGAGCTAAGTTGAAATCAGCTCCCCATATAATGAAAGTGGAACCTATTGCTAATATGCGACCCCATACCTGGTGAAAGTAGCTGGCATCATCAATGTTGGGGGCGTAGCAACTAACAAGGGGTACTGTGTGTCCCTCTAATCTGCCCCACATCACAATGAATCTGCCCTGTGTATCTTGTAGTGTATCTATCTTGTGCAGTATCTTATGCTATCTTTAGTGAGGATTGCTGTACCTCTAGCATATGTCGAGTAGGAGGAGAAGCAGCTGTGTGCTGCTCATTTCTTTCCAAAGGTGGGTGCTGCTTTAGGGTCCAAGTGTGTTTATTGCAACATAGCTACCTGCACTTGGTGTCTATCTAAGTATCCTAGGATCTGCCTGCGTTTGCGAGGGTCTTGGAGTCCTTAAATGTTCCATCTCAGGAAGTGTAGACGTGGGTCTTGTCTGCTCTTGGCTCCGCTATATCTGTCTTGTCCTCTCTGGGACTGGAGGGGTCAATGTGTTATGCCATGGTGAGTTTGTATGGATCGTTCTCTATGCTTTTGTAATTGTATGTGCTCAGTATTAATCTGTGCAGCACCGCTCTGTGTATCAAAAGTAAGACCGCTCCCCCCACCCATACCGGCAGCCCAAACCCGTAGGTAAATAGTATCCCTCCCAAACCCCCCATTATGTGTTCTGACTGCTGTATTGTGCAAGGATGGATGTTGGCACCTCCAGGAGAAAAGACTCATTAATGACAATTTAGTAACGTGCAAGAGGTGTGTCTTATACAAAACTAAGACTGGTAAAAGCAGTATACTAACATTTGAGTCAATTAGTAACATAACTTCAAAACACTACATCATTCAGGGAATTCCCACTGGGGGAATGCACCAGAGAGGCTGTCAGCGCACCTCGAAGTCATTATTGCTTGGCGATTTCATTAGTACCGGCAGCACCGCCCATGCTGGCTCCATCAGGGTCCGTGTGTGGCCATTCCCCCCAGGGCCGGCGCATATTTTCAAACCGATTAGCAATGAAATAGGGAATGCATAGTCTTACCAGTGATGCCGGTGACCAATTACATACAATGACCTGGCCTTAGTCTTCTTCAGGAGCAGGTGGCGTCCGTCGGGAGCCGGGATCACCATCCCGAGTTATGGGTGACCGTCTCTTAACAGTTTTTAAGAAATCTTAAACTTGTTGCAGGGTGTTAAAGATGTGTGTCATCCCATAGTAGGGGATTCACAGTCTGACGGGCTAGAGCATCAAGTACTGTATGTTGGTTTGCTGGAGTTTCCGCTTGACCGGTACGAACTTCCTGCGTGCTTCTTGTACTGCCGTGCTGAAGTCTGGGTAGATCGAGTGTTTGTTCCTTCGTAAACCAGTTCTTGCTTTTCCCTTGCTAGTCTCAGCACCGTGTTGTGGTCCTTGTAATTGTATAGGCAGCGGAGGCATGCCCCATGGCGGTCTGGCTGCAAGTGAGCGATGGGTTCTCTCCAGTGCTTAATTTGTAAAATATGAAGTGCGGGTGCTCAAATCTTTGTCGGAGGCCACACCTGCGTTTCTCTGGCTCCACCCACTTCCTCTGTTGGCTCCACCCACTTCCTCTATTAGCTCCACCCACATCCTCAACTGGCACTGCGAAAAGTCAGATGAATTTTAGCAAGGGAGCCTTCCACATAGTAAGGTTTTGATAGGAGGTTCCCCTGCCCTGTGAAAAAGTGCATTTAAAGCACAATTTTGGAATAAATTAGCTAAAATCACTAATGCATTGAAAAGGGACAATTCCAGTGCTCTA
This sequence comes from Triturus cristatus, assembly GCF_964204655.1. Taxonomy (NCBI): domain Eukaryota; kingdom Metazoa; phylum Chordata; class Amphibia; order Caudata; family Salamandridae; genus Triturus; species Triturus cristatus. The sequence continues at coordinate 402,939,941 of NC_140579.1, read as the reverse complement.
TGTGCTGATTTGGGGAAAGGACAATACTGGGGTAGGGTATGCCCTTTTTAATAGTCTAGGAGATCAAAGAGACAACTTTTACATAGCTTATGTGACAAAATAAACCAAAATGTTGTGAAAACACTAGTCAAAACAGATAAGCTGAATATAATCATGAAATACACTTGAATGAGACATTTTGTCACTTCCAGTGGCCGAAGGGGTTTGGGATTCATAAATAGAGTTAGTATTCCGTTAAAGCAAATACTTATAGAGAAACAATTTAAAAGATTTTTAACAATTGGGCTTGTTACTATAACTTACTCCCTGGCATGGAGCTATATGTGCATTTATTAGACATTCAGAATAGTAAAAAACATGGAACTTAACTGGCGTTTCCAAATGTAGTTCTGTATCACACAGACAAGACAGATATTGTAAAAGATGCATATATTCAAAATATGGCTTTTTAATTAAAGATTTGTACCTTAACATAAAGCACAGAAAAATGTCATCTCCCCCAAAAGTCCTATAGGTACCTAAGCCAAAACAATATGTAGTGGCTGGCTGGGTAGTTTAAATTTCCGTATCTCAAGTCATACCTATTAGTGCAAAATGACCATAGTGCCATTCAAAATATAAATAAAGACAAAATAACTAAAACTAAAATATTGATAAATACAGTCAAATAAATACGTGTTTTAAAATGAAAAAACAAAAGGCCATAAACCGTGGAAATGTCACACATAAGCACCCAGGCCATAAACCGTGGAAATATCACACATAGGCATCCATGCCTGACAAGAAAGTATGGAAATCTCACACATAAGTACTCAGACCGGGAAGCATGGAAAAGTCACACAAAGCCACCCAGGCCAGAAAGCATGAAAATGGCAAATAAAGGCACCCAAGCCAGTGGCGCTGGAACAATTTTCAGAGTGTTGGTGCTGCCCTCAATGTTACATCACTAAAGTCAAAAGATTGTGAAAAATCCAAACATCACAGTAAGGATAAAGTGATGTGGTCACACTACAACGCAAGCGTCATCTTTTTTGCGCACAAGCCCACACTACAAGCATAGATGTCCCTAGTGTCTGATGTTCTAGTCACACATACAGCCGGTGTATGTTATGTTAAATGGGATTTATAAAGTGCACAGCTACTCAAGAGAGTGTCCCGGCACTAATGGAACAGTAAGGGCAAGGAAACACATGCATGCAATTCCACCTTGTAGCACGTGTGGGAACACTTGTGTTTTCTTACTTAACTACAACTTGCAATGCATGCTGTTCAACGGAGGCCTCGAAGGGAGGCTGTGGTTGAATACGAACACCTATGTTTTTACTTGAATTTGTTGAAGTCACACAAGGACTCTAGAGAATCATCCCAGGTAACCCCTAGTCCTTAGTTGGTGGTACTTACAGACAGGTACGGACCCGGTTGGTTATTATACTCGAGTCGCCCGAGGCTACGGGGCACTGCCTTTATTTATTACCGTAACTAGATTATAGACTCTGCCTGGTGCTGCGTGCTGCCTGCCCAGGATGCCCTGCCCGGGCCCCTCAACCCTGGCCTCAATATCGTCCGGCTGATGGCTCGTGGGGTGCGGGAGTGGCGGGCGTGGTGGCAATCAGAACAAGCATTGGCCTAAATACTTATAAGGTCCCAAAAGAGAGACCTATTGGCTATGCCAATGCTTGTTTCTGTTTATTACTGCTCTGTAGTAATGGTGGCGCACGGGTGCCACCATTACTACATAGAAGTAATAAACAGGAAAAAAAAAAACCTGCCTCACGGAGAACATCAAAGCGGCCGTGCGGCTGTGAAAGTGATCACATCAAAGTGGCCAAGTGATCACATCAAAGCAGCCTGTGCGGCCGCGAAAGTGAGGCGCGTGCGGCCGCGAATGTGAGGCACGCGCGCCCGCGCACATGCACTGTAGCTCTAGGCAACAGTGCTAGCACTTTTTTGAGCCCTCACAAAAAGTCTCGCCAGACCACCTAAAAACATCTGCGTGCACCACGCTGCCTGCCGCACAGCCCATACAACATCCGGCATACTGGCATTTAACAACTTAACCCACGCGGGCGGGCGGCCGGCCTCAGCCAAAGCACACAGGGACTCGGGAGGGACGGAGACTCACCCAGGCCAGAACAACACTCTGAGTCGTCTCCGAACCAGATAGCCACTAACGTTAAGCAGTAAACTGTTTAGGAGGGGAGAATTATTTATGATACTACTAAGTTCAAAGGCAGGAGCCGGGCAGGGCCTTTAACTTTAACTTTAACGCCAGCCGGCACGGCCCTATCTTGATAATAATGTGTACGGCATCTGCGGCCGCTACTAGGCCAAGCCAGCCCAGGCAGAGTCAGAGTGCATGCATAATCGAATGCGAATCTTCATCTTGTCAAGGTTGTCGGGAAATGAACAATTGCTTCGTTAAATGTAAGACACTGCTTATTTTACGGATGCTGCAGGCCAAGGAGGAGGCCGAGAAGGTGGGCGTCTGTGCGTCTCTGAAGTTAACCCTTCGGTGGTGCCTCCTACTTCCCCATTCCCTGCCATGACACTGAATGCCAGACTGAAGTCAGTGCCCTCATAAGATGTTTTGGGGCGAGGAGCAAGTCATTTTTTCGTTGGCGCACTGTTGGAAACAACTTTGAATTTGTTATGTGTTTCAGATAATTCAAGATGTCTCGATGACAAATACTAAATTATATTTCCAAATAATATGACATTACAAGTTAAACTTTTAGAAGTAGGAGTCTCAAAAATTACAGAAAGCTCAAGCTGCTCAGGTTCTCTATTTGGTGCCAAGTAGAGCAAAGTAGCAAACGTGAGCAAGCATTGATGAAACCGTTATGAATCTATATTTTTTGTCTTGCAAAAGCAATATTTTATGTGGAATTCAAATTCAAAATAAAACATAAGTACACAGTGCTTGATATTCATAATCAAAAATAAACCCCACATCACAGCTGCCATTCCTGAGACAACAATGAACGTTCACCAGAAGGGACGTTGGATGGTGGTGCTAAGGCAGATGCCCCCTTTGCCCATGCTGAAAATCATTGCGACGCTGACTGATGTGTACACTTAACAATTAACAGGGACATAACGCAAGACTGCTGGTGTATGGATTGATAGTGTCATTTCGGGTTGCTTAGTGGCAATGAACGAATAACGTGCTAAGTTGTGCAGTGGTGTGTTTCCTTTTTTGCGTTATATTAGGAGTGTGGAATAATATTATTCTCTATTTGGGGTAGCCTGTGACTGAGGATACTTCAAGGGGCAGGCAGGGCCTTCTTTAACAACGTAACCCCATCCGGCAGCGGCACTAATGTGATATATAATATATTAAAATAAATGTGTACCGTGGGTGGCCGAGTCTATAATGTGTATGCACGCACGGCCGGCGGCCGCTACTAGGCCAAGCCAGCTGAGCCCAGGGCGGCAGGGGCATGCATCGCCGTCATCGAATTCGAATCTTGTGATGACCGATACGAATGATACTTCAAGGCCCGGGGCAGGGCCGGCCTTCCCTTCTTTATCAACGGTCACTAGTCTTAACCTATTGTGATATAAAGATGAATATGGAATTAAAATGACTGTGTACTGTGGGCCGGGGCAGGGCCAGGAACAGACTAGTGCGTCTGCGTCATCGAATGGAGCCGGAGCTTAGGGAGCTACTCCGGTGCCCGACAGGCCACCACACACCACTGCGTGACTCACTGACTGGGCATGTCGCAGGTGGCATGATGTCTGACTGATACTTAGTAGTACTTACGGTTATTACACTCATCGTGGTCGGCCGGGGTTGCGGGGCACTGCCTTTATTAATAGGCGGGCTGCCTGGTAGTGCTGCCTGCACTCAACGTGGTCGGACTGGCTTGCTCTAACTCGTGGGGTGCGGGTGTGCTGGGGCGTGGCATTGGCAAGCCGAAAAAGTCTGCGCGCAGCACGCACAATGAAAAATACCCAATCAATGTCTGACACTCACGCCCAGTACTGCTCCCGAGTCCCGCCCACCACCGGCAACAGTCACAGTCCACTGAACTAAGAGCCGCGCCCGCGCGACGCCGCGGCCGCCTGCCGCCATGATGACGCCATGTCATGATGAGTATCATTATTATGATTAATGAATGCAGCAATTCAAACTTTGCTCCGGAACGACACACATTCACACTGACTGACTCAACCGAAGCATACTGGGACTCACTCAGGAGACCCAGAACAACACTCTGCGCTGACTTCGAGTCATTGAGTCAGAATTGGCAGTGTATTGGCAATTATAAGATCATGTCATCATATGTGACTACGTGCAGATGCGTGTAGACTGTAGACCCGGCCCTGAAAAATAAGTGCCGGTGCTAAGCACCGGAAAGCACCGGCACAAATTAAGCACTGGTTCTCTCCACCACTTGAACTCTGGAGATTGCCTCCGCGCCAAAGATCCCGAGCAGCAGTCATTCTACACAGACCTCAATGCAGCCAGTTGCGGTAGACTCCGGGTTCCCCACTATAAGCACGTTGTTCCTGCGTGAACGCGCCTCCAAGTCTTCAGTCTTGGAAGCAATAATTTTTAACAGTTTCTCCATCTCTTGGAGTTGTTCACGGCACTCAGAGGTAATGCGGCCATCATGCTTCTCCAACCTTTGTGTGATGTAGTCCATGTTCATATTCATGGCGTCTATTTTGGACTCGATGGAAGTGAGGCTTTGGCACATCATGAGGAAAAGTTATTTTATATCTGTATCTTGTGGGGTAGTTGATGCTGTGCTTTCCTCTTCCCGGCATGAGTCTGTGTCTTCATTGGTATTGGTAGTGCTTTTCCTGGCCGGGAATTGGAGTTTGGCCTGTTTGCCATCCGTTGGACCCATGATTCTCCCCTCTGCGTGGTATGGGCTGTCACGGTATGCCTCTCAGGAAGATCAGGATGCAGCAGCGAGCTCCTCTTATCCCTCAGGGTGCGCAGATCCCACTCAGGTCAACAGGCGCCAGTTTGTGCCTTTGGGCGGTTATACAGGCCAGTTTGTGCCTTAGTGCGGTTATTTAGGCGAGCCCTGGCTCTGCAACGGCCCAACTCTTCACCCTCCGCCCTGATTCTTGTGTTGCTTTAGAGGGCCTGGGCCCACAAAAAGCAGCGTGTCTTGCTTGCGATTTTGCAGGTAATGTCCACTTCAGCCTGTCTTACAGAGTATTACAAGGCAGCAAGGCTGCTCTGCGCCCCAGGATCAAGGCATCACCATTCCATGCGACGCATCCCGTCGCTGAACAAGTCGCACAGGTCTATCAGCGCCCTTCTAGCAGCGCGTCTCAACAGTGTTCTCCTCTCGACCCCTTCAGGCCCCAGGTAAGTGTGTGAATGGGGATCGGGGAGCCAGCCGAATCAGCAATCTCGCAACTCACATCAGAGCGGCCCATCACCTCAGCCGAGGCCCAAGGTCTCTCAGGGGAAGCAGCGTGGGCTCAGCCCGGCTCAGCCTTAGCGTTGGCGCAAGCCTACCTCAGCCGGTCCCGATCTCACTCAGCGGGCTGCCCTCTCCCCGTAGTGAAGCTCCGCGTTGGGCAGCTCCTGGTTCCTGGCAGTGGTGCAGCCGGGGTCTCTCTGCAGCAATTCCGTACAGCAGGGCCAGGCAATGCAGACCCGGTTTGCTCAAATCTTTGCCGCCATCTTGAACAGTCGTAGGACGCAAAACAGGGATGCACTGCATGTGATCACTTAGACGGTGTCAGCGAGTCCACGCTCGTCTCATCAGCTCCCTGGTGAGTCACGTTGAGCATAACGTGTTTAAAGGCAGTTTTCGCCACCTTAGGAAGGAGTATTCTGGCGGTTTATAGTCCTGGGCTAACAGAGCCTCACTGCAGTACGGCCATCTTGTTCGATGGCTCTCAAGAGCCCCCTAAGTCATGCCAATCCATGTAAAAAATGTGTGACATGCTGTGGCACAGGGGAAGAAGAAAAAGTGTGGTGTAAATACAATTGTGTGTAGTATACTTCATCATGGTTATAGATGGTGCACTGGTCATTACTGAGGAAAAAGCATATGTTTTACAATGGTTCAAACCCCACCAGGAGATGTTTTTATAATATTTACCTTAATTTTTCTATTTTACCCAAATGAAAGATGCCCTTTTGTAAATCACCCCTAGCAGTGTCTGGGAGATGTGTGTCCTTTTTAGTCAAGCCAGTGCATGTCAGACATTTGTGACATGCTGTGGCACGTGGAAGGGGGGCAAGGTTTGCTATGAAAGAAATCCCTTAATTTGTGGAATGAGACTTTAGGAATGGTTGTGTAAGAAAACTAATTGCATGGGCTGAGTGTCAGGGTGACAGGAAGGAAGGGCTCTTTGTTTATAAATAGCGAAAATCAAGTGTAGATTTGTGGCATGTAAAAAGAAAACCGTCATGGAAACAGAAGAAGGACATCACCCTTTTTCCAAGACACAAACGCTTTGGGGCAGAGACAATGTATGCAGAACAGATGGTACAATGGTAGGTGACTGGGCTACGAATGCTTTTTGACAAGGGTTCAAACCCCAGCTGGGGAAATTATTTTTTTATTTTGTTTTTCTTTTTGTAAATATTTTATTTATTTTAGCAGAGTGAAATATAGTCCTTTGGAAATCATCAACTGATAATCATGAAAGACCATGTCAAAAATCTGTGGCATATGTCACATAAGCTGTGGCATATGCCACATGGCAGGGTGACACGTGTCACATGCCAGGAATGGGCTCCAACCCTTACGCGCCCCCGCGCTAATTTTTAATTAAGAAAATTCCTAGGAAAGTCTTGATGGATAGTTAAATGGCAGTAATGATATACTCTTACTTTATACCTTCTGTTAATTCTCAAGAGGGAGATGAAAAATAAAGGGAAAAATGGTTCTGTTTCAAAGTTTTTAGGTGTTTCACTCCGTCTCAGTAAGGAAGAAGCACAGACGCGTAGGAAGTTAGACCACGTTCCTGATAGACTAATTAACTTGAGTGATGGAGAGAGTGCAATTGAATGCCACACCTAGGCCTCCAGCTAGAAACACGCTAGCATCAGAGGTTGGGGCATTTGTATTTACTTATGTATTTTGAATGTTCATAAGGCGCTACTCTACCAAAGAATTGTCGGCGAGCGTTGTAAATTACAACAAACGTTGAGTTGCGGGGTATTACTACAAAGAATTATCACATAAAACATCAACCACACAAACAAGAAACAGATAGGGATACATTGACTAGTATCACAGGAGAGACCAAGATTAACAGGAGGAGGTATTTAAAAGTTGAGTCTCAGAACTGGTAGGGTGTTAAAGTGCTGTCGCACACTTAGCAGAGAGGAAGAGAAAGAGGGCTAGCGAGGGATGTAGTCACCAAACAAAATCAGTGGAGCGTAGTAAAGTAGTTGAAGAGGTACAGTTCCTCATAATAAGAAAAGCAGAGGGAGGTGTGCTAGGTGACAGAGGTTGATAGAGCTGGAATGTCAGACGGACTAAAATGTGGTGGGCCCCAAGAACAACATTGAAAATGTGACAGCAACATTTTTTGCAGAATTGAAGCAAGGGCTCTGAAAGCCTTCAACGTTGAAGGATAGATTGATGAATTTGCTTTTATCGTCAGTCAACAGTATTTCTGCTGTGGAGTCATTAGTCACAGACAATCTTTTTTTTTTATCCACAACTAGTTTGCAGAGAGGCAGGCAAATATCCTATTACTGAAGGTATTAGTAGTGTCCTTTGTATAGCTGTTCTGTTATTTTCTGCACATACACATTCTACGTCGCTGCTTCTGTAAACTTCCAGCCGTAGGGAAGTTAGGCATGCTAGCCCTGTGCTATTCACTACACAACATCCGATGTACAGTCTTTGAATCCCAGTGCCAATCCAGAGTTCCTTCGTTCCTAAGTAGGGTGAGGTTTTCGGTCCGCTTGGCAAATCATTTAGAAATTGGAAACGCTTGGTCTACCTGTGCTGTCCTGATCCTCAGCCATCCAGCCAGCAAGTGATAGACTCCATCTGTCTGTTCCAATCCCCTGAGCCGTACAGGTTCTAGGGTCAATAACTCAATATCACGTCATCTTTCTCTCTCTCTTCTAATATCTGTTACCCATCCCCTCTCTCCTCCTCTCTGGAGATGAGTTTTGGTGCCTTCTGCTCACAAAACACTTAAAATTATGCTATTTTCAAAGGTTGAAGGTGTTTTTACTAATGTTTTTTTACGGGAATAATGAAAGGAGATCTGGATGGTGGCTGATAAGGGGCTGGGCCCCAATGTCAGCTGTGAGATAAGGTGCACAGGAGAGGGATGGTAGAAAAGTGGATAATCGGGCCTGGCCTGTTGGAATTTGAGGGTGTGCACTTAGGTCCAGACATTGCTCTTACTTTCAAATAACTCTCCACATGCTCTGTATACACACAGAATCGATCTGTTGTAACATGGTGACTATTTGCAAGTAGTTATGATGTATATGGTCTGGTACGGCCTACCGCCCCCTCCTCTACCCATTGTGATAAAAACCAATATAACCTTTTTGTTTGGAATAGGGGGTCGTTGACCCCCGATCGCATTTATTAACAAACACACAAGGTTAGATATACAATAACGCAGAAATGCCAAGACAGGATTCGGTACATTTGTTTCATTCCTAGCTTTAACAAAAATCTAATACATAAATGTTCCTATCCTAGTCTAAACACATTGTTGATCACATTTCTGCGTATTCCTTTGGGCCTACGGCAAGGGCAAACGCTGGCCCCTCCCCCATTAATCCAGATTGTCCCGCGCACCCCAACCGGAGTGCGCATGCGCAGGGGGCCCAGCTGACCCGGAAGTGCTTACCCCCAGGCAACCCCCATACGTTCAAGACTTACTCCATAAAGGGGCCATGCAGACAGCGCAGCTTACTTACGCCCGCGTGTGGGGTGGCCAACCAGCCAATGGAAAGCGTAACCCCCCCTTTGTCCCCGCACCGTTCCAACCAACCGGTTGTAACTGCCCCTGGAGTCTGGTGAGAGCCACATGTCCCTCCCCTCTGGGCGCCCCACTTCACAAGGCGCCCCAAAAGATTAGTCAATTTAGTCTGTCCAACCTATGACCTTACCGCCCGCCACGGAATACCGCCTAAAACACGACAAAAAGGCATTTACATACAACATATTCTATCAATTAACATCCTGTGGAAAAAACATATAAAACACTTCATAATTCAACAAATTCTTATTTCAGGGATGGTGGGTGGGGAAAAAAGAATTAGCTGTCCTCCCGAGGGAGGGGGCACACGCGACGGGTGTGCTGCCGAGGGGAGCAAGAGATCGTCCTTCACGCTCCCCCCAGCTTTAAGGGTCCCAGAGAGTCAACCACGCCCCGGAAGCGATCCGATCACTTCCGGGTCGCGGGGGAGCCTCCCATGACCCGGAAGCGATTCAATCACTTCCGGGGCACGGCCCCTAACCAAGGTGGGGCCACGGGGGGGGGCAGGTTACGGGGGCACGGCCGACCACCATAATGGCGGCGGGGCCGATACTGGCCCCGCCTTCCTCTATGGTCTGGTACGGCCTACCGCCCCCTCCTCTACCCACTGTGACAAAAACCAATATAACCTTTTTGTTTGGAATAGGGGGTCGTTGACCCCCGATCGCATTTATTAACAAACACACAAGGTTAGATATACAATAACGCAGAAATGCCAAGACAGGATTCGGTACATTTGTTTCATTCCTAGCTTTAACAAAAATCTAATACATAAATGTTCCTATCCTAGTCTAAACACATTGTTGATCACATTTCTGCGTATTCCTTTGGGCCTACGGCAAGGGCAAACGCTGGCCCCTCCCCCATTAATCCAGATTGTCCCGCGCACCCCAACCGGAGTGCGCATGCGCAGGGGGCCCAGCTGACCCGGAAGTGCTTACCCCCAGGCAACCCCCATACGTTCAAGACTTACTCCATAAAGGGGCCATGCAGACAGCGCAGCTTACTTACGCCCGCGTGTGGGGTGGCCAACCAGCCAATGGAAAGCGTAACCCCCCCTTTGTCCCCGCACCGTTCCAACCAACCGGTTGTAACTGCCCCTGGAGTCTGGTGAGAGCCACATGTCCCTCCCCTCTGGGCGCCCCACTTCACAAGGCGCCCCAAAAGATTAGTCAATTTAGTCTGTCCAACCTATGACCTTACCGCCCGCCACGGAATACCGCCTAAAACACGACAAAAAGGCATTTACATACAACATATTCTATCAATTAACATCCTGTGGAAAAAACATATAAAACACTTCATAATTCAACAAATTCTTATTTCAGGGATGGTGGGTGGGGAAAAAAGAATTAGCTGTCCTCCCGAGGGAGGGGGCACACGCGACAGGTGTGCTGCCGAGGGGAGCAAGAGATCGTCCTTCACGCTCCCCCCAGCTTTAAGGGTCCCAGAGAGTCAACCACGCCCCGGAAGCGATCCGATCACTTCCGGGTCGCGGGGGAGCCTCCCATGACCCGGAAGCGATTCAATCACTTCCGGGGCACGGCCCCTAACCAAGGTGGGGCCACGGGGGGGGGGGGGGCAGGTTACGGGGGCACGGCCGACCACCATAATGGCGGCGGGGCCGATACTGGCCCCGCCTTCCGCTATGGTCTGGTACGGCCTACTGCCCCCTCCTCTACCCACTGTGACAAAAACCAATATAACCTTTTATTTTGGAATAGGGGGTCGTTGACCCCCGATCGCATTTATTAACAAACACACAAGGTTAGATATACAATAACGCAGAAATGCCAAGACAGGATTCGGTACATTTGTTTCATTCCTAGCTTTAACAAAAATCTAATACATAAATGTTCCTATCCTAGTCTAAACACATTGTTGATCACATTTCTGCGTATTCCTTTGGGCCTACGGCAAGGGCAAACGCTGGCCCCTCCCCCATTAATCCAGATTGTCCCGCGCACCCCAACCGGAGTGCGCATGCGCAGGGGGCCCAGCTGACCCGGAAGTGCTTACCCCCAGGCAACCCCCATACGTTCAAGACTTACTCCATAAAGGGGCCATGCAGACAGCGTAGCTTACTTACGCCCGCGTGCGGGGTGGCCAACCAGCCAATGGAAAGCGTAACCCCCCCTTTGTCCCCGCACCGTTCCAACCAACCGGTTGTAACTGCCCCTGGAGTCTGGTGAGAGCCACATGTCCCTCCCCTCTGGGCGCCCCACTTCACAAGGCGCCCCAAAAGATTAGTCAATTTAGTCTGTCCAACCTATGACCTTACCGCACAGGCCTGCATAGTAGACCGACTATCAGGCCCCCCCCAAAACCCAAGGTCATGCTTACCAGTGAGCTCGCTCGAGCCACGCCAAAATGTTGCCCAAGAATATCTCATTGCCCAAACGTGACAGGTTGCACATAGCATACGTCCCCTTTAATGCACCCATGGGCAATTACCTGCAATCTGGGGGTCCTAAACAGCTTGTCTATCTTATTATTGATCCTCTGGGTCGAGTGATTGAGAGCCTTCACCGATACCCCTCCCCGCCACTGAAGCCTTGGTATCATGTGTGACCACACATTAACCGTACCAGGGCAGCGCCTGGCCAGCCATTCTGACTCTGACAGCACCGTTTCCAGTAGGATCCTCCTATTCAAGTGCACCAAATCGTTACCCCCCAGATGTAGGATTATAGCATCGGGAGCAGTGTCCAAGGACGCCAGCATGTGACCTATGCATTCTCTGAACCTGTCAAAACGCAGCCCCCCATGGCCAAAAAAGGAAACCCTGACACCTAACTGCTTTGCGCGCGCTGCCCCACTACCTGCCCTGAAGAAACTCCCTAACCGAGAAACATATGAATGACCAAAAACACACGCATGACGTTCCATCTTTGCATCCGGAGAAATCACTGTTGTCTTGCCCGTGTCCCGCTCTTGGTGGGGCGTCGCTGTCTCTCTTCCTGCGTGACAGGCAGAGGGAACTGGCGGTAGAACGAGAAAAATAGTGTCATCAGTACTATTGCCGCAAAAAGTCATAACATATCAACTCGCACATAGCGCCTAAAACAGTTGGAGGCCCACCACCCAATCCTCCGCACATCCTCTTCCCCAAGACCCCGCGCGACCGCCTCAGTGGCGGCTCCTATTCTGAAGGAATGTGTCCCGAAACTACTGGGGTCCAGCCCCGCCCTGCCTATTGCCCTATCTAAAACCCGTTTAAATTGGAACTTTGTCAGTGGATCCCCCCCCGCGTGCATTAGTAATGTCCCCCCCCTATCACTCGGTCTGTATGGCAGGAAAGCCTCCACATGAAAAACCGGGCAGCAGGGGTTGCCCGGTGCCCGTCTGAGGAACACCACTTGCCCCTTTCCTTCCTGATCTGTCTTTGATCGCCGAATTGTCACCTTCAATGCCCCGTTATGGATGTGTATGTCACCCAGCTGTAAGCCACCCCCCAGGTCCCTTTTGTTCTTAGCCACCAATTCCCCTATTCGAAAGGCCCCATAGAAAGCCAAAGTAAAGGCTGCCCTGAATAATAAACATTCCGTTACATTGGCGCCAGTCTGCTCTAGCGCTGCCAGAACTGATGCCAAGGTAGCCAAACCTATCGGGCGCCTAGTGTCGGGCGCAGACCCCTGTAACCGCTGCCAACCCTTCAATGCCTTGCGCACTACGAATGCCTGAGTAGGATCCCGCCTGCCGCCCATCTGAGCAAAAAATGAAATGGCTGCCATGTGTCCTAGCCGACCCCACTGACATCCCTTCATCCCGCAGGGCTTGCAAGTAAGAGCACACCCCGGCCCAATCCGCCCAATGCGTCCCACCCTGGTCTGTCAAGAAATTACAGTATGCCCCAAACGCCCCTTCATATGCCTTTCTTGTTCCTGGCGCTAGGCTCGCTGCCACCAAGTCCGGTAAGTGAGGGCACCAATCTGCCAGAGCTGTTCGGGGAAAGGCGTTGGCCGTGGTGCTGCTTCCGGGAGATGAGCTCTGAAAACCTGCATCTTGAAACGAGACAGAGCGTCAGCAGCGTGGTTCAATACCCCCGGGACATTCGCCCTAAACTGAAGATTCAACTGCAGGCATCTCAAAACTATCTCCTTAATTCAACGCAAGATCATCTTACATTTCGCTGACTGGCTGTTTATGCATTCCACCACTGCCATGTTATCAGACCAGAAAACAACTGCTTTGTTGCGCAGTTGCTCCGGCCAGACACACAATGCCACCCAAATGGGGAACAATTCGAGGAAACCAATGTTAGTGGTGAGTCCATTGTCCACCCACCATGCTGGCCAACGCTGCGCCACCCACTGAGTGCCCAGAATGGTGCCAAACCCCTCACTGCCCGCGGAGTCTGTCATTAAACCCAACTCTGCGCAAGAAGTGACCGGGCCGGGCCACAGGACAGAGCCATTGAAGTCCCGCAGGAATGCCAACCAAATCCGCATGTCCTGCTTGACCTCACTGCTCAATCTGGTGTGGTGGTGTTTCTGTTTAAGGCCTGACATTGCCTGTGCAATGGATCTTGAAAAGGGGCGTGCCATTGGTATAATGCGTAATGCAAAATTTAACTGCCCTACCATCTGTTGTAGCTGGTGTAACGTTACCCTTTTAGCTTCCAGACATTGCCTCAGCGCATCCCCAAACCTAGTCACTTTGTCAGCGGGAAGCCGTGAGCAACCCGCGACTGAGTCCAGTTCGATCCCTAAGAACTCTATAACCGGGGAAGGTCGCACGGTTTTTCCTTGCGCTAGTGGTACCCCAGAACTCTTCATTAACGCACAGAAATGCTCCAGTGCCTGCCCGCACCCCACGCCCCCTGGTGGCCTCAGAAAGAGAAAGTCATCTAAGTAATGCAGCACATGCCTATGCCCGGTCACTTGTCTGAAAGCCCACTCTAAGAACGTACTAAACATTTCAAAATAGGCGCACGACACCGAAACCCCCATTGGCATGCACATGTCCATGAAAAACTTGCCCTCAAACTGGAAGCCCAGGAGGTGAAAATCGCTCGGGTGCACGGGTAGCAGCCTGAAAGCAGATTCTATGTCAGATTTTGCCATCATTGCCCCCAGTCTCAGTCCCCTCAACATTTCAATTGCCTGATCTATAGATGCATAACGCACAGAGCAGAAATCCACATCAATGGAGTCATTCACCGACTTCCCCCTTGGCGCTGATAAATTGTGAATTAGCCTAAATTCTCCTGGTTCCTTTTTTGGGACTACCCCCAGGGGGGAACACACAAAGTTATGCACAGGAATCTTGTCAAAGGGCCCAGCCACTCTACATTCTTTTTCAATCTTGGCTGCCGCCACCCCAGTGACCGACAATTGATTCCTGCAAAACGAGGGACCCACAAAATCCACCAAAGGGATTCTAAACCCCTCTCTGAAACCCCCTATTAGCGTCCTTGCTGAGGTCGTGCACTTATATCTGTTTAACCAGGGTATCATTGCGTGGAGGATGATGGGTGACCTAGCTCTGCTGGAAACCCCTTACATCTGATTTTTTGGCCCCCCTATCCTTCTGTTTTTTAAGACATTTTGCCTCACCATGCCCTGAGTTGCCACAGAAACTGCACGCGTGCCTAAATCTGCATGTCCCTGGTGCCCTAACGCAGGTGCGCCTGTTGAAATCCCAGCAGCATCCCTTCTTCCCCGCCCCCCCGCCTGATGCAGCTGGGGGGGAACGCCCGAAAGGTCTGTGGTTTTGGCGAGTCACTTGCAGCCTCAGCTGTAAGGCCGCCCACATGATCCAACCAGGATATCCCCTCCACCTGATTCCATTTTAGCGTAGGATCAGATGCCCTGATGCGCCTGAATTTTTTGTCATACTCCAACCACCCTGTGCCCCCTTTTGTTGCCTGCGCCGTGCTGATCCTAGACATATAACAAGCCATCGCGGGCGCTTCCTCTGGGAAACGCTCCGTCATCACAGCCATGTAAATATTGTAGGCAAGCATCCAATGCCTGATGTTCTCCTCAACCCTGTACTTCAACATTTTGTTCGCCCATTCACGCGCCGGCATATAATCCTTCTTCCTCTTCATCTCCTCCCTCTCAACCTCATCTATCAAGAGTGAAAAAATTTCAATGTATGTCCCTTTCCAAATTCTCTCCTTAACCTCCTGCGACAAGTGGCGTGAGAGAGATTCGTAAGATGTGCGTGCCTCGCCCATACCCAACAATGGCAACGTCTGTGGCTTACCATGCGAAGGTCCCGCGGTGTCCTTGGGGGCCCCGACCGCCGGCACTTCCTTAGGCTTGGCTTGATCGATAAGCTGTCTTGCCTTTTCCAATGCGTCCGCCCCGACCATACCCGCTGCACTCACATTCAACCCCATGCCCCCAAGCCAGGGAAGCACGGCTGCTAAGCTGGAGACAAAATCGGTAGGAAGTGTTGGTACCCCCCCGGGTGCGGGGGGAACAGGTAACGAAAGATTAGGCACCTCTGGCACTGGCACCGCTGGTGCGGGGATAGGATTTGCAGGTGCTGGTGGCGGGATAACGGGCGTCGCAGGGACCAAGGGAACAGGCCCACCTACCGGGTCTACAGGAGAAGGCTCGCCCCCCGGTGTGTTAGGAGACGCGGGTACAACTGGCAAAATTGGGGCCCCACCATTCCCAGGGACAACCTGCGGCACTTTCTTTACCCTACTCTTTTTCGGCAAGGGGGGGAAAGCTTCTCTTGGGGGTAAAGCGTCCCTGCGTGACCTCCCCGATGGCCCCTCCTGCGCATCCAGCCTCTCTGCCAGCTGCGCCATGGTGTTATTCATTTCCCCAATTTTTCTCATCAAAGTGTCCAAAACAGTTGCGATACCCGGGCGCCGCTCGCCACGCTTAGCCTTAGGAGGCATGACTACCCTGCAACCTGTTACCACTGTTACCGTTGTTTTTGATGGAGGAACACGACCGGCCACAGCACCCACGCTACCGGAGCCTCAATACTGGCTAACCCAGCAAGGCAGGTGAGCTACAGGCTCCAACCCGCTTGGCTCCCAGCAGCGCCGGGATGCAGGCCCCTGCACGTGTCCTCAGGCACCCTCTGCGTAGGCCCCCACGTCCTCGTGCACTGCTCCTGGTCTCGGCCGACACTCCAGATGAGTAGGCACCTTGTCAAAAGCCTGGACTGCCCCTTCACAATCAGCGTCACTGCTCCTGTTTAGCTCGGGATACAATCATCACTTTCCTGACAGAACAAAATGAGAATCAATGTAGGCAAGGACAGAACGCTGCAGGGATCAACACCCCGCACGCGCTGCACGCGTGTCAATGGAGGCGCTCATTGACGATACTCAGGCGATCAAATGCACCGCACGGAAACCCCCCTCACACTCTTGGTGGTGTCGGCGCCGCCAACGCTGTTCAGGCGATCTATCGAAAACAAAAGCAAACCATGAAAACCCATCCCCCCGAGGGAGGATTGCCAAGACGCGACCTCCGCGTTAGATGCGCCTTTCCTTTCGCGACCTCGTTTATCTAAAACAAACTTCCGGCGCCCGCCTGCGCTCCGGCGATCTAATGGGGACAAAGCAACAAGCACAGCACGGGTCACAAAATCTTCCCGCGTGAGGAAAGAGGCCGACGCGACCTGCGTTCAGGGTATCCGCTCCCCCTATACAGACCTCCGCTCTCCCAACTGAGCTATTGAAAGCTCCGTGTGCTGCACCCAAGCGACCTCCGTGTACCGGCAAGACCACACCGCAACTCCAGCCGCCCTGCGACTCCGCTGCCGTAAAAAACCCGCGAAGATCCCACACGAAGATCCGCCGATAACGATGAGCACAGGTCCACCACTGCTGCGTTGGAAGCACCGACCTGTAGAATAAAGAGAAAAAAGAATTAGCTGTCCTCCCGAGGCAGGGTGCACACGCGACGGGTGTGCTGCCGAGGGGAGCAAGAGATCGTCCTTCATGCTCCCCCCAGCTTTAAGGGTCCCGGAGAGTCAACCACGCCCCGGAAGCGATCCGATCACTTCCGGGTCGCGGGGGAGCCTCCCATGACCCGGAAGCGATTCAATCGCTTCCGGGGCACGGCCCCTAACCAAGGCGGGGCCACGGGGGGGCAGGATACGGGGGCACGGCCGACCACCATAATGGCGGCGGGCCGATGCTGGCCCCGCCTTCCTCATCTAGGGCTTGTAGGCTACCACATGAAGTGACAAATTGGGCCCGCAGTGGCCCACCCAAATGCACTCTTGGCCCACCCAAATAAAAATTCCTGGAGCCGGGCCTGCTGCCCTCCCTGTCATAATCTTGGCTCTGGCTTATTGGTGGCAATATTGTGAGCTTTCATTGTGCGATGGTGCCAAGGTACGAATGTAAATAATTTGGGATGCATTCTAGTTCAAGCACAGTTAGAGAAGAGGGAGAACACTGCAAGTGAACATATGCAATGTGCAGAATAGTGTACATGCTGTGTCAACAATCTCTCAAAACCCAGGATGGATAGGTCTTTGATAATTCTTGAATTTTGGAGAGAAGGTTGGGCATAGTCAGACCTATTGCTTCTTCTGCATAGCCCTCGGATCGCTCATCCGTTCTCCCCCCTCATCCCTTCCCAGTCATGTTGCTGTCTTTCCTCAGCGCTTTGAAGCAGCATAAGGGTGTCTTAAGCACTATACATGCAAGTTGTAAGAAAAGCCCTGTTGGTCCCTCACGCTCCACTTCTCCTGTGATGTCCTTCCGCCCTTAGTTCCATAGTGAGTGCCCTGTGAGTTTTGTTAAATGTTTGGATGTCATGAGCTCTGCACAGGTAAACAGTAGCCCCTTTTCTCCTCCTACATTCCCCACAGTGGTTTGGTGCACCTTCTGACGTCATGAGCAAGGTAGCATCCAACTAGGCCAATGTGACTTGACGAACGCCCTGACCTCTCAGGAAGGCTCGGTGTCCCACTCCCAGTCCCAGGCCCTCTGGCCCGTGGGGTGTCTGGCCCTTCCTTGTCGCTGTGGTGAACCCCTTTGCAGCCGCCTGCCGTCCACTGACGCCTATAGTTCAGTCATCCTGTTTTCAGTTAAGAGAGGCGCTGCGCCGCTGGGTGGCGTGTGTTCCACAGGGGCCGCTGTAATTGGCCTCATCCTCTCCAGCGCCCCGCCCCTCTCTGGCCTTTTCATTATCAAAGGCCGTGGTTACCGTTATTGTGTTTTCCTGCCTCACAAGTTCCCTCCTTCGCCTCCGTCACGAAGTCCCAAGGAGAGACTCCACATTTCTAAACTTCAGTGGTGTCAGAGATAAACAGAGCCTGGAAGCGGGCATTCTTCTGCCGACGCTGACGTCTTGTTCAGCTCCCACAGGAGGACCTTGTAGCGAAAGAGCCGGTGCTTACAGAGGACCACAGTGGAAGCACAGAGTGTGCTAGTATTTGTATGAGTAACTGAGCTGGTGTGTGTATAACTGTATAAGTGAGTAAATGGCAGTGTGATTAATTATTTGCATGACTGACTAGTTGTGTGAGTACCTCTATGGATGAGTGGCGGGCGGTGTGTGAGTTTCTATATAGGTGTATGCGTGCATATGATAGTCCTGTACTGAGTGACCATAAGTATGAGTGACTGTACGGGTGAGTGAGTGGATGCGTGTGTAAAGCTAAGAATCAGTGAGTGGGTATGTAGTTATTGGTGCTGGAGTGTCTATGGTTTTGAGAATGGCAGTCTGTAATTTAAAGTGGGTGTATCAAAGGTTATATTAGGGTGTGAGAAGATGCTTCAATTTTTCACATGAATGATGTCATCAGTGATGTCATGAGTGATGTCACTGACCATGTCATGAGTGATGTAATATGTGACGTCATCAGCAGTGAATTGCGGGGGCGCGAGTTATAGTTAGCTGAACTAACTATAACGGGGGAATTTCTATGGTTTTATACGAGTGAAATGTCTAACTAACTATAACTTTCCCTAAAACCTATATTTTTTTCAGTTAATTTCTATGGTTTTTTTAAATGCTAATTCCTAACTATAACGTGTCTGAAACCTATGGTTTTTTCAGTGAATTTCTAAGGTTTTTAAATGCTAATTCCTAACTAGAACTTGTCGGAAGCCTATGGTTTTTTCAGTGAATTTCAAAGGTTTTTTAAATGCTAATTTTTAATTATAAAAGTAGTTATACCTATGTTTTTGTACAGAATTTGAAGATTTTTTTTAAAACTGTTAATTTGTAAATATATTATTTATTAAACAATATTATATACTTTTCTGAAAATTGTTAAAAAAAATAAAAATAAATTAAAACTGAAATATACTGTAATTATTTTTTTTAATTGTTTTATTTTAATATATTTATATATATATATATTTTTTTTTAAAGAAATTTGGGAGTCGCGCACCCTAAGCGTACCTAACACGACGGGTGTGCGTATTACAGCCGCCATATTGGAAAAGTTGTGAGGATCTGCGTATGGTGTGCGACGGGTGCGTGTTTTCCAATTACGTGATATACGTATAATATTACGTGTTGTGCGCGATAGGTATGCGACTGATGCACGACTCCTGCTAATTCGCTTCACATGCGCATTACAGTACGTGACGCTTGCGCGGTGGCAGGCCCCGCGTGACGTCATATGTGGGTGACTCCCGCGAAATGTTTTATGTTCTAAAATGATATGTATGTGTCTTTAATATACATATTAGGGCTAGAGATTATCTAAGGTATTCATAAAAATAATACATTTCTACTTGTAATAAAGTTATATCGCTTTTAAATATATTTTCGCGAAGTCGCGTCTGGTGCGTGCTTCGTAAGCGCAAGGTGCGCGGATCCCATGTGACCTCCAAAAAAATGATTTGATTGGTTTATAAAATTTCCCACTCTAACTATTGAAGGACCCCACCCATTTTCATCATTCTTCTTGGACCATCTTCAGAGAAGCATCTCTTCTCCAACTTCAACCTCTTTGGGATTTTTTTTTTGTTTTTCTTTCAACTCTGAAGAAAAATGGCATCTGGAGAACACCAGAAAATGGAAGAATCTTCGGATGAAGAATTTTTGCAGGAGGCACCCAGAAAACAGAGACCAGATTCTGTAATGTGGAAGATCTTCACCTTTCCACCTGGTCAGAAAAAAGTAAATGCCACAAAGGTGACATGCAAAATTTGCGAAAGAGTACTCTCAAGAGGGAGTGAAAAAAAGAACTCCTGTGGCACTGCCAGCATGTACAAGCACCTCCGGACAATCCATCCTCTGAATCTTGCTCGGGAGGAGATGAGGAGAGCTGCATTAAATCTACCAGCAGCTGGAGCAAGTACTTCAGGAGCATCAACATCTCAAGCTCCAATGGATATAAGGTCTGAATTTGCCTTTTTAGAGCAGCGCTGCATCAAGTGCAAAAAGCTAGTCTGCTACGGAGAGCAGTCGGTAGATGCTATTTGTGCCGCTCAACGCAACCACCAATGTTAATTTTTTTGATTTTTGTTTTGTTTTTGGAATAATCTTTAATTCCAAAAGTTACCTGTTTATTTTTTTTTTTATTTATTGTTCAATTTTGAGAAAAACACCAAAAAAAATACAAAATCGTTGAAAAAAAACAAAAAAAATATTTAAAAAAAAAAGATGAAAAAAAAAGTTCTTATCAGGGTGAGTTTATAAGTGCTTGTGTTTTGGCACAAAGATTAGATAAGGTGCAAGGATGTCTGTGTCGTGGGGAGATTGTTTTTGTGCAGGAAGGGACACCTTCCTGCACAAAAATACAGGCATTTTTGTCCTTCAATGTGTGATGTGGAATGCAGCATGCATTGAAAGACATAAAAACGAGGTGTACTTGTATTAGTAGCTAAGCCACTCTATAAATACATTACTCGAAATTTGAATGATTACAGTGCTACAAGTACAATACATGGTCAATTTATGAGTACTGAGGTATTGGCGGAGTGATAGGATAAGAAGATACTGCTGGTATTGGCAGAGTAAAAGGATATGTATAGTGGTTGATAAGTGATGGAGAAGTATATGGAATATACATGAGGATACCTAGACTGTATAGTTAGAGTGCTGTTAGTTAACAGTAGGGTAAGTTTATAAGTGCTTGTGTGTTGGCACAGAGGTTAGAGAAAGATATGGTTCTGTTAGGTTGATTGCAGGAGTGGACAGAGAGTGATAGTTTGATTGTGGCACTGCATGAATACTACCTGGCTTATTGCAAGGATGAATCAGTACTGTGCTGGAGGTTACGGGCCTCTGTACATTGTGCACATTAGACTGTAGCACTGCTTGTCTTAATGCTTGAATCGCTGTACAAGTGCATGGATAGTGACTTGATAGTTACCCTGCTGGTAGTTGACTGCAGCAACAGTTTATAAGTGCATGTGTGTGGTCTTAGAGATTAGATAAGGACATGGTTCTGTCAGAATGATTACATGACAGGACAGACAGTGACAGGCTGATTGGGGCACTACATGAATAGTTCCTGACTTATTCCAAGGGTGAATCAGTAGTCTGCTAGTGGTTAGAGGCCTGCATAGATTGTGCACATTTGACTGTAGCACTGCTTATCTTAATGCCTGAGTCGCTCTACAAGTGCATGGATAGTGACTTGATACTTACACTGCTGGTACTTCACTGAAGAGAGACTTTATACGTGCTTGTGTGTTGGCACAGAGATTAGATAAGGACATCCTTCTGACAGTATGATTGCAGGAGTGGACAGAGACTGACAGTCTGATTTGCGCACCAAATGAATACTACCTGCCTTATAGCAAGGGTGAATCAGTACTCTGCTGGGGGTTAGAGGCCTGCATAGATTGCACACATTTGATTGTGCACTGCGTGTCTTAATACCTGAGTCATTCTACAAGTGCTTTTATAGTGACTGCATACTTACACTGCTGGAGTTGACTGCAGAGAAAGTTTAATAGTGCTCGTGTGTTGGCACAGAGATTAGATAAGGACATGGTTCTGTCAGTATGATTGCAGGAGTGCATAGAGACTGACAGTCTGATTGGGGCACTACTTGAATACTACCTGCCTTATAGCAAGGGTGAATCACTACTGTGCTGGGTGTTAGGGATCTGCATACATTGCGCACATTTGACTGAAGCACTTTGTGTCTTAGTAACTGAGTCATTGTGTAAATTTAGAATTAGGATCTGTAAAAGAGAAGAAAAATTACAGTTATAAAATATAATCTTATAATTTTTACAACACAATATTATTTTACCATTATATAAATTATTTAGTTTGCCTTTTTTGCTGTTGTCAGATTATATTGAATTTCACTATTAATAGTGATTTCAATGTTACTCATCACATAACGGCGGGCAAAAAAAACTACAATCAATAAGATTGTTTAAAAAAAACAAATCTGTGTCAAAAATATTTTAAACATAGTCAACTATCTCTGCACATTGCATAAAAATAACATCCTCAATAACATAGTATATGATGCAACTCTCGTATATATATAAAATGCTTCTAAGAGAATTTTGTCAATATAATATCAAAGAAGATAAATAATAATTCAATCAACAATTTTTTAGAATTTCCATATACTCCTAAATGATGTCTTTTAAAATATTTGCTGACAGAATATCTCTGAAAAACCACTTAATTTATATTAATATCTTTCCTGTAGGCCAAACGATATTCCTGAAATCCTCCATACTGAAATTGTCCAAAGTATTGGTATGAATACATATTAACATATTCCCAATAGGACGAATTATGTTCTTAGAACTTTGGCTTTAAAAATATTAGGTATGAATGTGGTAATTCTATGTCAGGACCGGAGGCGAGGATTATGCTGTAACTTCCTTTATTCCTACAGCCAGCAGTATTCAACTCCAACAATAACAAAAAACTAGCACTCCCAAGGTGCTTGGGTAGTTCATAGTGTCCACCAATCAGCATGCCCCGTCATCCCCGAAGGCGTGTGCTTCCCGGGTCAACTCCTCTTTCTTTCTTGCTGCCATGCAGTTAAGTTGATTTCTCTTTCTCTCACACGTTTATTGTATTAATGTTTGCGTTTTACTGAGCTTTCATGTTTACTACTTGACGATTGCTGCCTGTGGGTTTTTGCCAGTCTTAACGTGCATAGGAGAGCTTTTCCGTCTCGCGCCCGTGTGTTTCTTCTCGCGCTGCCTTTTCATGTGGCGGACGCGGTGAGGGGACACACGCTGCGGGTCGGTCAGGCGGCTGTCTCGTGGTTTCTGGCACTGCGGCGCGATCGTAATTGATACTGTAGGGGCCGCGGGAGCGTTCGGTGAGCTCCGCTCGCGGCCCCCTTCTTCCCGCTTGCATGGTACCATCACTGGGGGGCGCATTTGTCGTCTCCCTGGTCCGGAGCGCTTCCTGTGGCGGGGACCAGTGAGTTTGAATGCGCCCGCGATCGTTAGGTTTTTGTTTCCTGCGGCGGAGAGTCTGGGACCTTGACACCGGTTACCCAGTTGAATGTTGACTGATTAGCCTCAGTGGCTTTGAATACCACAGCAGGACACCCCCTTTAAGGTCAGACCTTTGCCGTGAGGCGATTGCGGGCGGAGGGCATCCTTGTCAGCTCGCTTGCTGTGGGAAGGGGCAGGCCCAGACTTCAGACACCCGGTGAGCACAGGGTGAGTCGCCCCCTCTTCTGACCAGCCGCTGGGCGGCACAAAATAGCGATTTGCGCACTCCTGACTTAATTTCTAACCCGGTTCCACGGGAATTGTAGTTGGAGGGCACAAGTGCCTACTGCACAATGGAGGCAGAGTACGCCGAAGAGGAGACCCTCCAGGTCATTCCTTTGGATGACGAGTTCTGTGAGGCGGTCGATACGTCCATTTATAGGGCGGTAGAAGCGGCAATGGGGCCTTTTGAGCGCCGCATTATGAAATATGCCCATGCTTTACAGTCCGAGCAGCCCCAACGTGCTGAGAAGCGGAAGCTGGCCAAAGGGCCCGTCCCAGGGGCGTTTGAACGTCTGAAAACGGCGTTTCTGGTTAAGTCTCGGTGTCTGGAACAGGATTTGTTCTCGGAGCCCCCAGAGGGGTCGCAGTTTACTGCGGACGAGGTTGAGGAGTCGGAGGAGGACTCCCTGGACGAAGCAGGTCCGTCTACCTCAGGTTTTTCTAGCGTTCCCCCACTAGACCGTTCCGCGCAACCCGAGGGACCCGCGGATATGTTGGTCCCTGAGGATCTGGTACACCCCCGTTCATCAGCTTGGCTTCCATCCCCTAGGGTGACAGCATTTGTAGCCAGTCGGCTTCGTAAACCTTTGGAGAAGGAGATGAGAGCCTGCCTTAGGGCTGAGTGTCCCCGGCCGGTCCTTCCGGGCAAGGTGGCCATCACTCCGGAGGTCGACCAGAAGATGGCGACTTTTCTGCAGAAGTATATTAGAGACCCCAAAAAGGGTATCGACAGGTCCTGGAAGAATTGCCAGGACAAGCTCCTGGACCTCACTGGGCCCCTCACGAAGATCTTGGAGTTAGCGGAGGAAGCTAAATCTTTGGGGTCTGCCTTGTCCCCTGAACGCATTTCTAATTGGGCTCAAAGAGCGATTGTTTTCCTGGGAAACACAAATTGCGCCCTCTCTACTGAGAGGCGCAGGTCCTTTCTACTCAAAGTGGATCCCAAGCTGGGGGACCTAGCCTCTTCGGAGGCGGGCGCAGTGGCAGATGGGGGTTTGTTCGGAGAGCCTTTTATTAAGGAGTTGACGAAATTCGTCTCGTCTTTGGATAGAGCACAGACTTCAATAAAGAAGGTGTTTCGTCCGCGTGTTTTTGTCAGCGCCGGTCGTGGCAAGGGCCGCTCGGCCGGCAAGTTCTACTCCCAAGGCCCGCAGAGAGGCGGAAAGAAGGCCGCAGAGTCAGGACGTCAAGAGTTCTTCCAGTCCCGCCGGGGCTCCCGAGGCAGAGGAGGCAGGGGCCGAGGTCAACAGCTGGCCGTTTCAGGTGAGTGCCTTTCCTCTGTCACAATTCGGCGTGGGGGGCAGATTGGCTTTTTTTGAGAGCAACTGGAGAACTATTACCTCAGACGCCTGGGTGTTGCAGACTGTAAGGGGCTTTCAGGTGGAGTTTTATGGGACTCCTGTGCAGGATGTTCGGCCCGTCTGCTGTTTTTCGCACAGGACAAAGCCGCTCTCGTGGACAAGGAGGTGGCGGATCTTTTGCGGAAAAGAGCGATAGCCCCTGCTCCTTTACATCCGCGGGGTTTCCTCAGCAACATTTTTGTGGTGGACAAGACGGATGGCGGACAGCGCCCCGTCATAAACCTCAAGGAATTCAACCAGTGGCTTGTTTACCACCATTTCAAGATGGAGGGGATCCACCTGCTGCGCGACCTGCTGCAGCCTGGGGACTGGATGGTCCGCTTGGACTTGAAGGACGCGTATCTGACAGTGCCGGTGTTCCCTCCCCACCGCCGTTTCCTTCAGTTCATGTGGAGAGATCAGGTCTACGAGTTTGCGACCCTCCCCTTCGGCCTATCGTCAGCACCGTGGTGCTTCACGAAGGTCCTCAAGCCGGTGGTGGAGACGTTGCGAGGGAAGAGCTTGCGACTCATCGTCTACTTGGACGACATCCTGTTGCTGGAGCAGTGCCCAGAGCAGTTGTCCAGTCGTCTCTGCGAGACTACGGAGTTATTGCAGAGGTTAGGGTTTGTCATCAACGACAAAAAGTCCCTTCTGGTTCCTTCACGGCAAGTGACCTTCTTAGGGTTCACCATCGATTCGGTGGCTCGGACACTGAGCCTCCCTCCCAGGAAGATTGTCAAGATTCGCAGAGTGCTCTGGCGGACAATAGCATGCCCCTCCACTTCGCTTCGGCAGATTGCAAGGGTGGTAGGCCTCTTGTCCTCGTCGATTCAGGCGATTTTTCCCGGTCCGCTCCATTACAGGGCTCTTCAGCGTCTCAAGGCGTCGCACCTCCGCAGGGGGCTTCAGTATTCGGACCAAGTCCCGCTTACAGAAGAGGTGCGCACGGAGATGAGATGGTGGCTCGACCATATGGAAGCCTGGAATGGCAGGGCCATTTTCGGTTGCGACCCCGATTTGGTCATAGAGTCCGACGCCAGCAAGCTGGGTTGGGGAGCTCGTTGCGGGGAATCCTCTACAGGAGGGAAATGGTCTGTAGAGGAAAGCCAGTTGCACATCAACTGCCTAGCGTTGATGGCCGGCTCCTTTGCCATTCGCTGTTGGACCAAGGACAAGGTCTTGTGCAATGTCCTATTGAAAATGGACAACGTCTCTGCGGTGCGTTACATCAACCACCTGGGAGGGACGAAGTCCAAAGCGTTGGCGGATCTGGCCAAGGATTTGTGGATGTTTTGCCTGTCCCACAATATCTCAGTGTCGGCGGAGTACCTTCCGGGAGTCGCCAATGTAGTGGTGGACCGGTGCTCCAGAAGATGGATGGATATGAGCCTGTGGCAACTTCAACCAGCGGTTTTTCACCGTCTCTTCAACACGTGGGGCCCATTTTCAGTGGATCTGTTTGCGTCCAGGTTGGACCACCAGCTGCCGAAATTTTACAGTTGGAAACCGGATCCTTTAGCAGCGGCCACGGATGCCTTCCTGCAGGATTGGTCCGTGGAAGCGGGCTATGCCTTTCCCCCATTTGCAATGATCATGCGACTTATGACTCAAGTTCGCAGGCAGCGAACAAGGGTGGTCTTGATTACCCCGTATTGGAGGTCTCAAGTGTGGTTTCCAGTTCTTCTGGAACTTTCTTGGGATTCTCCAATCCTACTATCCTCGAGATCCTCTTCTTCTGAGGGATCCACAAGGTCTTCCCCATCCACTTCTCCAGCAAGGGAGGATGCCCCTAGTGGCATGGCGGATTTCAGGCATCGCTGGAGAGTCGGCGGATTATTGCAGGACGCTCAGAAGCTGTTGGGGGCGGCATGGGCGGACAGCACCAACAAACGATATAAGTCGGCCTGGGCTAGATGGGTCGGTTGGTGTGTTCGGAACGACCACGATCCCATGGAGTGCGAAGTGGTAGCTATCCTAAACTTCTTGGCGTCCCTAGCGTCGCAGGGCCTTGCCTATAGAACGATTAACTCTTACCGTTCAGCGATTTCGGCAGGGCATATGCCGGTCCAGGGTCATCCCGTGGGTGAGTCTAATTGGTCGCACACTGCTCCACCTACCAAGCGTGTAACCCCAATGAAAAATGGTCCCTGAGGTCAGCGTCGGCGAGTACGCCTATGCCCGTGTAATGCATGCAAGTATGAGTAGCGTTAGCCATCCCTGGACACGTGTTTCGAGGTAGTTGCCTCTCGTCAGCAGGGAGTAGGAAAGTGTGTAGGGTTGCTGTGTAAGCTGCTAAAATCGTTATCAGGTAAAGTACCTCTCGTAGCGCGCAGGTGCGTAACCATGAGCCCGTCGGCTCCACCGGCTCAAGGGAGCCTGAAAATAAAGTTAAGTCTAATTGGTCGCACACTGCTCCACCTACCAAGCGTGTAACCCCAATGAAAAATGGTCCCTGAGGTCAGCGTCGGCGAGTACGCCTATGCCCGTGTAATGCATGCAAGTATGAGTAGCGTTAGCCATCCCTGGACACGTGTTTCGAGGCAGTGTGCGACCTACTTTGTTTATGTATTTAAGCTCCCTCGAGCGATTTGGGCTGACGAGCCTTGGTTCCGCACCTGCGCGCCGTGAGAGGTATTTTACCTTTAATATTTTGGCAGTCTACTTGGCACCCCACACACCTACCTGCTCCCTGCTGACGAGAGGCAATTACCTCGAAACACGTGTCCAGGGATGGCATTATAGTGACACACTCGTGGCATAGGCGTACTCACCGTTGCTACTACATTATCCAGAGTTCTATGGGGCTATTTGCTGGTATGACGAGCAGTGTGCGACCTACTTTGTTTATGTATTTAAGCTCCCTCGAGCGATTTGGGCTGACGAGCCTTGGTTCCGCACCTGCGCGCCGTGAGAGGTATTTTACCTTTAATATTTTGGCAGTCTACTTGGCACCCCACACACCTACCTGCTCCCTGCTGACGAGAGGCAATTACCTCGAAACACGTGTCCAGGGATGGCATTATAGTGACACACTCGTGGCATAGGCGTACTCACCGTTGCTACTACATTATCCAGAGTTCTATGGGGCTATTTGCTGGTATGACGAGCAGTGTGCGACCTACTTTGTTCATCCCGTGGGTGAGCATCCAATGGTTTGTAAGTTGCTGAGAGGCGTTCGCTTGTCGCTCCCTCCAGAACCCAGATATTCTTCTCTTTGGGACGTTAACAAGTCCTGGTAGGCCAATAGATACCTGTCCAGGAAAGAATTGTCAGCAAAATTGGCGATTATGCCTGGTTTCATGTCGCAGAGTCTCAGATGTTAGAACTCTGGACATTTCGGGTAGAGTGTATACACCTCAAGGAGTTACCTTCCACATTGTCAGGAGGACGAAGTCGGACTCTAGGATCATTTCTTATCCAGCTTTCGATCATTCCCCTAAGCTCTGCGTAGTTAGGTGTCTTAAGGAATATGAGTCCATGACTGAAGAGACTCGCCCTCCAGGCGAACGTCAGTTGTTGCTTTCATTACGTAAGCCCTTCAAAGCTGTCTCACCACCAACGATAGCTTGTTGGATGAGATGGGTGATGCAAGAGGCGGGCATAAATGTCTAGCAGTTTGGAGCCCATTCTGTGCGAGGCGCTATGGCGTCAAAGGCCTTCTCCCTGGGTGCCAGGTTGGAGGATATCTTGAACGCAGCAGACTGGTCATCGGATTCGATGTTTAAGAGGTTCTACTTTAAGCCAGTCATGGATATGGCCTCGCTGGTGGTGGATAAGCTTTGAACGAGCATAATCCTCGCCTCCGGTCCTGACATAGAATGAAAAATTTCCTAGTAACCATGACGGAAAGTTTCAATTCTATTAAGGACGCGGAGGCGAGAATTATTCCCACCCAGGGCTCTGGAGACCTCCTGTTCCCGCCCGGAAAATGGATTTAGTAGCTTGCCTTTCCTTGGGTGAGCGAGGCCTCGTATGGTATAAGTATTCTCTTTTTAATGGTTTCAATAGCATGCCTTCAGTCATCCTGCTTCTGTGGTTTTGAATGGTTGTTTATCTCGCACTGGAGAACAGAGTCATGGGCCTCTGGTTCTTTCTTTCAGGATCTGATGGAGTCAAGAACGAGTGACGAGTTGGACATTAATTCTGGGCGCAGTCTCGAAAGAGGAGTTGACCCAGGAAGCACACGCCTTCGGGGATGACGGGGCATGCTGATTGGTGGACACTATGAACTACCCAAGCACCTTGGGAGTGCTAGTTTTTTGTTATTGTTGGAGTTGAATACTGCTGGCTGTAGGAATAAAGGAAGTTACAGCATAATCCTCGCCTCAGCGTCCTTAATAGAATTGAAACTTTCCGTCATGGTTACTAGGAAATTTTTCATTCCTTAGGTAAACAATATTTAAAAACCAAATGAGCATCATTACAATATGTCCATCCTTTATTGCATTTTAAATAGACTGTGTAATGTCCAGATGTTGTAGAAGGTCCATCGTGGAAGATAATTGCTACTGCTACAAAAGTTCTTCCTGACATTGATAGTTGACTTGCTACAAAAAAATTTATTAAAGTTTCCAATTTTCTTCCATCAGCTGTACAACGTTGAATCATTAAAATTATATATTCTCCAAATCTTTCTATAAATAATGTTAACATTTCTGATTTGTATTGGCTACACTCCATGTTTTGATTTGCTGCTTTAACTAATTTGTTGAAAGACACTGTTTTACAGTCTGGTATTGTCAAATATATGAATCTCTCAGTGTCTATGTTAGTGGTAGAAGTAAATCTACAATTTTCACATTCATGTTGCCATTTATAACGCAGTCCAAATAGATTTTCAATTTCTATTCCTTCATCTTCCAATACTGCAAGCATATACATTAGAAATTCCTGAGCATCTTGTTGGACATTCTGTGTGAATTGTGTAGAACCACTACATATATCCAGAAGATTCCGAATATCAGAAACAATTTGGATTTTACTTTTATCAGTTTTCAATTTTTCAAATATAGAATGCAACAAATGACAAAACCGTTTTTCTCGATGCTCCATAATTTGCTGTTGCAGATATTCTAAAGAAAATATAACATTTACCACTACATTTGCATAGCAGTTGATACCTGAACTATTTTCTAATTGATATCCAACAATCTCTTCAATAGTCTCCTTGTGCTTTTTGCTTGGATTCTCAACATTATCTTGATTTTTTTTCTTCTCTTTAACTTCACTACAGATATTCTCATACCTCCGTTTTCGACCAACTACAGGCTTTTCATATACAGGATATTCACCTAAATTGGGAGCCTATAGTCTTCTTAACCGATTATACTCTCTTACACAATTTGAATCTGCACTAATCTTTCTCTCATCAAAATCAATCAAATACAATCCAGATAAAGTTCTGACTTGGGACAAAGCAACATATGCCATACCCTCTTTAACCCCTTCTGTGCCACGCCCTTTCCCCCTCCTGTGCCGGGCGTTTCATTAGTGGGTGGGGTTCATGACGAGATAGTCTCGTCATGGGCACAGCGCGACCGTGCTCCATGACGAGACTATCTCGTCATGGGCACAGAAGAGGTTAAATACGGTACTCCCAATGTTTACCAAAGCACTGTCTACACTTAAACCTTGAGATTTATGAATAGTCACCATATATGCCAAAGAAAGAGGCAACTGTTTCCTACGAACATACAAATCTTTAAGTAGCAAAAAACGAGCAGAACGACCAATTTGCTTTACTTCTTCAATCTGATCAAATTTGATTTTCAAAGATTCAATCCCATCCCTTTTTTGATAATTGACAAATTCAACCATTTTTCCCATTGCTCCATTTACTAAACCTTTTTCCACATTCAAATTACGCCGTAAAATGACCCGACAATTTACACATACATTTTTTTCTAAACCAGCAGTTTTAGATATCGATTTTTCCAAATTATCCAATTTTGTTTGTAATTTTTCTGTTAAAATAATAGTAACTCCTTCATGCTCAATTTTATCAATCGCTTCCATTTTTATTATTGGTTCATTTTCAAACTTTAAAAGTTCTTCATTGAATGTAGAACAATCTCGCAGTGTTGGCATTAGGCAGATTTCAGATTTTTTTCCTGCAATTTTCTTGTATATTTTTTCAGGAACTATATTTTCATTTGCAAACAAGGTACTAAGTAACCGACTTTCCAAAGCTTGTTTGCCATGTTCTGTCAATACTCCAATTCTTATATCTTGAAGAATAGTTCCATAATCTGTTATTTGCCTGTCGCGTATTTTTAATAAGTTATTTGTATTCAAAATATGACCAAATGTTAACGTTTCCAGTGCTTCCCAACGACTTTCTGGTGTCTTCATGCAGAAGTGTTTTAAATACTGGTTGTCCTTTTACAGGAGTAAGTTGAAGTAGATCACCAAAAACTATGACATGGCAAGCATTAAGTTTGAATCCATGCTCACCTCATCAATAATTAGAAGTTTCATTTTCTTTATGTTGGAAAACGAGGCAGCATCTGTGAGGCCTGCACAAATAACATGACTACATTTGTCCTTCACTGGGAACCAAACACCCAATTGTAGCACCTGACTCTCAGAGGGTAGCGTTGCAGAGCAGTCTGAGGCTTACTCAAGGGAGGTGGTGTGGTCTAGTAATCGCCATTTGCAGGTGCACAAAAATAACACTCAATAATTGATTGTCCAGTCTGTACTTTGCTTTATAAAAGTAAGAGTACATTTATTAAACACACACATCACTCAATACTATGCACCAATTTACAAATATACATAAGCTGTTGGAATTACTTTGTGACATTGCAGAACATCTACACCCCTCCCGCAGGGGGGGTGGGGTCTAGTACCACCACTCCCATGTATGCACATCAACTTGCCCCCAATGCAGTTAGTTGAACATAACCTGGAGCGAGGGCCCTGCGCACTGGCACCATCCCAGTGGCGACTCACCCCATTACCTCAACATGACCCTGACTGAGCATCTCCTACTGACCATAAAGTATGCACCTCTATATCTTAAGGGCTAGCAGTCTGGGGTCTTCACCTAAGTGCAGCAGCAAGAATCCATGTTTACGCACACTTTAGAATGACAGTACTCATCACCTTGATTGATCATTTGAATGCATTGCAATTACAGCCCCTAAGGGCATCACAGATGAAATCACAGGACTGCGCATATACAGCCAGACACCCTAGCAGGACTGTCTGGCAACATAGCCCCACTTGGCTTATGACATCTCCTTACACATGTGACTTACAGTCCCTTCAAAAGAAGTACTCCTGGCAACTACACTTCTCCTGCAGTGCGCCTCTTTACTTTAAAAGGAATCACAGGTAAAATCATGGGATTACGTAAATACAGCCAGACCCCCTAGCAGGAAGGTCCAGCAACATAACTCCATTTAGCTTAACATCACCTTACACAGGTACTTCACTTTACACATGTGACTTTCAGTCCACCTAAAAAGAAATAACCAATAGTAAATGCATTTCGGTGCAATTACACCATTTCACCTCCAGGGGATGCCCTTCTCCAGACATCCCCAACTCAGCCCTTCACTCCATGATGCACTTCATAGTACACCCTCAGCTGTAGAACATAAGTTCCAGCCTAGAAGGTGTTAAAGGCTGACTGAGCCCTTGAGGGGTTATTCTTTCAGATGCCCCGTGAAACTTAGGGGTGGACTGTTCTTCTTTTTGCTGGGGGAGACTGTGGTGCTCCTGCAGCCCCCCTGCACCCCTTTTCACACATGAGGGTGACTCCCTCCTCTGGGAGCCACAAAGCACCAAAACGGCAGATTTCCAAATGCCTGGCGAGGCATTATGGGGCGCTTCATGCTCCTCTTTACTAGCCCCAGCCACTGGGAACACTCTCCTATGCCCTCTGGGTCTCTGAGAGGGTAGATTCAGCAGTATGCTGTCTTCACTGGCTCCCTGCACCAGCCTTTCGTTAGGCTCTCCTTCTGGGCCTCTCTCCCTGCGCAGAGGCCCCTGCTTCTGTGCACCAGTCCTGGGCTCTTCTTCTGGTGCTGATAGGGTCCTGGGGGCAGTCAGGGGGTCTCTCCTTCCATCTGCCCATTGCGCCAGGCTCCAGCACCTTCACCCTCAGCAGACCACACCCCAGAGAGACCTTCTCTTCCTGTGCAAGCACTTTTTAAAAGTTGAGTAGGGGGCTGGCAGGAAGTCTCTGTTGGTCCTATCAAACAGCGACACATCACGTCCCTGCCCCTGCTCCCTCTTTCTTGTCCAGCCTCTGAGCTTGTTCAAAATGGTGTCGTCCAGGGTTTCTGCCACATGTCTCGGAAGCACTTTCCCCCCAAGCTGCCTTCCCTCCTTGGTGCAGCCTGGTACCTGGCACCCAGCGACAGCGGTTGATGGATTGGCCTGTAACCCCACCCATCTTCTCTTCGTGGAGAGGAGGCCCTCGCTTGTGGAAGAAAGGTTATCAATCCATCCAGCTGAGGTCAGCCCTCAGCCTGGGTCTGGTCATGGCTGGCTCAGAGAATTATGACAGTTCTGGATGACCCAAAAGCAGTACAAATATGACTTTGGACTCTGCAGAATACTTATTTTCACATTCACTATATTGGACTTAAGTGCGTGTCTGGAATCTGTAGGCCTAACGGAAGTTAATCTAGCCATGGGCCCCACATTCCCTTAGGGGAATAATGAAGTGAAAACACAGTAAAACACACTGACTTTCCCTGGCATGTTTCTTTCCAGCCTATAAAGCCTATTCCATGTACACACGTGTCTGCATGTAACCAGCCCGGTGTCCTTTACTCCAGCTACTGCGCAGTGGCCTGGTCAAGCCAGGGGAACACCAGTAAAATCCCCATGCAGTCTCTTACATCCTGAGTTCACTGTGGGTGAGTCCCAACTTATGAGGCTCCCCCACAGTAAAAGCTCAACAATTAGGTGCTCAAAAAGCGAAAAATCCGGGCGGCCCATAGTGTCAGAACCACCTTCTAACACATGCCGCGCCCAGCTGATTCCTACAGGGAGGAAGTAGCCACTCTACATGGGTACACTTCCCGTAGTCAGCGATAACTAGTTATAAGGGGTTCTGACCAGACCCCCCTTACTGACCAGTTATCCGCTTAGACCACCCACTCCTCCCATCCATGAAATCTCCACCCATGACAGGGATCCCAGACTACCCTAAGAACCCTCCGGGCTCTAGGTTAGATACCTCTAGGTCACTCATGGTCTACATGGACTCAGCCTAACTAGGCTCACCTTTGCACTTGGGCATGCAACACTATGCCTACCACTTCTCCGGACAAGGGTCCAGTGCCTCAGCACCGATGGGGTCTTCTGGGATAGGTCTAAATCCCATCCCCTGGGTCACTAGCTGGTCTCCCTTCCAGAGTTTGTTCCAACCAGTACCCTCTCTCCGTTTGGTCCTTGCACCCCAAAGATGCAACCTCTCAGGACCCTCACCCTCAGCCTGCCGCTGAGGTCATTCTGCTGCCACCACCCTTTCGGGGGATGACTGTCTTCCCTAAAGAAAGCACAGCCACTTGTGCTTCCCCACACAGAAAAGCACCCTTTGGCCACTGGCCTGCCTCCCTGATAGGACCTCAGACCGGCCTCACCACCACACTGGCAGTGCCAGGGAGGAACACTGAGGGTGCCTCATCAGTTATCCTACAGCTCATTCCCCCCCCCCCGTCAGTAGCTCCACGCGGAAAGTACCCCGGAAACCTAGACCCCTTCCTTGTTCTCCGGTGCGAGAACAGGGCCTATGTACCCTTCCCTCCGAGAGGTGCGCTCTCCTCCTGGAGTACCCTTAGAGAGCCTGTGGGTCCAGAGTTAGCTAGACCCAGGCCCACCTCTCATGGCTCTCCCCGGTCTCCCTGCAGCGCCTTGGGAGACCACCCAGGGACCTACATGGTCCCTGGATGGCCTGCACCACCCCTTATGAAGAGCAGGGTCCCTTCACTTAAGATAGGCCCCACCTGCCTTCAGGGTAGTACTACCACTCTCAGCCAGGGACCCTAAAGATCCCAGCTAGGCCTGCACCACCCCTTCACGAAACATAGGGTCCCTTCACTTAAGATAGGCCCCCACCTGGCTTCAGAGCGGTACTACCTCCATCAGCCAGGGACCCTAAAGATCCCGGCTAGCCCTGCACCACCCCTTTGGGGAAACACAGGGTCCCTTCACTTAAGCTGGGCCCCACCTGTGTCCAGGGTGGTACTACCTTGTAGAAGTCCACCTCCTGCCTCGAGCTAGGGAACACCCCCATGCTCCTGGTCCTTGGGTCCAAGTCCCACCGGACCTACCGGACTGGTCACCGGCCACCCGACCCTGACACCTCAGGGTCCACTGCTAACCCTTTCCCTGGAAACTAGGGAGCACATCGCCCCCACTCAGATCTCCACTGGGTCAGTTACCTAGCCCACCTAGGGTACCTAGGGGCTACCACCACACACCATCACTAAAGAACTACCCTCCTTGGGGGCCACCCACTACCAGCGGCCACCACTGGGTTGCTCACCTCCCCACCAGTTAACCTGGGGGACCTGCCGGACACTCCACTTTACCACACCCTCCTCCCACAGTGGGAAAAGTTTCTTGGGGTCCCCCACCATGGGAACCCTTGGGGCGCTACTACACGGGGTAAAGAAACCTCCTGCCCCACCCTTCCAGTGGTTTTGGCCTGTGCCATTAGCAAGAAACTTCCAGTGGGGGAAGGATATCTGGGGCCCCTCCTGTGGAAACCCTCCCTGCCCTTAAAAAGCACGGGAACCTCCCAGGACCCCTACTTCTCCTGTCCCCCTTGAAGGTCAATCCACCCCTACACCCCCACCTGTGATGTAGGTATCAGTTGCTGTCCCTATCTCTTGAGGAGACACCCTCCTCATGCAGGTGTAGTGTATGTAGTGTTAGGGTTCAAAGGTGTACAATATGGCTTAGAACATTTGTATGCAATCATTTCCTGGAAAGCACCATCCAGCTAGCACATTATAATCAACATAGTGCGGTCATATCAATACAGCTTACATTTAAACCATAATAACTTCACATGACACATATGGGCGCGGGGCTTTCCTTTCCCATACCTTTAGTTCACATAACCAAAACGTTGAACCTTTCTCAGAGCCTTGCGCTCTTCCATTTGCTGATTGCTGCATAGGTAATGTGTGGCAAAACTGGACTTATCAATTGCTATAAATGCACACCAGAATGGGATACTATGTATCCCACCGCTGCCACCAATGTTGGAAAACGAGGCAGCATCTGTGAGGTCTGCACAAATAACATGACTACATTTGTCCTTCACTGGGAACTAAACACCTAATTGTAGCGCCTGACTCTCTGAGGGTAGCATTGCAGAGCAGTCTGAGGCTTACTCAAGGGAGGTGGTGTGGGCTAGTAATCGCCATTTGCAGGTGCACAAAAATAACACTCAATAATTGATTGTCCAGTCTGTACTTTGCTTTATAAAAGTAAGAGTACATTTATTAAACACACACACCACTCAATACTATGCACCAATTTACAAATATACGTAAGCTGTTGGAATTACTTTGTGACATTGCATACCATCTCCACCCCTCCCGCAGGGGGGGTAGGGTCTAGTACCACCACTCCCATGTATGCACATCAACTTGCCCCCAATGCAGTTAGTTGAACATAACCTGGAGCGAGGGTCCTGCGCACTGGCACCATCCCAGTGGCGACTCACCCCATTACCTCAACAAGCATTAAAATGGGGTAAACCTGCCTTGGTGACACATGACCCTGACTGAGCATCTCCTACTGACCATAAAGTATGCACCTCTATATCTTAAGGGCTAGCGGTCTGGGGTCTTCACCTAAGCGCAGCAGCAAGAATCCATGTTTACGCACACTTTAGAATGACAGTACTCATCACCTTGGTTGATCATTTGAATGCATTGCAATTACAGCCCCTAAGGGCATCACAGATGAAATCACAGGACTGCGCATATACAGCCAGACACCCTAGCAGGACTGTCTGGCAATATAGCCCCACTTGGCTTACGACATCTCCTTACACATGTGACTTACAGTCCCTTCAAAAAAAGTACTCCTGGCAACTACACTTCTCCTGCAGTGCGCCTCTTTACTTTAAAAGGAATCACAAGTAAAAGCATGGGATTACGTAAATACAGCCAGACCCCTAGCAGGAAGGTCCAGCAACATAACTCCATTTAGCTTAACATCACCTTACACAGGTACTTCACTTTACACATGTGACTTTCAGTCCACCTAAAAAGAAATAACCAATAGTAAATGCATTTCGGTGCAATTACACCACTTCACCTCCAGGGGATGCCCTTCTCCAGACATCCCCAACTCTGCCCTTCACTCCATGATGCACTTCATAGTACACCCTCAGCTGTAGAACATAAGTTCCAGCCTTGAAGGTGTTAAAGGCTGACTGAGCCCTTGAGGGGTTATTCTTTCAGATGCCCCGTGAAACTTAGGGGTGGACTGTTCATCTTTATGCTGGGGGAGACTGCGGTGCTCCTGCAGCCCCCCTGCACCCCTTTTCACACATGAGGGTGACCCCCTCCTCTGGGAGCCACAAAGCACCAAAACGGCAGATTTCCAAATGCCTGGCGAGGCATTATGGGGCGCTTCATGCTCCTCTTTACCAGCCCCAGCTACTGGGAACACTCTCCTCTGCCCTCTGGGTCTCTGAGAGGGTAGATTCAGCAGTATGCTGTCTTCACTGGCTCCCTGCGCCAGCTTTTCATTAGGCTCTCCTTCTGGGCCTCTCTCCCTGCGCAGAGGCCCCTGCTTCTGTGCACCAGTCCTGGGCTCTTCTTCTGGTGCTGATAGGGTCCTGGGGGCAGTCAGGGGGTCTCTCCTTCCAACTGCCCATTGCGCCAGGCTCCAGCACCTTCACCCTCAGCAGACCACACCCCAGAGAGACCTTCTCTTCCTGTGCAAGCACTTTTTAAAAGTTGAGTAGGGGGCTGGCTGGAAGTCTCTGTTGGTCCTATCAAACAGCGACACATCACGTCCCTGCCCCTGCTCCCTCCTTGTCCAGCTTCTGAGCTTGTTCAAAATGGCGTCGTCCAGGGTTTCTGCCACATGTCTCGGAAGCACCTTCCCCCCAAGCTGCCTTCCCTCCTTGGTGCAGCCTGGTGCCTGGCACCCAGCGACAGCGGTTGATGGATTGGCCTGTAGCCCCACCCATCTTCTCTTCGTGGAGAGGAGGCCCTCGCTTGTGGAAGAAAGGTTATCCATCCATCCAGCTGAGGTCAGCCCTCAGCCTGGGTCTGGTCATGGCTGGCTCAGAGAAATATGACAGTTCTGGATGACCCAAAAGCAGTACAAATATGACTTTGGACTCTGCAGAATACTTATTTTCACATTCGTTACATTGGACTTAAGTGCGTGTCTGGAATCTGTAGGCCTAACGGAAGTTAATCTAGCCATGGGCCCCACATTCCCTTAGGGGAATAATGAAGTGAAAACACAGTAAAACACACTGACTTTCCCTGGCATGTTTCTTTCCAGCCTATAAAGCCTATTCCATGTACACACGTGTCTGCATGTAATCAGCCCGGTGTCCCTTACTCCAGCTGCTGCGCAGTGGCCTGGTCAAGCCAGGGGAACACCAGTAAAATCCCCATGCAGTCTCTTACATCCTGAGTTCACTGTGGGTGAGTCCCAACCTATGAGGCTCTCCCACAGTAAAAGCTCAACAATTAGGTGCTCAAAAAGCGAAAAATCCGGGCGGCCCATAGTGTCAGAACCACCTTCTAACACTTTAGCACTCTTGAAACTTCATAACATGCTTCTCCAGATAGCTTGTGATATTCCAATGTATTTTCATGCTCTACAGGTAGCATTAGTAAACGATGCAATGTAATTCCTTTAATGTTGTGTGCTGCCAACCCAGTTGGAGCAGTTACAACACAAGACAAATCTGAGTCTGTTGTTTTCTGTAGATAACCGGTCAAAACATTAATTAAGAAACTTTTTCCTGTACCAGCTTGACCACTGACATACATTCGGATAGGTTGAAATGATGTGCATTCTTTCTTTTCATGAAGAAAACCATGGTCGATCTGTTGTTTCACTTGCTGGTATATTTCTTTCTGTTCAATATTTAGTTGTTCTTCCAAGATTCCCAAGTCCATCATATCTTCTTGAGCTTGATGCATTGCTGTTTCCACTTCACTCATGGCGATGGCCGCTTCATTTTCAAGAATTGGTTCTCCTAGAGCAGGGGTACTCACAAACTTTCTCTTGGGAGCCAAATTTACAGTGTGGTTTGTGGCCGAGGGCTGCACCTTGGGGGCGGGGTCATTGGGGGAGGGGGCGGGGCTAGAGCAACAAAACAAAACTGTGACCATGAGGTGGAACACAGGTCCCTGCAGCGGATGCCTTCGTCCACTGAGCCACCGGACCTGGCATACACATATCTCTCTCTATCTCCCTCCCTCCTCCGTCTCCCTCCGTCCTCCGTCTCCCTCCGTCCTCCATCTCCCTCCCTCTCCCTCCGTCTCCCTCCGTCTCCCTCACTCTCCCTCCGTCTCCCTCCCTCCTCCATCTCCCTCCCTCCTCCATCTCCCTCCCTCCTCCATCTCCCTCCCTCCTCCGTCTCCCTCCCTCTCTCCTTCTATCCGTCTCTCTCCGTCTCCCCCTCTCTGTCTCCCTCTCTCTCTGTCTCCCACCCTGTCTCCCTCTCTCTCTGTCTCCCTCCCTGTCTCCCTCCCTCTCTGTCTCCCTCCCCCTCTCTCCCTCTCCCTCCCTCTCTCCCTCTCCTTCCCTCTCCGTCTCTCTCCGTCCCCCTCCGTCCTCCGTCTCCCTCCGTCCTCCGTCTCCCTCCCTCCTCCGTCTCCCTCCCTCCTCCGTCTCCCTCCCTCCCTCCTCCGTCTCCCTCCCTCCTCCGTCTCCCTCCCTCTCTCTGTCTCTCTCCCTCCCTCTCTGTCTCTCTCCCTCCCTCTCCGCTCCCTCTCCGTCTCCCTCTGTCTCCCCCTGTCTCCCTCCCCTCCCTGTCTCCCTCCCTCTCTCTCCCCCTCTCCCTCTCCCTCCCTCTCCCCCCTCTCTATCTCCCCCTCTCTGTCTCCCTCCCTCTCTGTCTCCCTCCCTCTCTGTCTCCCTCCCTCCCCCTCTCCCCCTCTCCACCTCTTCCCCTCTCCCCCTCCCTCTCCGCCTCCCTCCCTCTCCCAGTCTCCCTCTCTCCCAGTCTCCCTCCCTCTGTCTCCCTCCCTCTGTCTCCCTCCCTCTGTCTCCCTCCCTCTGTCTCCCTACCTCTGTCTCCCTCCCTCTCAGTCTCCCTCCCTCTCAGTCTCCCTCACTCTCAGTCTCCCTCCCTCTCAGTCTCCCTCCCTCTCAGTCTCCCTCCCTCTCAGTCTCCCTTCCTCTCCGTCTCCCTCCCTCTTCCCGTCTCCCTCTCCCCGTCTCCCTCCCTCTGTCTCCCTCCCTCTGTCTCCCTCCCTCTCAGTCTCCCTCCCTCTCAGTCTCCCTCCCTCTCTGTCTCCCTCCCTCTCCCCGTCTCCCTCCCTCTCCCCGTCTCCCTCCCTCTCCCCGTCTCCCTCCCTCCCCGTCTCCCTCCTTGTCTCCCTCTCTCTCCCTGTCTCCCTCTCCGTCTCCCTCTCTCTCTCTCCCCCTCCCTCTCTCGCTCCCTCTCCCTCTCCGTCTCCCTCCCTCTCTGTCTCCCTCCCTCCCCCTCCCCCCCTCTTCCCCTCTCCACCTCTTTCCCTCTCTCCCCCCCTCTCCGTCTCCCTCCCTCTCCCAATCTCCCTCCCTCTCAGTCTCCCTCCCTCTCAGTCTCCCTCCCTCTCAGTCTCCCTCCCTCTCAATCTCCCTCCCTCTTCCCGTCTTCCTCTCCCCGTCTCCCTCCCTCTCAGTCTCCCTCCCTCTTCCCGTCTCCCTCCCTCTCCCCGTCTCCCTCCCTCTCCCCATCTCCCTCCCTCTCCGTCTCCCTCCCCATCTCCCTCCCTGTCTCCCTCTCTCTCCCCGTCTCCCTCTCCGTCTCCCTCTCTCTCTGTCTCCCTCCCTCTCTCTCCCCCTCCCTCTCTCGCTCCCTCTCCCTCTCCGTCTCCCTCCCTCTTTGTCTCCCTCCCTCTCCGTCTCCCTCCCTCCCCCTCTCCCCCTCTTCCCCTCTCCACCTCTTCCCCTCTCTCCCTCCCTCTCCGTCTCCCTCCCTCTCCGTCTCCCTCCCTCTCCGTCTCCCTCCCTCTCAGTCTCCCTCCCTCTCAGTCTCCCTCCCTCTCAGTCTCCCTCCCTCTTCCCGTCTTCCTCTCCCCGTCTCCCTCCCTCTCAGTCTCCCTCCCTCTCAGTCTCCCTCCCTCTCAGTCTCCCTCCCTCTCCCCGTCTCCCTCCCTCCCCGTCTCCCTCCCTGTCTCCCTCCCCGTCTCCCTCCCCGTCTCCCTCTCTCTCTGTCGCCCTCCGTCTCCCTCTCCGTCTGTCTCTTTGCCTCTCTGTCTGTCTCTGCCTCTATCTGCCTCTATCTATCTGTCTCGGTCTGTCCCTGTCTCTGTTAGTCTCTATCTCTATCTGTCTCTTTCTGTCTCTCCCTACTGCCCTCTGTCACCCTCTATCCCCTTACCTGACTCTCACACCCTGCTGTTCTCTTGTCATTCTTTGTCACCTCTCCCCCCACCCACCTGCCCCCCCTTCACTTGTGTGGCAGCTGAGGCAGCTTCCCTTCCAGGGCACACACACAGCCCCACCCGAGTACTTCACAGGTCTTTAAGAGACCATTTGCATGATAACGAGGCTTTGTTGTATTTCACCCCTTAGCGCCCCAGCAGCTCCACTCTGACTATCGCTTGAATCCCCGGGCCCCCACAGAGCAGAGTCTGTGTTTGCTGTTAAAAAAACCCAAAAAACACCGGTACGATGTCTGCAAGGTCCGCGGGCCGCCAAGAAAGGCTTGCCGGGCCGTACTATGAGTACCCCTGTCCTAGAGGATCCTGACTCAGTGGAGCAGAACTTTGACTATCTTGAGAACTGTCTCTTGCAATCTCAGCTGCAATAGTAGCTTGATCGATTTCTTCGTTCAACATTTTGAGATAATTTGTAAAAACTGTGCATTCAATGCTATCTTTACATGCATTGAAAGAATCTTCATAGCACTCAAAATCTCCAAGTAATTCGAGTTCCGTACGCCAAGGTTTGAAGAGTTGTAAAAGTGCTAAATAGTAACATTCTCTTTTATCAGGAGTATGACAGCTCAGTTTTCTATGATTAATGAGATTTCCTTTAGTATGTTTCACCAAACATCCTTCTGAACCAAACACTGCATATTTTCCTTCATTAATATTCTCTGTAGTATTTCTCTTAAAACTGTAATACTGCAGTACTTCGTAGAGACATATGTTCTCAAGATGAGGACTTCTATTTGGATAGTATGTATCCAAAATGTTTGTTTTGACTATATCTGTGTTTTCCGGTTCATTTAATGCTAAATATTCAATTTCCTGTGTAGATTTAAGTACTCGATTTCGTGTTGCAGCAAGACCTAGACTAACCCAAATAATTCCTCTTGACTTTGAATATAAACTTGCAGACGATAACCGATCCGAACATTCGTACGATCAAATTTCTCGATGTGACAGCATCTTCAAACTAAAGCTGTACAATTTTTTACTGAGAGTCTTCTCGTGGGAAATTTCTTCCCACATTTCTTTCACCTCCGTCTTTTCTGATATGTATGATGTAACATACAGAGCCACAGCAATGGAATTATCCGCAACATACTGGATATCCATATTAGCATTCCACATTGACAGAATAACTGGATTATAATCCTTTATATACTTCGATTCTTCACTTCTTCTCAAATTGTATGTATTTTTGGGAGATTTTCTAGTGATGGTATGTCTCACCGCTGACATGAAACTGTTCACTCTTCCTTTGGATATTACTGGACGGGAAATCCAAAACGACATTTGGTATAAAACTTTTCCTTCGACTTGTATTTCCGTCAACAGTATTTCCCACATCGATGACTTTGGAATCGTAACACTTGTTGCCTTAAGGTATTTTCTTCTGTTCATTTTAGGTATAGCACATGTAACATAATCTTCAATAAAAGATAAAACAGTGTCATCCGAATCCGTACCAAATTTGGGTGCAT
Source organism: Triturus cristatus (assembly GCF_964204655.1). Classification (NCBI taxonomy): domain Eukaryota; kingdom Metazoa; phylum Chordata; class Amphibia; order Caudata; family Salamandridae; genus Triturus; species Triturus cristatus. The sequence continues at coordinate 402,896,977 of NC_140579.1, read as the reverse complement.
CTTTGATCCATAGAAGCATTAGTATATGAGGAGCACCTCTAGCTTGATACTCCTTTCTCCAAAAGAAATCAATAACTTCTCCAAAAGGAGGATTCTGTTTGTTGCAGATAAAAGACATCATAGCTTCAAACCTATGATTGAAATATCTGCATACATTTACAGGATCCAATGAACACAATTCGCCAGGAGTCTTGAATTCAATGTTTTTAATGTTTGAATTTGCTTCTCGAAGAAATTGAAGTAAATCATCCCATGCGTATTCAGCACAGCTTAGTGTAACAAACCACGTTGGAGTTCCTAAATTGCTTAGCATGCATTTAAGTTCTCCATGACGACGATACCAATACTCATTAGTACCACGCTGACATGTCATCAAATTCATCTGTTGAGATTCCAAAAGATCATCTTTCTGATGTACTTTTTCCATAAATTCCTTTGCAGAAACATTTCGAAGATGTACTCCTGTTTTTAATATACGGTTGACTGCATATGAAAGTCCAGACAATTCACTCTCAAACAAAAGATGAAATATATATGGGATACATTGTAGAAATCTAGGATCTTCTGCATACAATTTTGTGGTCCGATATTCTGATGCAGGAATCTCTATTGATTGTTCGTCATATCGTCCACCTTTTCAAGTTGGGAACAGCTGGGGAAAACAACGAGCTTCCAAACTCTTTTCCCAAACACTCAAGTGATTCCCCTTCGCTTTCTTCATTTGGAATAATTCAATAGTATTCCCCAACACTTCTTTAGAATGTAAAGGATGTACACTATAATGTTCATACATTTCTTCACTTTTGGATATGTCCATTTTCTCAATTTGACCACTTGACATTTCACTATCATCCCCTAAATGTATTTCTTCTTCTTCCACATACACATTTTTGTAGTATTCATTATTCTTTATAAGATACAATGTTGCCTTTTGCCCTTTTCTGACAGCCACTAATTCCTGCCAGATTTTCTTACTCTTAGAGGCCGATTCCGATTCCGTCCGCAAAACGAACCGAGCGACACGGACCCAGACCGAATACCGACCAACACGGACCAGCGCCGTACGACCCGTGCAGTACGATGCAACGCGAGTGAATTACAACCGACACGTACGGAATACAAGCCGTACGACCGAGCCGGAGGGAAAATAGTTATCCGGCCGGAAAACTGACGCGATTTTCATCGACCGACACAAACCCGGAATCAACCCGACCGATCCGTACCCGCGATGTACGATTAGCGCAGTACAATGCAATGCGTGTAAAACCAGACCAACTTGCACGGAGACCAAGCCGCACGACCGACACGCACAGACAACCCGGCACACAAGCAATAGAGACCGCCGCGAACGACGCCTACCAAACACAGAAGACAGGCAGCGTGAACGAGGCGGAGAAGCCAGCACGAGACAACAGCAGCATCCGTTTCCGTCACATGAACGTCTCCTACATGCCTACAAAACACAAAGGAAAAAACACAAAAAAGGACCAAACAAGCAATGACTAAGCCAATAAATACCCAACACAAATTAATTGGACAAAGACACACCCACAACTACAACTATATAAAGGACTACACTCACTGCCATCATCCCTTGCAAACGGGAGACACAGCCAGCAGCAAACACCAGTACACCGCAACCACAGACACACTCACAACTCACCCATCACACAACTCACACACCATCAGCACCTCATACAAAAGCACACACACATACACACAGCAAAACCAACACCAAACCAACATCACTTGCACCCTCGCAGACACATCCCTCACCACCACCACCCATCACCATGCCTCCAAAGAAGAATTCACAGATAGTGAGTTAGAAGTGCTGGTAGACGACATCATCAGAGTAGAGCCACATTTGTTTGGTACATTGGTTCAAAGGACCCCCATCTCACAGAAAACCAAGATGTGGGCGAGGATTGTGGACAAGGTGAACGCACAAGCACCAACGTTGCGCACAAAGGACGATATCCAGAACAGTTGGTATGATGTGCGCAGGAGGGTCAAGAAACTCATCGAGAAAGAGCACGCCTTGAGTCAGCGCACTGGCGGCGGCCCTCCTGCCAAACCAGTCTACTTCAGGACCTGGGAGGAGAAGGTGCGGGACATCCTACCACCAGAGAGCGTCCATGGCCTAACAGACATCCCAGAGACTGGTGAGTACACAAACAACAAACCCAAGATTGTGTGGCAAGGGGACAGTGAAACCATGCACCCCAAGCAAACCTACACTAACCAATAGATAATCAACCCAAGATGTGTATGCCAGTCACACAAACACAATACCTGCCATCTCATAGTGACTGGGGACTGTGTCATGACATGCACCAACCTACAAACAAATAGAGCAAGCCACTGGCACTAAGCCAAATACATCCAGCAAGACAGTTTGCCACCACAAACACACCACCTCACAGTGCAGCTGACTATCAGGAAGGAATAGTGGGGATGCAGGTGAAGTGAGTGTAGCCAAAAGCATGATGGGGCCTGTAGTCACAGATAATGCTCCCCCTCCTGAGTTGCCCATCAAGACCTCTCTGAAACATGCCCACATCACAGGGAGTGGAAAATGACTGACAAGATGGCTGACACTGGGTCCTGCTGTGGGGAGCACAAGGCCCTGCTAGGGCATGTGCGCAAATCAGAAGCAGGAAACCACTGACTGACATCCTGAAAGACAACTTGCACGCCCTACAATGGAAGCATGTGTCATGATGGGAAGGAGGACTGACAGCCCTGACCATACTAATCAGCATGGGGAGACACCCCCCCAACACAAACTCCACACAACTCACCGGGTACAATGCTTTGACACACACCTCATTGAAATATCAACAAAAGATCCCCCGTACTGGCTGCTTCTGTGTGAAGCACAGGGGCTCACTTGGGACTTGTAGCCAAACAAACACCAGGATTTCACTGTCAGCCATCTTGCCATTGCTGTCACACCCCCCTCACAGGGAAGCAGAGTCAAGAGGGAGGAAGCATGGGCATGCTGGGAAGGGGGGTATAGCCAAGAGTATGATGGGACTCGCAGTCAAAGACAACCTACACCCACCCACATGGCCCAGCAAGATCAAACTGAACCATACTCGCCTCACAGGGAGTGGGAAGGGACCGACAAGATGTCTGACACTGGGCTCTGTTGTGGGGAGCACAAGGCCATGCTGGCAAATGGCCAACAACAAGATCAAACTCGGTATGTGACAAGCTGGGAAAAAGCAGTGTACAGGCAGGCATCTGTTATAAAAGTAGAAAATGTCATGTTTGTGAACCAACGATGCATGTAGAAACATAAATCACATTGTGTGTCTCTTCCAAACACAGGTCGTGCTGGGCACCCACTGACAAATGACGAGGATACCCAGTCCCAGACTCTGTTGGACACTGAGCTCTCTGGTCTGACTCTCTCGCTGTCCTCTTCGGATGACGACGACCAACCTGGCCCCTCCGGTGCGAGCCATCATGCAGCACCAGCAGCAGCAACATCTGCCCCCCCCTGTACCCACGGCTCCACCATCTGGACACCGACAGGGCACCCCCACCAACACGGACAGACCAAGGACAATCAACACCCACTGCACAGGGACACAGGACCCCCCGGAAGCTACAGCCAACACCACCAGCAACACCACCCAAGGGGTCCCAGGGTCACCTGGGCGTACCGCCGCTGGTCCTACCTGTGTGGAGAGGGCTGCTGAGAGGGGTCGGAGGCACAGGGCACGCCTTGCAGAGTGGTCTGGACTGCATAATGACCCCCAACTGGCAAGCATCATAGATGCGTACCAGGATAGCACCGGAGGATTTGGCCAGGTAGTGGGGATCCTCAAGGACATAAAACAGGAGCAGGTCACCCACATGCCCGCATGGAGGCAAAGTGGGATGCCCTTACTGCAGTGCATCGGGACATACTACAATGCCTCCGCCAGATCAACACCAACCTGTCCCCACCCCCCTGTGTGCCCACAACATCTGTCGCAACACCATCTGCCAGCACCACAGGGAGGGAGGAGGACTCTGGCGGAGAGTCCCCTCCACCGCAGAGGCCTGCACATGAGGATCCCCCCCCCCCGGAAGAAGAGGGGTCGTCCGAAGAAGGACATGTGAGAGGCAGATGTCCCAGCACATCCCCCAGGGCCTCTAAACCTGTTCTGGACAATGTTCTTTGTGCGCAACCCGTTCACCTTGTCCAATCGCACACAACTCGCCCACATGACATGGAGGGTTCATGTTGGGCCAATTTATCAGATGACTGTGGACTTTACTCTGGACATTTCATCTACCAGCACGTCCCAACTCAAATGTGAACTTTGGATTCCCAAACCACTGTACAGCACCCAACATCCTGTGCACCTCACTCACACATGTTTGTAAATAAACTCACCAGTACACCATACTTGCCTCTGTTGTGATTCAAACTTGTCATGTTCAGGGCGAAGTCGATCTGCTACACAACACAGTGCATGCCAAATACTGCAACAATGTGACCAACGTAAGGTCAGTCATGGGGATGTGACACATGTGAGGGAGACACACCACTATGGCAACACAAAACATACTCACCATGGCCATGTGACTCATCACACACAATTATATTGACCTGAAACACATTGGCATGCACAGACACAACACCAAGCACAGTCAGTGGTAACAAGTCCACAGGTGAGATAAGCAGATATCACTCAGATGTGGGAAGACAGACAACGCACATAACAAAGCGTAGCACAGGTTAATTACACACCAGCAACACGTTTATTCCACAATAGTTGCACGGTAATTCTACGTAACAGTGGACACATGCTCACAATGTTTTGGAGAATGGAAGTCCAGGGATGTGTGGTACATCAGTTGATGGGAATTCTCAACTTCCACACTGTTGTTGGCTTCTGGGTGTTGGGGGTCAGTGTTGACCACACAACAGGCAAAGAACCCTGGGAAGGACAGACAAGATACAGTCAAAAGCACAGACGAACAGGAGAGAAATGCAATACACATACACAAAACATGTTGCAAAACACCTACACAAACACTAGTTAGCAGTACTACCCTATTGTGGAGTACACACCACCTGAATGGACACATCACAGCACGCATCCAGTCAAGTGGCACACAGACACACTCAGACAGCAACAGAGCTGGCTCAACACTTCCTGGCTACCTCCATACATTTACATAACAACCCTGGAAACTCACTTTCAGGTGAAGAAGTTGGGAGCGGGAGCGGACGTCACCTTCATCTTCATCATCACTGGCATCCTGGCCCAGGCCGGGATCCTCCACAGGTGCCGGACGTTGGTCGTCGTCATCCTCATCCAGGATGAGAGGCACCTCCTTCCGCACCGCCATGTTGTGTAGCATGCAGCAGACCAGTATTATTTTGCACACCTTTGCAGGCTCATATGGGAGGGCCCCTCCGGTCTTGTCCAGGCAGCGAAAGCGGCTTTTCAGGAGGCCGAATGCCCGCTCAATCACCCTCCTGCTCTGACCATGTGCCTCATTGTAGCGCAGCTCGGCTGGTGTCACAGGGTTCCTGAAGGGTGTCAGCAACCACGGCATGTTGGGGTATCCAGAATCACCTACACACACAAAAATGAACAAGTAGATGAGTTTGATAGGAGTGTGGAATACAACAAGTGAAACACACACACAATAAGAAACAGTCAGTACACACCGACAAGCCAGGCACGCTGAGCTGGCATCTGTGACATCAGCGTTGCAATGTGACTACTCCTCATTATGTAGGCATCGTGCCCCGAACCAGGGAACCGTGCACACACGTGTGATCAACATGTCAGCAAGACAGACCATCAGAGCATTGATCGAATGGTAGTGCTTCCTGTTACAGTATGCCTGCTCATGTGCCTGTGGTGGTATCAGGGCATCATGTGTCCCGTCAATGGATCCAATGACGTTTGGCATCCTCCCCAGTGTATAAAAGGCATCCTTAATTTCAGGGAGTTCATCTTGGCTCGGGAACTTGATATACAGGTCAAGGAATTGCAACATCCCCTCCAAGACATCGCGTAGCACCCGACTAAACATCGTTTGCGACATACCACCAGCAGTAGCCACAGTGTACTGGAAGGTACCAGTAGCAAAGAAGTGCAGGGCTGCCATCACCTTCCCCTCTGGGGTCAGTGCTGTAGGGTATGTCCGGCCAGGTAACAGATGTGGCGCCAACTGCTCCGCCAACTCCTCAATCAGTGGCCTGGTGAAGCGGTACCGTCTGATGCTGTCGCGTTCCTGCATGGTTGCAAGGTCTGGGAACGGACGATGCACAGCTGGTGCCCTGCAGTACAGAGATGCACAAAGGAAGATTGTCAGTACATCCCCCCATGTGGCCATGACCACGATCACTCTCATATGCTAGTTCATGACATTACACAATGTACTGAGGCGTGTGCTGTTGGTCAAGGACACATATGTCACCTACAAGACCACCACCTTACATCTCAATTCCACATGTCCACATGAGTCCCATGTAGTGCAATGGGCTAATCATCTGGCTGTGTCACCCAACCTATGTGCTGCTGCAACATTTAAAAAACCCACCCCAGTGACTAATGAGGACTCATGTCTCCCAGGCATCACAGAACTTTGTTGCCATGCAGAAACCCAGGCTCCCTGTATTGCCACATCAACACAGCAATGGACATGGTGTAGCACGTACACACCACAAGGCAAGCGTAAGTCCCACAGGTAGTGGCCACTGTTGTCCATGCCGGCCCTACATGTACGTCTTAGACACACACCCCATCAAGGTTGATGCATATACCACATGGATGTGGAGACTGTCACCCATTGGTAACATGTGATCAGACACATCTGAGACACAACATGCACACAGACTGTGGGTATACATCAGTATTGGGGCTACAGGTCTCACTGTGACGTACATGCCATCACCCCCAGGACTCAGGGTGTATGTGACATGCCCCAAACATATCCAACCTGATACTGTGGCCTTCACTCATGCCAATTATTGTCCAATTGCACATCACAGTGCTAATGTGCACAACACACAAAGGACTCTCCCCCCATGTACAAGATAACAGCCTGGGAGTGGCTGCACAAAGTGCCAGACAAATAAACTGCTGTGGCCCCCTCAAACACCCAGGGAATGCAGCCTCACATGCCATTGGACACTGTGTGGCCAATGCTATAGTGTGGCAGGTGTGTGCAGGTGTCCATGGCCAGTATATGTGTGTTGCATCCGTCTAATAGTCACACTAATGCGGTCCGACGCGGGTGACAATGCGTACCCATTGCATGGGTCAAGTCCGAGCCGTGCGTACGCCTTGTCATTGAATGCAATGAGGTCCGACGCGGGTGACAATGCGTACGCATTGCGCGGGTCATGTCCGAGCCGTGTGTACGCCTTGTCATTGAATGCAATGAGGTCCGACGCGGGTGACAATGCGCACGCTTTGCACGGGTCATGTCCGAGCCGTGCGTACTCCTTGTCATTGAATGCAATAAGGTCCGACGCGGGTGACAATGCGCACGCATTGCACGGGTCATGTCCGAGCCGTGCGTACGCCTTGTCATTGAATGCAATGAGGTCTTACTCGGGTGACAACGCGTACGCATTGCACGGGTCATGTCCGAGCCGTGCGTACGCCTTGTCATTTAATGCAATGAGGTCCGACACGGGTGACAATGCGTACGCATTGCATGGGTCATGTCCGAGCCGTGCGTACGCCTTGGCCATTGAATCGTATGGAGACGGGTGCATGTGTACATTCAAAATACGCGTTGTAAATCAGTTGAACGAGCCGGGCGCACCCATTGGCTCAGGACTGTCATGGAGACAGATGCGGATTCAAAACTTGTACGAGTTGTGCACTGGAAATTCAGTTGGATGCCTACAATGTTGCAATTTCAAGTGTTCCATGAAGGTGAAGATTTGAACGATGCGGAAGGCGTGTACGAGTCGTACTTTTAAATGGATTGGCCAGATTCATAGAATGCAACCGTGATGGACCTATCACTTTGGACACATGGCACAGAGTCTGCCTCTGCAGCACAGATATAAGGCTGGCTGGACCCCAGGGAGCTCACTTGCCTGCACTACATGCTACAGGACCACATCCCTGCTACCACTGCTGCTGCCTATGCATCCCCTGGCTCCTGCTATGGCACGTACACTGGAGAGGGCCCCAGCCTTCACTAAGGAGGAGAACCAGGTCCTGCTGGACGGGCTCCTTCCAGAGTACAGAAAGCTCTATGGGACACCAGGGGAGCAGGTGAGTGTGCGGTTCACTGCCTTCCTAATTATGCATGTTGTCTGACTAGCAGTACTAGCAGTGTGTACAGCAGTGGCAAACATTATCACTGACTACTTTCATCCCCCAAAGTGTGTAAGGACATGTACTGAATATTTTTCTTGCTGCTAAAGTGCATTTTTGCCAGCTTAAACTATCCATGCATTGTTAACATGTCAGACATGCATGTGAATTTTCATTCCCCAGGGTTGCACTACCTGTGTAATTATTGTCCCTTTGTGATGATGACATGTATATCTAATTGTGTGCTGCACAAATCTGGGGAATGTGTGTTAATGTACTTTTCACTTTGTCCTCCTCACAGGTTGATGCCCACCAGAAGCAGGAGTTCTGGCTGACCATCGCCCGGGCTGTTCGTTCTGTGGGAGTCTACAAGCGCCGGATCCACAACTGCCAGAAGTGGTGGCAGGACCTTCGGGGCTGGACCCGGAGGATAGCTAGAGTCCAGCTGAAGCTGTCACCTCCACGCAGGAGGGGCGGACACCGGACCCTGACTCCCCACATGTTCCGGATACTGGTGGTGGTCTTCCCGGACCTGAATAGGCAGCTGAAGGCCAGACAGCAGCAGGATGGCGGTAAGTCCATGCCTGATCTGTGTACTATGTCTAACATGCAAATAGCAGTCTTTTGTCCGGGTCACACTTCCACATTACGTAGGTCTTGTAGTCCCCAAATCAGGTCCCTCATCTGTGTGATGCACCCTCCTCATCTGTTCCACAGGTGTGGCTCCTACAGTCTTTGGATTGTGTCACGAAGGGGCATATGTATAAAAAACCGTATTTGCGATTCTCAAATAGCGATTTTTTGAGAATCGCTATTTGAGAATTGCAAAACAGGATGTATTTAAAAATTCGCACATATTTTGCGAATTCTTAATATTCCTTATTTGCGATTAGCAAATTGCGAAATCGCAATTAAGGAATACCTTCCCATTCATTCCTATGGGCCAGGAGGCCCATAGGAATGAATGGGAAGTAATTCTCAAATTGCAATTTGCTAATCGCAAATTGAGAATAATTTCAAAGGTGCAAGGGTGTCATGATGACACCCTGATGCACCCCTGAAATGAACATGTGTGCGCATATGGCGCACATACATGCCTTAAGGGCATGTATGTGCGCCACATGGCACTTTGAAAAATGCCAAAACATTGCATTTTTCAAAGAAATCGCAAATTACCACCAACTTGAAGTTGGTGGTAATTTGCGATTTCTTAAGGAGAATTCGCACAACGTGGGTGCGTGTTACATAGCATTTAAGGAATCGCAATTTGCGATTCCTTAAATGCTTACGCAAAATTAAGGAATCGCTAAATTAGCGATTCCTTAATAATGCGATGCGAAAATGGCTCATACATCGCATTTTGCGATTTTGTATTCGCAAACGCTGTTTTTTTGCGAATCGCAGCGTTTGCGAATACAAAATCGCTTGATACATATACCCCTAGGGCACTGTGTCCCTGCAGTCAGCTATGTATCAGGTACCAGTAAGCATCAGTTCCCGTGACTCTGTTGTGTGTGTCATGGGTGGGTCAATTGTTTACACAATGCCTGAGATCTGACATGTGAACTGTGTGTGCCCTTGAGATGTGTACCAATTGCTGGTCTGACTCGCAACATGTTTCTGGGGTATTCAATACAAAACCATGCAGCAGGGTACTCCAATTTTTGGGCATCAGGAGTAGGTATGGCAAGTATGCCACAATTGCTTAGCCACCTGACTACTGTCCGGGGTAAAACACCGTTTCACTTAGTCCTGCCCAGTCCTGCCCCCTCAAGGGCATTCAGAAACACTCTGTAATCCCACTCCTGTGTGTGAAATTGCAGGTTGTGCTTCGTGACATGTGCCCTCAGGTGTGTGCCTCTGTGTCATTAGGGTGTGGCTTGTTGCTACGTACAACTGGGGTGTCCATGATTCCGAGGGTCAGCATGACATCTGCAATGTGACTGTGGGAGACAAGACCTGTGTGACATATAGGTGTGTGAGCATCTGACAGCGCACAATGGCGTATGCAACTCAGTCCCTCATGCAGCTGGGTTATATGCATGGCAGACTGTGATGTGTTAATGTACATGGATTCGTGTTTGCTGAGACTCATATGTCTGATTTTCATGATATGGGGTCTTCTGGGTCCTGGATATTTTGTTTGCATGGGATGGGCAAGTGCGCCGGTCATCTGCAGAGTCAGATTTGCCCCTGAGCTAGGATTGTGAGTCAGTGCATATTGTTGTCTGGATGCCCTGCCCCTGTGACAGGAGGCAGTGTTGACTGACTTACAGGGCATCCCAGTGCCATGGCATTGAACTTGCTATGAGTGAGCCTGCGTTGTGTTCAAGGTTGCACCATGCACCCTATTGTGGCCTTGCCCATGAGGACATGAGTACATCATAGTGTGTGTTGCTGACATGCATCCCAAGCATGTGAAATGAGTCTCTGCCCATCCCTTCATCCGGACACCTGTGCTGAGTCAGTTGCAAGAGATGTGCTGTGGGTCTAGTGACATACTCCTACATGTTCACTTGCATGTACAACTAATGTGTGGCTGGTGCATGTTGGCACATTGGGGTATTAGCATCCAACATGCAACAGACATATGTGTGCAAGTCAAGGAGGGATATGTGTGCCATGGTTGATGTTGGAAATTACAATTGTCTTATTCTAAACAGTGTTGGCACTTTGAGCTGTGTTCAGCTGATGATGCCTGTGATGTGATGTACTCACTGTGGTGTGTGCAGTCGGTGCAGGTGACTGATGTTGTTCTGTTACTTCCTATTCCTATCCAGATACATCCACGGCCACAGGAGGGGACAGCTCCACGGAACAGGAGGAGCCACAGAGCCTTACAGGGACAGAAGGAGAGGAGTCAGGTGGACCCAGTGGCACGGAGGGCGATTTCAGCCACACAGAGGAGTCGTCAGCACCATCTCCCCCAGCTGAAGGCCACAGCAGCTCTGAGGATGACTCCCCTGTGGAGGCGGGTGTCAGCAGCCACCAAACCCCAGCTAGTGAGGCTGTCACCGCCGCCGCCACCACCACCACCACCACCCCCCTCCCATCGGCTCCCATCTCAGAGGTCCCTGTGGGCTCCCGTGTTTGTGAGCATGTTTCCTTTGTGCCAGGCACCGCACCCCCTGCCCCTGTGTCCCCTGCTGCCCTGAGTGAGGAGTCTGTGGACTTACTAAGACAGATGCATGTGGGGCAGACGTCGATGCTGAAGGTCCTCCATGCACACACAGGTCTGTTGACACAACTGGTGTCATTCATGGAGGGCATTTCCTCGGGCATGTCTGCCCTACAGAGGACCAACCAGTCCGTGGCCTCCTCCCTGACGGCAGCAGTGTCCCTCCTCCAACAGTCCCACAACCCTCCTACCCCTGCAGCACCCACAATTCCTAGCACACTACCTGTCCAAAGCACAGAAACCCCCAAACCAAGGGCTAGACGTGCACACAAGCAAGCGCAGGGGACTGATTCCACACTCACAGGGGCTGGTTTGCTGACACACACACAGTCATCCACAACCACTCCACAGTCCTCCGAGACCTCTCCCTCCGAGCCCCCTTCCCTTGCCTCACCTGCAACCCCATCCCCCCAGAAGCTCTTCCTCTGTGACCTTGGCCTCTTCCCCACCGACCCAGCAGATCCTGATTACAAGGGGAAGAGGAAGTCCCCACACACAGAAGGGAGTGCCCCTCATACCCGGACACCCTCCCCCAGGCGCACTCAGACAGAGACGCCCACCCGCAAGTCCCCCCGGTGCAAGAAGAGCAAGACCCCCCCCCGCCAGCACGCAGCTCCAAGGCAAAGTCTCTGTCCTCCATCCCCCAGGCTACCACTCCAGAGGTTTCCCCGCCACTCCCTGCCCCGGGTTCCCCCACACACAGATACACCATCCCCAAAATGCTAAGGCCATTCCCCCCTAACACTTGCTCCTCCACACCTGGTCAGACAGTTGCTGCCACTGATGTGGGGACCGTGTCACCACCCCCTGCCCTGCAGACCTCACCTGTCCCCCATTCCGCTCCCATGGATGTAGGCACTGCTTTGGAGTCCACGCCCACCCCGTCTGACTTGGGCACTGCAGTGGTGAGCCAATCCACTCCATCTGACCTGCTCACTGGAGTTGTGCCGGCACCCACCCCATCTGACTTGTGCCACACACTTGTGACAGCACCCACCACTTCAGTCATCTCCACTGCAGTTGCAAGTGTCTCGCCTGCTTCCCCCACCTCTTCACTGCCTCCTTCTGCTGCGCCCTGATCCTGTCCCTGCGGTGCCTGGCCTGCCCCCATGTATGCCCCTCCGAGCGGATGACCCCGGTCCGTAGCAGTGCAGGCAAGCAAGGTGTGACAGTTTTCACTCTAGTTCACTCCTTGGCAATTTGACATGGACTGGCCATTGGCCTTTTGGTTGCACAGACGTTTCGAATTTCATATACTGAATTTGTGACTCTAGTTCACTCCTTGCCCTTTGGACATGGACTGGCCATTGGCCTTTTGTTGGAACAGACGTTTCACTTTTCATATGCTGAATAAAGCTTTTTACTTTGTCCATGTGAACTTGATTTAGCTGTACATCATGTTGAGGTTGTTTTAGATGCCCTTGCACCTGTAATGCTTGGTTTACAATGTTGCATACTGATGTGTTGATGTGAGGTACTCCCTGTGGTCCATGAGATATGTATCCTATTCTGGTGGGTATCCATGTCATCCTTTGCAGCTACCTGGGTGTGTCTGGATCAACCATGTGTGTACATCTCTCTGTGAGCATTTAATTGCCATGGTCACATCTGTGGCTTGCACCCCTGCACATATGATGTGCTACCCATTGTCCAAATAGTCACTTCCACATACTTCGTGCTCATCACTACTGGCCCTACAGGTTTGGGCATCATTGGTATAGGAGCAACTGGGTCCTCTGTGCAACTTGCTGTACATATGTATTGAGGATGTGCAGATGACTTAAGGGAGACTCACGTACCCAGGCTGTTGTGACCAGAGCCTTCATTATGCGGTAACTGATGGCTGACTGACCAAGTGTTCTGCAGACATGAGTGGGACTTGTGGTGAATATGTTTGACACAGCTGGGCTCCCACAGGAGTTGTGTCCCCTAAAGTTAGTGTGTTGTCCAGTGACATAGTCTGGGCCCCTGGTGTGTGTTGTATGTGCATGTGTGTGTGTCCACATCACAGTTCACACACAGACAGTGTTCCCATGATATGTTCGTGTTGTTGATGCTTGCTGAGTGGTACTGGGGTAATCCCACTACTTTTCCAATGGGCTACCAGATGTATGGGTGCATGACTCACTACTGTTAATTGGTGTATCATCATTGTGATTTGTCAGTTCTGAGTGTTGATGATGTTGTCAGACACAGATGGGATACAGTGAGGGTTCCTCAAGGCACTTGGTTGTTCGCAATATCATGTAGTTGTCCCTAGGTGGTAGTTTTCAGTGATTGAGACATTTGTATGTGTGTGTGACTGCTCCCACTTGTCTGGTTCATGGCAGCGATGCTGGCAGGTGTCAGCATGGGTGCCTTGTGTTCCTCCTTGGCATCTGCATAGTCCTGGGACAGTGGCAGGGATTGTGAAGGTCACATGAGCTTTCAGGTCATGGCCATGTACCGCATACTGTGCAGTGTGTCTGTCATTCCCCAGGGTTGTAAACAGTCTTTGTGTGATGTGTGTGTGCACCTTAGTTCCTGCCAACATTCCTTTGTTTGTCATGCGGGCATGTGCAATGTCACCTTTCCGTGTGGGCTTCACAGATACACATTGTTGCAGTTTAGGTGTGTGGTGTTGATGGTGGACTGATGTGAATGTTTGCATGGATGGTCCCTTAGCTCCCGTTTGTCCATGGATGAGGGGCCATGCTGAGTGATTTGTGTTTGTGTATGTCTGATGTACATTTGTGGCACAGGACACATGTCTGGATTTCCCAGTTTATACGACATCTGCCTTTGTCATCACAGTGGAGGTGTCATGCATGCTTGTGTCACACCAATGTCTTGTCCCTGGGGATTGTGCTGTTGTGTCAGTCTCTTGTTGTGTTAGTTGGGGTTCATTCCAGCTAGTGTCACATGTGTCTGTTGTGCTCCCTCTCATCTCCTAACGCCTGATTGCCCACTGAGGGTGTCCCAATGATGGTTTACTTTTGTATGGCACTGTGTCCACATCTGTGTCACTGTGGTTCAGCCCCTCTCATGTGTTGTGTATTTGCCTGTGGATACTGTGACACACACACACACACACGTTGTGTCCGATGTGCAATGTGAGTTTGCCTGTTTGTGCATCTGCACCAGTGCATTGGTATTGCTGTTGTGGGCCTTTGTCTGGATGCTGTTTCTGTGATTTTGCATGCTGTCCCTGGCAGTCATTTCACATCATTGTGCACATTCATCCTGGTTGTTGGGTGCCATTGCTGGCATGGAATGTGAGTTAGTGAGCTGACACCTACAGTCTACACATGTTGTTTTGGTTGGTGTGTCTATTTTCGAGATGTGTGCATGCTTGGTGATGGTCACTTCTGCTGCTGTGTCATTGTACGCTGTGTGCATTGTCAGCCCCCATGTGTGGTGCTTGTCTGCACATGGCCGAGAGTGTTATGTTTTCACAGCACTGTTTGCCTCAACACATCTCTGTGTGTATGGGACACAACCACTATTTCCCCCCAGAAGTGTTTGATGTGTTGGGAGCAGGGATCATACATGCTGTTTGTTATTTGCAGCTTTGACCATGATGACACTTACCTTTTGGTCACTGTGTTGAGGGGGGTTTGGTCCCCATCACCACAATGCTCCACATCTGCTGCATTTTGTGGGCCCCCACTTGACTTCTGTTCTACACAGTGAGGGGGTGTTCTTTTTACATTGCCACAGTGCTATGGCGATGCTTGCCTTGTGTATGTCACACTCATGTGTTGGTCACACATGTGCTGTTACTTACATTGTATGCTCGCAGCCATATTCACTGTTGTGGGCATTTGTCACAGACTACACACTGTTGTCATGATGTCGTGGGGGATGTATTTTGCGGACATACCTGATGTTTGCGTATGCTGGATGTGTTGCGCATCACCCATCCTATGGCTGGGGGTGGCAGGGGTAATGGCCAACAGGTCCCCTGTGAGTGGGGATGGCAGGGGTGATGGGCAACAGGTCCCCTTTGAGTGGGGGTGGCAGGGGTGATGGGCAACCGGCCCCCTATGGATGGGAGTGGCAGGGGTGATTGGCAACATAAGCCCTGTGAGTGGGGGTGGCAGGTGTGATGGGCAACATATGCCCTGTGAGTGGGGGTGGCAGGGGTGATGGGCAACAGGTCCCCTGTGAGTGGGGGTGGCAGGGGTGATGGGAAACATAAGCCCTGTGAGTGGGGGTGGCAGGGGTGATGGGCAACATAAGCCCTGTGAGTGGGGGTGGCAGGGGTGATGGGCAACAGGTCCCCTGTGAGTGGGGGTGGCAGGGGTGATGGGAAACATAAGCCCTGTGAGTGGGGATGGCAGGGGTGATGGGCAACATAAGCCCTGTGAGTGGGGGTGGCAGGGGTGATGGGCAACAGGTCCCCTGTGAGTGGGGGTGGCAGGGGTGATGGGAAACATAAGCCCTGTGAGTGGGGGTGGCAGGGGTGATGGGCAACATAAGCCCTGTGAGTGGGGGTGGCAGGGGTGATGGGCAACAGGTCCCCTGTGAGTGGGGGTGGCAGGGGTGATGGGCAACATAAGCCCTGTGAGTGGGGGTGGCAGGGGTGATGGGCAACATACGCCCTGTGAGTGGGGGTGGCAGGGGTGATGGGCAACAGGTCCCCTGTGAGTGGGGGTGGCAGGGGTGATGGGAAACATAAGCCCTGTGAGTGGGGATGGCAGGGGTGATGGGCAGCATAAGCCCTGTGAGTGGGGGTGGCAGGGGTGATGGGCAACAGGTCCCCTGTAAGTGGGGGTGGCAGGGGTGATGGGATACATAGCCCTGTGAATGGGGTGGCAGGGGTGATGGGCAACATAGACCTGTGAGTGGGGGGGCAGGGGTGATGGGCAACAGGTCCCCTGTGAGTGGGGGTGGCAGGGGTGATGGGCAACATAAGCCCAGTGAGTGGGGGTGGCAGGGGTGATGGGCAACAGGTCCCCTGTGAGTGAGGGTGGCAGGGGTGTTGGCCAACAGGCCCCCTATGGGTGTGGGTGGCAGGGGTGATGGGCAACATAAGCCCTGTGAGTGGGGGTGGCAGGGGTGATGGGCAACATAAGCACTGTGAGTGAGGGTGGCAGGGGTGATGGGAAACATAAGCCCTGTGAGTGGGGGTGGCAGGGGTGATGGGAAACATAAGCCCTGTGAGTGGGGGTGGCAGGGGTGATGGGAATCATAAGCCCTGTGAGTGGGGGTGGCAGGGGTGATGGGAAACATAAGCCCTGTGAGTGGGGGTGGCAGGGGTGATGGGCAACAGGTCCCCTGTGAGTGGGGGTGGCAGGGGTGATGGGCAACAGGCCCCTTATGGGTGTGGGTGGCAGGGGTGATGGGCAACATAAGCCCTGTGAGTGGGGGTGGCAGGGGTGATGGGAAACATAAGCCCTGTGAGTGGGGGTGGCAGGGGTGATGGGCAACAGGTCCCCTGTGAGTGGGGGTGGCAGGGGTGATGGGAAACATAAGCCCTGTGAGTGGGGATGGCAGGGGTGATGGGCAGCATAAGCCCTGTGAGTGGGGGTGGCAGGGGTGATGGGCAACAGGTCCCCTGTAAGTGGGGGTGGCAGGGGTGATGGGATACATAGCCCTGTGAATGGGGTGGCAGGGGTGATAGGCAACATAGCCCTGTGAGTGGGGGGGCAGGGGTGATGGGCAACAGGTCCCCTGTGAGTGGGGATGGCAGGGGTGATGGGCAACATAAGCCCAGTGAGTGGGGGTGGCAGGGGTGATGGGCAACAGGTCCCCTGTGAGTGGGGGTGGCAGGGGTGTTGGCCAACAGGCCCCCTATGGGTGTGGGTGGCAGGGGTGATGGGCAACATAAGCCCTGTGAGTGGGGGTGGCAGGGGTGATGGGCAACATAAGCACTGTGAGTGAGGGTGGCAGGGGTGATGGGAAACATAAGCCCTGTGAGTGGGGGTGGCAGGGGTGATGGGAAACATAAGCCCTGTGAGTGGGGGTGGCAGGGGTGATGGGAAACATAAGCCCTGTGAGTGGGGGTGGCAGGGGTGATGGGAAACATAAGCCCTGTAAGTGGGGGTGGCAGGGGTGATGAGCAACAGGTCCCCTGTGAGTGGGGGTGGCAGGGGTGATGGGCAACAGGCCCCCTATGGGTGTGGGTGGCAGGGGTGATGGGCAACATAAGCCCTGTGAGTGGGGGTGGCAGGGGTGATGGGAAACATAAGCCCTGTGAGTGGGGGTGGCAGGGGTGATGAGCAACAGGCCCCCTGTGAGTGGGGGTGTCAGGGGTGATGGTCAACAGACCCCCTATGGGTGTGGGTGGCAGGGGTGATAGGCAACATAAGCCCTGTGAGTGGGGGTGGCAGGGGTGATGGGAAACATAAGCCCTGTGAGTGGGGGTGGCAGGGGTGATGGGAATCAGGTCCCCTGTGAGTGGGGGTGGCAGGGGTGATGGGCAACAGGTCCCCTGTGAGTGGGGGTGGCAGGGGTGATGGCCACAGGCCCCCTATGGGTGTGGATGGCAGGGGTGATGGGCAACATAAGCTCTGTGAGTGGAGGTGGCAGGGGTGATGGGCAACATAAGCCCTGTGAGTGGGGGTGGCAGGGGTGATGGACAACAGGTCCCCTGTGAGTGGGGGTGGCAGGGGTGATGGGCAACAGGCCCCCTATGGGTGTGGGTGGCAGGGGTGATGGGCAACATAAACCCTGTGAGTGGGGGTGGCAGGGGTGATGGGAAACATAAGCCCTGTGAGTGGGGGTGGCAGGGGTGATGGGCAACAGGTTCCCTGTGAGTGGGAGTGGCAGGGATGATGGGCAACAGGTCCCCTGTGAGTGGGGGTGGCAGGGGTGATGGGCAACAGGTCCCCTGTGGGTGGGGGTGGCAGGGGTGATGGGCAACAGGTCCCCTGTGAGTGGGGGTGGCAGGGGTGATGGGCAACATAAGCCCTGTGAGTGGGGGTGGCAGGGGTGATGGGCAACATAAGCCCTGTGAGTGGGGGTGGCAGGGGTGATGGGCAACAGGTCCCCTGTGAGTGGGGGTGGCAGGGGTGATGGGAAACATAAGCCCTGTGAGTGGGGATGGCAGGGGTGATGGGCAGCATAAGCCCTGTGAGTGGGGGTGGCAGGGGTGATGGGCAACAGGTCCCCTGTAAGTGGGGGTGGCAGGGGTGATGGGATACATAGCCCTGTGAATGGGGTGGCAGGGGTGATGGGCAACATAGACCTGTGAGTGGGGGGGCAGGGGTGATGGGCAACAGGTCCCCTGTGAGTGGGGGTGGCAGGGGTGATGGGCAACATAAGCCCAGTGAGTGGGGGTGGCAGGGGTGATGGGCAACAGGTCCCCTGTGAGTGAGGGTGGCAGGGGTGTTGGCCAACAGGCCCCCTATGGGTGTGGGTGGCAGGGGTGATGGGCAACATAAGCCCTGTGAGTGGGGGTGGCAGGGGTGATGGGCAACATAAGCACTGTGAGTGAGGGTGGCAGGGGTGATGGGAAACATAAGCCCTGTGAGTGGGGGTGGCAGGGGTGATGGGAAACATAAGCCCTGTGAGTGGGGGTGGCAGGGGTGATGGGAATCATAAGCCCTGTGAGTGGGGGTGGCAGGGGTGATGGGAAACATAAGCCCTGTGAGTGGGGGTGGCAGGGGTGATGGGCAACAGGTCCCCTGTGAGTGGGGGTGGCAGGGGTGATGGGCAACAGGCCCCTTATGGGTGTGGGTGGCAGGGGTGATGGGCAACATAAGCCCTGTGAGTGGGGGTGGCAGGGGTGATGGGAAACATAAGCCCTGTGAGTGGGGGTGGCAGGGGTGATGGGCAACAGGTCCCCTGTGAGTGGGGGTGGCAGGGGTGATGGGAAACATAAGCCCTGTGAGTGGGGATGGCAGGGGTGATGGGCAGCATAAGCCCTGTGAGTGGGGGTGGCAGGGGTGATGGGCAACAGGTCCCCTGTAAGTGGGGGTGGCAGGGGTGATGGGATACATAGCCCTGTGAATGGGGTGGCAGGGGTGATAGGCAACATAGCCCTGTGAGTGGGGGGGCAGGGGTGATGGGCAACAGGTCCCCTGTGAGTGGGGATGGCAGGGGTGATGGGCAACATAAGCCCAGTGAGTGGGGGTGGCAGGGGTGATGGGCAACAGGTCCCCTGTGAGTGGGGGTGGCAGGGGTGTTGGCCAACAGGCCCCCTATGGGTGTGGGTGGCAGGGGTGATGGGCAACATAAGCCCTGTGAGTGGGGGTGGCAGGGGTGATGGGCAACATAAGCACTGTGAGTGAGGGTGGCAGGGGTGATGGGAAACATAAGCCCTGTGAGTGGGGGTGGCAGGGGTGATGGGAAACATAAGCCCTGTGAGTGGGGGTGGCAGGGGTGATGGGAAACATAAGCCCTGTGAGTGGGGGTGGCAGGGGTGATGGGAAACATAAGCCCTGTAAGTGGGGGTGGCAGGGGTGATGAGCAACAGGTCCCCTGTGAGTGGGGGTGGCAGGGGTGATGGGCAACAGGCCCCCTATGGGTGTGGGTGGCAGGGGTGATGGGCAACATAAGCCCTGTGAGTGGGGGTGGCAGGGGTGATGGGAAACATAAGCCCTGTGAGTGGGGGTGGCAGGGGTGATGAGCAACAGGCCCCCTGTGAGTGGGGGTGTCAGGGGTGATGGTCAACAGACCCCCTATGGGTGTGGGTGGCAGGGGTGATAGGCAACATAAGCCCTGTGAGTGGGGGTGGCAGGGGTGATGGGAAACATAAGCCCTGTGAGTGGGGGTGGCAGGGGTGATGGGAATCAGGTCCCCTGTGAGTGGGGGTGGCAGGGGTGATGGGCAACAGGTCCCCTGTGAGTGGGGGTGGCAGGGGTGATGGCCACAGGCCCCCTATGGGTGTGGATGGCAGGGGTGATGGGCAACATAAGCTCTGTGAGTGGAGGTGGCAGGGGTGATGGGCAACATAAGCCCTGTGAGTGGGGGTGGCAGGGGTGATGGACAACAGGTCCCCTGTGAGTGGGGGTGGCAGGGGTGATGGGCAACAGGCCCCCTATGGGTGTGGGTGGCAGGGGTGATGGGCAACATAAACCCTGTGAGTGGGGGTGGCAGGGGTGATGGGAAACATAAGCCCTGTGAGTGGGGGTGGCAGGGGTGATGGGCAACAGGTTCCCTGTGAGTGGGAGTGGCAGGGATGATGGGCAACAGGTCCCCTGTGAGTGGGGGTGGCAGGGGTGATGGGCAACAGGTCCCCTGTGGGTGGGGGTGGCAGGGGTGATGGGCAACAGGCCCCCTATGGGTGGGGGTGTTAGTGGTGCTGGCCATGCAACCCCTATGGTGGACTGTTGTTATTGGCCAGGATATGTATCCCCTGTGTGTGTGCCTTTTTGCGGGTACGTGTCGTTTGTTTATGTGGTTGGTGTCTGACTTACCGTCTGCGCCGCCGCCGTCGGTCCCTGATCCGGTCATAGATGTAGAGTACTGGTATGACCTGCGCGATGGGATTCATGATGTGTTCGTGTCGTACACGCTGCTTGTTGCTCCGTCTCGCACCCACTGCAAGCTGTTCCTTCTCGTAGCCGTGTATTGATTTGCGGCGCGAATCGTAGCTGATATGCTTGTTTTCCGGATGCTGTGACGTGCCGTACGTGACGACCCGTCCGGCGCGTAGGAAGTACGCATCGTACTTGTCATGCCAGAAACTGCTATGGATACTGCTTCCGGGCGACACGGTTCCTCTTTGGGAGTTACGGCTCGGACGGAGAATGGGTCTTGATTCACAGCCTACGTGTCGGTCGTGTTTTTGGCAGGTATGCGCATCGTACTTCCTATACAGGACAGTCCGGGTACGTGTCGGTCGCAGGGTAAGGCTACGGCATCGGAATCGACCCCTTAGTAGGAACACCATTCACAAGAATAATTAAGGGTTCACTTTCTTCTTTATCTACACCAATAGTTTCAATATTTTTCTTTAAATCTAGAGGTAAATATACAACTCTTCCTTTTAATCCTCTCTGTAAATCTGTGGGAGGCAATTTACCTGTGTTGGGCTCCATACGAACAATAGCCCCAAACGGGTGCACAGATTGAATTAGAATACACTCATATGTGTTTAAATCCATCAGTTCTTGAGGAATAGGTACCAACTCCAGATCATTATGGACAGCTCTTCCTGGCATTTTATTATCCTCTAATTTGTTAGAACAATATTTACAAATACGTTGATTAGTACCCAAATCAAAGCAATCCTCTACCAACAAATAAGTTGGAAATTCATTCCACTTGTTATTTTCTTTTTTACTTTTTAAATACAGATCAACAGTCCTAGTCTGATTCTTATAGTGAGTTTGTCGACAACAAATACAAGTATAATTTGGCCTTTCACACAAAATTACCTTCAACTTTGTAATTTCTTCTTTAAATTTCTCTGTACTAATCTTTTCCACGTTTTCTTCAACGCCTACTTCCATCAATGTCTCACTTTTGTCTACTCTCATCTTCAGGACCAAAGTAACGAAACTCTATTTCATCACAAACTTTTTTTACATCTGATACTGAGCCAAGCACAAGAGCACTGATTAATTCATTTAAAAATATTGCTGGACTTTTTGCGTAATAAAATCTTCTGACTAACTTCCGCATTTGAGAATGATGTACTGCCATCATTCTAAAATGATGAAAAACCCTTTGACATACTCTTCTAGAAAGACAAGCCAGAGAATGACCTTCCAAACCAGTATTTTTTCTCACTCTGCAAGAATCCAGTCCTTGCAACATCCTAATCTTTTGTTTAAGACTTTTTTTACTATATGCTCGTCAGAAATTCCGTAAAATATCAATAGATTCCTGACGTATACTACCACAGTCCCAAGTATACACTGGGGCTTTAGTATGTCTCCCTAGAACTTCATCAGCTACCACTTCTTCTACATTTCTAGGAACCATTTTTTCTTTTTCAATTGGACAACCGTTTTTAACCTCATAAGCAAGACCAGTGGTATCAACTGCATGCAATAAACTATTGGTTTGAAAATAGCTCTCTTCATTAAAAAAAGTCTCTGAACTTGAACTGTGTTTCCATTCACGCCAAAAAAAAATCACAACAGTTTTACCATACATTTGATTCTTCAGAATGCATTTTTCTATTAACTTCTCCTTTTTTCTTTTTATTCTTCTTTGTTGTTGGGGCATTTGTTTGTACGTTCCACATTGTGCACACTGTTTTTAGCCTTTGAAAGTTTTTTAATAAATTATTTTGTTCTCTTACCAGAAGACTTTTTCCCCACATGTTGTAGTTCATGTAATTTTTGCTGTTCTGTTTTCTTCAAATAATACTCCTTTTTTTGTTGTTTCCTTCTTTCTGTTTTTTTAGTCATAGTGACTTTTTTTGTAATGACGATGAACACTGTCTGTTTTGAAAAGAAATATATATAATATTAAATAAAGCTATAAAATAATTTGTTTTATTAAACAAATATCTTATACATCAAAATCTTTTATATGCTTTGTTTAGAAAGCACAACCCATTTACTGTAATATAGAGGTAGTAATTTGAAAAATGGAGGACTAAATAAGTAGTGTTTGTGTTTAGAGGACTGCATGAATACTGGATAGATGTTTGTAATGTTGATGTATTACTACCAGGGTGATTGCATGAGTACATAAATACTGACTGAATGATTAGAGTACTGCAACAAAAGAGAATGGTGAATTTTTAAATCCCTAGGTTTTAGTACAGTGATTACATAAAGACATGGTTCTGTCAAGATGCTTGTAGGAGTAGACAGAGTGACAGGCTGATTGGGGCACTACATGAATACTACCTGGTTTATTGCAAGGGTAATTCAGTAGTCTGCTAGTGGTTAGAGACCTGCATAGATTGTGTACATTAGACTGTAGCACTGCTTATCTTAATGCCTACGTTGCTGTACAAGTGCATGGATAGTGACTTTATAGTTACCCTGCTGGTAGTTGACTGCAGCAACAGTTTATAAGTGCACGTGTGTGGTCTTAGAGATTAGATAAGGACATGGTTCTCTCAGAATGACTACATGACAGGACAGACAGTGACAGGCTGATTGGGGCACTACATGAATAGCTCCTGACTTATTCCAAGGGTGAATCAGTAGTCTGCTAGTGGTTAGAGGCCTGCATAGATTGTGCACATTTGACTGTAGCACTGCTTATCTTAGTGCCTGAGTCGCTCTACAAGTGCATGGATAGTGACTTGATAGTTACACTACTGGTAGTTGACTGCAGGGACAGTTTATAAGTGCATGTGTGTTGGCACAGAGATTAGATAAGGACATGGTTCTGTTAGAATGATTGCAGTAGTGGACAGAGAGTGACAGGCTGATTGGGGCACTACATGAATACTACCTGGCCTATTGCAAGGGTGAATCAATAGTCTGATGGTGGTTAGTAACCTGCATACATTGCGCACATTTGACTGTAGCACTGTGTCTCTTAATACCTTAGTCAATCTATAAGTGCATGGATACTGAGTGGATAATTTAAATGGTGGTAGTTGACAGCAGAGAGAGTTTATAAGTGATTGTGTGTTGACACAGGGATTAGATAAGGACATGCTTCTGTCAGGATGATTACAGGAGTGAACAGAGAGTCACAGTCTGATTGGGGCACCGAATGAATACTACGTGGCTTATTGCAAGGGTGAATCTGAATTTGCCTAGCATCGTGACGGTAAGTTCCAATTCTATTAAGGACAAGGAGGCGAGGATTATGCTTTTCTCTCTTCGCTTTATTACATATACAATTCGCACAGCAGCCAGAAAGAATTCGAAATTTCTTTCCAAAAGTGGTATAACAAAACAATTAGAAACTACAACTCCCTACAACCAGGGAGGAACGCGAGTAAACAGTCCTTCCTCTGTTTCCATATCCTTGGGTACATATCGTCTTGTGTATCTCGCCACTTCCTCTTTCTTCGCGTAAGTCACGCCATTCCATTACTGGTCCTGTTTTGAACCATCGTTGCCTGAAAAAAACAAACTGATATAAGTCGAGGAAAAAACCCCCTACGAATAATGCAAACGTTACAAGAACCAACTTACAATGAGGTAAGCAAATCTGTCTGCAAACTCATAAAGAAGGATAAACGTTTACTTACTAACATATGGGAGCGTTCGCACTCCTGTGCCGCGGCGGGATAATCCTCGCCTCCGTGTCCTTAATAGAATTGGAACTTACCGTCACGATGCTAGGCAAATTCCGATTCTATGGCAGGACCGGAGGCTTCGGATTATGCTAGTTCAAAGCTTACTTACTACCAGCTGTGCCACATCCAGCACCGGTTTAAAATAAAACCTCTTAAAAGTGGAGTCCGAGGACCAATCTGCGGCCCGCATCAAATCTTCCAAATGCGCTCCCAGCACGAAAGCTTTAGAGGCCATGGCACCTCTGGCGGAATGAGCACCAAACTGCTTCGTATCAATGCCAGCTTCCTGCATGAACCAGCATACCCACCTAGCTATGGTAGGAGAAGAAACAGCCTTGTGCGGTCTCCTGAGAGCTATCAAAAGTTGTTGTTCGCCCGGAGGGCGGAGTTCTAGAGTCAAGGCCTCATATGCCTTTAAGCAGTCCACCACACACAGTTTCGGGCTATCCCTAAACGCCGGGTAGGTAACTGATCAGGAATGAGACTTGGTACGCCGGCCGATTGTGAAAACGACTCCATCCGGAGAAAAAACACGTGCTGAGATGTCCAAAGCCCGAACATCTGAAACTCTTCTACAGGAGATCAAGCATAGAAGCATAGCGAGCTTAGCAGACAATTTCGTCAACGAAAGGTATTTATTGGATTGCCAAGAAAGAAAAAGGTTCAACACCAGATTTACATCCCAAAGGACCGAATAGCGAGGTTCCAGCGACGACAACCGGATACCCCGTAAAAGCCTGCAGACTAAAGGATGCTCTCCCACCGGAGATCTGTCCAGCGGAGCATGACCTGCCGAAATTGCTGATCTGATCGCATTGATCGAACAATACGCCAATCCATCTGCTGCTAGGCTTGCCAAGAAATTCAAGATGGAAACGACATCTGCAACCACGGGATCGAGATCCCGTCGAAGACACCAACTAACCCATCTCGTCCAGCGGATCGGTAATGCTAGGTGGTGCTATCTGCCCAGGCCTTTGACAAAAAGGACTCAGCGTGTCCCGAAAGGCCCAGCAGCGCCCACCGATGCCGGAAAGTCGCCACACCATAAGATGGAGCTTCCCCTGAGTGACTAGTTGATGCGGAACCCCGTCTGGGTTCAGAAGCAACTGAGGACACTGGGGGAGTAGGGTTGGAAAATCCCAGGAAAGTTCCAGAAGAACTGGAAACCAAACTTGAGACTTCCAACAAGGCGTCACTAGAGTGACCTCCGCCTTCTGCCGGCGGATTTGCACCGCCGCCCTCGTGATCATGGAAAAAGGTGGAAACGCATAGCCCTGTTCCACGCTCCAATCATGAAGGAAGGCGTCCGTGGCAAGGGCCATCGGATCCGGTCTCCAACTGAAGAACCGAGGAATCTGATGGTCCAGCCGAGAGGCAAAAAGGTCCACCGAGAAGGGGCCCCATCGAGTGTTCAACCATTGGAAAATCTGAGGGTCCAGCTTCCACAGACTGGAATCGTAAAGATGCCTCGAGTGCCAATCCGCCACCCGATTGCTGTGGCCTGGAAGATATTCCGCCGTGACCGAGATATGGTGTTCCAGGCAGAACCCCCAAAAATCCTTTGCCAGGTTCGCCAATGCCCGGGAACGGGTGCGCCCCAAGTGATTGACATATCGCACGGCAGAGATGTTGTCCATCGTCAAAAGGTCGCAGGATTGGATTCTGTCCTTGGTCCAACATCGCACTGCAAACGAACCTGCAAGAAGTTCTAAGCAGTTGATGTGGAGAGCCTGCTCGTCCGGGGCCCAAAGTCCCCCGGTGGAGAAGTCCCCGCAACGAGCGCCCCAGCCCGACCTGCTGGCGTCGGATTCTATAACAAGATCTGGGACCGAACCGAAGATCGCGCGACCCTTCCAAGCCTCCATATGGGATAGCCACCAAGCGATCTCCTCTCTCGCCTCTGTTGAAAGAGGAACCGAGTGGTCGTATGACCTGCCCTTGCGCAAATGATACGCCTTTAAGCGTTGGAGGGCTCGATAGTGCAGGGGTCCCGGAAAGATCGCCTGAATCGAGGAGGAACGGAGACCCACCAAACGAGCCAGATGCCTCAAGGAGGTGTAAGGTTTGGAAATTGTTTGCCGCAATTCGTGGCAAATTTTTGCCATCTTCCTTGACGGAAGGCTCAAGGTCGTGCGGACCGAATCCACCACGAACCCGAGAAAGGTTACTGATTGAGAAGGAACCAGAACTGACTTGGCCTCGTTTATGACGAAACCTAGTCCCTGTAAAAGAGACACCGTCTGATGGAGCTGACGCGACAGCATCAGGGGACATTGAGCCATGAGAAGGAGGTCATCCAAGTATACTATCATGCGAACATCCCGTGCTCGGAGGAATTCCACCGCAGGATGCAGCACCTTGGTGAAGCACCAAGGGGCAGAGGAAAGACCGAATGGAAGAGCGGTAAACTCGTATATCAAATCCTTCCAACAAAATTGGAGGAAGCGCCGATGGGGGGGATGGATGGGAATCACTAAGTAAGCATCCTTCAAGTCCAAGCGCACCATGCAGTCCGCTGGCAGCAGAACGTCGCGAAGAAGATGGATCCCCTCCATCTTGAAGTGACGGTCGATCAGCCAACCATTGAATTCTTTGAGGTTGATAACTGGTCGGCGACCCCCGTCGGCTTTGTCTACCAGGAATATATTGCCGAGAAAGCCCCGAGGGTGCAAAGTTGATCGGTGAACGGCTCCTTTGCGGAGCAGCTCGTAGACCTCCTCGTCGATCAACTGTGCGTCTGCGAACGTAAAAGCCAGCGGACGAGGTCAAGCCACCTGTTGTGGATTTCCGTAGAATTCTATATGGAAACCCTGAATGGTCTGAAGAACCATGCATCTGAGGTTATAGCTGCCCATGCGCTGTGAAAGGTCGCTAGCCGACCGCCAATGCAAACGTGCATTGCTGGAATAACACTTACCGCTGGTATTGGCTCCTCCAGAGTTGGATTTGAAGCCTCCCCGATCTCGGAAGCGCTGACCTCTCGTTGGGTAGAAGTTTGTATAATTTGAGGTTGAATTATACTGTCCGCAACCAGAGCCTTGCCCTTTTGAGGGGTTTTGCTGAAAACCTCGGCCGGACGAGCGGCCCCTGCCTCATCCGGCCCCGCGGAAACCCGCAGATTAAAGACCCTTTTGATGTTGGATTGGGCTTTGTCCAGCGATGTGAATGTGGAAACAAATTTGCCCAGTTCTTTAATAAATGGCTCCCCGAACAAGCCACCCTGGGCCACCGCACCAGCCTCGGAAGAAGCCAAGTCTCCCAGTTTCGGATCAAGCTTAATGAACAACGAGCGACGACGCTAGGTTGAAAGGGCGCAATTAGCATTGCCCATAAATATGATAGCTCGTTGGGCCCAACTGGACAAGACTTCTGGGGAAATAGGGAACCCTGAAACTTTGGACTCCTCCGCCATATCAAGTATTTTGGTCATTGGCCCAATAGCGTCGAGGAGTTTGTCCTGACAGGACCTCCAAGATCTATCTATACCCTTCCTAGGGTCCTTGACATACTTAGCCAGGAACGTGGCCATTGTTGGGTCTAATTCCGGCGTAGAAGCTATCTTGTCAGGCAGGGTAGGCCTCGGACACTCCGCCCGCAGACAACTCCTGGCCTCCTGCGCAAGGGGTTTACGGAGACGACCCGAAACAAACCTTACCACCTTGTCTCCGGGAACCCAAGCTGCAGACCGGGGATGCATAATCTCGTCCGGATTAAGCATGTCTGCGTCCTCCTCCGGCGTCACAGAAGTTGAGGGAGTAGAAGACGGCCGCCACGGACGGGAAGACCCCGCCTCATCATCTGTGTCCCCTTGAGTATCATCCGGACCAGAATCGGGGGAAGGAGGATCGAAAGAACCCTGAGCGGCGTCCGCTGGGATGCCCGGCGACGTTTGCGCCAAAAATGCCGATTTCAGGCGCGCAAAAGCATCCACGTCCACTCCTTCCGGACGCTGTTTTGTGGGTGGCGGAGGACCCTCGGCAGATTGCTCACCGGTTGGCATCGGATGTTCGGGACGCGCAGCCGCTAGCCTACTGCATTCTAGCACAATTCTATCGGAAAGGCGCTGTTCCATTGGATCCATAACCTCATGGACCACCCGATAGATGGAAGAGTCCACTGCTTCAAAGAATTCCTCATCCCAGGGCATATACTCCTGGACTTCCTCCTCATAATACTCCGCTTGGGCAGCCATTGATAAAGTTAAGGTAAGTAACCACTAACAATGCCCTAAATAACTAGGAGGCTCAGGTAGGCAAAACCCACCAGCTAAGGGCCGGCCAGAGACGGCGTCGAGTCTGTTTGGGTGACCCCAAGGATCACAATGGGCCTGCACGAACCCTGAACGTGCCACTGCCCTCAGTAGCTGACAGGGCAACTGCCTCCCTGCGCGCTCTCCACAATAACAGCACTGCAAGAAAAAATTCCACAATAGTGCCTGATTCAATTTATGGTCGCGTAGCACGCGAAGTGAATATGCAACAACTGGCCCAAAAAAGAGTGCAGAAGCTATCAGCGCGACCTCACACGTCACCGCGGGCAACACCGCTATACAGACCCCCGCCGGGGCGTTCAGTGATAATTTGCGGGAATACAATCCGTCAAACGGACGTCAAGCTGAGGCAGAATGTTGGGCAAGGGTCTGGTCCGTTACCGGCGCGGCTTCTCCTCTGAGGAACCGCGTTGCGAGGGCAGCGAGACGAGAGAGTGCCCCTAGCGGACCGAGAAGGCGCCGCAACAAACAGATGGGCGTGCCGGCCGCGTAGGAGCGGAAAACGGTCCAGCGGCCGGCTTAGGGATCTGTGAACCGAAGCACAATATGATTTCTACCTGAATTGCGCAACACCAATTCAATAATAAACGCTACGGACCAACCAATAAAGAAGAAAGAATAAAGGCACTTATCTGGCTGCGGGAGCAGCGAAGAAAGAGGAAGTGGCGAGATACACAAGACGATATGTACCCAAGGATATGGAAACAGAGGAAGGACTGTTTACTCGCGTTCCTCCCTGGTTGTAGGGAGTTGTAGTTTCTAATTGTTTTGTTATACAACTTTTGGAAAGAAATTTCGAATTCTCTCTGGCTGCTGTGCGAATTGTATATGTAATAAAGCGAAGAGAGAAAAGCATAATCCGAAGCCTCCGGTCCTGCCATAGAATCAATAGTCTGCTGGTGGTTAGAGGCCTGCATAGATTGTGCACATTTGACTGTAGCACTACTTATCTTAATGCCTGACTCGCTCTACAAGTTCATGGATAGTGACTTGATAGTTACACTGCTGGTAGTTGACTGCAGGGACAGTTTATAAGTGCATGTGTGTTGGCACAGAGATTAGATAAGGACATGGTTCTGTCAGAATGATTGCAGGAGTGGATAGAGAGTGACAGGGTGATTAGGGCACTATATGAATACTACCTGGCTTATTGCAAGGGTGAATCGAAATTTTCCTAGCATAGTAACGGTAAGTTTCAATTCTATTAAGGACACGGAGGCGAGGATTATGCTTTTCTTTCCACACTTTATTCCATAACACAAATTACAGCAGCCAGAAAAGCACTGAAGTACGTTTTTTGTATCTGAACACAATCCCAAAATCATGAAGAAAAAACCATGGAGTTCACAAACTACAACTCCCAACGATCCAACGGGGGATGTGTTATCTTAGTCCTTTCACAGTGTCAGTGATGTATAAAAAGGGCGTCCATTTTATGTAATCCCCTCTTTCTTCGCGCGAGTACGCCATTCGATTACTGGTCCTGTTTTACACCGTCATTCCCTAAAAAGAAAACACCACGTGAGAATCTACAAGACCAATTGCAGTTTTAACATGCATTTATGAACGCCTGCGAATCCAAATCCGACCATAGCAAGTCATAAACATATCGAAAAAAGATTACTTACGCAAGTACGGGTAGGTTCACACCAGGCAGGTGCTCCGGGTGGGATAATCCTCGCCTCCGTGTCCTTAATAGAATTGAAACTTACCGTTACTATGCTAGGCAAATTTCTATTCTATGTCAGGACCGGAGGCTCTGATTATGCTAGTTCAAAGCTTACTTACCACCAACCGAGCTACCTCCACCACCGGTTTGAAGTAAAACCTTTTAAAGGTGGAATCAGAAGCCCAATCCGCTGCACGCATAAGGTCCTCCAACCGAGCTACTAGAGAAAAAGCCTTAGAGGCCATCGCGCCCCTGGCCGAATGAGCTCCGAACTGCTTCGTATCAATACACGCCTCTTGCATGACCCATCGCACCCACCTGGCTATAGTGGGGGAGGAGACCGCTTTGTGCGGTTTTCTTAGTGCAATAAGAAGTTGCTGCTCGCCCGGAGGGTGAAATTCAAGAGCATGTCCTCATATGTTTTAAGGCAATCCACCACACACAGTTTGGGAACATCTGTAAAGGCTGGGTATGAAATTGATCTTGATGCCGACTTAGTATGGCGACTCACCGTAAAAGTAACCCCATCAGGGGAGAAGACCCTTGCAGTAATGTCCAAAGCTCGGACGTCAGAAACCCTGCGACAGGAAACCAGACATTAAAGCATGGCCAACTTAGCCGAAAGCTCCTTCAAGGAAAGATACTTATTGGGTTGCCAAGATAAGAAAAGGTTCAAGACCAAATTGACGCCCCAGAGAACCGAATAGCTAATACCCCTCAGAAGCCGACAGACGAATGGATGTTCCCCAATCGGGGCCCCTTCTACTGGGCAATGAGCTGCAGAGATCGCGAAACGCATTGCATTAATAGATCGGTACTCTAAACCATCCGTTGCCAATTCTGCCAGAAAGTTTAGAATGGGAACGACGCCTGCGACCACGGGATCCAAGTCCCGTCGAAGACACCAACGCATCCACTTAGTCCATGCGGACCGATAGCGTTTGGAGGTACTGTCCGCCCAGGCCTTTGACAAGAGCATTTGAGCTGATCCCGAAAGTCCTGGGAGCGACCAACGTCTCCTGAAAGCCTCCATGCCATGAGGCGGAGAGAGCCTTGGAGGATGAAGAAGATGAGGGAGCGGGGGGAGTAGGATTGGAGAATCCCAAGAAAGTTCAAGAAGATGTGGAAACCAAACTTGAGACCTCCAACACGGCGTCACCATAACCAACTCTGCCCCCAGGTGGCGGATCCGGGATGCCAACCTCACCACCATCGAGAAAGGTGGGAATGCATAATCCCTCTCCAGGCTCCAGTCCTGGAGGAAAGCGTCCGTTGCCTCTGCTAGGGGGTCGGGCCTCCAACTGAAGAAACGCGGGAGCTGATGGTCAAGACGGGACGCAAACAGGTCCACCGAGAACTGCCCCCGGGGTCGTTCAACCACTAGAAGACTGAAACGTCTAGCTTCCACAGGCTGGAATCTCAGATGTCTGGAATACCAATACGCCACTTGATCGGCCTGACCTGGGAGGTACTCTGCCATCACGGAGACTTGTTGAGCCAAGCAATGCTCCTAAAACTCCTTCGCGAGGTCCGCTGAGGCCCGGTAACTAGGACCCCCACAGGCGGTTGACGTAACGGACCGCCGAGACGTTGTCCATCTTTAGCAATACACACAAACTCGCTTGGTCTCTGGTCCAACAGCGGACGGCGAATTAACCCGCCAGGAGCTCCAAGCAGTTGATATGCAACTTCTGCTCCTCTAACGACCAGACGCTGCCTGTGGAGAATGCTCCGCAACGAGTGCCCCAGCCGGACCTGCTGGCGTCCGACTCTATGACCAGGTCTGGTGCTGACCCGAAGATCGCCCGACCATTCCAGGCCTCCATGTGCGTCAACCACCATGACATCTCCTCTTTTGCTTCCTCCGATAGGGGAACTGTTTGATCATACAATAGACCTCTCCTGAGGTGGTGCGCTTTGAGTCATTGCAAGGCGCGATAATGAAGGGCCCCCGGAAAGATTGCCTGAATGGAGGAAGAGAGCAGACCCACCACCCGAGCAATCTGGCCAAGCGAGGTATGGGTTTTGGAGATGGTCTGTCTCAAAAAGTGCCGGATCTTGGCCATCTTGCGAGAAGGCAGACTCAAGGAGGAATGGACAGAGTCCACGACGAACCCGAGAAAAAACAGACTCTTGTGGAAATTTAGCTTGTAACTGAACATTATCTGTGCCATCTTGCCTCTCCCCAGCGCCACGCACAGCGAACGCACGGCCGCCATTTTAGGCACCCCACTCTCTCCCCCGCTCATTGTCGATCGCCAGCGCGTTCCCCTGGCGCTGCAAGCATCCCCCGCGCGCCGGCCACCCCCGCTCTCTCATACACGGGCCATAAACCCTCTCCTTCTGCGCGACCCTGCCATGGAATCACACCCCGTGCCTGACCAACACCTCCTTTCATCCCATATACGGTCATACATCCTTCCTGATGACCCCCATCCTCCGCGCCCGATTGTCCGAACCGATCCCAGGCCATCACCTAGCCCTACGGATGCAGTTTATTGCCCCTACTGTAAGGAAAACACCCCACATCAGAGGGATTACAGCAGATCAAGGCCCTCACCCCCTGAGACCCGACCGGTTGCACACACCCCGGGGAATTGGCAGAATGTCCAGCTGTGTGATAGCCATCTCCTACTGTGGGTGGGGTGGGGACTTCCACTGTAGATATGTGTGGGAACGAGCTCGAAGTGGGGATTCCGAGGATGTTCTTTCATACATCAAAGTGATCTCAAGAATGTGCCATGTATGATAACCCTGCAATAAAGTCATAAACGTGTGTATAAGAGACCAGGTCTCAGAGATGCAGTTAGAGCACCTCGTGACGATACCTTGCTGTCTGATCTGATGTGTTCTGCTCCGACGGAATAAAACTTTGTTTCCTGCCTTCCAGTCTCCGGCGCCTGTCTCTTTATTGGTTTAACATCGAATGGGATAAGAGGCGATTACCGCCGGGCAATACTTGAAAGGTTATCGACTGAAACTGCCGCTACCATTTAACAATTGGCGTCCCAAGCGTGGGGCCCATCAGCGACACGTGGATCCAGTGGGAGAGGTCCTGACGACAGAGTGAACGACTGCAACGATCGGGAGAGCTCCTGCCCGATAGACCCTCGTCTGGCAGCCGATCATCCGAACTTCACTGGTTCCGAGCAGACCTCTCTCGAGTGATCTACGGTCCTGACTGGGAACCATCAGGAGTGCTGCGGCAAATACGGAGAGTAGAGGACGATCGGGCGCTGGAGGCGGAAGACGAGAAACTGTCCACGCGGTCCGGGTAAGGTCGTGAAACACGACAAATTGCGAAACGATTGATTGATTGATTGAAATACTAGTATTGCTTATTGATTGTTCTCTTTGAGATATTCGCTGTCTACAAACGGGGAGGAGTAGAAATACTCTCTCTCTCTCCCTTTGCAGATAGTGAAGGGTAGGTAACGCAGACTTTGTCCCCGTTGTAACCCGTCGTGCCTATCTTTATCTCCCCACTGATTGATTGTCCGAACATTGATTGTTTTGAAGAATAGTGCTCTTTGAGATATTCCCTGTTTGCAAATAACGTAGAATAGAAATATTCTGTCTAGTCTTTGCAAATAGTGAAGGGTAGGTAACGCAGACTTTTGTCCCCATTGTAACCCGTCGTGCCTATCTTTATCTCCCCATTGATTGATTGATTGTCCGAACACTAGCTGTTCGATATTGGTTCTTTGGAGGTATTCTCTGCTTACAAATAACGAGGAATAGAGATATTCTGTCCAGTCTTTGCAAGCAGTGAAAAGATAGGTAGTGCTGACTTTTGTCCCCGTTGAAACCCGTCATGCCTATCTTCTCCCCACTGATTGGTAGTTGGTTCTGCCCGTACCGCTTATTAGAGGTGAACCATCCGGCTCCACTGGAGGGCACCCCTAATAAGGACATGTTCACTAAATATGGACTAGTCGCCGTAGCTTATAGCAAGCTATGGCATAAATATACCAAGAAGGACCCCGAGAGTCAGTGGCCACTGGTGGGATCCCTTTTGGACCCTACATAACTAAAAAAACGCTAGGAAATAGCCCTTTGTGGGATATATGAAACTAGGGGAAGGAGCCAAGCTCACGGTCAAGACGGCCACGAGGTAGCCCGGCTCCATCGCTCTCGCTGCCTAAACATGTCTGCCCTACCATCCACCCCGCCCAGTAAACACAACCGAAATCCCACACAACCGGAAGCCTGTTGATACCCACCATCGACGTCACCGAACTTGACTAGGATCACGCACAATTGGACTATGCCATTTTCCGATTACACTGTAACTAGATTGCAAATATGTACAACACTCCAACAAAGTAGTATGATTAAACATTTTAATAACTTATAGGTATAACAACATTCCGACAAGGTGAACAGGTTAAAACACGTTTTAAACAACTATTTACATGACAGTCTGCTGCGACCTGCATCCCAAAGCATTTACGTCCACGTGACACCGTCCTCGCCTCTCCTTCCTCGAAGTTGCAACATTGGCCTGTTTTGGGCGGTCCTTTTAGTCGGCCTTGGGCTATAAAATCCATGCAAAAATCCATTGACATCAGTGGCGGACAACTGTGCGAATAGTCCGGAAGCCACACGCGGCGCCAAGACCCTGGCAACGCCGAGGTGGGTCTGCCACGTCGTGCGGATCTTCCCATTCTCTTCTTCTTCCTTCAATAACGAAGGGTGCCCTGGCGGGGGGAAGCGACGCGGACGGACCTCCGCCACCTCCCCAGGTGGAGGCTCGCCAGCAGATGAGGGCACCCCAGCCGTCTCTTTCATCGGTCTGCTGAGTTGCACCCTGCCATTTTACTCGCCGGCCAGCCGAGTTGCACCCAGCCATTTCACTCGCCGCCCAGATGAGTGGGCGCCCCTGTACTCACCGACCGGCTGCAACGGGACAGTCATTCAAGTCTTGCCTGCCGAGCAGCCGCTCAGGCGCAGATCCACTAAGATTGCCATTAGCGTTTGATTCGTGAGGTGGGTCCCCGCAGCGGGGTGATCAGGGACCCACGCCGGTGGCTGTAACGAAGAGCTGCTGCTGCTGCTGCCTTTGGACTCCGGCGGTCGGTTCTTCGGATCCAGGCCTAGCCCACCGTGAGACGGCCCTGGACTCGGAGGCTTGTCTGCTCGGGCGTGGGCCCCACCCCTTGAAAAACACCCTCTCAGCTTTGCAGGTTCTGCGGGAGTCATTGACATCCGACTCCCGTGGGCCTCCGGTGGGGACAATCGCTGCTATTTTGCTTGATTATTCCACGTTAACTTGTCCTTGCCCCGGGCGGCAGCCATCTTGCCTCCGTTTGGTGCTGTAAAAGAAAGACTGATTCAGGGCGATGGCGGAAGAACCCGCCTGCTGTCCCCGCCCCAAGGACGGACCACGGCATCGCTACAAAACCGCGGTGACGCCATGCTGACGCAAGCTGACGCTGACGAAAAGTTCTCGAACTACCGAAGGGGATTCTGGTCCGACAACTAGTTAGTGGAAAGGCTTAGACTGTGCATTGGACCCACCCGACCTCGCCCCAAAATGGCGCCGAGACGCCTCTCACACCATGGCCGGCCTGAACAGTTGTAGGCCCTTATTTGTATACTGACATTGTTTTAAATAAAGGGCTTCTTAAAGGAATTACGGAATCCGTGTCATGACAAATCATCTAGGTTGGTAAAGGGTTTTTTTTTAATAAATGATTGTTACTCCCAAGCAATAGAAAACAGATAATGCAGACCCCATTTACCTGAATCTTTTTGATTAACGGAATTTGTACCCGTCACACCTGTCTTTTTCCAAGAGTTGTCAGAAAATGGTCGACTATAGCTTAAGGTATATACCGAATGCAAGGTATGGTATCTTGCACCATAATATACGACCGATTGAGAAACACATGTACGACCAGGGAACCCGAATCTAGGAGATGAATGAAATAAAGCATCTTTGTCTCGGAAGAAAAGAATAATAGGTCTGTGGTATTACCCACTCCTGCGGCTAGCCTGGTACGTGGTAAGTAGAACTTTTTCGTGTCTACACGCGCTAATGTACTTTGAATACCGCACATCCCCTCCCCTCTTTTTCCCCTCTATAGGTCACGACGAAGTCCCGACTGAGGAATGGGGTGGACATGGGCCGCACCGTGTTCAATATAGGGAAAAACATAGACAAACGTTGTGGGATAATGCGCAAAGTGCAGACCACCATTGGGAACATGGAAAACTGTATGGTATGATTGTGCGTGTGTGCTACGATTATACGGTATGAATGTGTATGCATTTCATGCTTGGGTCGCTTGAAGAGAGCGTCATCGTATGATTGAAGTGCTCGTCCATCGATCAAAGGGAGGGGAGTAAAAGGTCCGACACCCATCCCCCCCAAGATAAACTACAAAATACTGAAAATACGCAGCATGCATAGGAAAGAGGACAGGAAAGGAGAGGTCCCCATACTCAACGTAGCCCTGAGTCTCCGTCTTAAGTTTCTGCGCTCGATGCATGTACTGTCACACCCTATCCGGTATTTGTGTGTGCGTGATCACCGAATTTATGTCTTTCCCCCGCTTGTGTTTTCTTACATAGAACCGGCCCATGCTACTCCATGTTGTGTGTGCACCAAGTAGCCTATTATCGTACGCACGCGCTCTCTCTCTCTCTCTCTCTCTCTCTCTCTCTCTCTCTCTCTCTCTCTCTCTCTCTCTCTCTCTCTCTCTCTCTCTCTCTCTCTCTCTCCTCTCTCTCTCTCTCTTACTCTCTCTCCCTCCCTCACTGAAGGCTTCCTTGCCCTCTTTCTTTTTGAATAAATTAACAGCACATACCTCCTCAGTCTGTGTATAATTGGCCTCAAACACGGCAGTGTTCGAACAAAACTGACAGAAACAAAAACGACCGTACTTTACCACGTTACTACCTCTCCTTTCTGCAAATGTTGAACTTAATTGGCTGAGAAAGAAAGGACAGGTAAGACGACTGATGTCTCCCAATTTGGCCCTCATCACGGGGACTATATGTCAGTGGTTTTCGTCTTAGAGCTTTAACAACACCATCTCCACCACCCAGAATTGCCTCCGCCCAATTACCCCAAACTAGAATGTCTAAGCACCCCGTTCTCCCAAAATAACCCCAGCCCTGTACTAGCCGTCTCAGAGTATTTCGGACAAAACAGCTGATGACCTTATTCTCTAAAGGATACATCACCTAAACTGATAAGGGTTACCTATTGTCTCCAGCAAGGAAAATGTTTAGCTTATGTCTCTCCCCGAAATAGATACCTGTGAACCCATGACAGTAGCACCTCGCATTTTTTTCCTTTTCATAAACTTAGCAGTCCTCGGAGTAAAATGTGTATTAACAGAACTTGTGTTAAGATGAACGAGTCTCTACCAGAGAAGACGGTTCGAATTTTTGATAAAATAGAAAGTCAACAGATGTCAGACTTCCTGCAACGATTATAGGGCACAGAAATCGACACCTAGCAGGCCAGACGATGAACAGGAACACCCACAGAAAGCTGCACCACAGCAATGATTAATAGATTAGTAACACACACAGACATAAGAGTTAATAGACATCAATCATGCAGCGACCGACAAAAGCATTTCCCTAACTACTCGGTGGTTGGGAGAGAGGATGAAGTGTGTAAATGCCTTCCCTGCCAACTCTCTAAGATTTTGTTTCTTGTACTCATTTAAAGATAACGTGCGGCCACCGGAAGAGAGGGGTCGGACGTGACGCACAGCCTGGCTACGGACCATGGAACATCTATGGCATCGACCAAGGGGGAAGCAACGAAGCAAAAAGGGCGTGAGACAAGGCACCATTATGAGGATGATAAGCGATGGAACGAAGGGCTATCTCGAGGCCCCCTGCTCGCTGACCAGCGTGCCTGAAGTCCCAACCCGTCGGGCCCGATTGATGGGCCCAGTGCTGGAAGATTCTGCCCCCCTTGGTCCGCTTTTTGATCCGACCCCACTTCACCCCCTCTTCCCCCGGCATCCCGA
Organism: Triturus cristatus; assembly: GCF_964204655.1. Lineage (NCBI taxonomy): Eukaryota > Metazoa > Chordata > Amphibia > Caudata > Salamandridae > Triturus > Triturus cristatus. The sequence continues at coordinate 402,858,476 of NC_140579.1, read as the reverse complement.
AGCACGCCACACCCCTTCTCTCTCTCTCTTTTATATGGATTTTGAATTTGACTTAACTACAGAAGAACAAAAAGCGGGTACCCCGTCTCAAAGTACCTATGATGAACTGTGTTAGGGAACAGGACTGTGATCGGAGAACAACGAATGGTCACACCCTGCCACGTGAGAAATTGGATTTGAGCTGGACCTTAGCTCCACCGCCGGTGCTCAACAGTGCCAACAAAAGAAGAACAACAATAAGAGCTTACCAGTGATGGCTCTTTATAATAGGACACTGGAAAGAAGAACTCCCTCCCATGACTGTAACTCATGTTAAGTTGAATTCCTCTCCCAACCACCTTATTATATTAACTATCTTCCTATCGAGTTTTCATGATGTTGCGTCAGTCACTTCCGACTGTACACTGAGAAGTTAAGAAAATCTAACTTTGTATAATGACATTCATACAACACCAGCCATGCACACGACTATACTGACTATTTTTGATCCACACGAAGTCTGGGCCTTAAGTAATGTGCGAAATATCCCTTGTTTTGCCAGAAACATTTTTTTTGCTTTACAGTATCATGTTTGTGCTCAAACAAGCTCTCCTCCTCCTATCCCTGGGCCTGACATGCGGCACAGCTGATGTAATTTTGTATGTACTACCTCCTCGCCTACTTTATCAACTGTATGTAACTATGTACAAATGTGTCAGATTACTCCTGCCTGTCCTAAAAACTCTGTACCTTTAAGGAATGCATGAAAAACATTAACGGTATTATAGCTAAAGGGTTAACGAAGGTGAATGTCGGCCAGGCAAGCTAGCGAGATATGTTAAAAGGGAGGACTGTGGAAATTTAGCTTGTAACTGAACATTATCTGCGCCATCTTGCCTCTCCCCAGCGCCACGCACAGCGAACGCACGGCCGCCATTTTAAGCACCCCACTCTCTCCCCCGCTCATTGTCGATCGCCAGCGCGTTCCCCTGGCGCTGCAAGCATCCCCCGCGCGCCGGCCACCCCCGCTCTCTCATACACGGGCCATAAACCCTCTCCTTCTGCGCGACCCTGCCATGGAATCACACCCCGTGCCTGACCAACACCTCCTTTCATCCCATATACGGTCATACATCCTTCCTGATGACCCCCATCCTCCGCGCCCGATTGTCCGAACCGATCCCAGGCCATCACCTAGCCCTACGGATGCAGTTTATTGCCCCTACTGTAAGGAAAACACCCCACATCAGAGGGATTACAGCAGATCAAGGCCCTCACCCCCTGAGACCCGACCGGTTGCACACACCCCCGGGAATTGGCGGAATGTCCAGCTGTGTGATAGCCATCTCCTACTGTGGGTGGGGTGGGGACTTCCACTGTAGATATGTGTGGGAACGAGCTCGAAGTGGGGATTCCGAGGATGTTCTTTCATACATCAAAGTGATCTCAAGAATGTGCCATGTATGATAACCCTGCAATAAAGTCATAAACGTGTGTATAAGAGACCAGGTCTCAGAGATGCAGTTAGAGCACCTCGTGACGATACCTTGCTGTCTGATCTGATGTGTTCTGCTCCGACGGAATAAAACTTTGTTTCCTGCCTTCCAGTCTCCGGCGCCTGCCTCTTTATTGGTTTAACATCGAATGGTATAAGAGGCGATTACCGCCGGGCAATACTTGAAAGGTTATCGACTAAAACTGCCGCTACCATTTAACACTCTGAGTCAGGGAAAGGACCGACTTCGTCCCATTGATGACAAAACCCAGACCCTCCAAGAGGGACACCGTCTGGTGCAACTGAGTTGTCAACTTCTGGGGACACTGAGCTATGAGAAGGATGTTGTCTAAGTACACAATCATCCGAACACCGACTTCTCAAAAACTCTACCACCGGGTGAAGCACCTTTGTGAAGCACCATGGTGCAGATGAAAGCCCGAATGGAAGGGTGGTGAATTCGTTAACTTGGCCCTTCCAAACAAACTGGAGAAAACGTCGATGGGGCGGGTGGATAGGTACCACCAGATAGGTGTCCTTGAGGTCCAAGCGGACCATCCAATCGTGCGGAAGGAGCACATCTCGGAGAAGATGGATCCCTTCCATCTTGAAATGCCGGTAGATCAACCACCTGTTGAACTCTTTGAGGTTGATCACCGGCCGCCGTACCCCTAGGTTTTGTCCACCAAAAAAATGTTGCTGTGGAAGCCGTTGGGATGCAGAGCTGATCGACAGATGGCTCCTTTCCTGAGCAGCACGGATACCTCCTCATCGGATTAGCTGGGCATCGGCATCGGCTACGGAAAAGGAAATGGGGTTTGGAAGCTCTGCCTGCTGCAGCAGATCGTAAAACTCTATATGAAACCCCCTGATGGTCTGCAGGACCCAAGCATCTGACGTAAGCTTCGCCCACGCCTCCTGGAAGGCTGCCAGCCGACCCCCAATACGCACTTGCTCTGCAGGCATGACACTTACCGCCTGATTGGAGACCACCGGTGTTGTTCTTGAAGCCGCCGCGGCCTCGGAAGCATTGTCCCCTGGTGGGTAAAAGTTGGTGTAGTTGGCTGAGGAGTTGTACTGCCCTCGCCCGGAGCCTTGTGCCTTGTTGCCATTCTGCTGACCGCCACGGCCGGTCGCGCGGCTCCTACCACGACCGGCTCCTTGGGAGAAACGAGACTGGAAGACCCTTTTGATATTGGACTGGGCCTTGTCCAAAGACGTAAAAGTGGCTATGAATTTATCTAATTCTTTTACGAAGGGATCTCCGAACAGGCCCCCTTGAGCCACAGCGCCTGCCTCCGAAGAGGCCAAGTCGCCCAACTTTGGGTCAAGCTTGATTAGTAGAGAATGCCGGCATTCTGTCGACAGGGCGCAGTTAGCGTTTCCCATAAAAAATATAGCCCTCAGCGCCCAATTCGACAGGACGTCGGGAGATATGGTGGAACCTGTCACTTTCGCCTCCTCCGCTATATCCAGTATTTTCGTCATAGGGCCTATGGCGTCCAGGAGTTTATCCTGACAGGAACGCCAGGTTTGATCAATTCCCTTGCTGGGATCCGTTATATATTTGGCCAGGAACGTAGCCATTTTCAAATCTAGCTCCGGGGTGAGGGCTACCTTCCCCTCCAACGTGGGCCGTGGACATTCCGCCCTGAGACACCCTCTTGCTTCCTTCTCAAGTGGCTTGCGGAGGCGCCCCGCCACGAACTTGGCCACCTTATCCCCAGGAGCCCAGGCTGCTGAACGTGGATGGATGATCACATCCGGATCCAGCATACCTGTGTCATCCCGTGGCAACGTGGCCGAAGAAGTTGCCGGGTGCCAAGAATGCGAAGACCCCTCGTCGTCATCAGTATTCGTTGGAGAACCTCCACCATTAGATGGGGAACCCGGTGCCGTGGAAACTGAAGGCTCCGGCAGTGGAACCGGCACAGGGGAAGGTGGGACATTCGTGGCCAGGAAGGCGCTCTTCAAGCGCTCGAAGGCATCCTTGTCTACCCCCAGCGCCCCCTCCGAGCCTCCCTCGCCACATACCTTCTTGGGCGGTGGGGGACCCCGTCCGGTAACTGGGGTGGAGTGGGGGTAAGTGTTCCGAGGTGAGCCTGCGCCAACTTTGCGCATTCAGCCTCAATACGGTTGGAAAGGCGTTCCTCCATGGGGGCCACCACCTCATTGACCCACTTGAAGATGGAACTCTCAACTGCCTCAAAGAAATTATCATCTAGCGGGAGGTATTGTGTAGCCTCCTCCTCCATCCTGACACTGAGGGGGAAAAAACTCAGAGGCTAATGAGGGGAAATGGGCTCTCCACAAGCCCAGGAATGCACGGTTCCATACAACGTTAAGGCAGGCTGTGCCTGGGATCTATGTGGGCAGACCTCTGGACTGCTAAGTGCTTTGGCGTGGACAGAGCCGCTGGGGGCTGCACTCACCCCGAGCGCGCAGGCCTTCAGACACTGACCAGGCCGCTCCGCCACCCGGCGCGCTCAAGCAAAAGCTGCAAAGTACGATGTGCAATACGTGCCCGCAGGCGATTCCGCGGAGGAGAAAACCCCCGCAATATGGACCCCAGCGGGTGTGGAAATAAATTCTTTTGAGGCAATACCGACCCCGAAGGGCGTTCGTGGTGTGGCGGCAGGGGGACAGGCTCCGGCGATGCGGCTCACGCAGCGCGGCTCCTCAATTGAAGAACCGCGCCGCGGGAGCTGCGAGACGCAAGAGCTCCCCCTGGTGGGCAACAAGCATCGCCGCAAGTGGGCCGGCCGCGTAAGGAGCGAGGAACCGCTCCCGCGGCCGTGAGGGGAATCTGAAACTCAAAACCAGAAATAAAACACAAAACACATACTCGTTCCCCTCAGCATTTGAGAGCAATTCTCAGCGTTACCCCGAACCTTAAAGGAAACTCAGGCAAACATTCACCATAAGAGAGATAGCAAAATAGACTTAACTGGCTGCGAAGCAGCGAAGAAAGAGGTGGATTACATAAGATGTACGCCCTTTCTATACATCACTGACACTGTGAAAGGACTAAGATAACACATCCCCCATTGGATCGTTGGGAGTTGTAGTTTGTGGTTTTTCTTCATGTTTTTTGGATTGTGTTCAGATACAAAAAACGTACTTCAGTGCTTTTCTGACTGCTGGAATTTGTGTTATGGAATAAAGTGTGGAAAGAAAACATAATCCTCTCCTCCGGTCCTGACATAGAATCAATAGTCTGCTGGTGGTTAGAGGCCTGCATAGATTGTGCACATTCGACTGTAGCATTGCTTATCTTAATGCCTGAGTCGCTCTACAAGTGCATGGATAGTGAGTGGCTTTATAGTTACACTGCCGGTAGTTGACTGCAGGGACAGTTTATAAGTGCATGTGTGTTGGCACAGATTAGATAAGGACATGGCTCTGTCAGGATGATTACAAGACAGGGCAGACAGTGACAGGCTGGTTGGGGCACTACATAAATAGTTCCTGGCTTATTCCAAGGGTAAATCAGTGGTCTGCTAGTGGTTAGAGGCCTGCATAGATTGTGCACATTTGACTGTAGCACTGCTTATCTTAATGCCCGAGTCGCTTTACAAGTGCATGGATAGTGACTTGATAGTTACACTGCTGGTAGTTGACTGCAGGGACAGTTTATAAGTGCATGTGTGCTGGCACAGAGAGTAGATAAGGACATGGTTCTGTCAGAATGATTGCAGGAGTGGACAGAGAGTGATAGGCTGATTGGGGCACTACTTGAATACTACCTGGCTTATTTCAAGGTGAATCAATAGCCTGCTGCGGGTTAGAGGCCTGCATAGATTGTGCACATTTGACTGTAGCACTGCGTCTCTTAATGCCTGAGTCATTCTACAAGTCCATGGATACTGAGTGGATAGAGTGCTAGTACTTGACAGCAGGGAGAGTTTATAAGTGCTTGTATTTTGGCACAGAGATTAGATAACATGGATCTGTCAGCATGATTGCAGGAGTGGACAGAGACTGACAGTCTGATTGGGGCACTACATGAATAGTGAATCAGTAGTGTGCAGGGGGTTAGGGGACCGCATAGATTGTGCACATTTCCTTACATACTAACTACGAAATTAGACATTCTGGAACCACAAAATCACTTCTCATGCACTTATAAAATCACATTTTCACTACCTTTGTAGTCCTCTAATGTATCAGGTACCTTTTCATTAATTCAATAAACATACATACAAGTATATAAATACAATTTAAACAAATACATGACTCATGACTACATACCAGAAAGAATGAAATGTACTGAGTTTCTTTTGAGCTACATATTGTCTATTAAATCTAGAAATATGCAACATCATCAAACTGTACCTCTCAACAGACTTAATGAAGAAGAGTAATAAAGAACACTTTTTTAATGAGTATTTTTAAAACTGCACAATCTGTACAACAGAATCATAATTATTAACACCTTATATGATCATCTTGCAAACAACACAATTGTACCTCCTTTTTCCAAACAATCTATAATAATACAATATTTTCAAACTATACCTTTTTACACAGAAGAAATAATCAAGCGTAATAAACGACACCTTATATGAATATTTTAGAAAATACACCTTTTAATAGTAAATAAGAGCCTTCATTCAACTATACCTTTCAACACACTTAAAAGTCTATATATTACTGTACATACTGTTTTTTAAACAAACTTCAAGTATAATAAAAATAATCCCAATATACATCTCTGCATTTAATAATATTTTTCAAACACAGTTTCATAAAAATGTCAAATCTTTTTTAAATAAGCCTCAAAAATATGTAACTCACCTATTTAAAAAAATCTGTTGAATGCAAAATCTCACACACTCGGTCAGGATTTTCTTTTTCACACAGAGAATGTAGATCAACAGACTCTGCAAGGTTGAACCAGTATTGTCAAACTTTCCCTCAATTTTTCAACACATATAGACATAAGCGACAAATGGCATTGCTTCCCAGTGTTTTTCAAATTGAATAACGATTTTCCATTGGTCACAGAGAAAAATACTTCTCAAATGACATCGTCACCCCTTGTCCTTAGTGTCAGTTTCCATAGCAACAGGTCATGCAACATTCAACTTAGCTGCCAGGTCACAAGTTCACCACACAATGTTGCAAATGACAATAGCAGGTGTGGTTGGCTTTGCAATGCTTGACCTTATCCTTTATGCTGTACCTTTCCAGCATATGTTAATAGCCAATAAGAAACATGCTTTGTAAACAAAGTAAAATGCACCCTATATTTGAATGTAGAGTGTTCTTAAATAGCCAATCAAATCTCTACTTTCTTAAAAACAGCATCTTGTCCATTTTAGATAGATTTTATTCTTCCACCTGCCTACCTCATCTGCAGACATCTTCTGATTACCTACAGAAATCCCTTCAAGATGCTTTCTGTGTGGATTATTGGACACAGCTATATTTTCTGGTGCAATATGTATGCTGAAAGCAGAGGTATTGACAAAGACCTAGCTTTGCAAAATGTGGATGTTAAATGGATTGGACAGAGAGGATTAAAGTGACACAAATTAATGTCATTGGTTAAATCCTTTTTGCATCTCCAACCACCTGACCTCATGATTGTGCACTGTGGTGGCAATGACCTAGGCACAATGACTGGGGTAGCACTGGAAAGGCCAATGAAGGACACCTTTGCAGAATTGATGTTACTTTCCCCCCCAAACTGCCTTTGTGTACTCTAACATATGCCAAAGACAGAAATGGAAGAGGTCCAATCAATTTTGTCCATAGATTGAGAAAGCTAGAAAAATTGTCGATAAAGCTGTTTCTGCTTATCTCAGACCATAGAATGGGGTCCATATACAACAACAATCTGCGTTTTAATATGGATGGCATCTACAGAACTGATGGTGTACATTTCACAGATAAGGGAAACAGAGTCCTTCTCAACAACTTAAGACTCTGCATCAGCACTTACATGAAGCTACAAAAAATCTCCCAATAAACACAAGGGCTGTTTTTTAGAGCCACCCAATATACTCCTAACATATAAACCTAGGTTTTTATTAAATTTAAAAATATATATTTTTGCTTGGAGTCGCGCACCCAACGCGAATTGGAGTCGCGTACCCCACGCGTTCACAATAGGGGGCCGCGCTGAACGCCACGCTAGGTATGCAACTCCTTATTTTACCGTTAAAAAAAAAACTGTTCCCACCATTAATTTCTATTCGCCCCGGGGACCCCATCCCCCGGGGCCTATGGGATACGTTGGGGACCGTGGGGGGAGCCACAATGCCCACACGGTCCCGCCGGCTCCCTGCGACCTTCAGGAGCCGGCATAGCTTTTCGCGCCTGGAGACGCGTACCCCTCACGTGCACACTAGGGGGCCGTGCTGAACGCAGCGCTAGGTGCGCGACTCCTTATTTTTCAGTAAAAAAAAAAAAACTTCTCCCACCATTAATTTCTATTCGCTCCGGGGACTCCATCCCCCGGGGCCTATGGGATACGTTGGGGACCGTGGGGGGAGCCCCAATGCCCCCACGGTCCCTGCCGGCTCCCTGCGTCCTACGGGAGCCGGCATTGCTTTTCCACATGGGGAGCTACTAACATGCAGCTCCCCATGAGGAAAAGCAATCTGCAGCCGTGAGACTCCCGACCTGTCATTGCAAACAACAGTGACACTGCAGGAGCCGGCCCGGGGCTTGGGGGGGCCTTGGAGGTCCCTCCACACAGGAGGTACCGCGTCCTGGGGCATGTGGGGGGACACAGGTTAATTTTTTTTTTTTTTTTAAAGCCCCGGGGGGTGGCGGTCCCCAGGGCTGCGGGGGGCCGTGTGCCCCCCGCTTACAATTAATCAAAGCCCCGGGGGTGGCGGTCCCCAGGGCTGCAGTGGGGCTGCGTGCAAGTGTGGGGGGGGATTGGGGCCCCCCACACTTTTTTTTCAACTGCCCCCGGGACCTGGCCCACCCGGGGGCTTTATTAACACGAAGCGCGGGAGCCCGCGCATCGTTTATTTTTTATTTTCAGCAAGATCCGCGGTTCCTCCGCGCATCCCGCGATTTTTTTTTTTTTAAATGCTTTTTTTGACCCTGGGGGTCCTTCTGGGACGCCCTGAGCAGGCCTAGGGGGTCAGGGTGTTTCTGCCCTGCCCCCTTTTCCTGTTTTGCGCATTTGTTTTTCTGTGCCTCTGTTCTACCGAGGCACAAGATACTGCCAACACTTCCTGGTTTGGAGTGTTGACAGCCAATTAGCATGAAGTTTGTGATCGGGAGGGTGCGCGGATCCACCGCGGCCATAGATATCACTATATTTATTTCTTAATTTCTCAAAAACTACTGAAAACAGATTTACACCATTTTTTACAAGGTCGCTTTCTGAGCCAAGCAGTACCTTTTTGACAAATTTGGTGTAATTCCGTTCAGCTGTTTTTGCTATAACTGTGTCTGAAGTTTCCTATGGGAAATTGATTTTTTGACCTCTATTTTTTGAATTTCTCAGGAACTACTGAACTGATTTGCACCATTTAAAAAAAAAAAAGGGGGCGCTTTCTGAACCAAGAGCTACCTTTTTGCAAAATTTGGTGTAATTCCGTTCAGCAGTTCGGGCTGTAGCCATGTCTAAAATTTCCTATGGGAAATAACATGGGGAAAACGCGTTTTGGGACCCCCTTTTTTCTCGGCCCCGCTTGACGAATCACCCCCAAACTTTCAGGATAGGAGCTGACCAGAGGGACCCAACAGTTTTGAAACTTTCGCGAAGATTTGTCAACTGGCGCCAAAATTATTGGGAAAAGAATGTTACGATTTTCCTATGGTAACTAGGTCCTAACTATAACTACCTACTGGCGACCGCCAGTAGGTAATATATATATTAATAAATTGGGATATAATAAATTATTTTTGTGTGGTGGATGTGAGGTTGTTATTTGGATTGAAAAATGATAGCGGTGGGATAGAAGAGGGAAGGGTTTGCATTTATATAGCGCTTGCAAACCCTGGTGAGATGTTTAAGTGCTTTTCAGCAGGTTGCACACTACTCCAGAACCCAAACAGGATTAGTGGGGAATTAGTATATGGAAGTATGTCATTAATATGAGCGGTGGACATGTTATTTTGTTAGGCGGATTGATAGGATAGTGGAGGGATAGAAGCTGGAAGGGTCTAGAAAGTGTTTTTTTTAAACATCTTTTTAGAAATTCATAGCAGCAGGAGGCGGTTTGGGATGAGTAAAGGGAAGGTAGACAAGCATGACAAGGTATCAGGTCCTGGAGCATTTAAAGGCAACAAAAAGCCCTCTAGTATTGTGAGAGAGTGAAAGGAACCCCCAGTCTGCTCTCCCGCCCCAGAAATTCACAAGCACTACAAGACTTGACTTGTCTCTGCATCTGCACTATAAACGTGCCAGGCATTGTAAAGCATTACAAACAAGCCTAGCCATGTACAATTACAAGAGACGCACATGGGACATCAGCTGGACCATGCACACCCAGAGGTGCAGGAGCAAAAGAAAAGCACCTGGCACTGAACGAGCATCACAGAATCAACTAGTACTGCACTATCATCAGAAAAGCTCCTTAAACTGCATGAGAACAAGTTGGATCTTCCTGCAAATGCCCCATGTGCAGCAAATACACCACTAGCTTAACCAGTGCTACAAATGCACAACTTGTACAACGTATGCAGCTAAAACACCACTCATGGGCAGAAGCAGATATGGACCACTCGTGTTAAAGCGCTACACTCGCAATAATCATGCACTTGCCATTATAAAGATCTGCAGCAGTGCACCACTGCTGCATGACACTACTCACACACTGTTTACTTTACATATCTGAGAACTGCACCAAGTGCTGAACAAGGACCACTTCTCCTTCCTTTGCTGCACACATACAAGGCACTGCACACACAGCCTGTACCCCTGCAGCTGCACACGCACCATAATGCACCAAGGCTGCACATGCCCCACTCAGACACCAGATGCTAAATAGGTTCTACTAAGCATCTTTGCACCATACAAAAACACATTCATCAGTAGTGAATGATTATTTGAATGAGATTTATTTAGTATATAAAGTTTTTAAAATAAACGTCATTTTTCTGTGGTGTTAGAGTCCCTTTTGCATTAGAATGTGTTAAAATTCCAAAATAGCTAGATAGCAATGTCACAGAATATGCGCACACAATTTGCCTTTAATTGCATGATATGCTGCATAATTTGCCTTCACCTGTTGTGTAATCTGCCACTATTTTGCTGGATAATTTAAGCAGCCTGCTGCTTTGTTTGTTTCTCCACTGCCACGTGTTTCCAGTGGTCCTGCTAGTACCATCCTTTGTTTTGTTTCCTCCTTCTGTCCCATGTGCCACTACCTTTTCCCTCCATCTAGAGAACGTCACCAGGAACCTTTTAAGTGCCGAGAAAACAACCCGTAAAATATGTTATTATTTCTGCACATTTAACTTGCACATCAGTATATCTGCCCGAACTTCCAGTGATATCTTCCTGTTTTTGCCGATGAACTCACTCCCATGTGTATAAAAGCTCAATTAGTGTCAAAAATCTCTCTACTCGTAATTTTGAGACTCCCACACTTGTTTCAGGCCTCGATTGGTGAGGGTGCTGGAATCTTGTCCAACAGTTTTCAATGAAAATCACTGCCACATGCCTCAGCCTGTTGACAAGGGACTCCTTTCACATAATATTAGTGCAGAGAACTCCTCCACCCATCACCTTATGTAGTCTGATACGGTAAACATGGAGACTAAGAAGTTACTTGTGCTATTCACCATGTGAGGGCCAAGCTATAAGCACATTGTGGATAGATTATCCCGTATTTTTGTTTTTGTGTATATAGATTTGGAAAGTTGGCCAAGGATGGATTGCTAATCTGCCTCTTATAGTGTGTGATTTTACCTATATTATGGTAGCCATTTTGGCTAATAACTAGCATATTTGACTTCGGGGTGGCAAGAGAACTATGTTTTGGAATGAAATTACTGAATTAAATCCTGTCTAGGTTAGCTGACCATGTGCATGGTAAATGAAAAGACAAACTGCTAGGTTTTATAATTTAAACCATGCTAGCGACATACACTAGCATGTTTAAATATTAAAATGGATACTTTGTGACAGTGCTTAATTTGTAAAATATGAAGTGCAGTTGCTCAAATGTTTGTCAGAGGCCACACCCACTTCCTCCACTGGCTCCACCCACTTACTCCACTGGCTCCACCCACTTACTCTATTGGTTCCATCCAAATCCTCAACTGGCACTGCTATAAGTCAGTTGTAATCCCAGAAAGCATGGAAATGTCACACACGTACTCAGACCAGAAAGCATGGAAATGTCACACAAAGGAACCCAAGCCAGTGGTGCCGGAACAGAGTGTTAGGAGAGAGAGCTATCCTCTCTCTTACCAATGGCAGAGGCAGAAAGTTATGTTCCAGAAGACATGAAAACGTCTAACAATGGGAAAAAATGTAAATCTCAGTGGCACTTCGGGGGCAATTTCTATTGTTAACAAACAGTAAAATCTCCCTATGGCACTTGCTTCGTATTTGTATCTTGACCAGAACCATTGAAAGTCCGAAGTTTAAAGTTTGTCACACCTGCCTTAATTTGGTCTCCGTTTCTGTGCTCTCTAGCCCTTTTCAGTCACAAGCCATATAAGTAAGAACCCTTGTTTATATTGACTCTACATAGTGGCCAGTCCCAGAGTCCTTATTAAAGTAACAGATCACTGTGAAATGGTGTGGTAGAGAGTTCAATGGCTCTATAAAAAGCAGCGCTATAGGAAAATGTAAAATAAACACAATTATTCAGAAATTATTGCCATCGTGTTAGGGAATTTACAGAGGAACACGTTGCCAGGCCTAGAATGAACCTGAGCAAAATGTGTACTTTTGATGCAGTTGGGGCATAATGTTGTTGTCTTCTCTCTTGTGGTTACATTCTCTAGACTGAGATTGCAAATTAAATGCATTGAATTTTACTGATATTTTCAATAATCGATTATATATTGGTAGCTAAGAATTATAAATTAAGATGCTGCCTTCAACAAACAGCATTCTCTACTAACCCACTGCAAGTCAGCCTTGTCTGCTCAAAAGTATACATTATTTGTGCAAATTAATTGCTCTTTGTACCAACGTTTTAATTTTAATACATTGAAACATTAAAATCTCTTTTCTTTCGGCCACATGTAAAATGTAGACAGTGTTCCTTGGTCTGGTTATCATAACAGTGAAGTAAATAGTAAATTACATCCATGAAACAATATTTGTGTCCATTAAAGAGGCTCTTTTTAACTTCTGAAAGCCACGCGAGGGATGTGTGCCAGATTCAGGTTGTTTAGCGGCTGGGGGTGAGGGAAGAAACTCTGAGGGGGTCTTGTGGTGATTAAAAGTCTTTTAGCAGCAGAAAGGGGAGAGTACGGTCGAGCGTACATTAAGCTTGAACTTGGAGCGTTTTCTAATCTTGATTAATTCCCAGGTGTTTCCATAGTAGACACATACATACTGCAGCTCTGCCAGCCTCCGCCATAAATTTAAAAAAATGACTTCGTTGGAAAAATAAATCCGCACGGGTGATTCAGGAAAGCCAGTGGCATGAAGAGCCTGATAATTGAATGCTCAGATGGCGCGCTGTCTTCATTAGCCCCCTGACCTAGACTAGGAGGCGGGAAGCCGCTACGCCACGCTGTATAGATTGCTTCTAATTAAATTAATGCTGGACATTATTGCGAGGCATACCTACCCCTGTCAGTTGGCTTTGCACATCACTGTAATACATATTAAGACACGATTACAAGCACAAACCATGGTACTTCTAAAGAGCCTTTAAGAGTATGGGCTCATTCATTAGGTATGCAACTATACGTGAAAATTTGAAAAAGAAGGCAACAAGTTTAATTAACATCCTGCTTTTCAAGGCTTTTAACAACTTGAGTCGTAAGCAGTAAATTGTTTAGGGAAGGATACTTCAAGGGCAGGGGCCGGGCAGGGTCTTTAACTTAACCCTGGCGGCCCTATCGTGATATGTGTACAGCTACGCCAGGGCCCTGGCCATCCTCGAATCTTCAGATTGTGGCGCTACTACGGGAACTGTCAACACCACCCTCAACAAAAAAATGAGCATAGCATGGCTACTTATTACTTACAGTTAATGGTGGTAGGCCCTGCCCTCAGGCTCAACGGCGTCCTCTGTCGGGGGTTGGGCAGCGCCAGCCCGCGGATTACTTGAACAATGGATAATGTCCTGGTTAGCAGGGAGCTGTGGTGGTTATACTGGGGCGTGGCGTGGTAATGTGAAAAGACTACAGCCCCTACCCCCATCAGAACCCAAATCCAGCCCGCCCCTGGCGTCCCAATAAATCTGTGTGTGTCGATCAGTATGCAGTACTGCCGGCCCGTCTGTGTACACTGTGCCCCGAGGCCCACGCCCGCCCACCGGCAAGTGGCAACACTGCAACGCGCATGCACAGTCAACTGCACGCACAGCCCCACTCACTGTGTGAAGTAAACTAAGGGCTTTGGCCGCCATGATCACAACATAATTTATTATCTTGGACGGCACGGGCACGGCAGGCAGCCTCTGGGCAGGACAGCTAATTAAGAGAAGTTTAAGTCATCTCACACACAGCCGAAATCAGTCACTGTTAAGCACTGTGACTCACATTGAACACACTGAGGCTGTGCGCGCACCGTGTACAGACTTATGGTAAATTTTAAAAACATCAATGTGTGACGCACGTGCGAGATGCGTAGACCCGGCCCTGTCAATTAAGTGCCGGTGCTAAGCACCGGAAAGCACCGACACAAATTAAGCACTGTGTTGGACTTGGCCCTTTTTGCAGGGTCATCCCTAAACTTTTTGCCTTCCTCCTGTATTTTTCCTGACCTGTTGGCTGTTGACTCTGGGCACCTTACCACTGCTGATCAGTGCTAAGGTGCATATGCTCTCCCTATGGTAAAATGTAAACATTGATTGGTGTCCCTGTTTGGCTTATTTGGTTTACTATCAGCCCCTAGTAAAGTGCACCAGGAGTGCCAGGGCTTGTAAATACAAATGCTGCTGGTGGGCTTGCAGCACTGGTTGTGCATCCCACAGAAGTGGCCTAGTAAAATGTGTCTAGGGTCTGCCACTGCAGAACCTGCGCGCGGTCTGGTACTGTCGCGCTGACTGCGCAAGTGCACCTACTTGCCAGTCCCCAAACCTTCACTTAACTACATATTAGTCACCCCTCTGGTAGGCCCATGGCCAGGGTGCATTGTAGGCATAAGGTAGGACATGCCCTGATGTGTGTGGTATGTCTTAATAGTGAATTATAGCCATTTTCGTTTTTCACTATTGAAGGCTACCTGCTCTCCATAGGCCAGAATGGGCTGCTGGAATTACTACACACTTTAATCCCAGTGGACTCAGAGAGCATGGTAGAAAGTCAAGTTTAGTATGCCTGAACTCAGAATAATAAAATACTTCTTTTAGTAAAGTTTATTTTAATAGCCAGTGTTTGTAAATACTACTTTTAGAAAGTTAGTATTTACTTGCTTAGCCATTTCAGTCCGCCTCTGCTGTGTGTGTGTGTTCTGCCTAGTAACAGTAAAGGAGCAGGGCTGGGGAATTCCAGGAGACAGGCTGGCTGCCAAGTGGTGGGTAGAGAGATTACACCAGGATGGGTGGGAGGAGTACACCTTTGACTCTGAATAGACCTGTGCTCTGCCTCCACAATGCCGGCTCCGCCCCCTGTGGAGCGGCGGATGTCTCTGCCCTGCTGCTGAAAGGAAAGAGCAGAGTCACCACAACAAAGGGCTCCAAAACTGGACTGAGCCAGGCCCAGGCCCCCTGGCGACAAAGAACAAAAGAATTGTGCTATAAAAGAAGGATCCCTACTCCTAAGAAATCAGATCCTGTTTGAGCCAAGAAGAAACTCTGCCTGAAGAGAAGCCCCTGGGAAAGCTACATGGAGGACTACTGTCTCTGACCTGTGAGACTGGCCTGTGGTGGGTGCCTTGTTGCTGAAGGAGAGGAGGAAAAGACTGAGAAAAGACTTTGAAATTCAACTTGTGCTGAACAATCTCCAAGGGCTTGCTGGTGAACTTGCCCCCTGAACTGCGCCCCAGGAACAGTGGGCGCTACCTTTCCCTAAGAAGAAGAGAAGCTGCTGGAGGTGACCCTGTAACGCTGACCCCCAGAGAACCTGTGTGCTCCTCTCTCTCTCTCCGAGCACCGCGACGTCTGCCACCGGGGCTACCGTGAGCAACGCAAAGGCCTGCCTGCCTGGCCCAAGCACCGCAAGCAACTGCCCCCCGAGCCGTAGCTCGCAACGCAAGGAAGAGACCCTGGACGTCCAAGCGTCGAGCCTCTGCGACCCTGCGCCGCTGAGATCACTGTAAGAACCCCAAGCACCTGTTCATCACCTGGACGAAGCCAACAGCGCTGCGACGCGCTAGGAATCACCCCCGAGCCGCCCTCCTTCTGCCAACCTCACTGTGTGCCGGGGACTGTCCTCGAGTGCGCCACGAAGCACTGCCGCCCTCTGACTGCAAGGGACGACAACGCGACGTGGGACACCTCCTTGTGGACTCCTGAGGCCGCAGCGAACCTTCCCCGCAAAGAACTGAGGTATTTGTGACCTGTACGCCGTGGTACGACCCGTACTTGCCTTTGTACGAGCCGTACCTGCTCTGCCGTCCGTGTACGGCGCGTCCCTGCCTCTGTACGGTCCGTACAGCACCAAAAGCATTGCCGGCGCGCGCGTGGGACTTGGCAAGCGACGTCCCGTACGTGTACGACGCGTACCTGCGAGGGTACGGTCCGTACGGTTCTCGTCCGGCATACGCGTACTCACGCGAGAAGCGTGATGAACGGCACGACGCGTCCAAAGAGTGCTACCACGCGTACCGGAGGCGCTACGAAGCGTACAATACCCCAAAGACGCATTTTTAAAGTAGAACTTTGCCATTTTAAGATCTGTGGACTGCCTGAAAGCAATACAAGTAACTGGAACATTATTGAAGCAAGAGAACTGTATTTTGACAACCTGCCTAAAGAAATTTTATATAAAGAACTTTATTTTGATATAAATACAGCCTTGTGTCTTTGTGTGGTGGGGAGGTGATTATTGTGTGAGATATCTTGAACGCTTAACCTAATGCCCTCTGGAAATCTAGCCTGACTGCTCGATTACCTAGAGGGTGAGCAGGGGTTATTTTTAAAGAGGTAATCCTACGCCCTGACTTAGAGGAAAGGGTCCCTGCTTGTCGCAAGCGCATACCTGCGCCAACCAGAGACCCCGGATTCTAACACACTGCTTTGTGAACAATAGAGCGGTGCACTCCCGGATACGTATGTATCAATAATCAAGACTGGTCGGTTACTTTAAGAGAAAGTCATTCTTTATTTCAAAAATCCATCAAATTGTGCAAAGCCTCAGCCAGCGCGTTTCGTTCAAAAGATTGAACTTCGTCATGGCAAATAAAGTGATGGGTGAATCTTTATTGCTGTAAAGCACACAACCACCGCTGCTCTGGGTTAATTGACTGGGCCCTTATCAAGGAGGCCCACTCTGTTTGCAGAGTCACCGATTGAAACCTTTGGATTCATTTGTTCGTTTCTTGGCCCACTTGAAACCAGATTTTTACAGCAATAAATATTCACTCATCACTTTATTTGCCCTAACTGAGTTCAATCTTTTGAACGAAACGCATTGGCTGAGGCTTTGCACAATTTGATGGATTTTTGAAAGAAAGAACAACTTACTCATAAAGTAACCGACCAGTCTTCATTATTGATACATACGTATCCGGGAGTGCACCACTCTATTGTTCACAAAGTACTTTGTATCTGCCTGTAGTGTGCATCCCTCAACGGCGGGTGCAGGAGCTGATTGTGCACACCAACTCTCATTACATGAGAGTGAACTACTAAGGGAACATAGCTAAGAGGTGCGACCACTGGAGTCCGCCGTTGGTTCTTTCTGTTTGCTTAAAATGGATACTGTTAATAAGAGCAACTGCAGCAGCTTAGTGTGAAAAGCCAACTTATAGTTTTGGCTGAGAAAAAGATAGGAAAGCCATTCTTATGGCATATAACTACTAAAATAAAAAAAATGATTTGTCAGTATGGATTTTTATTTTACGTACACAAGAATTACTTTTTATAAGGCTATCATAAGCTCCAGTCCTAATTGGCTCCTTGGGTCACCAGTTATTATTTGCTGTTACACCTCTGAGCTGAGGATCTGACCTTATCCCTGGAAAAAATACTTCCTGGGCTCCAGCCCTTCTGTCTTAGCAACTTTCATCAAAGGAAGTTGAGACTGCAACAAAGTGGCATCCTGTCTTCTGGTTTGGAATTAATCTCTCCGGAACACAGTGCAGTGAGTGTGCAAATAGGGCTGCCCAGCCATTATCCATATTTGGTTAATGCCGGGATGGTCAGCTGCATTCAGTGGCTGGGGGCAGGTCCCCTGCTGGTTTGGGGACAGTTCCTTCTGGTTTATGGTTCGTAATGCAGACATCAACTGCGTAAAATATTTTTGAGTAAGACCTCTCAAACATTTATGAATGGGAAGCATGCATGGTGATTCGCTGACGAAACCAATTTAAAACACTGGCCCTGTGGAGCTTTCTCTTGGGCACTATTGATATAGGACTGAGCCCTTTTCCTCATATCTTCTCATCATCCCTTGACTGTCTTATTCAGGGCACTCATTGCTCCCTCTCTGGTCACAGCCCCATCATGTGGCATGGGTATGCCCAGATGTGGGTCCCCGGCTCACTGAGTCATACACAAAACCGGTCCTGGTTTGCTTGTATTCTGGTTCAGAAAGGACCTGGCCTGACAGTTCAGGCTGGACTGTTCCCATGAGGATCAGGGTCAAGGCTGATTTGCATATGGCTGAGTCCAAACTGAGGTGGCATGGTGAGCAAAAGAATGATGCTACCCCAAGCAATTGCCAGTGGTAGATTGCAAGCATTCCTCCCACCACTTCTTGTGTTTCAGATAAAGTTATCACTGTCATTGTCGGTAAAAACCTTCTTTTGAGCATTTTGAGGCAGTTGTGCTTGCTCACAATTGACATCAATGAAAACTACAAATCCAGCGAGTTTAGTCTTCGTTTGTTGACATGCCCCACCCCCTTCTCACAATGTCAGTGACCTCCAGGGGGGGCTTACCCACTGTTTAAAGACCACTGCTGAATGTGATCCTACTTTTCATTAGAATCGGTAAAGGAACCTTCTTTGCTGTAGCTTCTCCGTCCTTTGTGAGAGGCCTTGGACTGCTAACTAGGGGTGGGCGGAAAATTCCGTTCCGCCAGCGTAGAATAAAAAAGCAAGCCACCCCGGCTCACGGGCCCGGTCCTTGCTTCTGAAAGCAGCCAGGCCGGGGAGCCTCCTCCGGGCACAGGGAGCCTAGCAAGGCCCGGGGAGAGCCTCCCCGGGCCCCGGTGGACCCCCGTCCCCAGCGCCCGGACCCTCGGCTGGCTTGCGGGACAGGGGGCTCCCGCACCCCGGGACGGAGCTCCAGCACCGGGCCCAGCTTCCTGGACCCCCAGCCAGGCCGGGGAGAGCCTCCCCGGGCCCCGGTGGACACCCTGTCCCCAGCGCCCGGACCCTCGGCTGGCTTGCGGGACAGGGGGCTCCCGCACCCCGGGACGGAGCTCCAGCACCGGGCCCAGCTCCCGGACCTCCAGCCAGGCCGGGGAGAG